>NC_141162.1:34028412-34690912 GCF_053477565.2 Lygodium microphyllum | reverse complement strand
AAACATCATTTCATTTGCAATCGACAAGACATCCCTATCATGGCCTATGTTGATGTAAAACCTAAAATCTACAAGTTTGAATGGAGAGACTTTCACCCATGGTAGGAAAACTGGCCTTTCATCAAAGGAAATAAGGCCATTGATCCATCCACCCTGTAGATGTAGAAGATAATGAAAGAGCCCAAGCCATAATAATGGTGCATTTGGATGAATCCTCAATCCGCCACATTGATCAACTTGCAACTGCAAAGGAGAAGTGGGATGAGCTCGTGAAATTGCATGGTTAAGAGGAAACAACTCCAAAATTTTCCAAGTTGGAATACAAGTGAGAATAAGACTTGAGAAAATTCATTTCCCACATGAAGGGACTGATAGCCCAAACTAGCTTCCCTCCAAGCTCCACTTGTTGCTAAAGAAAATGCTATTGTAATACTTTTAAAAGCTCTAAGAAAAGTTTTTCTAACTCTTGTAATTACTCTAACAAATGTACCAAATCCTACACTTGAAGGTATCTTTTAGTCTTATTTGGAGAATGAGGAGAAAAGAAATCAAAAGGAAGGCAACACTAGCTCAGCATCTACCTCAACAACCTATGATCAACTCTTAGTCCGTAGTGTTTCTACTAAATGTTCCGTTTGTAATAAAGAGGGACATATTGTAAGAAACTTCTAGAAAAAATATCCCAACAAGATGAAGTGCAACAAACGTAAGCAAACATGACATATCACCAGTAAATGTTCTAACTCCCTTAAAGTACCAAAAGAATTGGAGGCCAACTACATCTCCAAAGAACGTGATGATTGCCATTTTTAGTATTTGTTGTATCATCTTTCCATAAAAATCCTTGAAGCCTACTTCATTGATTGATTCTAGGGGGGAAGGTGGAGATTCCATGCTATGTAATCCAATACCACCTTGGGATTGAGGGGGGTGTTAGAAGTATAGCACAAGAACAATATGTAAGAAATGGTGCATAAGGGAAGGCCTAGGTACAAATGGACTAGAGGACAAAGGAAACCCTAACCCTAGCTCACGGCTAGAGAGGAAGAGGTAGGTAGTAGTGTCAACACTGTAGAGGCCCCAGAGCTAGTGGGGAGGGATAGGGGGGAGAGTCAATGGATAGAGAGAGAGGGGTTGAGTACATGCCATTTGGCACCTCCATCAAGATATTTGTTCTATATGCTATGGGATTACCATACCTCTCCTCTTAGTAGCACAATGCTTCCCACCTCTATTCGAAGCACCACAATGCTTCCCATCTCTCTTTGATGCACCAAAATATTTACCTAACCTACAAAGTCTCACAATTTGAGACAATAAAATATACTTGATATTATCATATTGATATGATATTATGGGTAGAGTGTAGTTATTTATGCCTCATGCAAATCTTTAGTTTTCCTAGACTTGAACATATTTCCACAATCCTTTCCGATAGAAACTTTTGCTGATCTTGTCATAGGTCTTGAAAACTCCTAAATGTCCAGCTAAAGGCGAAGAATGTAGTTCCTCCATAATTTTTTGTGTAAAAGAAGAGGTAGAAGGAATGTCAATCTTGCCTTTCAACCAAATAAGGCCATTTTTGAACTGACAATGTGAGTTTTCTTCCATAAGACCTTGCTGAAATTTCTGAAAAATATGGCTAAATTCTTCATCCAAAAGATAAGCCTCTTGTAGTTCTTCAATCCAATCATTATGCAATTCAGTCATAGCTGAAACTTTGCAAGCCCACATACGAGAAAGAGAATCAGCCACTACATTGTCTTTGCCCCTCATATGAGTGATGTCAAAATCATAATTCTGTAGTGTAGCTACCCATTGACATTGCTTAGGAGTAAGATTGGACAACTGAGTAAGGAAATACTTAAGAACCCTATGATCACTGTGTACTCTAAATCGGCTGCCATATAAGTAATGGTGCCACTTCTTAATTGCATGCAAGATAGCCAACATCTCCTGGTCATAAACATTCATGGCCATTTCTTTATCTGTAAGATTATGGCTCTCAAAGGCAATCACACCATGCTCCTATAACAAAACAGCCCCAATGCCACGGCCACTAGCATCACACTGTATGGTAAATTCTTTGGAGAAGTCCTGGCATACTAAGATAGGAGCAAAGGTAAGGAGTCCCTTTAACTAGTTGGAGCTACTATCTTCAAGAGCATCCCAAAATAAAGCCTCCTTCTTCAACCTATCAGTCAAAGGAGCTGCAATAGCCGCATAATGCTTGATGAATCGGTGATAGAATGAAGATAAACCAAGGAATCCTCGAAGAGAGGAAGTAGTAGTGGGTGTTGGCCAATCTTTTATACATTGCACCTTCTTGGGATCAGCTTGTATTCCTTTTTCACTGACAATATGTCCCAAGTATTCCACTTCAGTCTACATGAAAGAACATTTCTTCTCCTTAGCAAAAAGCCTGTGATGTCTCAATATATAAAAAACCCTCCTCATATGTGCCAAGTGATCCTGTAAAGTCTTACTGTAGATCAGAATGTCATCAAAGAACACCAAGACAAACTGAAAGAGGAAAGGCTATAAAATCTTATTCATCAGGATCTGGAAGGTAGCTGGAGTATTTGTAAGCCCAAATGACATCACTAAGAAATGATAGAGCTCTCGATCAGTCCTGAAAGCAATCTTGACTTCATCATCCTCTCGCATGTGAATCTAATGATACCCTGACCTCAAATCAATCTTTGTAAAGAATCGAGTCCCCTTGAGCTCATCAAGCAAATCATCAATCCTGGGTATCGAATACCTATTCTTCACTGTGATCTTATTAAGATCCCTATAGTCAATGCACATTCTGAAAAATCCATCTTTCTTTTTGACTAACAGAACTAGAGATACATAAGGTGAAGAACTTGGTTCAATGAATCCCATCTCAAGAAGTTCCTTGATTTTCTTGGCTACTTCCTCTCGTTCACACTTAGATAATATGCAAGGTGGCTTATTGATTGTCTTTGAGTTGGGCTCCAAATCAATAGGGTGATCTACTGCTCTCTTGGGAGGCAATGAAGTAGGCACCTCAAACAAATCCCTATACTCCTCAAGAAGAGCTGTCAAGGCTAGATGGTTTGTTGAATTATTGGGCTGATCTTGCATCTCTTTATTCAAATGCAAAACAAATATTTGTGAGCGCCTCTTGTACTCCCTTTTGAGTTGTTGAATGGTAATAAGCTGAAAATTTGATCTACTAGGAATTTCCTATAAATGGATGAGTTGTCCATTGAAGATAAACTCCATATACAGCTATGAGAAATCCATAGTGATCTTGCCCAATGTCATCAACCAATCACAACCGAGTACAATGTCTATAGGCCCCATTTCCAAAGTAATCAGGTTTACTTTTACTTCAAAATTTTTAGCCAGCTGTAAAGAAACCTGTGGGCATATCTGTGTGTTGATTTCTTCTTCACCATTGGCAACTTGAACTCTAATGGGATGCTGTAAATCTGTGGGAATACAATTCAACTTGTCCATAATGGACTTATTCACAAAACTATGGGTATTGCCAGTGTCTATCAGAATGAACACTGCCTTTCCATGAATGTTACCCTTCATACGGAGTGTATTAGGGCTCTTAGATCCTCTCCAAGTATCCATGGAAATAGAACAACTAGTGGTAGGAAGTGTGTCATTACAAGTCCTACCTAGATTAAAAGGAACACTTCCACCTGGATCAAAAGGAAATGAGTCAATTGGATCATAGAAATACTCTTGCCCAACTTCTTCCTCAAGATCTTCATTTTCAGCATTGAGTGCAATTGCAGTGGCTTCATCCATCTCATATTCAAGATCCTCAAAGACTAACATACTTTGAAGCTTGGGTTTGACATTTTTATATACACACTTTGAGGCATGAGCAGGTGTATACTTTTTCCCACACTTGAAACATAAGCCTTTTTCCTTTGTTTCTTTGTAAAGATCCATAGGAATGGACTTAGGATTCATATTGGCTTAATTGGATTTAGGTTTGCTGTCCCCTATTTGAAGTCAACTCTAGGACTGTTTGCTATCCTGAAATTACTTTGAGGTCTGGAAGCATTGAATGGTGGATAAGTTGGCACCCGTAAGCTCCCATTTGGCACATGATTGCTGCCATAAGTGTTACCAACTTGCCCTTGTTTAAAGACAGTCCTTGGTTGTCCAAAACGAGGCTGAAATGAAGATTCTCTTCTATATTTTCTTCCATAATGCTCCTCAAGCTCAATAGCCTTAAAGAGAGAAGTAGGGTTTTGTGCCATGATATAAGTTGATAAAGATGGCTCTAAACCATACATGTACTTGCGGAGCTTAGCCTCATCACTAATGCTTTCTACATACATGGTTAGGTTGAGAAATTGGTTAGTGTACTCTCTTACACTTAGGCCTTTTTGTTCCAAACCATACCATCTCCGTGCCAATTTCTCTTTTTCAAGAGGGAAGACAAATACTTCAGCCACCATAAGTGCTTTGAAAGCTTCCCAATTCTCTACAAGTATGTTTTCCTTTTTTATATACCTCCACCACATATGGGAAAATCCCTCTAAATGCAAAGAAGAAAAATGAATCTTCATGCCATCAGTTTTAGGGAATATGTCAAATTAGGATTCCATCTTAGAGGTCCACTCCTCTAAATCAAATGGTGAAGATGATTGACCATTAAACTTGGCTAAAACAATCTTGTCCTTTAGCTCTCTTTCATGGAATGGTTGCTGTCCCAAAATAGACTGATCATGAGTACCATGCATTGAGCCCCCAAATTGAGGTGGAAATCTCCCAATAGGTGGTTGAGAACCACTATGCAATCTTCTTGTTGGTAGAGGACCCTTAGGAAGTTGAGTATTCAGTCCAAAAGCTTTAGAGTTAGCTCCATTCAAACTATCCAAATAGTCATCATGCCTTTGTGAAGCCTCACCTACTTCATATTGACTATTTGGGATGCCTCTTCTTCCAATAATCCCATGACCATGACCATTTTGGTTAGATGGCTGAAGTGGGATTGAAGGCTCACTGTTTGAATCGACTTTCTCCTTAGCTTCTTTAGCTCCCATTTGCATCTGCATCCATTAGGAGAATTGAGCCATAATTTGAGCATTAGATTCCACCAACTTGTCAATAGAAGCCTTTTTTTGAGTCGTTGAATCTACTAACTTCTCAATGGAAGACTTCGTTTGATCAGTAGACAAAACCATTTGCTCCATTCTTGATAATAGGGCCTCATGATGTTCTCTATGTCTTTGTTCATGTACGCACAAGGTACTATTGAGCATACTAACTTCCCCTTGTTGTTGAGACTCTTCAGGGATCTCTTGAGGTACATTATCCAACATGGAATCTCTGATTTGCTGAGCATAATCATCCTAGACCTTATTTTACCCTTATGCCCTGCCATAATAGTGTAGTCCTTAGGAATTAGAGATTAGCTTCTTTAGTCCTTAGGAATTAGAGATTATGCTCAGCAAATCAAAGATTCCATGTTGGATAATGTACCTATTCCTTAGGAGATGGATGTCAAATTTAGCTTCTTTAGTCCTTAGGAGTTATTCAACCAAAACAAGTCAAGGTTATGCATCAAACTTGGAAATGATATCTATGATGAAGTAATGATTGAATCAAGACTGAATTCAATGGAATAGGTTGAGATTAATGAGGAATAATACTAATCTCTGATCTATTGATCAATTCAGAGACTTAATTGATCAATAATCTCTCATCAACAAGTGAAAAAGCATTAGCAAGTGGATTATTGAGAGATTTTAGAGATTAAGTGAGAGAAATACCTTGATTAAGCTTGAAGAAGATGATAGATGTTAGCTCCAATCCCATTGATGGAAGAATTCTTCAAAATCCACCATGAATCCACCATAAAGCTTGAAATATCCATGAAATCAGTCCATATAAGCTCCAATATGATTAAATTCATGAAGAATCAATGCCCCAAGCTTGCTTGAACACTTGAATATCAAAGATTCAAGCCTCTCGAAGAAAACCCCAAAATAAACCTTCAATATGAGCTCCAATGTCCTCCATGGGCTGAAATCTCTACAATGTCTTCAATCTTGAAGTCTATCCGACTTGTACATGGTACTAGAGAAGCATTGGAGGTCGAAGAAGTCCATAATTTGAAGAAATTTGAGCTTCTAGTCTATGGCTATGGCTACCCTACTGTGCTTTAGGGTTTTGAACAAAGGAGACGAAGATTAGAGTTCCCCTCTTGCTGGAAGTTGCTAAAATAATGCCTAATGAAGTGCTTCAAAGCATGCAACCAATCAGTAGGAGATGAATAGCAGATCTGGAAGAGGATTAAAGTAGGGAATTTAGCGCATTTTTTGGCGCAAATTTTGGGTTGTTGGCTACTCCATTTGCTACATCAATAACTTAACCAGGGTACTCAATCTGAAATACATGAGATGGAGGATCTTTGCCACATGGTTTGGCTGTGAAAATTGATCAGTAGAGAGAGAACTTGGAAGATTTCTTGGCAGCCACCATTGAAGCTTCAGCCAAAATCTTGGAAGAGAGAAAAGAGAAGCTCCCTTTTGAAAAGTAACTGGAGTTTAATCTCAAACTAAGCTCAGTTAACTCTTCTTTACCCTAGTTACCTCCAGTTTTGCATGAAATTTGATGACGACCTATCACTTTAGACATCCTCTACCATATCTGACCTTGGAGATCTCCAAATGTCTTCTCTTACTAACTGTACATGGTCTACAGCACTCCACTAGTCACTATCTTGTACAATACTTGTCTAAAATTGATTTTGATGGAAGAAAATAGGACTGAAAATAGAGGGAAAAATTGATCAAAGACCAATGCTCTGATACCACTTGTCAGAGAGAGAACTAGAAAGAGAGAAAGAGGAGGGAGAAGACTCCAGAAGAGAGAGAAAGACTGCAAGGAGAGAGAGAAAGACTAGATTTGGAGAGAGAAAGACATAAAAGAGAGAGAAGCCATGGAAGCTATGAGCAAGATGGGAGAGAAGGACAGTAATTGTATTAATATGTCAAAAGATGTGAAAAATTACATGTCCTCTTCTTTTATACCAATGTTAGTGTGACATGGCATAATATCAATATTATTTTTTTACACTAAATCCTTATTCCTAGCTTCTTACAGGTTGTCCAAATCATGAGCACATGATGGCTGGAGTAGGAGGAGGTGTTGGAATATCAAAGTTGTAGCATGGGAGAGTGTGCACAAGAGGAAGAAGAGAGCTCACAAAGTACAAGAAGAATATCTTGCTTATTCAATTGCTCAAAAAGTACAACTGGTACACTCTCATAACCATAGTAATGTAATATACATATTTACAGTAAGATACCTGTGTGTAACATTCCATTGTCGTCCGCCATTGCCAAAGATTCTCTCCCCCCTTTTTAACCAAATAAAATTCCATCATCATCCGCCGTCGCCATAGATTCCCCCCTTCCCCTTTTTAACCAAATTAAAAAAACAATTTTTTAATTACATCCCCCCTCTGTCAACACCCTTGGTTGGTGGAAGGAGGGTGAGTTGAACTATGTGTTGACGAGGGAGTCGTAATAGGAGGGGGAGTCGAACTAGAAGTCAACAGAGGGAGCTGAATGCATAAATGAGATAGGTAAAGAAGACGATGATTACAATGGGGGGAGGGGCACACATGTGCCACCTCCAAAACCCACTATCTCTCCTTCTCCTCTAGAAACTACTAATTGCATTCGCAGGAAGGCCATTTTGGCCGCCTGAATGGAGGGAAAGGAAGGGGCCCCATGTCACACCCCCTCCCCATAATACACTTCTCCCATCTATAAAAATCCCCCCCTCCCCCCTTAAGAAAATACACACGTTATTCTTCTCCCTCCCCCTTGCTGCTAATTAGTGCTGCCAATTAGTGAAGGAGAGAAGGAGAGGGAGAGGTAGTGAAGGAGAGAGAGAGAGAGAGAGAGAGAGAGAGAGAGAGAGAGAGAGAGAGAGAGAGAGAGAGAGAGAGAGAGAGGAGGCCCAAGGACAATTCCTTACCTAGACAAAGCCTTGAGCACCCTCTCCCCATCGACACTTCCCGAGATCTCTCCATTGATTACCTCTAGTTGACAAGGAAATCGTGAAAGTCAAGACAATGTGTAGGGAACAACGGCACCAAGGAGTCCTTTGAGAGGAGTGAAGGTCACATTCCAAGCTCCGAAGGGGCCCCAAAGTGTAAACTCTCCCAAGTAACTAGAAAAGCCGTGACTATGGAAGGAGGATCGGGCAAAGATGCCACCATCAACACGAATGGGTTATCGGGCGTAAACATTAACTCGACACTCCAAAACCAGGTACCGCTACCATGTCTAGTACTTAGTAATTAAACCAAGCATTAGGTTCAAACTTTCACAAATGCATCATAGATTGCCGGTGTACATAAATATTCCATATAGGCCAATTGCATCTTGTAGACCATTGGAGCGAATTAACTCGCATTTACAATGAACTGATGTACACTCGCATTCAAATACTTAGGTCACGCCTTATGAATTAGATAAATGCACTAGAAGGAATTTTCATGAATGGGGATCCCGCATCGTATCATCAACTCAGGAAAGACTTACATCTAGATTTGCATGGCACCATGGACAACCTTAGTTGCACCACATAATAGGGATGTATCTAAAAAGGTAGAATTAAGATGTGCATGTGAAATGTTAAGCTTAATTTCAAGGGCCAGTTTGGTAAATGAAATCCTACATGATAAGTGAGGCTAAGATTTAATTCGACTCTCAACTAGGATTTTAATCGCAAATAGGTCAAGTTGTCCTTATTTTGACTTAGAGTCAACATGCTCTTTGGTCTCTATCCGAATAACCATCCGGGCTGGGTCCAAAACACTCTTGGGTATATCATTTTCAAAATATGATACATCTTGAAGCTAACATAAGAAAACTCAAATGTCATATCCATAAGAAGAACGACTATTCGCCACGTTACATTTGATACTTGCAACTATTTAAGGAAGGTAAATGAGCTTAGTTTGCGCTTGACTTGTGAGAGGAATGAAAAAAAGTTCCCACTTTCCTGAGAGAAATAAACCCTAGGGAAAACTTAGAACCTTGATAAAATTCTAAGGTGGAAAAATGGTTACCAACTGACCAATTGAAATCCTAGTTTGAATCATGTAAGACCTGAACCTTAAGATAAGAACCAAAGGTTAGCAACTTAGGGAAGCTACTGTCACTAAATTGATTGCTTATTACACATTCTCTATTTAATAAATTCATGTCAATAATTTAATGACTCACTTTTTTTTAAGTGTTGATGATGATCTAGGATGGCCATGAGACCATTTAGAGACCAGTATTCCTAGTGCATCACTTAATGGGGTGATCAGAACACTGTGACGGGGATATCTAGTATAGGCAGTACAAGTTATGAAGGGGGAAAGAAGTGTCTGTCAAGTGTAAGAGTGTACACAAGAACCAAGGAGTTACACGTAAATGAAGATGGATTGAGTTCTAAGAAGAGAAAGTGCATTAGCATTGTATTATGCATTTATGTGCGCATCTAGGGACGCCTGGGAATGTTTACTTGTGTGTAATGAGCATTGCATTTATTTGGGGTCATCCTCTCCCCTACAAGTCAAGGTTTAAGGTCTTTTCTTTCATTAAGAAAGACGAGAGAGGGAATTCTCTCACTAAGAAAGACGAGAGACGTGATCCTCTGGAAGTGAGGAGAGAAGCGATTTTCTCTTTCTAAGGTATAAAATGACACAAGCTTTTGTGTGGAATTCAATCTTAAGGTTGAGGCCCAAGGCAATCTAATGAACTCTCCTTATCTATGACTCAAAGTGGTTGCATGGACCACAAGTTAAGAGTACAGTTTAAAAAGCTGTTTTTTTGGAAAATCCATTTTAAAAACATCTCGCAATAGAAAAACGATATCTAAAAATGGGCCGTGAGGGTTATCGGAAACAACGAGATCTACAACTTTCATGTTGGACATTTTTTCATCCAAACAATGCACAAAGAGATATCTCGAAATTAGTGATGCAGATTGGAACAACCACATCTTGCATGAAGAACAACTCAACTCTCTCTCCAAGAAGAAATGCTCTTGAAAGCCTATAAAAGAGGAGGCTCTCTTTGGGTGTGAGAGAGGGGTGAAGGAAGCATCACTTTGCAAGTTCCAAGAGGAGAAGAGAAGGTACAAGTGCTGCAGAAGCCCTGCTGAAATTAAGTGTTGCAGAAGCCATGCTGAAATCAAGTGCTATGGAAGCCCTGTTGAAATCAAGTTCCAAGAGGAGAAGAGAAGGTGCAAGTGCTGCTGAAGCTCTATTGAAATCAAGTTCCAAGAGGAGAGCCCTACACATATTGTGTAGGAGAGACAGAGACTCAAAAATGATTAAAAGGTGCCAACTTTCAAGTTGTGCAAGTGTTAGTCGGTTGTATACCGTGCAAGGAATTGTGATATTGTTTCCAAGATCTACAAGTAAGAACTGGCTTATGTGTAACAGAGGAGCTTGCTCCTTGTCAATAATATAACTCCACAAGGGGGGGACTGGCCCATCTTCCCATCTTCCAGTCCCTAATATGTTGCCAATTTCTCTACCGCTCTCCCTCTCTCACTACATCTTTCTTTTCTCTCATCTATTCTCCCTTTGTGCCATCATAATATTCACTATATATATATTAAGCATATAAGAAAGTCGAACGTGTATCTCAGATCTTATAACAGCTACCATGCGAAGATATAAATCTAGTAGCGTAATTGCTCGCTTCTATTACATAGGAGTGAGTTCAGAAAGCGGGTATTCTCTATCTCTCAGAAGATAATGGAAATTGACACCAAGGCAAGAAAGACCCAAGAAGGGCATCACTAAGCATTTAAAGATGGGAACTCCATCTTTGCAGATGTCCTGAGTACTCGCCTTCATTATTGATTGTGCTTGTAAATCTAGAATCACTATCTGTGAAAGGAATGCATGACCCAAGGTCACAAAAGGAATTTGAATGATGAATCAAGTTGAATTCATGGAGGGAGCGCCAAGCTACCCCCAATAGGCCGCCAACCCTAGCTAAGGGGGTTCCAAATAACCGTGATGGGAACGTGGACCAAACCCGCCATGAGAGGTCTCTCCATGGATTAGTTTGTACGTAGGAGGACACTTGGAGGCCAGGGGGGCTCTGGCTGTAAATTCTTTGCCTCTGGGTCCTACTCAAACAATCTACGTGGCTCGAGAAAGATTCTCGAGGCCTTGTTACTAGTGCAAGGGCAGAAACTTGGAAGAAATAAGATGCATCCTCATGGATTGCGAGAAACGTCTTTTTTGGACAAGATTTGTATCTCAGTCAAAATGCTAATATAAAGTTACTTCCAAGGAATTTGTTTAAGCTGTTTTCATGTCAGTGTCGTAAGTTACGTGAACAAACCCTATTCCATAAAAGGCTTAGTAAAGGAAGCTAATTTTAAATGTCACATGTAAATGTGATAGGACCTAATTAGATAAGTAAAGAACACCTATTGAGGGAAGTGTGTGGGCGAAACCCCTGACAGGTTTGTCCTATGAAAGGATGGTCCTAAGAGACTAGGAGGTTTCTCACAAGGTCTTACAGTCGTATGATCTTTAGGTGATATTAGGTTAGAACCTGATTCATCCGTTTTAGGGGACCAAAATGGGACTATGCCCTATGGGCAGAGAGGTTGAGTGGCGCATCCCTCTCGTTTCCCATTCTCTTTGAACCAAGTGCAGCATGGACCTGCTTTGGCTTGGGTATCTTTGCGTAAAGTAGGATGTCTAGGTTTCGATGCTAGAATGCTGTTAGGGGACCTTGGCCACTAGGAACCTAGATTTTAGGTCGATCCTAGTAAGTTCGGTCACGAACGTTCCGTTGTGAGCAGACTCGAGAAACCTTAGGCGAAAAACCTTGGAACATCCCATGTGAGCGTTGGGCAGCGACGCTTAGATTTGTTTCTCAATGGACCGCTAAGAAACTTGCTTGGATTGCCATTAGGCAGGCACGTTATAGTTGGTATCAGAGTTAACCAACAAATAAAACAAAAGATATAGGAATAAATTGGGAAGAGTGAAGTGATATTTTCACTAGAAAATATTTTTTTTCCTGTTACTCATTTGTGAATTGTTGCCACTTCTAGACTTACAAGGCATGGAGCACGTTCCTCGTATTTCATATCATGTTTAGGAGGGCTATGAACTCTTCAAGTTATTGCAGATGATCTGACATGATGGGGATCTTGGATAGGCTCTACAACCTTTCACCAATGTATGTGGAAAGGTGTTGGACTTGGAGCACGGGATACTGCTACATAGATGCTAACCGACTCACCTATCTTCAAAACAACTTGAAGAGGCTAAAATGGTTGGAGGACTTGAAGGTCATCAAGTTATTCATCTTCCATGAGGCTTGTGTAAATTTGATGCTACACATTGGATATCAACAAGTAGAATAGAATCACTACATGTATGACGAGGTGGTCAAAGTCTTGCCAACGGATAGAATTAATGTAATGGGAAGAAACAATCATCATGGCTATAAAAAACGGGGATTTCCTAAACTTCCCATGACTTACCGCTTCCTGAGAATCCATTCCCCCAATCCATATTACTATTCTATCGTTGTAGGTGAATCCAATAGGGAATTATTAACATAGTGTTGATGTATCTTTTGAAAAGAAAATAATCTCAACCAATCTCTATCTATTCTCGAATAATTGTACTTGAGGATTATGCTTCTTTATGGATAAATAAGAAATTTATATTCATTTGATTTGTTGCATAGTATTGATTAAAAACAAACTGTGCATTGAGACAAGTTGTGAGGAGATGTGTAAATGTAATCTTAATGCAAAGGTTTTAATCCAAAACCAAATACAAACCCAAGCGCAGAATCAGAGTCTTTTTTTCGCCGCATTAAGCCCAACGAAGGCACAAGAGAAGAAGTTTCTTCTCAAACAAATTAAACCACCAGAATTCAACGGAAAAGGGAAGACTCTTGAAGCTAATGTTGAAGTATGGATTGAATCCATTGAAGATTACTTCAGTGCAACTCAAACTTATTGGCAAGCTAGGCTCTGGTGGAAGCAATGGTGTAAAGACCAAGTAGTCACTAAAACAAAAATAACTTGGGATAAACTAAAGGAAGCAATGCATGGAAGGTACATGCCACATGCATACAAAACCTAGAAGATGAATAAGTTCTTCAAGTTGAAACAGTTGGGCCTGTCTCTAGAGGCGTACTACTCAAGAGTTGTCTCCATGTTGAAATACGCTCCGACAATGAGTATTCTCCAACAAGTCTCGAAGTTCTGTGATGGGCTGAACCCACCCATGAACACTCAGTTGGAATCAATGCATTCTTCAAATTTGCAAGATGCATTGATAAGACCGGGACCTATTGCCCAAGATGTCCAGGTGAAGCCCAGAAATAATAGACCTTGGTCCCACAAAGACCAGAATCTAGGAATGTTGAAAGCTCAATTCAAAAGGGCACAAGGATAGGGTCAAGGTGAGTGGAAGAAGTCGAGGATGAATGCAATCAATGACTTTGTCCCCACTCAAAGAAGTGATCAAAGCCTGCAATGTTTTCACTGTAATGAACCTGGGCACTTCAAAAGGGAATGCCCCAAACTTGGTAGAGAGCGTCGCCAATGAAAATTCAGTGGCCAAGCCAGAGCTAACTGTGGCCGTGGTTGTGCAGTAATGGGAAGGGCAAAAACTTCCAATATCTCCACTAAAGGAATCAACGAAGAAGAAGACCCGTCTATGGAAGCTGAGATTGAGAGGGAATCTGTTCATGCTACTCTCCATAAAAAGGGCACAAACTGCCAATTTTTGGTGATCCAAACACCATCAAATTACCAAGATAAGAAATTCAGAACCTTGATTTGATTGTGGTAGCACTCATTCTTTCATTTCACCAGCTTGTGCAAGAAGGTTAGGGATAGCCAATGTAGGTGCACCCACTTTTCTTGTTGAACTAGCAAATGGGCAAGAAATTGCTTGCACTAGACAAACTGCTAAGGGATAGCAAATGTAGCTGCACCCACTTTGCTTGTCAAACTAGCAAATGGGCAAGAAATTGCTTGCACTAGACAAACTGCTAAGGTAGAATTCCTACTCGAAAATGAGCCCACATTTGTTAGGTTCAGGGTAATGAGTTTAGGAGTCCATGAGTGCCTACTCAGGATGGATTGGCTAATCCCCAATGATGCTCACATCCATTGTGGAAAGGGTCAAGTCTCCTATCAGAATCCTAAGGGTGAGCTAGTTACAACTCAAGGAGAAGCAAGTAAACCAAAGATCTAGCTAGCTAAGGGAATGCAAATAGTTCAAGGAATAAGGAAAGGATTACTCGTCTACCTGATCAAGCTAAACTAACCAGAACAGGTAGAGGACACCAATGAAAAACCATCATGGTTAAAAGAGTATGCGGATGTGTTCCCAGAAGAATTGATTGAATTACCAAAGCCTAGGGAAGTGGATCATGAGATCAAGCTAATACTAGGAGTTGCACCAGTTGCAAAAAGGCCCTACAAGATGTCCATTCCTGAAGCTATTGAGTTAAAGGAACAACTCAAACAACTATTGGACCAAGGGTACATATGCCCCAGCAGTTCTCCTTGGGGAGCAGTCTTGTTCCAAAAAAAGAAGGATGGCACACTTTGCCTTTGCATTGATTATAGAGGCATGAACCTAGTAACTGTCAAGAATAAATATCCTATCCCAAGGATAGACGAGTTACTTGACCGATTGCAGGGAGCAAACATATTTTCCAAGATGGATTTGAGGTCAGGATACTACCAGATCCACGTCAAAGAAGTGGATATTCCTAAGACGGCATTCAACACTAGATATGGTCACTTCAAATTTACAGTAATGTCTTTTGGATTGACTAATGCCCTTGACTAATGCTTGTTCCACCTTTAATAGGCTAATGTAAGATATTTTTAGACCATATCTTGATGATTTTGTGCTTGTCTCCTTTGATGATACCTTGGTTTGTTCCAAGGAAGAGGAGGATCATGAATCCCAAGTTTGCATCATCCTTGAGACCATGAGAACTCATAAGCTCTATGCTAAGAAGAAAAAGTGTGCCTCTCTCAAGAGGCATATCGAATAGCTTGGATTTATTGTGTCAAATGAAGGAATATTTGTAGACCCTCCAAAGGTTAAGGATGTCCAAGAGTGGCCTCCACTAACTATTATTAAAGAAGTGTGTAGCTTTCTTGGATTAACAGGTTGGTACATGATCTTCATTAAGGACTATGCCTTAATCGTAGCACCCCTCACAAATTTGCTAAAAAAATAGGTTTCCATAGTGTGGACGCCCACTGAACAATCAAGTTTTGATCAACTCAAGCATAGCTTAGTGACAACACCCATTCTGAAACTCCCTGACTTGAGCAAGGAATTTGAAGTTGTCATAGATGCTAGCTCACTTGCGCTAGGCTGTGTACTAATGCAAGAAGGTCATCCTATAGCCTATTCCTCGAGGAAGCTAAAAACCCATGAAAGGAAATATGCTACCCATGACGTGGAGCTACTAGCGGTTATTCATGCTCTCAAACTTTGGCGACACTATTTTCTTGGTAACAAATTCTCTTTGGTCATGGACCATAAGAGCCTTAAATGGATATTCACCCAGAGACTGACCTCAATATGAGGCAACATCATTGGATTGAGGTTCTGCAGGAATATGACTTTGAGATTAGGAATCAGCCTAGCAAAGAGAATGTGGTCACTGATGCCTTAAGTTGCAAAGCGTCCCTCAACTCTCTTATTATGGAGGAACCCTCAATGGCAAAATCATTGGCAACCATGGTGTCAATGCCTAGCAACCCTATCCTTGAATTAGAAAAGGAGGAAGCTAGCCATGACCTAGAATATCTGAAGATGATGAACGAGATTTTGGAAAAGGACCAAGTACCTAAACTTAAGGTCAAGTATTAAGAATTTTTAGTCAATTAAGGACTTGTCTATTTTAGGACAAGACTATGCATACCCTCAAGCAAGAAACTCAAATAGAGAACACTTTGGGAAGCACATGACTCCCCCTTTTTTTCAGGCCATCCCGGATATGTCAAGACCCTCAACATGGTCAAGAAGAGCTACCATTGGGAAAGGCTTAAGGGAGAAATGCTCAAATATGTCACGAAATGTTTGTCTTGCCAGCGCATTAAGGCAGAACATGTCAAGATGCCTCGGAAGCTACAACCTCTTGACATCCCCCAAATGAAGTGGGAATTTATTAGTATGGACTTTGTTGTTGGATTACCTTCAGTTTAGGGAGGATACAATTCAATTATGGTTATGGTAGACATGCTCACCAAGGTTGACACCTCATGCCAGTCAAGATGAACTATAAAGCTTCAGACATTGACAGATTGTTCATCAAGGAGATATTCAGGCTCCATGGGTTGCCTAGAACGATCGTTAGTGGCTGATTCCCTCTTCACATCTTATTTCTGGAGAGGGATATTCGAGGCCATTGGAACTCAACTCTGTTTCTGTACAACCTATCACCCTCAAACTGATGGCCAAACAGAGAGAGTCAAGCAAGTCATTGAAGATATTCTTAGGGCATATTGTTGTTGTGAACCCACAAAATGGATCCAATATCTACCATTGGTAGAGTTTACCTATAATGCTTTCTACCAACAAGCATTCAAATGACACCCTTTCAAGCATTGTATGGGCATGATTTTCGTACTCCATTACACTTTTTAGATCCTACCTTGAGGATAGAAGCTTCCAAGAAAATGCTTGAGGAGATCGATGAGCAGGTCAAGGCCATCAAACAAGACATTAGAGCTGCCAAGGATAGGCATAAAGCCTATGCAGATCTAAATAAACAAGAGCGACTCTTCACTGAAGGGGATATGGTTTTTATTCGTGTACGACCTAAGAAGAGTTCATTATCATTAGGAGAATTTAAGAAACTAAGTCTAAGGCGGACCCTACAAGATCCTCAAGTGCCTAGGGCCTAGTGCCCACAAACTCCAACTCCCTGAGAATGTAAAGGTTCACAATGTATTCCATGTTAGCCTACTAAAGAAATATGTATCTAATCCTAGCCATGTACTCAATGATCAACAAGTTGTAATGTAAGTCAAGGAGTCCTTGAGCTCTGGCAAGATAGAATCCTAGACATTTGGGAAAAAAGATTGAGGAGTAGAACCCTCAAAGGGCACCTCATCTAGTGGAGGAGCTTTCCAGAAGAAGACGCCACATGGATTGATGAGAGTACTCTCAATCTACAATACCCCTAATTCCTTTCGAGATGAGGACATCTCGATTCCTTAAGGGGGGGAAGGATATAACATTCTGCCATTGTCAAAGATCCCTCCCCCCCTTTTTAACCAAATTAAATTACGTCGTCATCTGCCATCGCCAAAGATTCTCCCCCCTTTTTTAACCAAATTATTTTTTTTAAAAAAATTACATCCCCCTACCAACGCCATCTGTTGGCAAAAGGAGGGGGCATTGAGGAGGGAGCCATAATAGGAGAGGCCGTCGAAGAAGTTGACGGAGGGAGCTGAATGCATAAATGAGATAGGTAAAGAAGATGATGATTATGATGGGGGGAGGGGCACATGTGTGCCACCTCCAAACCCCCACTATCTCTCCTTCTCCTCCAGAAACTACCGACTGCATAGTGGGAAGGGCATTCTAGCCGCTTGAATGGAGGAAAAGGAAGGGGCCCCCGTGTCACACCCCCTCCCCAAAATACCCTTCTCCTACTATAAAAATCCCCCCCCTTAAGAAAATACACACGCTATTCTTCTCCCTCCTCCTTCCTGCTAATTGGTATTGCCAATTTGTGAAGGGGAGAAGGAGAGGGAGAGTTAGTGAAGGAGAGAAAGAGAGAGAGAGAGAGAGAGAGAGAGAGAGAGAGAGAGAGAGAGAGAGAGAGAGAGAGAGAGAGAGAGAGAGAGAGAGAGAGAGAGAGAGAGAGAGAGAGAGAGAGAGAGAGAGAGAGAGAGAGAGAGAGAGAGAGAGAGAGAGAGAGAGAGAGAGAGAGAGAGAGAACGAGAGGGAAGGGGAATCTAGAGAGAGAGAGAGAGAGAGAGAGAGAGAGAGAGAGAGAGAGAGAGAGAGAGAGAGAGAGAGAGAGAGAGAGAGAGAGAGAGAGAGAGAAGAGGCCTAAGGACAATTCCTTACCTGGACGAAGCCTCGAGCACCCTCTCTCCCCATTGACACTTCTTGAGATTTCTCCATCGATTACCTCTAGTTGACAAGGAGATCGCAAAAGTCAAGACAAGGCGTAGGGAACTTCGGCACCAAGGAGTCCTTTAACAGGAGTGAAGGTCGCATTCCAAGCTCCAAAATGGCCTCAAAGTGTAAACTATCCCAAGTAACTTGAAAAGCCATGACTACGGAAGGAGGATTGGGCAAAGATACCACCATTAACACAAATGGGTTATCGGGTGTAAACACTAACTCGACACTCCAAAACTAGGTACCACTGCCATGTCTAGTACTTGAAAACAAACATTTAAGCATGGACATCACTAGGAAGAATTCATACTTCGCATCGCGTAACTTGCATAACTCGAAAGGTAATTGAAAAGGCTTAATAACCATGAATTGCAACGAATAGATTAAGCATCTATGGGTTATTGTAGTAATTAAGCCAAGTATTAGGTTCAAACTTTCGTAAATGCATCATAGATTTTCGATGTACATAAATATTCCGTATAGGCCAATTGCATCCTGTAGACCATTGGAGTGAATTAACTTGCATTTACAATGAACTGATGTACACTCGCATTCAAATACTTAGGTCACACCTTATGAATTGTATAAATGCACTAGAAGGAATTTTCATGAATGGGGATCCCGCATTGTATCATCAACTCAGGAAAGACTTACATCTAGATTTGCATGGCATCATGGACAACCTTAGTTGCACCACATAATAGGGATGTATCTAATAAGGTAGAATTAAGATGCGCATGTGAAGTGTTAAGCTTAATTTCAAGGGCCAGTTTGGTAAATGAAATCCTACATGATAAGTGAGACTAAGATTTAATTCGATTCAACTAGGATTTTAATCGCAAATATGTCAAGTTGTCCTTATGACTATATTTTGACTTAGAGTCAACATGCTCTTTGGTCTCTATCCCAATAACCAGCCGGGATGGGTCCAAAACACTCTTGGGTATATCATTTTCAAAATATGATACATCTTGAAGCTAACACAAGAAAACTCGAATGTCATATCCACAAGAAGAACGAATAGCCACATTACATCGATGTTGCAACTATTTAAGGATGGTAAATGGGCTTAGTTTACGCTTGACTTGCAAGAGGAATGAACAAAATTTCCTATTATCCTGAGGGAAGGAAACCCTAGGGAAAACTTAGAACCCCAATAAAATTATAAGGTGGGAAAATGGTTACCAACTAACCAATTGAAATCCTGGTTTGAATCATGTAAGACCTGGACCTTAAGATAAGAACCAAAGGTTAGCAACTAAGGAAAGCTACCATCCAAAAACTATCAGATATGAATCCAATAGTGTAATTGCTCGCTCCTATTGCATAATAGTGAGGTTGGGAGGGTATTCTCTATCTCTCAGAAGATAATGGAAATTGATGCGAAGGCAAGAAAGACCCAAGAAGGGCATCGCTAAGCATTTAAAGATGGGAACTCCACCTTAGCAGATGTCCTGAGCACTCGCCTTCATTATTGATTGTGCTTGTAAATCTAGAATCACTGTCTATGAAAGGAATGCATGACCCAAGCTTACAAAAGGAATTTGAATGATGAATTAGGTTGAATTCATGGAGGAAGTGCCAAGCTACCCCTAGCTGGCCGCCAACCCTAGCCAAGGGGGTTCCAAATAACCATGATGGAAACATGGACCGAACCCGCCATGAGAGGTCTCTCCGTGGATTAGTTTGTACGTAGGAGGACACTTGGATGCCAGGGGGGGCTCTCGCTATAAATTCCTTGCCTCTGACTCCTACTCAAACAATCTACGTGACTCATGATAGATTCTCAAGGCCCTGTTACTAGTGCAAGGGCAGAAACTTGGAAGAAATAAGATGCATCATCATGGATTGTGGGAAACGTCATTTTTGCATAAGATTTGTATCTTAGTCGAAATGCTAATATAAAGTTACTTCCAAGGGACCTGTTTGAACTGTTTTCATGTCAATGCCGTAAGTTACGTGAACGAACCCTGTTTCCTAAAAGGCTTAATAAAGGAAGCTTATTTTAAATGTCATATGTAAATGTGATAGGACCTAATTAGATAACTAAAGAACACCTATTGAGGTAAGCAAATGGGCGGAACCCTCGACGGGTCCGTCCTACGAAAGGGTGGTCCCAGAAGACTAGGAAACTTCTCACAAGGTTCTACAATCATACGATCTTTAGGTAATATTAGGTTAGAACCCGATTCATGCTATTTTACGGGACTGGAATGGGACTATGCCCTATGGGCAGAGAGGTTGAGCGGTGCATCCCTCTCGTTTCCCATTCTCCCTGAACTAAGTGGGGCATGGACGTGCTTCGGTGTATCTCTACGTAAAGTAGGACGTCTAGGTTTCGATGCTAGAATGCTGTTAGGAGATCTTGTCCACTAAGAACCTAGATTTTAGGTCGATCCTAGTGGGTTCAGTCATGAACGTTCCCTTGCGAGGTGGACTCGGGAAACCCTAGGCGACAAACCTCGGAACATTCCATGGGAGTGCCAGGCAATGATGCTTAGATTCGTTTCTCAATGGACCGCTAAGAAACGTGCTTCGACAGCCACAGGCACGTTACACTATGCTAATAGAATATGTAATAGCAATAATGTCATTAAGTTATTAATATAATATAAATAATAATATTCTATAATCATTAATAGGTTTATAATACTTATTACTAATAGTCAATACAATGATAACTATATGTAATATCAATATTGATAACATGATACTAATATTTAAACATATTCCTAATCTTAATTATATAAGATACATATATTTTATTTTTTTAGATTTATAAATATACTATATAGAGCTCCCATGGGTTGCCACTGTGCCTTATGGCCAACAATACTTTTGCTATGCAAAGTGCCTTAGTGTATAGAATCCAAGGTTGGTTCAAGAGAATACTATTGAGTTAGCTACAATGGAGCTTCGGTGTAGAGATGCAGGTTGAGAGAGAGAAGAGATAGAGACATACAATTTGTGGTACTGATGAAGAGTGTATCTTAATAATGATTTTAGATAGGTATATGTATTATGTACAACTTGGCCCTTACAGGCAGACATGGGCACTGCCCTTTATCCCAACAACCTCCCCCTAAAGGAAATGTGCCCAAAGGTAGAGGAAAAGAATCAGCTAAGTATAAGTATGTACAAAGCTAAAAAGACTATACCTATCCAATACCCATCATCTACCAGCAATGGGCAAACCTCTCTACTAGAAGAACCTTCGTGAGAAGGTTTGTAGGGTTATCATTAGTGTACACCTTGACTAGCTCAATGCTCTTCTATCAAGTACCTATCTGATGAAATGATAGTTCACATGTATGTGTTTTGTCTTTGCATGAAAGACAAGGTTCCATGCTAACATGATAGCACTCTGACTATCATAGTGGAGGACATGAACCTTTGTAATCCCAATATCATCAACCAAACAAAATAGCCATAAGGCCTATTTGCATGCCTCAGTGGGAGCCAACACATACCCTGTAGTGGACTTCGTGTAGTCCGCATGTCCAGCATAGTCTACATCCGTAAAGCCAATGATAGATGTAATCTGCTTACCAAAGCAGATGCACAAATCCTTTGTGCCCTTAAGGTATCTCATAATACCTTTCACTACTTCCCAATGCTTCTCGCCAAGGTTTTCCATGTACCTATTAACCACTCCCACTGCAAAGGAAATGTTTGGATGTGTAGCAATCATAACATACATAAAATTGCCAACGGTTGAAGTATATAGAATCTTGGCCATTTCAACATTTTCATCATTAGATGAAGAGATGTCTTCTGCACTGTGTTTCACATATGGAGGCAATGGAACTTGTATTGCTTTCCCCCCCTCCATATTGAAACACTGCAAAATCTTGGATACATACTCCTACTGAGATAGATAGAGCTACCCATGAGATCTATCTCTGAGTATCCACATCCCAAGAATGTGATTGGCATCACCAAGATCCTTCATGTCAAAGTTGCCACCATGAAGACTTTGCTTCAATGAATTTAAGGCATGAGTATCCCTGCCAACAATCAACATGTCATCAACATATAGAACCAAGATAATCAAGCTGCCATATGTTGCCTTCTTGGTGTACAAGCAGTGATCAACTTGACTTCTTTGAAAGCCTTGAGATTGCATGAAAATATCAAACTTATGATACCATTCCCTCCGTGCATGTTTCAACCCATACAAACTCCGTTTCAGTTTATAGACCATCGTCTCTTTGCCTTTAGTGACAAAACCTTTAGGCTGCTGCATATATATGTCCTCATGCAGATCACAATTGTATTCATGCATATGACCTACGTTGTCACAGTGTGTAGTTTAAAGATCACCACAAGGGGTTCGGCAAGAAAACTAGCCAAGACAAATGGAGATGTGTCTTCAGTGAATGTTAAAAGGTTCGAGAGGTACTTCTTGGTCAATCACTGGGGTTTGAAAGAGAATATTGTATTGGGGTTCAAGAGCTTAAACTCCAGAGTTGGTTGAGATAAGAAAAGGGTTGATATAAGAGTATTACCTCATAAGTTCAATTTCAAGTCAAGCTTATTTTCTTGTAAGAGCAGTCACGGATTATGAAATTAAGTACATGTATCATCAACAACTTTGCATCCCATCATTCAGCTTTGTAAAATTACATTGAACCATGACAACTCACCACAGTTAGTAAAACCATGACATAATCTACAGCATACTGTGCACCAGGAACAAACCTATTTGGCTGCCTTTGAAGGTTGGGTTGACCTACGCAGCAAAGTTGTTAACCCCAACACGAAGAAAGCAAAAGGAAATAAAAAAGATGCAGGGCAAAGGCGAAAAAAAGGTAGCTCGACTGAAGAAAGAAGAGGAGAAAAGGCCAAAAGTGCAAGGGCAACCTTAAAAAGTCAGAGGCAAATGCAAAAGGGGAAAGGTGCATTTTAAAATACAAAGGCGCACCCTGAAATCTTGTAAAAGAGTGCCAGGTGGAAAATCCTGAAAGCTAAAATAGAAGACAAAGACAAAGGCCAAGGCAAAGAGAAACGGAAGACAAAGGCACACAAGGAAAAGTGTAAGTCAAAAAAACTTTTGTAAAAAAGCGCAAGCACATCATGGTTTAATTCAAGGAGCGCCGGGCTCTCACCCACGCAATTTGTAAATGTAGACGGGCATGTAAAAAAGGGAAAAGGGGATGAACGCCCAAAAGGGATTTAGGGTTTTGTATATAAAGTTGAAAAGTGAATGATTGTGTGTGGCCAAAATTAGCTCTCTTCTTCTTGCTTGCTTGCTTGAGCTTGTGCTTGAGAGAGGGAGTGTGAGAGTGTGAGGGAGTGAGTGTGTGAGGGTGAGGGACCGAGGAGGAGAAGCTCTCCATCTTCTCCTCTCTTCTTCTCTTCTATTCTCTTCTCTTGTCTTGCATGTGGCAATGGAGCTTGGAGTGTGGAGCTTGAGGATGGAGCTTGCTTGAGTCTTGCACTTGGATCGTGGAGCTACCGGAGTGCACGGGAGAGGAGGTAACTCGAATGGCATGGAGGTAAGCTCATTACACCTGTAGATATGGATGGCGTGTCAGCTATGTGAGAGGTAGTCATTAGAGCTCGGCTTGGAACGCTTGAAACAATAAGTGGTCAGTGGGTCTTGGAAATTGAGCGAAAGCTCCCACATTTTGGTTCCGTTTTCCGGGACCAACGGATTCAAGCTTGAGCGCTTGCGCGCTTTGTATCGAGCATCGAAGTAAAGGGTTTTCCTCGAACCGATGCTTGAGATAGGTAGGAAGTGAGGGGGTTGAAGATGGTATTCGATCTCCTTGGCAAGTAGTTTTTTGCTTTTTGAGATTTATGTTGCGAGATGGAGTAGTGTAGGTATTTACTTTGTGATTTGGATGCATTAGAGTAGGAAAAAACGAAGAAAAACAAAGAAAATAAGCATTAGGGTTTACTGTTGCAAAACAGGAAAAAAACAGGGTAAAAATCGTGCAAGAAATGGTAAAGAGCTCGCTTGTGATGCCTAAGATCGGTAAGTGAGTGATTGGGGCATCGATACCATACCCGGGAAGGGGTATAAGGGCCAAAAGTGGCAAGAAAGGCCACATTGTGCACTGCAGGGTTTTAGGAGAGCAGGAGAGAAGAGGAAAGCTTCATGAGTGGATCCGCTTCGATCTTGTCATCTGGGAGATATTTACCCAACCCAGGTAATTCTACACCTTCCCCTACATGAGTAGGATGGATCTGGAGTTGCTTGACTAGGGGGAAGGCCTCCAACACCCGGCACGGCGAATTTTGTGAGGCTTGGCAAAAAAAGAAAAACGCGCCGCTATTCTGGGCCAAGTCCCAGAATCAGCCCTCGGACCACTCGGCCATTCGGCCCTCGGCCCACTACACTCAGACCGCTCGACTCGACCCTCCTGACTACTCGACTCGGCCCTCGGCCACTTGGTCCTCAAACCATTCGGCCACTACCACTCGGACGCCCAGTCCAAATCGAGCACTCGGACTAACTTGGAACTCCGCCCACTCGGCCCTCCTGACTCGGCCCCGACCCACTTGGCCCTCGGACATCTAGGCTTGGACTGTTGGCAAATTTGGCATTCGGACAGTTACATACGGCCCCTTCTACTCGGCCCTCGGATGGGCTGAATCGGGCACTCGGACCCTGCAATTCGGACCAGTTGGGCCGAGTGTAGATTTTTACCAGATTTTCAGAAATTTGACCTGACCTGGCTAGAACTCAGCAGTGCAAACTGTCAAAAGCCCTTAGGATGCTTAGAACTTGATTCTGGCACACGGAATAGGCAAAATCGTAGGGTGCAGCCACTTAGCAATTAGAAGTAGGCAGTTGCGAGACCAGGGACTTAGATGCAAACCGCTAAGTGAAAAAGCATGATTGGACCCAAAAACAAATGAGGCAACAAATTAGAAAAACTCTGAACCCCGAAATTGACCCCACATGCTACATAGAGCGAAAGGTACATCACAGATCCATCACTAGGCTGAAACTTAGAGCGAGTAGTTCAAGATTTGGCTGAACGATCCTCCAAACTATGCATGGTGTTTACCGTAACGGCCCTGCGGGCCGGGGAGGGGACTGCCTCCTGGACCTTCGCAGAGGGGGCTTTGCCCCCTTCGCACCTCCCCCAAGTAGGTTGGAGAGAAAGCGCGTGCCGTGACAGGTCCTCCAAATTCGACCCTAGCGTAGTAATGGCTCTACATGAACACGGATTCTCACTAACGAAAGAGCAACCAAAAGCTCATGCCCGAACCGAGAGAAACAAAGACCCTAGAACCTCAATGGGCCAAACTAGCCAGCAAGGGCAAAAAGGCCACACTACAAAAACTCATACGTGTCGCATTCGGATTGCATCTAGTCAAAGTGGAAAGCAACAACATCAAGCTACAATAGCAAGAATGACTAGATATGAGAGTCCTAACAATAGATGCTCCTTGAATGGCATTGCACAGACAAGCCAAGACATCAGTGGAGAACCCACGTCTAGTCGTGCAGTTGGGGACTCAAGGGCATTTGTTAGAGGCTTAAATTTACAAGCCAAGACCGAGAAGATGAAGACATAGTACCACCTGCTTATCTTAGGGTCAAACTCATTGCGAAAAGAGAGCATACTATCGATGCTCTGATTGATGAAGGAGCAGATTTTAACGTCTTGACCTATGATGCATGGGCCCTACTAGGCCAACCACAGCTGACACCGACTAATGCAACTCTTAGCCCTTATGGGGGACCTCCACAAGCACTCACAGGGAAGTGCCATATCCTTGCAACAATTGAAACTGAAAGCTTGCCCATCCTATTCCATGTTCCTCCAAATAGTGCTAAATATGGTAAGGAAACCCTCCTGGGAAGACCCTTTAAAAGAGCGACCAAATGTGAGGTTGACTATGTAGCTCAGAGGATACACCTGACACTACTAGGTGTGAGGATAGTCACAACCTTTAGCAAGGGTGACCTCATCAAACCTTGAGGGAAAGGCAAGGAAGGTGCTGATGTGATAGTCGAGCTTACTAACGAGAGCAAGGACTTGTGGGAGGAGTTGATGCAAGCACAGGTCGAACAACGAGAACCAGTGAGTGAGGCCATGCTTAAAACAAGAAGGTCAAGAGACAATGCCAAGGACAGGCTTTGGACTTACAAATATCGTAGAAGACCCCAAAGGAAGCCCAAGCCCTATAGGCGAAGGCATCGATGGAGGGCCAACACTATGCCACGATGGATATTCAAAGCGTTGCTACATGCTCAAGGATATTATGCAGGTAACCGATGGATTTGGGTACCAAAACCCCTTGCTAAATCATCTCTATCAGCTGAAGGCAAGATTGCATCAAGAGCAACGAAGCATAGGAGGAAATTTAAGAGAAACTCTAGGACTCAAGGCAAGAAACCAGACATGAGTGTTCAAAAGAAAGAGCCTCAGCCTAGCATGCTTAATAAGCAGACTCTCATGTGTAGCCATTGAGCGTGTACAAGAGCCAGTAGTGCCCAAAGAGCCTTTGATTTTCCAAGAGGACAACATGCATCATAGGCACAACACTGCTCATGGCAAGGCTGACCGCTCAACAACGCAAATGGCACAATCGTCTAATAGCCTCGAGCAAATCATTTAGCTAGTACCAGGTCCACCTAAGAGTCCTAGATCTCTTGCATCCTCTTTTTCCAAACAAACACTGGAAGCACAACAGCGGTTGTCAATGGCGGCTGGCCACTCCCAATCTCTACCTCCATCAAAGCTTCCATATGTCCAAGAAGCAGGAGACGACACCATCCTTAGCTCTCAACCTAAGGATATGACTGTGCAATCCACCGTGGTGGCTAGCTCAACTAATACTACTAATACTCGATCTACGCAAGTGAATGCTCTAAGGGCAACAAAGGACACAACCACTTCCAATTGCCCTAAGGACTGGACACCGCAATTCACCAATAGTAGCAAGTCCACTGAGCTAGCAGCCAAAACTTCAAATCAGGGATCACAATAGTCACAGCCCTCGGCCGTGACAACACCCCTTGCGGAGCATGTCCTTAGCAGTTTGCCTGCGGAGGAGGTGCTGCAACTAGTGTCCTTGACAACTCCAGCCCTTCCAAAGCACCTAAAACCTAGGCTTGAGGGGAAACCTCCCAAAGATGTGGCCAAGGAGATGGCGCATCGAACCACTCAACCTAGCAAGGCTATTCAGCAGACCACGGCTATGTCCCATGACGACACCCTAGAGATAGGAAATGCTAAGGCCCAACCAAGCACAACAATGGATGACCTAGTCCAAGGTCCTAAGATGTTGAGAGATGCACCTTCACTAACCAAGAAAAAGAGGAGAAAACAACGAAAACAACAACAGTTGCAGGTGGTTGTGGACCCCAAGAACATTGAGACAAAGAGCGTTAGAGAATTGATGAACAAAGCATCAAGTCCACCCAACAATGAACCCATTAACGCCTCTCCTAATAGCGGTGAAACCTCAGACACATCCGTGTGCTCTGAAAAATCAAAACAATTGTTACCATCAATGGCTACTTACAATGCTCAATCCACCGACAATAGAACTTGCATGGACCAGTCAAGAGTGGATATAACACTGTCACAATAGGGTGACAAACCTATACCAGTCACATCCAAGGAAAACCATGATGCAATAATGAAGCCTCAGGAGAAACATGGAAACCCCAAGAGTGTCAGACATCCTAGTGTGGATTGATCCTTCTCATCTAGGCCTGAGCCCCCAGCTAGGCTGAAGCCCATGCTAACTCCTAGAACCTTGCATGAGTTGGCAACCGAGCAAGCCCTCGTTGAACATAGAAGTGTCACCGAATGCTTAACTGAGTTGGATGCCAAGCTCAAGGTGTTTGCACATGTCTATGTCTTGGCAGACATGCACGCATTCCCTAAAGAGTAGCTCAGAGAATACTTGCCATTTCCCTTATCTTGGGAAGAGCAAGAACATCTTGACGAGCACTATAGCAGGCTCCTGCATGAACGCATGCTACTCATCTCGGGCGAGGAAGCCGATGAACTGTGCTTAATTGTCACATTCAATGATGTGCTATGCCAACCAAATCTCTTAGAGATAGAGCAACTAAAGTGACTGTCAGAGGGCCGAAGTCAGTTTGAATAGTGTTGGTGTGAAAACCGTGTCGCAATGGCCGAACTAGGAGCTCAGATCATGACAGTCTCTGAGGAGCGATTGGCCAAATGGCGGTCTCAAAGAGAGCCACCTATGTGGCACCAACCTCCCTTTGAGTGCTGACTGCAATTCGGGGTATGGACTTGGCTGAATCTAGCCAAGAAAACTCTCTGTTTGATAAGGTTCTCACTGAGGAGGAGTTACATGTTGCCAGTAGACTTGGGCAAGGTTCCATGCTACTCGATGTGGCAAAATATCTATCGGTATTGAGTAAGCTGCCACGAATACTAGGTGCATGTGCCACGCTCCAGTACAATCCCGAGTTCTACAATTGGTTTCTATCCTTGTGAGGTGACATGGATTCGTAAATATAAATATAAATATATATATATATATATATATATAAACAATGATTTTTGTGTCACCTTGTATAGACACTATCAATACACACAAGCAATAATAGTCAAGAGCAGACAGAAGAGTTGGGACCAACGGGCTGGGCTCGTCTAGTCCCTGTTGAGATATCGAGCTCCACTCGTGATATGCCAGGGTGACCGTTGTGTATTTATGTCACCGACTTGTCAGTTGCAGACGCGGTTGGTACACCGCCCATGAATAATAGCTACATGATAGCTATTCTTATCTACTCTAGTTCGTGGCTCAGTTAGTATGCCACCTTAGTTAGTTGAGTCCAAGGCAGATTTCTCACTTTATGTGAGAAAAACAGAGAAAGGTATTATGCTACTTGTCATTTATGTTGATGATTTGATTATGACAGGTGACAGTGATGAAGATATCCTTCATGTGAAAATGCTATTGAAGCAGAAGTTTGAGATGAAGGATTTGGGAGAGTTGCGTTATTTCTTGGGCATTGAGGTGATTAGATCACCAAGTGGGATACAGCTCTTGCAGAGGCAGTATGGATTGGACATGCTGTCCAAATATGGGATGACAGGCTGTAAGCCTATTTCAGTTCCTTTGGAGCAGAATGTGAAGCTGAGCGCAGATGCAGGTGAGCTTCTAGAAGACCCTACTATGTATAGACGCATAGTAGGAAGTTTGATTTATATGACTATTACCAGGCCAGATTTGAGCTATGCTGTTGGATTGGTAAGTCAGTTTATGCAGGCTCCAAGGAAACCGCATTTGGATGCGGCTAGACGCATACTCAGGTATGTGAAGTCCACATTGCAGTATGGACTATTTTATGAGACTGGGGTTCAGATACAGTTGCATGGATACACTGACGCTGATTGGGCTGGTAGCATTTCTGATAGACGATCTACCAGTGGATATGTGTTCTCTTTTGGGAGTGCTGCAGTCACTTGGAGCAGCAAGAAACAACCTACAATTGCCTAATCGAGCACAGAGGCCGAGTACAGGGGTGCAGCAATGGCTGCATGTGAGGTAGCTTGGTTGCATAAGCTACTTTATGATATGCATCAGTCTACAGATGGGCCAGTTGTCATTTATTGTGACAACATGAGTAGTATACACTTGGCAAATAACCCAGTCTATCATGCTAGAACAAAGCACATTGAGGTGCATTATCACGATGTGCGGGAGAGGGTGTTACTAGGTCTTATTGATCTAGTTTATGTCAGCACAGAGGATCAGGTAGCTGACATATTCATGAAGGCATTGGGCGCAGAGAAGCTGCGCAAGTTCAGAGACCTGCTTGGTGTGCAGGAATTGGGATTGAGCTCGAGGGGGAGTGTTGAGATATCGAGCTCCACTCGTGATACGCCAGGGTGACCGTTGTGTATTTATGTCACCGACTTGTCAGTTGCAGACGCGGTTGGTACACCGCCCATGAATAATAGCTACATGATAGCTATCCTTATCTACTCTAGTTCGTGGCTCAGTTAGTATGCCACCTTAGTTAGTTGAGTTTGGTTTGAGACCCATATATAGGGTTCTTCTATTTCTTTGTATGAGAGTTCTTTTGGCTTACACAACTAAGAAGAGGAAAACTATTTTCAGCCTCCACCCTTGTGTGTCTTCCCCCATTGTGCAAGCAAGAAAGCTACAAGTGAGACTCCTTCCTTCTCTCCCACAATCTTGACAGTCCCCTTGTCACATGACCATTTCCACCTCTGGGCAAAGGGCATGCACCCGTATTGCCACCGCGGAAAGCCTTGACCAACATCTTTGATGATGTAAGCAGGGTGCAGCCCCTTTCTATACACCTTTCCATTTTCGGTCCATCCTTCTGCGGATGAGCCCTGCCCAAATCCATGACCACCAGCCGATGTAACGCGGCGTGAGCCGAGACCTACTAATGGTGGGAGGCTAAGTTAACATCATCACGGGGGCCATTCCACTACAACGAGCATAGCATGTTCCACCCCTCCTCTTCTAGTCATATGCGTTTGATAACCCACGCTGAAATCCCTTCCATGCGAACGATCTTATTCCGTATCAAGGCCTAACCCTTGGGTTGCATTGTGCAGGCCCCCCACAAGGAAAACATGGAGAACCATGGGCAGCTGGCTTGTAGAGATGCTCTTCGTGGATGACGGGAACATGCAGCACACGCCTCTCCGCCGGTGCGTTATGTGCCCACCCTCAAAAGGCATGCGAAGAGACGGGGCCCTAAGTGACACTGCCCTAGACGAAGGCCAAAGAATCCTCGGGCCAGGAAAGTCGAAGCTCAACGAAGCGCGCAAGACGTGGCAACACCAGTTGCACAAACCCCCAATGTACACTCAAGCACTAGATGCTCAAGGACAAAAAAGGCAGCTCGGGATAGGGAAGAGTTCAATGAATTATTTAAAGGCATTTTGGAAACAGTGGCGGCCCAGGACTACACCATTCATGTCCTGGCCGACATGTGCCCTGCCCGACCTCACAAGAGTCCCGCACCAGCACCACCCCAGTCGCCTAACCAATCGGACTCACCCCACCTAGTACAAATCGACTAAGCCCCTATGATGTACAAGTAGCTTGACAAGTTATCAGGACATAACTTTTTGTCTTTTGATGGGTAAAAGGGCAACTCCCCACTTGTATGACTTCTTCTGCCTATCGCTAATGTATGCCATGTCTTTGACAAGCAATCGCATGGGCATTGCAATTAACATCATAGCATTTCGAAAAGTCATGTCTTAACATAACTACATCTGTTGAATTACTTAACGAAATCAAGCATGTGCTCTCACGAAGTGACAAGTAGATGCAGGGTAACACAGGTCTTCATGCAAACATGTTCAACACTTGGGTCACCCGCAAAACCAGCAACCGTGCACAAACCACAACAAAGCCACGCTGCTGAACGCGAACAATCACTCGTGCGAGTGCCCACATTGCACGAACCAATGCATAGTCATGGGCTACACTCTCTTCTTGGGCCAAGCTCTACAGTGAGCTCACGACGGGTGTCACTGCAATCGCACCGACATCGCAACAATGGCTCCCCTAACAACGAGCCTAGGGCAAAATCATCATGGTCATATCCATTTCCTGAGCCTCCGAGGCTTGACATGTCCCGACCCATTGAAAGGCTCATAGCCTCCGCATATTGTAATGGTTGTACTGTGGCAAAAAAAAAAACCCACGATCACAGCACCGCACCTAGGGGTCCTCAAATTAGGTGCGTACAGTGACCTTGGTCGGCTGGCTCCGTCCCTAGTCCCCTAGCCCCCTAGCATCACCCACAATAGTTCAGGGCACATCGAGGGCAGGACAGCCCTAGGGAGCTTGTCTCGCCTGTGGTTAGACCTGTCATCCTGAACCATTCACACAATTCCCTCTTACACTTTGCCTTAAAACCATGGCAATCAATTGGGGCATGCACCGCACGAATGGCCATGCACAGTACACTGTCCTCATCGCACCGGTCCCATGTCTACCACCTAAGGATAGTACACTATCCTTGGGTTCTATCTTGCTACGTTGTGCAATCACAATGCACAGGATGTTGCACCCACCTTCACGCGTACTTCTTTCTGTCATAAACCACTTTGCTTCATCCACACGACGTTATGAGAAATCAGGCCGCAGTGTTCTACCTACGTAATATTTAAGTATGCACGAGCACTCACATAGTATCTACACCAAAGTCTCTACACAGTTTGGGTCCTCAAGTGCATGACAATACTCCAAGCTTGCTTAGAGTTCGACCTGTCTCCCAAACTAATCCAAATATGTCTTGTGCACGCTACAAAGACTAGCACTATCCCTTAGGGAGAGACCACCTGAGAGGTTTTCCAATTGCAGGTATTAAAGACTCCAACGAAAGCGCCGTCAGCGCTACATCAACACTCAACTCTAAACTCTTGACCTTTACTTCATCATGCAAACCACCAGAGAACCATCACGAGCAAGATCCACCATGAGCATCCCACGCACACCAAGCCCCGTGCCAGCCTGAGTGGCCATTCCCAACAAATAGTAGCCCTCTTGCCACCTACAAAAATCATATCAACCACCAATAGGAACGACACAGTGCCACCAATGCCCTTCCTCCGCACCAAAATCAGAACTCCTCCAAGGCAAACCACAATAGTCCCTTCCACCCACGTCTTCGGTGCAAGCTCCGCATGCTACCTTCGACGAAGAGTGTCATGGGGTGGCACTCGTCTAGGAGGGGGATAATGTTAACGCCAACACGAAGAAAGCAAAAGGAAATAAAAAAGACACAGGGCAAAGGCGGAAAAAAGGTAGCTCGACGGAAGAAAGAAGAGGAGAAAAGGCCAAAAGCGCAAGGGCAACCTTAAAAAGTCTAAGGCAAATGCAAAAGGGGAAAGACACATTTTAAAATACAAAGGTGTACCCTGAAATCTGTTAGATATGATCAATGCCCCACCCTCATTAAGTGCTACCAATGATCCATGGTGCTCAAAGTTGTAAGGCCCCCATTATGAGGAGAAGCCAAATGTGAGCCTGGACATTGGTTGAGTCCTAACTTGTATATCAGATGAGGTCTATGTGACCGGATGGCAAAAAGGTGACCGTTGTGGGTCTAATCTTTGGATTAGACAGAGTGGTTAAGCTGGTAGCAACTCGAGGTGCATTGCATCGAGTTGCGGTGTAAGGGAGTTAAAAGGGGCCCCTATTGTGGGCTTCGGAGGCCGCGGAAGTGGCCCCTGCTGGGGGGTCCGGGGGCAGTGCCCCCGGCCTGATGGTAAAGGGAATATTCCCTGGCCGACTAGTGGAGGCTCATATGGTAGGTCGGGTCAGCAGGCCGACCTAACGACCTTCGCGGGCTATAAAAGCTAAACCCCTTCGCAGCCATCTCTCACTCATCTTTCACCCAGTCAGAGTTGTTGTTCCAGCTAGCCTTAAGCTCTTCACCTATCTTCTGTCTAGATCGCCATCTAAGCTTCACACAATGGAAGCGCACGGGTGGACAGAGCCATCTTTGTATCAGTTGTTTGGAGTTAAAGAATTTACTGATTCTCCTCTTTTCTGTTGTGTACTTTCTATCTCTTTCTCAGATTCTGTTCGCTGCGCTGTGTAATATTTTACAAAATCTTGTAAAAGAGTGCTAGGCAGTGGAAAATCCTGAAAGCTAAAACAGAAGACAAAGACAAAGGCCAAGGCAAAAGCAAACGGAAGACAAAGGCGCACAAGGAAAAGCGCAAGTCAAAACTTTTGTAAAAAAGCGCAAGCGCATCATGGTTTAATTCAAGGAGCGCCAGGCTACGGGCGGTGGAAAGGAAGCTAGGAAGATAGGAGGACAATGGGAAAAAGGGCCTAGGCTACGGCCGACCATGTAAAAAAGGGAAAAGGGGACAACCGCCCAAAAGGGATTTAGGGTTTTGTATATAAAGTTGAAAAGTGAATGAGAAGCTCATTCTTGTGTGTGGCCAAAAGTAGCTCTCTTCTTCTTCTTCTTCTTCTTCTCGCTTGCTTGAGCTTGTGTTTGAGAGAGGGAGTGTGAGAGTGTGAGGGAGTGAGTGTGTGAGGGTGAGGGACCAAGGAGGAGAAGCTCTCCATCTTCTCCTCTCTTCTTCTCTTCTCTTCTCTTCTCTTCTCTTCTCTCGTCTTGCTCGTGGCAATGGAGCTTGGAGCGTGGAGCTTGAGGATGGAGCTTGCTTGAGGCTTGCACTTAGATCGTGGAGCTACCGGAGTGTGCGGGAGAGGAGGTAACTCGAACATCATGGAGGTAAGCTCACTACACCCATAGATATGGATGGCGCGTCGGCTATCTGAGAGGTAGCCATTAGAGCTCGACTTGGAACGCTTGAAACAATAAGCGGTCCGCGGGTCTTGGTGGTCGAGTGAAAGCTCCCACAGGAGGTTGTGCATTTGTTGGTAAATCTGTATTTACAGGTTGCTATCTTGAAATATGGGCCTGTAATTTTTCGTGTACAAGTTGCTATCCTGAAATACAAACCTGCAATTCTGCATGTATAGGTTGCTGTCCTGAAATTCCAACATGCTGTCATGGCAGTTTAGGCTATCCTAAAATTATATGTTTTCAAGCTGAAATTATGGTGTATCATGGGCAAATACCTTATTGGTCATTTCCAACACCATTTTCTATATTTTGAGGGTCATTTACAACACGTATACACTGGTGTCCACTAGGCACAAATGGCTATCTAAAAGGTACATCCTCCCTTAAAACAACCCTCTAAACTTCCTTGGTCTTCTTGGGCTGCTTATACATGCAATCTTCATGGAAGATGACGTCATTGCTGCATACTATCTTTCTTTTCTCGAGATCCCAAAGTCTATACCCCATCTCACCCTCATCATCATATCCTAGGAATATGCATTTGCAAGACTTTGGTTCTAGTTTGCTGCGTTCTTCTTTCCATATGTGCACAAAAGCCTCGCAACTTAACACTCACAAATGAATATAAGAAGGTGGCTTGCCCGACCACTCTTCCTGACGGACTCTCCCCCCAGAAGACCTATTTGGTGATATGTTAATCAAATGAACATCTATCATAGCACCCTCTACCCAAAAGCAATGGGGTAATGCAGCATGAGATAGCATCATACGGACCTTATCTTGTAAGGTTCGATTCATGCGCTTTGCAACTCCATTTTGGGGTGGATTATGAGGGGCAGTGAGCTCCCTCTTTATCCCCTTGCTGTCACAAAATGCTTGAAAGGCTTTGGACACATACTCCCCACAGTTGTCAGAGCGAAGTTGCTTAAGTGTCTTATGAGCTTGGTTCTCAACCAATGCCAAGAATTTTTGAAACCTATCAAGCACTTCGTTCTTTTGCTACAAATTGGCTAAACCCATACCTTCTAAGTAGCATCATCAACAAATGTGACAAAATATTTCTTTCCTCCTAGAGATAACCCTGGCATCTGACATACATTGGAATGTACTAACTCTAGAGGCAAAGATTTCAAAGAAAGTGACTTTTATGAGATGTCTGCGCATGCTAAGCATAAATATAGTAATCACAAAGCTCAAAATCAGCATAATGAAGAAAATGCAAGCAACCCAAATGAGAAAGTAAATTCATTCCTATTTGACTCATGTGTCCCAACTGGCCATGCCACAAGGAAAGACTTAGCTACTCAGTCATGATAACAACATGGTCATGCACACTAGATACATGGAGAGAATACAAAGTATCGCTCTTTGAGCCTCTAGCAATAACCCTAGATCCTCTGCAGATCTTCCATTTCCCATCACTGAAGGTGGTATGAAATCCATCATCATCTAGTTGTCCAGTACTAATCAAGCTCTTCTTGAGCTGCAATACATGTGTAGAGGCAAGTGCAAGGTCTACCACCAAGACCCATGGACCGCTTATTATTCAAGCATTTCAAGCAAGCACTAATGGGGCTGCCTCTCACATAGCGGATGCGCTATCTCTTTCTACTAGTGTAGTGAGCTTACCTTGATGCCCGATTGAGTTGCTTCCTCTCTCAAGCACTTCAATAGCTCCACAATTTGTGATGCAAGCTCAAGTATCCTCAAACCTCTAACTCCAAGATGCATCATCCATAGCCACACGCGAGACAAGAGAAGAGAGGAGAAGAGGAGAGAAGAAGAAGAGAGGAGATGGTGGAGAGCTTCACCTCCTTGATCCCTCACTCTCGCACTCACTCCCTCACACTCTCACACTCCCTCCTCAAGCACACACAAGCAAGCAAAGAGAAGAGAAGGAGAGAAGAAGAAGAGTCCACTTTGCCACACACCAAAGAATGAGCTCTCATTCATCTTTTGAACTTTATATACAAAGCCCTAAATCCCATTTGGGTAGTCATCCCCTTTTTACATGGTTGGTGGGCCCTTTTTTTCCATTGTTCTCCTATCTTCCAAGCTTCCTTCCTACTACCCCTCTACATTTACAATTTGCACAGGTCAGAGCCGGTGTTCTTAAAATAAATCATGGTTCGCCTTGCGCTCTTTTACAAAATTATTGACTTGTGCTTTTTCTTGAGTGCCTCTCCTTGATTTAGGAATTTTTCGCACTTCTTGTGTTTCCCGATTTTTCTTGGTGTGCCTTCGTTCTTCCTTCCGCTTTTGCCTTGGCCCTATCTTCTGCTCTAGATTTTCTAGATTTTTCGCCTTGTTCATTTGAGGGTTAACATTACCCCCCTCCTAGTTGAGTGCGAGTCCCATGGCACTTGTTGGGTGATGAGTCGGACTCTATTGCTTGAGTAGCCAATGAGGTTTTTGAGTTTGTGTATAAGTGGTGTTGGAAGGTTTGTTGGAGGGATTTATGGAACTTGAAGGCCCTTGAGTTTGGATTGAGCCCTAGTCTTGGAGGGATTTATGGACCTATTGGAGGGATTTTTGGAACTAAAAGGCCCTTGTGTGTTGGAGATGATCCCTTATCTTGGAGGGAGGCTGGTGGGCGGATCTGTCGTTGAAATTGAATATTGTGTTGGATGGATCTGTCGCCTAGCCCTCTACAGTGATCTTCTGATGCACTGTTTGAAATGAGCTTCACCATTCACTTTTCGATTGGGGTTGTTGCATCCACCCCTGGGTTTGTTGGGCCAGCATGGTAGGATGTTTCATAAGATGGGGAGCACATTGCATGGATGATGGGGTCATTGAAGTTGGTGGTGGGACCTTCCGTTGTACCTGGAAAGAAAAGAAAGGTGCATTATGTGTGGGTGTGTGCCATTCTCGTGTGGTGCATTGGGCGCATGCTAGTGGGATGGAACTTAGGGTGATAGGTCTAACCACAAGTGATGAGTGTTACCTCCATGGGTGTGTCCTACCCTTGATATGCCCTAAGCGGGAAGTGTGGGATCAAAATGAGGCTAGGGGGTTAGGAACGGAGTCGGCCAATCGCGGCCACCGGACGTCGCACCTAACTTGAGGACCCCTAGGTGCAGTGGTTGTGGTGGATGTGCAACTTACAGTGGCGACGTGTGATATCTTTTTTTCCTTTTTCTTATTTTTAAAATTCTTAATAATAATAATAATAATAGATTTACATAGTTGTTATAGAAGTTTAATCTTTGTAACTAAGCAATTTAAGGTAATTACAAGTGGTAATAAAGGCGGGGTCAGGGCATGAAGAGAACTGGTTTAGTGAATTGGATTAGAGTATCATACAAGTTTTCTGATGTGAAGACGAGGGCATCTTCATATCTAGTATCATGAGGGTTATAGATTACAGGGAAGTCAAAACGGCCATGGACACTGGAGTCAAAATCCACTCCCATCCTTCGAGGGTAGGGCATAAAGGTTGGGTCATTCTGCTTGAAGGGTTGAGTGTTGCAAAAGGCCATCCAAGTGTCCAAGTTGGTGTCGCAGACCCTTCTTCTCCATGTAGGTTGGCATTTGTAGGAGGCACAGACTGTGATACTTCAAAAACTTTTATTTTGCCAAAATTTGGCATCTTCTGTGGCCCATAATGTGGGGCTCTGTTCTCTCTCCTCTAGCCATCTTTGTATGAGCCTGATTCCGATATTAATCACCTCCTCCACCACCTTGATAGGTAAGACTCTACACAAGGTGGTGGGGAATCTAAAGTTGAGGTTGAAGGGGCTCCTGGCCATTTCTTGTCTCTCCCAAATTATGAAGTTGGTGTGGAAGCTTGTTGGGGTGTCATTTGCATATGGTGGGATAGGTGCCTGGGGTGCCCTCACTCCCTTGGCATTCCATTTTCTCCTTGTTTCCTCCACCATTTGCTTCCTTCTTTCTCTTAATGCCACCTTTCTTTCTACGGAGGTGTTTGCGTGTTGTTGGTCTTCAGGCCCCAAGGAAGGAGGTGGTGGGACAAGCTCATCTTTATGTTGTCCCATGTCAAAGTTCACATCCACCTCCCTTTCCTGGCTTTTGGCTCTTGCTCCTCCTCCTCGAGGAACTCGAGTGTGTCCACTTCTTGCAAGGTTAGGCCTTTCAATAGGAGATAATGGCATTGTTCTTCCAAGCTTGGGCCAACTCCACTAGGTTGTGGCGGCATCAGTGCCCTACGAGCCATTCCCAGTTTCTTTTTCATTGCCTCCATGGACTCTCCCTCCTTTGCATGGGTGACATCCGATAGGGTTTCTAGGAAGGTGCATTGTCGCGGGTGTGGAAGCTCACTTGGGCAGCCTTTGCTCTACTTTTGGCGAGTATCTTTTCTTTTTTAGGTTGAGCAAGGCGACACGCAAATGCTTTGACCCTTTTTTTGTTCTGATTGGCCTACTCTTTCGTTCTTTTGTTCATGTCTTCAAGGCTTTCCCTCTGCCTCTGGGCTAGCACTATCAACCTTCATTTTTTGTCTTCCATTTCTACCCTTAGCTTTTGCTACTCTTTCTATGCCGAGATAGCCCCTTCGGTGAGTCTCTCCACCTTTGTTTCATACCTGCAAGCTCTTTCCTCCCTCAGCTCCTCCAGTCCTTCTGTGGATCTAGTGAGTTTCTCCATTCGAGCTTGCAGACCTTCGTAGAGTGCCACAATCTCTTCATTGTGTTGCCGTAGGCGTAGCGTGGCCTCGGTTTCTCCACTCAAGCGCACCTGCCATTTAGCTTCTGTCTCTTTCTTAGCTTGTAGCTGCTCTTTCAGGTCATTGACTTCCCTTTGGGCCATGGCCATTTGGCGTATTCTCTCCAGTTGGAATGCTGCCATGGCCTTCTTTTCAGCTTCAAGCTCTGCTACGATAGTTCTCTTCTCCTCCTTTTCTCTCTCTAGTTGAGAGAGGAGCTCTTTGACATACTCATTGTATTCTTTGGGTGACCGCTCTGTTGCGAGGACGGAGGTTGTAGAGCCGGCAACCTTTTGCCTCTTAGGGTCTTGTCTTGACTTGGCATTTGCCGCAACCGGCCTTTTGGTTCCTACCAGAGGGGTTCCTTCTCTTGATCCTTGGCCCATTTCTTTATTTACAAAGTACTGGACCTAAGCCATTAGGTTGCTGGCATCTACTCGGGTCGTAGAACTAGGAGTGGAGAAAACAGTGGTGGTGGTGGGCATCAAGAGGGTCAGGATGGGGGTGATCGGAGCCTTGCCCTTGCCTTCTTACATTGCAGGTGGCACGAACTCAGGCACATAGGCACTTGAGCTTGGCCCTTCGTTTCTGATGGGTCTTGTGGGTCCTCGCTCATCGTACCTGGACTATTGCTCAATGGACCTACGTGTGGCAAGGGCCATGTATTCCTCCTCTTTTTTTGTTAGCTCCTCCTCCTCCTCTTATTGCTTTTTCTTTCTCTCCTCCTCGGCCCATTTCGACTCCCTGTGGGCCCTATGCAAGTCCGCCCTTTCTTGTTTCCTCCTCTCTGCCTCCTCCTATTTTGGTGTAGTTTTCTTCTTTGTATTCCTAGCCTCTCCCCGGTTAGTTTGCTCTTCTTGTTCCTTGACTTCTTCTTCTTCACTCAGTGTCCTTTCGCTGGAGTGTGCCTCTCGTTCTTGGTGGGGTGGTGACCTGCTTGGTGTTTCGTCCACCCCTTCTTCTCCTTCTTCTTGCTCCTGTCCCAGGGATTCCCGATGATCGCGGTGTGAAGACCCCACCGAATCCAAGGGTCGCAGCCTTTGAAGATGAAGCTTTTCTTTTAGCTTTGGTGGCGGGAGATTCTCCTCCAATGGGCTGCCCTCTCATTGCCAAGGCTTTTGCCGAGGTCTCAATGGTCTTCCTCACGACCCCGTTGAGGTTCACCTCATCCAACGACCTTGCTGTGACACTCTCTAGCAAGGGGACATTGATGCAGCTCATTGTGGAATTGTATCTTTGGCTAGAAAATAGCATGTGCACCATCTTGGCTTGGAGTTGGATTTCGGGGTTAGGAATGTCCGCCAAGCTGATGCCGTCATTGGTGTGGACTTTTACCTTGTCCATCCCTAGCAAGGCATATACGTCTCTTTTTGGCTTCCTTTCTACTTTGTTTGCTAGGCTCAATGCCCTTTCCACTAGCTCCGAGGTCAATTTAATATGCACTTGGCAAGTTTCCTCTCCCTCATATACAGTTATGGTGCCGCGGTTTTTGCGGAAAGTCCTCAGGAACTCTACACAGTGGAAGTAGTCCACTCCCCGGCTCACAACTTATATGTATTTCTGCAGATTGCATTGCTTATTGATCTACCTTACCGCCCATTCTTCAATGGCCACATCATCTAGGTTGAAGATATGCCGAAATTTGAACTAGTTGAGGCTCGCATTTCAACCAAAAGTCCATATTTTGCATGTTCTTTCTCTAAAAAAGGCAATTTGCTAGCCTTTTCTTGGCTTGCCATGATGGGTGCACGTCATGAATCCATATTCACTATTATTGTTTTTCAGAACAATTACAAGCAACGAGAAACAACTACATACTTGCTGAACTGAAATGTTTGAGTGCAACCGTGGTCTTTTTCCTCCTCGTGGTGTATTGGTTTCACTTTTCTTGACATTTTTCTTAAGTTGTTGCAATTTGCCCTTGCAATGTGTGTCTTTCCTTTATTCTTTTCTCTATGTGTCACTTGATGGGACCTAAAATGGGTCCGCACTAGCCCGGACCTCATGCACACAACAGAAAACCCCACCACGCGGCCTCGCAGACCAGGAGCATCTGTATTACACAGATGTACACTAGATAGACTTAATTATGCGTTTGTAGCTGATATGTAGTCCAATGTTTACCTTCTCTTCTCCTTAGATGGAGATCCCATAACATATAGGCATAGTGCCTCGTAACACAAACATAAGGAAGCTCCCCTCGGTTGAATGCTGCGGCTCCACTACAACTCTCCTACACCTCGAGGATTGGCCCCAAGATGTGTCGCTTCAATAAAAAGTACACACGATACAAACTCCACTCTTTCATTTTAAACGCATTCCAAGAGATACCATGTGTCCTCACCAAATAATTCCCTTAGAAAATGAACGACTAACCTACAGCTTAGGTTTCTTTCCACTCCACATATAAGTCATATCCTAGGAAGACAATTGGTATGCGATCCAGGATTGATACCATGGCACGTATCATGCATAGTGCATATGATCCTAGTGCACAAATAATATTTATCAAATTAGGATTTTGTGATGTGGAAAAATAGCCCTTTCATGATTTTCACTAAACGTATGCTTTGATGTATGGAGACTAGCACCGATTCCTCATGCTACTAGCCCCTTAAATTGGAATGTCGCAATCTAAATGAAATGGACAATCAAATATTTCAAAGATTCAAAACCCTCTCAGTCCTCTTAATCTCTTAACATCACCCTTTCCCTCTAACGTTTAGGTTGTGCTACGTTGCATAGGTGTAGGATCTTATTTTGTATATATTTTTTGCATAAAACGAAAAAACCATAAACTATAACACATAAACAAAGCCGAACTAAAGCCAAAATTCATGCCTAAGCTTTGTTATACAACCACAACCACGAATCATACTTTTCTAGATTTTTATAACATAAAAATTCTTTTTTTTATTTTTAGCTATTTTTCTTTATTTATTTGTGCATAAAAATAGATTATTTTTTGATTTATGATTAGTGACTGATTATGAAAGCTGACAGATGTTTTGTCTCAGAATTTTATCCCATGTGCATCTCTTTTTCCCACCTGAAACCAATGAAACCTTCATTTTTACACTAAAAATGTATTTTTCAAGTTATAATTTAATTATTACGACTATTTATCATTATAGATCTGCATTTCTTTTATGCACAGCCCTTAGTCATAATGCAAATAAGATCCAAACAAATTTTTATTCCATATGAATTCCATTCAACCATCAAACATAAAAAAGAAGCAAATTTCCTTCGTAAAAATGACGCATACCGCTTACTTGCATGTTGTGGGTTTTTTGATTATTTTTTTAGGTTGCCAACGGACCAACTAGCAGCAAATCTTCAATGCTGAGCATGTCCCCTTAGCCTCCTCTTGATCTTGGAGCAATTCAGTTCATGCTGGACAAGCATCTGTCATCGCATTCTCTTCTTGATTCTTGCCATGTGAAGCACAATTTGGAGGAGAGAGAAAGATTGAAACTGATTCTTCATGTCCAAGCAGCCATTGCTTGTGTGAAGACCGGCGATGGAGAGTGTGGGAAGCAAGAAGATCAGTGATGCAATTGCTTTATGGGGTTACATTGAGGCTCCATAGTCTCCCTCCCTTCTCTCCAAAAAAAACATCGCCATGGCGTTTATCTTTCCTGGTCGCGCTAAAAAAAAATGTCCCCCCCCTTCACACGAAAATTTTGGGGGTGTGGCCCCAAGAGTCACAACCCCCCCAATCCATTAAGCCCCTTAAGTCCTTTTTTACTTAAGTCCCTTTTGGGCTTTGGACCTCGGGCACCCCCATTTGATTGTTAGGCATTGAAATCATGATCTGAAAAATCTGACACGTTCATCTCAAAGTCCCCCACTTTCGGGCATCTTCCAAGTCTCATCTGTCATTCCGAGAAATTATGAAAATTTCCCAACTGTCACTCGATGGGTCTTTAAAGCACTTTAGGGCCTTGCCACTTAAAATCGTACTGATTGCAGTTGCCGGCTTTGACGAAGTCTATTTTTTCCTAGAAATTTGTGGATTTTTTTGCTATTTTTAAGCACTTCTCAAAAACTGCCACATATATTTTTGTATCCCACTCCTGTTTCTTTTCGGAGACTTTTTTGGATAGAATACCCACAAGCTGCTTATTGATACTTTTAACTTGTCCATTGGCTTGTTGACTATAGGGGGTCATCTTGTTATGCTTAATTTTCCAAGTTTCAATCGGACTTTTAATCAACTTGTTCAAAAAATGGGTTCCACGGTCCGATACTATTTCCTTTGGTAGACTAAACCAACAGATGATTTGCTCAAGTAGGAAATTGGCAGTCTCTTTTGCATTGTCTTGCCTCGTTGCCCATGCTTCTGACCACTTTGTAAAGTAATCAGTGGATACTATAATGTATCTCTTCTAAGTAGTAGACGACGGGGTAATAGGACTCACAAAGTTGATGCCCCACTTCTCAAATGGAAGGATAGCCATAATAGATGTAAGTGGTCGCTTCCTATTCTCTCAATTTTCATGCCTTTGACATGTATCACATCTCTTAACATACTCAAATGAATCCTGGAAGATGGACGGCCACCAATAACCAACTCTTAAAGACTTTTGTGCCATCAACTGCCCAACAAAGTGCCCTCCACAAGCACAGTCATGGCACTCCTCCAAGATAAATGCAACCTCATCAGGCATCACACATCGACGATAGATATCATCGATACCCTGCCGATATAGTGTTCCTGCAATCAAGGAAAATTTTAATGCGTACTGTTTAATTTTCCTCTTCTCGGATTTGGATAGAGTAGCTCCAGTCTCTCCCGTAGATAAATAGTGTGTTATAGCAGCATGCTAGGAGGGAATAGATGTCGTATCAATCTTAAACAATGTTTCCATGTCACTTCCTTCAGCCACGATCTCTTTTGGCTCTCTGAAATCCACAAGACATTCTACAGGGCCCTGTAGCTTTGGTGGCTTACTTTTGATCTCGTAATCAAACTCTTGCAAAGTGATTAACCACTTTGCTAAATGATTCGGTGGCTGTAACTTGTTCAGCAACAATCGAAGCCCTTCCTTCTTCGTATAGAAAACCACCTTCTCAGAGAGAATGTAGTGCCTAAACTTTTTGTTCGCAAATACCATCGCAAGGCAAAACTTCTCCATATAGGTATAGTTAATATCCGATATGCCCAACTTTCGACTAGCAAAAGCATTCGGATGGTACCACTTTTCCTCCCAAATTTGGGATAAGCAGTAGGCTAATACTATACATGGTGGTTGCTTAAAATATATAAAACATTTCGCCCTTTTTAGGTGCTTTTAAAACATGCGCTTTGGCAAGCTCCTACTTCACATTGTCAAAAGATACTTTGCAAGCATCACTCCATGTAAACTAACAGTTAAAGCACAATAAGTTCGTCAATGGCAATGTTCTTTCTGCCAGGGCATTGATAAACCTCTGATAATATCGTACCGATGACAGAAAGTTATGCACCTCCTTTGGAGTACGCGGCGGACTCATGGCGACTATGACCTTGATCTTTTCACCGTCAATCACAATCCCTACTAAACTAACAACATAACCTAACAATAGCCCATAAGGCACTCCAAAGACGCACTTCCGTGGGTTGAGAGCTATGCAAAATTGTCTACAATGCTCAAAACACTTCCGTAAAATGATCAACTGCCTTTCTCTTATGGTGGTTGCTCCTAGATCATCAACGAATACTTTCAACTCCTCTAGGGAGATGTTACCAAAGGTCTTGTCGGCTATTTTTTGCCAAAAACTAGGTGCATTACATAAACCAAATGCTATCACATGGTACGCAAAGGTACAGAAGACAGTAATGAATGCCATTTTTAGCTTGTCTTGCTCGGCAATTGCCATTTGGTTATACCCCACAAAGCAATCCATGAACAAATATATTTCCCTACCTGCTAATTGATCCAAAATTTGGTCAATAAAGGGCAACAGTTAGTAGTCTTTAACAGTCTGTTTATTCAGCTCTCTAAAGTCTACACAAAGCTGGATTTGATTATTATTCTTCTTTCTAATCACAATCGGTGAACACCATTCAGTATGCTGACTAGGGAAGATCAAACTCTCTTTTTGCAATTTTTGTAGCTTCTCAAACAACCCGTTCCTTAATTCAAAAGGCATGCGTCTTACTTTTTGATGTACAAGGTGGGTACCTTCCTTTATAGGAATAGTATGCACAGCTAGACTGGGGGAAATGCCCCTAAGTTTGCCAAGCAAAAATGTCACGAAACTCCTGAATCATGGACACATAGTCCTCTCTCTCTTCCAAACTAAGCATGAAATCTAATTTAATTGGCCGCGAATCATTAGCCGCCAACTCAATAACGTCCGCGTCTCTTATTCGATCTTGAGGCTTTATCAGCTCATTCAATGTTATCTGATAAATGTCCTCTATAGTGGACCCTTCTTTAGATCCATCACTCGATGACGTCTCACTACCAGATGGATCATCTATTGTTTCTAGTTCAGTAGAGGATAAAGGAGCTCTCTCACTTTGAGGAGACTCAGGATAAGCATTCACTATTACACGATTGGCACCTCTATCTAGAATCACTCGACTAGCGGGTATATCAACTTGACAATATGTTAAAATCCATGGCCTGCCTAGCAAAACTTGATAGCTAGAACGTCCTGAAAAACTTATCACCCTAAAGTTCAGATAGCATTCCATGCTTGCAACGGTAACATGGACTTTAGTGATGCAACCTTCCGATTGTCTATCATCAGCCATCCTAAGAAGTATGGAGCCGTCCTTTTGAATCTCTAGACCTAGCCTCTCCATCAAGTCTGAACTCATGATATTGACGGAGGATCCAATGTCCACAATAGCGTGCTCCACCAATATTCCATCCACGTATGCTAGAACCAATCTTCTCCCACTCGTGCTATGCCCAAAGGTTCTACAATATACCTAATACGCAGGATTTTCTTGAATTCCTTGTGTACTCCTGGAGCAAGTTTAATCAACTTCAGGAGATTCATGTCTGGTTTAACTTCAACACAATATTAGTGAGTTCGGGAATCTCCCAATTCCCATTTTTTGAATACTAAAAAGGTGGCACTCGGATAATATGCCCATAAGTTTCTCAAAACTATATGATGTGACCTATCATTGGAAAACACTTGAAAAATGGAATCTATTGAGCTATAGAGTGCTTGATTTGGAGTTATAGTGTTCAAGTTATGACAAATCCAAAGATTTGACCACGTATCCTAAACTTATGGAAAATTCCCATATTTTCCAATATGATGCTCTTTGCAAAGAGAACTTGCTAGATCAAAGTCATGGTAGTTAGCCAAAGTTCTCTTCTCGTGCCAAACCATTCTCTCCTTTGGTCTTTGGACCGGCTTTGGCACCTCTTTTTTAACTTCTTCCTTCTTTCTTAGCAATCCTTTATCCTTCTTGGGATCAACTTTACTATCAATAGGCCTTAGAGGTCCACCTTCCATATCAGGATTCAGATTTTGCTTTCCCCTAATATCTTGCTTAGAGTTTCCCTCGACAGGTTTTACAGTTCCTTTATCACCCTCTTTAATCTTTTGATCTCTTGTTATGGCTCGTAGATTAGAAGTTTCAGCGTCATTGACACATACAGTCTCAATAAGACTGAGGTAAGCTGCTTGCAAGCGCGATTCTACTCCTTCTGTTTGGGTGATAGCAATGTCAATGTCGGCCAAAGTGACACTACTGAGCTACACCTAGATTTTAAAATCTAATCCATGTAGGAAATATTGCAACTATGTAGCTGGTGGAATGGGGATATAAGTATTAAGTTTGCGAAGAACTTGCTTTAGCTTCTTGACATAGGCATGGACATTCTCATTTGGCTCTTGGGGTGTTACATTCAAGACACACAACCAATATGTCCACCCCTCTCAGGAGCAAACTCTCTACGAAAGGCCGTGAAGAATTGGTTAGTGGTGCTAGTTATGGTTCCGACCTCTAGACCGTGATACCATACTGCTGCCCTTCCTTTTAACTTCATATTGAAGAACATCATTAGGTATTCTTCGTCTTGGATTCGATAATTGAACATGAGCATTTGAAACTCCTTAATATGAAGTTCTCCATCTTCTTCTGCTAACCCATGGAAGATGGGTAAAAGTGCTCCTAATGCCAGTAAATTTGGTGTCCCTACTAGAATTGTGATGGGTTGTGCCATGGCTACAACCGGATTGACAACAGGAGTTTGTGTAGGTAAACTACAACCCCACTTGAAGTGGGTTCATTGACTGGAAGTGGGGAAGTACTAAGACTTCCACTTGCACTCAAAGGGCTACTTATGACACTTAGGTTATTAGAACCACTACGGCTTATGTGTAACGAGCCGCTCCTTTGAGGAGAATAATACCTTAGAATCTCCAACTGCCATCTAGCCCTCTCAGCATGTAACACTTTTTGTATTTCGGCTTGACGGTTCTTATCAGAGGACATAAACCAAATATTTGGTCCCTAGAAACCCTAGATTCGGAACCACCACTTGTTGGCGGCTCCCAGCAAACGCACCACTGATGGGACCTAAAATAGGCCGGCACTGGTTATGGCACTAGCCGAACCTCATGCACACAATAGAAAATCCCACCACACGACCTTGCGGACTAGGAGCATATGTATTACACAAATATACACTAGATAGACTTAATTATGCGTTTGTAGTAGCTGATATGTAGTCCAATGTTTACCTTCCCTTCTCCTTAGAGGGAGATCCCATAACATATAGGCATAGTGCCTCGTAACGCAAACATAAGAAAGCTCCCCTCGGCTAATTGTCATGGCTCCACTGCGACTCTCCTGCACCTCGGGTATTGGCCCCAAGATGCGTTGCTTCAATAAAAAGTACACACAATAGAAACTCCACTCTTTCATTTTAAATGCATTCCAGGAGATACCATATGTCCTCACCAAATAATTCCCTTAGAAAACGAACAACTAACATACTGCTTAGGTTCCTTTCCACTCCACGTATAAGTCATATCCTAGGAAGACAATTGCTATGCAATCCAGGATCAGTACCATGTCATGCATCATGTATAGTGCATATGATATTAGTGAACAAAAAATATTTATCAAATCAGCATTTTGTGATGTGGAAAAAGAACCCTTGCATGATTTTCACTAAATGTATGCTTCGATGTATGGAGACTAGTACCGATTCCTTATGCTACTAGCCCCTTAAACTGGAATATCGTAATTATAAATGAAATGCACAATCAAATATTTCAAAGATTCAAAACCCTCTCAGCCCTCTTAATCTCTTAACATCACCCTTTCCCTCTAACGTTTAGGTTATGTTGCGTTCATAGGTGTAGGGTTTTATTTTGTCTGTATTTTTCGCATAAAATGGAAAAACCATGAACTATAATACATAAACAAAGTCGAATTGAAGCCAAAATTCATGCCTCAGCTTTGTTATACAGCCACAACCACGAATCATAATTTTCTAGATTTTTATAATATGAAAATCTTATTTTTCTCCATTCTTAGCTATTTTTCTCTATTTATTTATGCATAAAAATAGATTATTTTTTGATTTATGATTATGACTGATTATGATAGCTGAAATATGTTGTGTCTCACAATTTTATCCCATGTGCATCTCTTTTCCCCACCCGAAACCAATGAAGACTAAGGCGCTTTTCGGGTTATAATTTAATTATTACGACTATTTATCTTTACGGATATGCATTTCTTTTATGCAAAACCCTCAATCATAATGCAAACAAGATCCAAACAAATTTTTGTTCCATATGAATTCCATTTCAGCCATCAAACATAAAAAATAAGCAAAATTCCTTTGTAAAAATGATGCATACCGCTTACTTGCGTGTTGCGGTTTTTTTGATTATTTTTTCAAGTTGTCAATAGACCGACCAGCAGCAAATCTTCAATGGTGAGCATCTCCCCTCAGCCTTCTCTTGATCTTGGAGCAATCCGGTTCATGCCGAACAAGGATCCGTAATCGCATTCTCTTCTTGATTCTTGCCATGTGAAGCACCATTTGGAGGAGAGAGAAAGAATGAAACTGATTCTTCATGTCCAGGAAACCATTGCTTGCATGAAGACTGGCGATGGAGAGTGTGGGAAGCAAGAAGATCAGTGATGCAATTACTTTATGGTGTTACATTGAGGCTCCATAGCCTCCCCCCTTCTCTCCAAAAAAACATCACCATGGTGCTCATCTTTCTTGGTCGCACTGAAAAAAAAACGGCCCCCCCGTTCACATGAAAATTTTGGGGGGGTGGCCCCAAGAGTCACACCCCCTATAATCCACTAAGCCCCTTAAGTCCTTTTTTACTTAAGTCCCTTTTGGGCTTTGGACACCCCGGGCACCCCCATTTGATTGTCTGGCGTTAGAATCGTGATTTGAAAAATCCGGCACGTCCGTCTCAAAGTCCCCACTGTCGGGCATCTCCCAAAGTCTCATCTGACATGTTGAGAAATCATTAAAATTCCCCAACAGTCGCTCGGTGTGTCTTTAAAGCACTTTAGGGCCTTGGAGCTTAAAATTATACTGATTGCAGCTGTTGCCTTCAATGAAGTCTATTTTTCCCTTGAAATTTGAATTTTTTGGCTATTTTTAAGAACTTCTTGGAGTCAAAAATCACCACTCATCACCTTATCCCTTCCCCCTTCTCAATGAAAAGAATCATTCCTAGGATGAGAGGGTTAGATGATGAAGCGCCTTTAGCACACCATCTTAATGTTTTACTTTCGCATGAGCCATGCGTAGAAACTCGATTATATTCTAACCAAGCATAGCTATCCATATCGAAAGGGCGGATGCCCACATGTGTAATGTAAGTGAGGACATCAAGTGAGAAGTCAATAGAGGCCAGTCTGCTAGCGACGTGCAACTCCTCCCGGTGAGGATGCAATCTAAATAAGGGTGTTCTTTAATGTGGTCTTCCATGGGTTGATTATGGAGAGCAGTCAATACTCTATATGAAGTTGGGGGGAATACATAGGTGGGATCGTACTTTGATGCCTTGATTGCGTGTCATTGTTTAACGTTGGTCATTATTTGGCATATGTCTAACTCCCATCACAGTCGTAGAGCATATCATTTCTGCAAGAAGGGGGAATTGTTATCGGCAAGCCATTGCAACTTCTCGATTTCTTGGTTTGTGGCCATGATCGTGCTCTTGCTATACGACGTGATGAGATGCTTTTTGGCTGCTTGTTCCTTGGATACCTTAGTTGCAATTAACTCCGCAGCTACTTCGAAAGATTTAACAAATATAAATTTCGACTCCTCCTAAGAGCAAGAGAGTGTTCGCACTTCCGTCGCTATAGGTTCTTCCAAGAGTCCTAGATCTAGTCGATTGTAGCTTTTAGCCAATGTCATGAAAGTAGGTTTGTTAGTAATAGGTTGTGGTTTTGGCCAATACATTGGCTTATGTCCTGTTGAGCTAGGCTTTAGAGGGTCCATAGATTTAGCAGCTTGAATCGCTTGTGGTTTGAGTGGTTCTAAAGGGGTTTTTTCCTACCGCTATGTTGTAAGCTGTGTAGTAGGCCCACAAGGCCGCCATCAAGTTGTTATCCCAATCATTGTGTGAAGCAGAGATGACCTTGGTCAGGACGTTTATTAGGATTTTATTTGTCGATTTAGCTTGACCATTTTCCTGTGGGTAATAGGGTAAGGATTTTTGATGGATAATTAGGAAGGAGGACAGGAGGTGAGCTATTACTTCGTTGATGAAGTGTGTGCCCTGGTTGCTAACTAGTTCGATGGGACATCCAAATCATGAGATTACTTGCTTTCATAGGAACTTAGCGGTGGTCGTAGAGTCATTCTTTCTTGTAGCTCGTGCTTCTTCCCATTTGGTTAGATAGTCGGTGGCCACAATGATGTATTTAGCTTGTGAATATTGTGCCACAGGACTATTGGGTTTGATGTAGTCAATCCCCCATTTCTTGAAAGGTTGTTGTACAATAATTGGGGTTAGCTTCATGTGATCTTTACGGATAGGGAATTTAGTTTGTTGGCACTCATCACAATGCTTCATGAATCATGTCACGTCTCGAAAGAGGGTAGGCCACCACAGTTGGGATTGCAGCACTTTGCGGGCTGTCACATCTCCATTGAAATGTCCTCCTGCGATTCCACTGTGTGCCTCTATCAGTACGTCATGCATTTCATGCTCATAGAAGCATCTGTGCAGCAACCCATCTTGCCCTAGTCTATGAAGTTGGCCAGCTACTATCAATTGACAGGGTTGGCTTTTCAAGATAAGCTGTGGACATGGAACCTAAGTGTCCAATCTGGGGCTTGTAGTATCAGAGCGATGGTTAGAACCTTTTTTAGTTCTTCATATGCATGTTGGCACTCCGCGGACCATTCAAATACAATCAACAACTTATATTGAGGTCTAGCAATCAATGTGTAGTTTAACACAAACCATCGATAGTACCCAATATGTCCTAAGAAGCATCGAACACCCTTGTAATTAGTTGGGGGTGGAAGATCGACAATGACCTTGATCTTTGAGAAATATGTGACAATCCCATTCCTTGACACCACGTTTCCTAGGATACATCCATGCTTCACCTAGAACTGGCATTTCAAGGTGTTCAATGAGAGGCGGTATAGCCGTCATTGTTCAAAGACCGCTCAAAGCCTACCTAAGTGTTCTTACCAAGTAGAGTGAATGCACAAGTCGTCCACGAACACATCTAAATCCTTCTTTATCATGTCCTTGAATATTGTACACTTCAATCGTTGGAAAGTGGCTGATGCACTAGTCAATCCAAAAGGCATGACTATATAGGAAAAGACTCCCCATTTAGTGGCGAATGCCATCTTATGCCTATTGTCAGGATGCACTTGTACCTGATTGTATCCAGAGAACCCGTCCAGAAAACTGTAGGCTTCTTTGCCAGCCACTCTCTCTAGCATATGCTTGGTGTACAACAATGGGTAATTCTCTCTCTTTGTAGCTGCGTTTACCTTCTTGTAGTTGACACGCACTCTAATCTTTCCATTCTTCTTTAATATGATGACTATGGGGGAAACCCAGTCCATGTGTTCAATTTCTAGATGAATCCTACTCTCATTAGCTTGTCAATTTTTTCCTTGAGGACATGCTTTGGATTCATGGGATATGGTTGATGTCTGACCGATGTTGTGTCAGGTGTCATGGGGATGTTGTGAGTCACAACACTTAGGTCTACCCCTTTGGGACCAAGCAAATATGTCTACATACTCTCGCAAGAGAGTGATGAGACTTGCCTCATCTTGCTCAGTCAAGTCATTGGCTATAAAGACAAGTCGTGGGGTCTCCCCCTCATTGGCTAAATTGACGTCCTTGACCTTGGCGGGTCCCTTGATGGGTTCGCTTGCTTGCCCTTATCATTTGGCTTCCAGCAAGATCACCACCCTATCTCCCTTTTTGAACTTTGTGAATCGCTTTGGTAGGTCTTGTGGTTTTCGTTGTTTGTCTGTCCGTGTTTCTTTGCTCAGTGCATGTCGTTCCTCCTTTAACCGTCAGTGTCATAGGTGGACAGGTAGGTCCCCCTTAGTGCGTCTAGTCTTGGGAGACCAAGGTATTTCTAGGTCACTATCTAAGCTGACTTTCGACTCGGAATTGAAATCTCCATCTTTGCTAGAAGAGGGGCTCTCTCCTGGTGGTCGTAGCTCAAAAGGTGAGTCCATTTGTAGCAGTGGTGCATTACTTGGTTGGGCTAGGCTCGCTCGCTTGTAGTTGATTGCGCCCGTGTGCTCCAACCAGGTTCAATCGTAGTCCTTGTGTTTGATTCCTTTCTCTACTCTAAGTGCACTTTGCTTACATGGTCTGGGATCTACTTGTATTTGTTCGATCATATGCCCCCCAGTGTTGTACTCTAGGGTATCAACTTCCTTTTCACTCTCATCACTGAAGGAACAATAGTCATATTCGTCATCAGAGCTATCTTTGTCTGATTGCTCATCATTTTCCTGATTCTGAGAATTCTCTTCTTGTTGGTTGAGAAGTAAGGTCCAATTGTACTTCAAGTTCAAATCGTGCACCTTAGACCATCGCCATTTAGGCTCATCCAAGAGATCTTGGAGTGGCTTAAGGTTTGTTGGATTGCCAGCCAACTTATTGGTTAAGTATCCTAGGATCACCTAGAGCTCGCGTTTATTGCTTGGGACTCGGAATGCAACATGAGTGGGCCTTCCATATAGACTCCTGATCATCATGCAGATTGGTAGTGAAGGTGTGCCCTTGAACTTATCAATTGCCTTGACGGCTTGTTTGTACTCATTATTTAAGAATGGTAGATTGATGGTAGCAAGAACATGCATCTAGTCTCGTTTGTCCTTAGGGCATGGGATATACTTGGTAAGAGCCCCATAGGATCCCTTGGTCTGTCCATCACCCTTCAGCATGGTGGAGATGGCATTTAGGTCGACTGACATGGTTTTCCAAGTGTCCATCTCCACTCTCACAGCTTCTGTTTGATTGCCTAAGAAGATAAGACCATTGCCCCAGTCTTTTACGGTTCTCACATTGTGCATCCAAGGTTGGCCTAGCATGATGTTGTAGTCCACCCCCTTCATGAGTATGAAGTCAACAGAGAATTGGATCCCCACGATCTTTACTGGCCAATTTTTTAAACACTCCAAGCGGCTTCACCTTCATTCCATTTGCCAGTGTGACATTTAACCTAGCAATCTCGACTCATGGGTTACCCCAATCTTGGAGTACCGCATGGCTTAGTACACTCACTCCTGCCCTTGTGTCCTTAATCCCCTTTCTGGTGACGTCTCCTAGTGCTAGGACTAGTAGGATTGCATGCTTTTCCATGCCTTCCCAAAAGGCATTGACGTGCAAGGACTTAGGCATGGAGTGCAACGTCAGGCTTGGCATTTGAGTTTCTACATCATGCTTACGCAAGTCAGCAAAAATTGGCTCACTTAGTTCTTCAATCCAGTATTTCAGCTCTAGCCATAGTGTTGGGTACTAAGCCATGTTGGCTAGAGCTGAAATACTATGGCCAGTTTGGGATGCCACCATCTCCCTTGATATTGGTCGTGGGGGGGGGGGGGGAGATTGGCATGATTATGCTTGAGAGATCATCGATCTTGTCCTCTAGTATGGGTTCAACATCCTTTAGGTTCTCTTGGGCCTCCCTTACCCATTCTTTCACCTTCTTGATGGCTTCGAGTTGGCGCTTCAGATTGGGGTCCTCCCTGACCTTAGCACTTTTCTTCTCAGCCGTCTGTGGAGCAAACATTTCTTCCTCAGCATTAATGACTCTCCTTCCAACCAGTACCAGTAGAGTTTTGGCACCTTTGGTTTTGAGGGTGACTTTAGCGTCGGGTCTTTTCTTCCTTTGTCTTCGGATCTTCTTTCCAACTGAGGATGCATCAAGGTTGCTAGGCCCTGGCAATGATATGTTAGCCTGCTTTTTTTGTGTACGAGTCATGATATGTAATGGGATAGGTGTGACCTCCCTATCGAGTGTCTTGACATTGAAAAACCCCAATGGAACCGATGGTACATTTGCTAAACTAGAGGATGGTCTCTGCCTAGGGCAGATAGTCGACAAAGAGATGAGTGATTCCACACTCTCAACATATCTTAAATCAGCCTTATCTCTATTTTCTTGCTCTTTCTCAGGGTAGCGCGAAGAAATATGTCCCGGTTGACCGCAAGCCTAGCACACAATTGGCTCCTAGGCTTGCCCTCCTAGGCCTCTGCCTCTGGCTCTTCCCAATGCCATCACCAATACTGGTCGATATTCCATGAGGATAGCATTGCCTTCCTCATTGTATGACATGTATGGGTTTACATACGACTCATCATTGCTAGGCTCGTCCACATAGTGGATTGGGGTATCACTCGGTGGATGGGCCACATAGGGTCTAGGTGGTCTAGGGATACATGTAGGATTGATTTCCATCCTAGGGATGGTTGGTTTAGCATCATTTGGTGCTAGAAGAGCCAATGGGGCTCCTTCCAAAGAAGTTCGGTGGCCTATTCGCAAGGTGGGGTTGACCATAAAGCTGCGGGTATGGGAGCCTCTGAGGTGATTGACAATGCATGGCGTTGTGGCCAAACCTACCACAATTAGCACAAGGTTGTGACCTAGGATCCTGACAATGCATGGTGTTGTGGCCAAACCTACCACAATTAGCACAAGGTTGTGACCTAGGATCCTGACACTCCACTAGTAAGTGGCTTCTGCCACAATGCACACATTGGACATGTGGGCGCATTGGTCATCTCATCATCTCCTATAGTTTGGCTATGTCTATCCTAATCTCTGCCATAATGCACACATTGGACATGTGGGCTCTTGTCCTGACTCAATGCCCTTCCCTTTGTCTTGAGTGCTTGAGTCTATTCTCTCTTGGCATTGAGGCTCTCTCCAAACTCGTGGCACTGGACTCTTCCTGATTTGAGCCTTTGGAGTCTCTTTCCTTGAGCTGGTCGTCCACTCTAATAGCTTCTTCAAAGACCCTTGCCACCAATGCATCTCGCTGCAAGCTTGAGTTGCTGGCCAAGGCTTTGTAGAGCTCCTCACCTCGTATTCTATTGATGAATACCATTGATACCGCCCTTTCGGTCGGTCTCTCACCCATGGAAATTCTTTTGAAGAGGCTCCTTACATGGGTCACACAAACTCGAATGTCCTCTCTCTCTCTTTGTGCTTGACGTTCATAAGCCGCACTAACAGGTTATCAGAGTATCCCGATTCTAAAAATATCTTAATGAAGAGATTTTTCAGGCCATTGAAATCGACACGCTCTGCAGCATCTAGACTTGTGTACTAGGTTCGCGATCCTTGTCGCCTAAGAACAGTCCAAAGACTTGGGATCATTGAGTAGGATCAATGAGGCCATTCGCTTTGCAAACTTGCCCAAACTACTCCACAAAGTTGTGTGGGTCTTGATATTTATCCAGCTGCTTTGCTACCATAGGGATTTTCGATTGGCTCCCAAAGCCTTGATTGACTCCCAACCCTGCCACTAGTGATATTGCCAATGTTGTGGCACTTTGTTCTGTGGCCGTGTTATCTAGTAGCCGCTTCGTTAGGAGCTCGCTCAATGTGAGGTCTCCTTCTAGAGCTCTCTCACTCTCTGATCAATTTCTGCCCGCTAGGGCTGGCACTCTCTAGATCTCTCGCATTTTTAAGCTCTAGTGTAAGTTCCTAGTTTGCTGATCTTGGTTGTATGCCACTAGGCCTTGCTAATCTCTACGGGCCAATTTTCTTTCCTCCTCTAGGTCTGCCACGATGTCCTCGATTGGTCTACCGCGGTGTTCTAGTTGGGTTTGAGCATCATATTTGTACTGTAAGAACTATTGTTGTTATTGCCATATTCCCCTCTTATTGTGGTATATCGATTGGTCTATAGGTAAACTTCAAGCTTACTGTACAGTAAGAACTATTGTTGTTATTGCCATGTTCCCCTGGTAAACTTCAAGCTTATTGATTGGTTTGATTTTCCCCTATTATTGCCATGTTCAGAACTATGTTACAGCGGTAAACTTCAAGCTTCCTTCTCTGATTTCCTCTGATTTCTCCTATCTATCCTACTCTAAATGCGACAAAAATCAAAATTAGGGTACTAAATGGATTTCTCATACTCAACCAATCATCAAAAACCAAAAATACGTACTTGTAGCATAGATTAAAATCCAAAACCTTCTATCTATCTCAAGCTCTGGTTCGAGGATGAAACCCTTACTTCGATGCTCGATTTGAAGCACGCAAGTGCTCAGGCTTGAATCTGTTGGTCTCGATAATGGAACCAAAATGTAGAGGTGAGTGCAAGCTCTATTGCCAAGACCCACAGACCGCTTATTATTCAAGAGTTTCAAGTGAGCACTAATGACTACCTCTCACATAGCCGACGTGCTATCTCTCTCTACTAGTGTAGTGAGCTTACCTTGATGCATGATTGAGTTGCTTCCTCTCTCAAGCACTCTGATAGCTCCATGATTCGTGATGCAAGCTCAAGCATCCTCAAACCTCCAACTCCAAGCTCCATCCTCCATATTTGCACGCGAGATAAGAGAAGAGAGGAGAAGAGGAGAGAAGAAGAAGAGAATAGATAGTAGAGAGCTTCACCTCCTTGATCCCTCACTCTCACACACTCACTCCCTCACACTCTCACACTCCCTCCCTCAAGCACACACAAGCAAGCAAAAAGAAGAGAAGGAGAGAAGAAGAAGAGTCCACTTTGCCACACACCAAAGAATGATCTCTCATTCATCTTTTGAACTTTATATACAAAGCCCTAAATCCCATTTGGGTAGTCATCCCCTTTTTACATGGCCGGTTGCCCCTTTTTTTCCACAGTTCTCCTATCTTCCTAACTTCCTTCCTACTGCCCCTCTACATTTACAATTTGCACAGGTCAGAGCCCAGCGTTCTTAAAATAAATCATGGTTCGCCTTGCACTCTTTTACAAACGTATTGACTTGCGCTTTTTCTTGAGCGCCTCTCCTTGATTTAGGACTTTTTTGCACTTCTTGTATTTCCTAATTTTTCTTGGCGTGCCTTCTTCTTCCTTCCGCTTTTGCCTTGGCCTTCTCTTTTGCTCTATATTTTTTGGATTTCCCGCCTTGTTCGTTTGAGGGTTAACAACATGCCTTACATTCAGAATAGTGAAGACAGATCCATGCTGAAATTGCAGTTGCACACTGCCAATGCCTACAATGTTACATGCATAATTGTCCCCAAGATGGACAACACCATGTTGACCTCTTGTATAGTCTGTAAACCACTCATGGTGAGGGGTGACATGAAAAGAGGCATCCGAATCCAAAATAAAAGTGTGCACGTCATCATCCATATCGACTATCAAAGCACGAGCACTGAAACAGGAAGAGACAAAGGGTACATCATTCCCATTGTCACTCTCACGGTCTCATGGGGCCGACTACATTCACCTCTTCGATCTTCACATTGCTCTTCTTAGCATGTTGACTCTCTTTCTTCTTTTCCTTGTTGTCATTCGTCTTTTTACCCTTTCCTTTCTCTTTCTTCCATTTATAGTAGTCACATTTGAAGTGACCCTGCTTGCCATAATGATGGCATTCAACATCCTTATTACGTGATTTACTACGTCCCTTGCTATCAGATTTTCCTTTTTGCTATGATCTACCTCTAGTATGCAAAGCATTGGAAGATTTACGGGATGCATTGTTTTGCCGATTCATTTCTTCCATGAGTAGAGCACTCTCTACATCAGCATACAAAAGCATAGCATTAGAATCACTCATAGGAGTCCTGAAGGTATCCCAGCTCTCTAGGGCAGAGTGCAAAGCAAAAACATAGCTTTGAACTCATCATCATCAATATTGAAATTCAAAGTGGCAAGCTGGCTGAAAATGGATTTAAACTCACTAAGGTGAGTAGACATTGCAGTACCCTCTTTCATAAGCAAATCCATGAGTTTCTTTAGCTAGTAAACTTTGCTTGCAGTACTCTTCTGGGCATATAAATTTTCCAGTCGTTTTCAAATGTCATAAGTAGAATCCAACCCTTCAATGTTAAGCAGCATGGCATAAAAAATCAATAGCTCAATGGTTGAGCATGCAAGCTCATCCAGCTCATCCCAATCGTCTTGCTCTACATCAGCTGGTTTTGTTCCCATTACTTTCATCGGCTTTGCTTGCTTCTTCTACAACAAGATATTATAGCATTGCTTTTGCCACAAACTGCAAAGTTGTGTGCTCCTTCAAGCTTCTTGATATGCATAAGATGATTGTCATTGCTGCTAGCCATGATTCATAGCCTAATAACTATATGACAATAAATGACAACTAATGCCGAGCAATGGAATCTCCAAAATCCACTAGTATGTTAGGAATATACCCAAGTATGTAGTAGCAAGAACATACATCAGTTCATTGCCCAAAATGCCTCAAAATCATTCAATGATGGTAACATACCAATTTCTTCACAAAAAACATAGTGCAGTCCTGAAATTCCTGACAATATAGGTGGCTATCCTGCAACCTAGGAGTGCAGTCCTGAAATTCCTAACAATATAGGTGGCTATCTTGCCATTCAAGAGTGCAGTCTTGACATTCAGGAAAAATCTGTCCTGAAAATTTATAATTGAAATAATCTCTCAGACTGACTGAGATTGAGCTCCAAAGATCATGCAAAGTTGCTCAAAACATCACCATCATGTTCTAGCATAGAAATATATCAAATTTCTTTATCTAAGGTATGATGTCCTAAATATGTAGGAAACTCTCATGAATGTACATCAATAGACCTGTAGGTAAAGGCGATCCAAAAATGAGCTTTAATCACTACTCAAATGCATTCCAAAATCAAATCCAAGCATGTAACATCAACCATAAGCATGAATACTTGGTTTAGAATACTCGAGACCGAGTTTAGAAGAAAGACATAATGCATACGTAGTCAAAATGTCATTCAACCCTATTATTTTGGCAGCCAAATCTATGTTAAAACCAAGCAAAATGATGACTCTAATCACCCCAAAATGATCTCTAATCATGGACATAACATCTCCAAGTCATGTAGCACCAAATGGGCATTAGATAGTCATAACATAAGTGAATCATAAGTATTATCCACTCAAGAAATAGTTGCTACCCTGTTTATTACATATTTGAATACTATGTATTTCAAACTTGAAGCTGAATGTATATCAACCCCAAGCGTAATACTACACTTCAATGCTCAATGCTAGGCATTAGATGCAAAGTTTGGAACCATGATGCCAAATGAAGAGGAGTAGCTCTATTGTAGGTCTTGAGCATGTTGAAAACCAGATCTGCATATCCACACTGATGATGCCTTCAACCCTGAAGAGATTGGAATGCTAGTCCAAGTGTTGCAGATGATGGGGAGGGTCCCCAAATGGCCAATGATGGGGAGGGTCCCCAAGTGGCCAATGATGGTTGTTTACAAGCTCTAATGAAGAGGGAAGCTTCAAGCTTCAAGAAGAAGCTTCAAACCTTGCTTCCTTTCCTGCAAACTCTTCATAGTGAACTCTTCTTCAACTTCAAGCTCCTACACATGAAGAAATGCCAAGCTCCTAATTGCTTGATAAACCTAGCTCTGATACCACTTTATTGAGTTAGCTGCAATGGAGCTTTTGTGTAGAGATGCAGGTTGAGAGAGAGAAGAGATATAGACACACGATTTGTGGTATTGAAGAGTGTACCTCAATAATGATTTTAGATAGGTATATGCAATATGTACAACATGGCCCTTCATAGTGAACTCTTCTTCAACTTCAAGCTCCTAGACATGAAGAAATGCCAAGCTCCTAATTGCTTGATGAACCTAGCTCTGATACCACTTCTCCTCTATTAGATATGATTTTTTAAGGAGGGGAGGGGGGTTTGACTAGATTTTTTGGATAAATTTGGGTAATTAACTAGATTTATTGGATATAACCTTCCATCTACCCACACAAGTCAATGTGCTTCTTGCCTTCGTCTCTTAACCTTTTATCTTCAACTTGATTGGTGAGAACCTTGTGATTCTTTTTTGTTGCATGTGGGATGCTAGTCTTCCACCACTATGTAGATATGACTCTTCTCTTTGGTTGCAGCTTCATTCATGTCACTTTTAAAGAAGGAGAAAAATGTTCAAGGGGGAGAGAGAGAGAGAGAGAGAGAGAGAGAGAGAGAGAGAGAGAGAGAGAGAGAGAGAGAGAGAGAGAGAGAGAGAGAGAGAGAGAGAGAGAGAGAGAGAGAGAGAGAGAGAGAGAGAGAGAGAGAGAGAGAGAGAGAGAGAGAGAGAGAGAGAGAGAGAGAGAGAGAGAGAGAGAGAGAGAGAGAGAGAGAGAGAGAGAGAGAGAGAGAGAGAGAGAGAGAGAGAGAGAGAGAGAGAGAGAGAGAGAGAGATCTACAACATTGAAAGATAAGTTTAAGAGCGAGTTCTCAAACTATGGCAAGTGAAAATGCTAAAAAGAAATTGTGGTATTAGCATTCCAATTAGCTTGATGAGTTTCTTGCTTCTTTCAATCCAATTGACAAAGCAAGCTTCTTTTAATGGCACATATATAATAAGAGAAAGAGAAATAGTGAGAAAGAAAGAAAATGAAGAGAAAGGCTTGTAGCCAGACTTTTAGAATCCTTACAAATATTCTACAAATATGAAAAGAATGAGTGGTATCAGAGTTTTAGGCTTTGGTCCTTTTCTTCTTTCCTCTTTCTCCCTTTTAAAATCCCAAAAACCTTAGTTACTAAGGTTATAGGTATAGGTACATCAAGAAGGACTATAGTTAATCTCAGCTTTTTGGAGCAAGCAAGAGTTATGGCTGGAGACTCAGACATATCTGGAGGTAAAATGGATAAACTAGTAGGTCGTCACTTCTTTTCATGCAAATTTTAGGAGTTCCTGGCCAAGTTTAGAGACCTACGAGTTGGAAGAGGGCAAAAAACCCAATACTTTTTGCCTCAGACCTCCTTCTCTCTCTTCTTCTTCAAGTTGCCATGGTTGCCTACCACAAAAACCTCCAAGATCTTGCTTGAGGCTACTCCACAGCATCATCTAGCCCTTGAACCTTGTTCCTAATCCCACAAGCTCTAGATCAACAGAAGGCCTATAAGGGCACCCCCCAATAATTTTTGGCACATTTTGCGATGGCTACCTTGCCTGCTCTAGCCCTCCTGACTTCCCCCTCCTACTACCCTCTAGCACTCTTGTCACTCCAGGGCACTTGCTCAACACTCCTCTCTCTCCCCTCTTGGCAATTTTGGCCCTGGAATCAACTTGCAAGATGGGCAGCAGCTAGATAGTTTGGGCAGCCATGGATTCTTAAACTAAAGCTATCTCAGACCATTGAAACTCACCCCAATCCCTCCTATCTTTGAGAGCTCAACCCGCAGAAGTCCTTTCATCCCCTAGATCACCTCTTTTACACCTGGATTGAAGACATGGAACTTAGCATGCAAAGAGCTTTATGAGCAGCCATGAAAGCTCCATTTGAAGCTTTCCATCCTTGAAGTTCAAGCTCAAGAATAAGCATGGGAGCCCTCATCATCAGTGGAAGCATTCGAATGCTGAAGTCTTCTCCCATGGGAATGCCCCAAGCAATCGGGCTTGCTTGATGGAGCAAATGGGCATCATAGTGAGCTATGCTTCAACCATCTTCCCTAAGCACTAAAGAGTTATGTCAATCTGATCTTAATCTCTCATATTTATCCACTTGTTAAGCTTAATCCCTTTGTTGGAGAGATTAAAGATTGCATAGGCTTTATTAGTTCAATCCCTCTTGTACGCATGCGTCTACTGAAAGTCAATATCCCCCTTTGCTTCCTAATACATCATAACTAATCATGAATCAATTGTATTGGTTGGCATTAACCCCCCCTCTTTTCCTTATGTGCCTTGGATAAGTCTCAAATTGAGTAATAGCCTTTGTAAATGGGTAAGTAGTAGGACTGCCAAGGTAACCCCTATCCAAGCCTTTGTTCATCCTTGCATCTCATGAAACGACCCAATGTTTCCTTTCCGATGCATCTCATGCCTATTGCTCAATAAAAATGTCTACCATGTATACTCCAGTTGAGGAAAAAGGACAATGCCAAGCGAGGTGGTAAGCCAAAAGAGAGGTGGCCCTCCCTTACCACTTAAGACCCTGAATGGGTGCACAACCCGGCCCGACAGGGGGACTTTTCCCACCTCTTGGTGATCCAGATCCCGATACTTGTATGTAGGTGTAGGTACTTCCCTATGATCACCACCTCTCCTAATGCAATGATTCCCCTTGAACACCCTTTCAATGTTAATGGCACCCATGTATGACACTTGAAGTGCATGCAGTCAGAAGAGATGTATGGCAGTAAACTTCACTTATGCATTGATGATAGAGCAGATGGATATGCAATGATGCTTGGAATAGTGATCAATATACTTAGGATGCCATTCAAGCTTTTGGTTAGACCTTTCAACGTATGATTCATCCATATAATGCTTTTGCACTAAGGGACAAACATTGTTTTTGGTCATAGTCAAGTATGAAAGTCATAAAGATCTTATTACAAAAAATTCTAAATTGCATATGGCTATAAACCTAGCTTATCTTGAAGAGGGCTTTGTCCCCTCCGGGTTGAATAAAAAATCTCCCTGATTGGAGCTATGCTTTGAAAGTTATGCCCATTTTTGTGCACCAGGGTCACTATGGACAGGGTGCAAACTGCTCTAAGGCAAACAAAAAAATCCAATTACAAAATATTCTGATCATTTTGTATCACAAAGATTAATATCTCATCTCGAAGAAGACTTTTTCCCCTCCGATCTGAATCAAAAATCTCACCAATCAGAGTTTTCTACCAAAAGTTACATCTCATTTTACTTATAGCAGGTCCTATGGACTTCATCCAGATGGCTGGCCAGAAAGGCAAAAGTAAGGCCCATGAAGAACTCTAGAGGGAGATTAGACTCTAGGATCTCCATGAATGAGCTCGGCACAAGATTACCATGGTGATATGCTCCTAGGAAATGCCCTATACTGATCTCTACAACTTGTGTAACCATATCTTATGTCAGCATAAGCTTCGTCACATGGAATGGCATAATGACATGATCACCAACCACTGTCGAATGATATCCAAGTTTGATTAAGCAATTGAGAAAATGGCCCTCTCAAACTCGAGGACTCAACAAACCTTGAAGCAACTCACTACTCTTATTGCTCAACTAGCTACAGCTTCATCCCAAGAGAAGGCAAATGACTCTAGGCACAAATCTAGACGTCCACCACCTCAAGATCCATTGCATAGTCCACATGGCATACTTGGTACTAAGGGAATCCCCCCTTCTACCTATGAGATTGGTGAACCCTCTCATGTGCATGATGAGCCCTTTTTGAGCTCCCCCCATCAACCTTGTAGCCAACACACCACTGTTGAGGGACTCTCCCACCCTTGGCAGAAGCTCCTCCACTCTTCCTAGGAGCCCCTATGCAACCTATATGAATCAGCCCCATCATGGAAAATATGGTACTAATGGCCAACATGGCAATCATGGGAAACATGGCTATAATGGATAGCATGGGATAAATGCACCACATGGTATGTATGGACATCATGGGATGTATGGACAAACAAGGGTTTCATGGCCGCAAGGCCCTCATGATCTATGTGATAAGATTATCCTTAAGTACAATGGGCAATCTCCCTCACCATTAGACTTGGAGAAATGGACGTCCAAGTTGGGGTCCTACTTCAATATCTATCCCCACACTGATAATCAAAAAATTATATTTGGTTCTCTCCACTTGGAAGGATTTTCCCACAGATGGTGGCTCTAAATCAATCGAGAGAATCATTAGTTCATTGATTGGAAAGTTTTTAAAATGTATATGGCCCAAGTATTTATGTCTCCTGTGGAAAAAGAGTAGTTGGCAAGACGATGGTACACTCTTGATCAACATAACCTCAATATATGTGAGTACACAAATCAGTTTATGAACTTGACCATGTATGTGGAGAGCATTAGCGATGATGCTAAATTGCACAAGTATATCTATGGGTTGGAACCAAGCCTATCGGCAGATGTCATGGCCCAAAAGCCTACCACACTATTTGAAGCAATTGAACTAGCAGAGAGATATGCAAGGAAGTACCATAAGAATGAACATTTTTAGCAAGGTTCCGGATAGCCCCATATCCCTTCAAGATCAGCCCCATATGGAGGTTGTTTCCAAGGTACTTCTATGCCTAATAACATGCCCAAAATACCCATTTATCCCACCTTCCATGCTGAAAGAAAACCAGACACTTTTGGGATAGCATTTGGTTCTAATGGTGAGAATAAGTATGCTAAAAATAAACAATCCACTACATCACTTTCCCATGGCTCCAGTGGCCAACACTTCATTTCTCCATATGTAGTGAAGGAATGGAAGGAAAAAGGCCTATGCTTTAAATGTGGGGATAAGTACACTGCTAACCATTCCTCCAAGTGCCCTTACAAGACAACTAAGGTCAAGGTCCATAGCATGTATGTCATGGAAGATTGGCATAGTGATGGGGATGACCTACCCACTGACCATGTTGAGCATGTTGACGATGTGGATCATGAGCAGCTCTATGATTCGGAGGATGGGTTTCTTTTTTACCAGAGCGGCTGTCCATCACAGATGCTTGATTTGATATCCCACTCATCTACCACTTTCCTTTTCTCCATCTCCTTGGACACTTGGATGGGTTCTCAGAGCCCCAGCACCTTGCGCATTCAATAAAGTATCCATGGGAAGCATGTCTTCATCCTTGTGGATAGTGGTAGCACTCACAGTTTTGTCAATAAATTAGCCATTGACCGGTTGAAATGCACCCCTATGGAATTACACCACCCCTTCAAGGTCCAACTAGCAAATGGAGAAGAAGAAGTCACTACACATGTATGTCCCATAGTCGCCTTATGCTTGGTTAAAAATTATGTGGCATTGGTTGATCTAATTTCCCTAGATATGGGCCCCATTAATGTTGTCTTGGGTTGTGATTGGCTAAAAAAAATGGGGACAATTGCTATGGACTTCTCTCAGCTCTACATGGAGTTTGTGATGCATGGACAACTCATCCACCTAGAGGGAGTTCAAGATCATGCTGATTTTCAGCTTATTACAGCAAAGCAACTCAAATAGGAGTTTAAGAAATGCTCACAAATCTTTGTCTTGCAATTAGATAAGGACAATTTAGGTCAACCCTTTGAAGTATCTAATGATTCAACCTTGTAGGCTCTACTGGAGGAGTACATTGATCTATTTTAGATGCCTACAATCCTTCCCCCTAAGAGACAAGTGGACCACCCACTTGATTTAGAGCCCCATTCCAAGCCAGTAAACAAGCCACCTTACAAACTCTCCAAGTGTGAACATGAAGAGGTTGCAAAGCAAGTCAAGGACCTTGGAGATGGGTTTCATTGAATCGAGTTCTTCCCCTTATGCATCCCCTATCCTGTTAGCCAAGAAGAAAGATGGCTCTTTCTACATGTGCATCGACAACAAAGATGAACAAAATCATAGTGAAGAACCACTACTCCATCCCATGGATTGACGACTTGCTGGATGAGTTGAAAGGGGCATGCTTTTTTACTAAGATTGACCTACACTTTGGCTACCATCAAATTCGTATGAGAAAGGGAGGGAGATGAGATCAAAATAGCCTTAAGGACTGATCATGGGCTTTATGATTTTCTAGTGATACCTTTTGGGTTGACTTATGCCCCTGCCATATTTTAGAGCCTCATGAACAAAATCCTTCAACCCTTTCTGTTCAAGTTTGTGTTCATTTTCTTTGATGACATCCTCATTTATAGCAAGTCACCAAAGAAGCACTTGGCACATGTCAAAAGGGTGTTTGACATATTGAGAGAGCATCGACTCTTTGCTAAGGAGAGAAAATGTACCTTCATGCAGAGATCTGTGGAGTACTTGGGACACATTGTGAGCAAAAATGGCATACAGACTGACCTGAAGAAGGTGCAATGTGTTAGGGATTGGCCCACTCAATCCACCATCACTTCATTGCGTGGCTTCCTTGGTCTCTCTTCATTCTATAGACGCTTCATTAAGCACTATGCCACCATTGCAGTACCTTTGATTAATCGATTAAAAAAGGAAGCATTCTTCTAGGATGCCACTATTGATCATAGTTTCAAGTAGTTAAAGGACGTGCTTACTTCCACCCCCATCCTTGTCTCCCCTAACTTCTCTAAGTTGTTTACCATTCATTGTGATGCCAGTGGTAGGGGTATTGGTGTAGTATTGTTGCAAGAGCATGGTGTGATTACATTTGAGAGCTGCAAGCTTGATGAGAAGGAGATGTAAATGAATGTGTATGACCAGGAGATGTTGGCCATTCTCCATGCTATCAAGAAATGGCACCACTATTTGTATGGCAGTCCCTTCCAAGTAAAAAGTGATCACCGAGTTCTCCAGTACTTCTTGACCCAGTTCACTTTGACTCCTAAACAAAGGCAATGGGTAGCAACATTACAAAACTATGACTTTGACATTTCTCACGCTTGGGGCAAAGATAATATCGTAGTTGATTCACTCTCTTGGATGTGGGCATGCAGAGTATAATCTATTTTAGAGTTTCATAGTGATTGGATTGAAGAGCTTCAAGAAGCTTATTAGTTAGACGATCACTTCAACCACATCTTCCAGAAATTATAGCATGGGTTCATGGCTAAAAACTCCCAATATCAGCTCAAGCATGGCCTTATTTGGCCCTATGGCAAGATTGTCATTCCACACACTTCCCCCTTCACATAGAAGATCATGGAAGAGATGTATTCTTGCCCTACTACTAGTCACTTGGGTGTTTTCAAAATATATGATAGGATTTCCAATAGCTTTCATTGGAAAGGCTTATGAAGGGATGTCAAGGACTTTGTGACCAAATGTGTTCCATGCCAACAAAACAAGGATAATATAATCAGACCCATTGGCCTCTTGCAGCCTCTCCCTATTCTTGAAGAGAAATGGACTCATATCACAATAAACTTCATCATTGGCCTCCCCGTGACCAAGAAAGGGTGGAATAGTATATATGTGGTAGTTGATCGCCTTACCAAAGCTGCCCACTTTATCCCCACTAAGACCCAATATATTGCCTCTCAGGTGGCCACTCAATTTATGGAATATGTCTTTAAGTTGCATGGGTTACCACAAGTCATAGTACATGATCGAGATGCTAAGTTTATGAGAAACTTTTGACAAACAGTTTTCACATCCATGGGTAGTAAGCTTGCCCCATTTCCACTACATACCACCCTGAGATTGATGGCTAGACTGAAAGAGTGAACAAATGGCTTGACACATATTTGAGGCACTTTTGCCATTATGTACACACAATTGGGATATGTAGCTCCACTTGGTTGAGTTTGCCTATAATAACTCTACCCACTCTAGCATTGAAGTTTCCCCTTTTGAGGCCTTATACAAGTATAAGGTTTCCCCTCCCTACAGTATTATTCAATAAAAAGATAAATCCTCAGAGTTAGTAGGGGCCGAGTTGGATTGCATGCAAGCTCTACTTTAGCAATACAAAGTGAATCTTCAAAAGGCATAAACACACATGAAACTCTATGCTAATGAGAAAAGAATGCATTTGGAATTCCAGGAAGGGGAATTGGTCCTCTTGAAAGTGTCTAAGTCCCACTGCTCCACTCTCAAAGAGGGCATCAATAACAAGTTGTCCCACCACTTCTATGGCCCCTACTGGATCCTGAAGAGAGTTGGTGTCTTAGCCTACCCATTAGAGCTTCCCCCCTACCACCAAAATTCATAATGTGTTTTGTGTCAGCTAGTTGAAACCCTTCATGGGCACCTAACTTAGACTATGTGGAAGAATTTCCCCCCATAGATAAAGAAGGCATCATTTAGTATATCCCTGAGGTAATCATTGAGCAACGAGATAAGCACTTAAGGTCTCGATCCATCAAGGAGTACCTTATTAAATGGCAAGGACTGCCCTAGAAGAAGCCTCCTAGCACCCATCCACCATTGTTAATGAATTTTCTCATCTCCAAGAGACTCAATGGACTGAAGATTAACCAGTTATTGACCACCCTCTACTTGTAGACTACAAAGTTTTAGAATAATTTTTTACTTGCCCAAATCTTAGGCATGTGCATTCTACCTAGACTGAAAGTTATTATCATAAGCTCCGTTTTGACATATGGCATGCCCTATTTGGAGCATTCTACCAAAAGTTATGTCAATTTTACCTCAACAGGATGATCATGGACAACATGCTCTCCCTAGTCTTTACCCACCCATTTTCATTATAATGTGGCTCAGAGTAGTACTCTGTATCCCTCCCTAAGCCCACCCATCACTCCCCTCCTGTTCTCTTCCTTTTTTAGGGCAAAAACCTTTAGGGTGGGGATGGATTGTAACATGCAGGATATATAGAAACTAGGGGTCAGACACCCAGCCACACTGATTGGGGTATATAAGGTGTAAGAGTCCTAGATTAGGGCAACCAGTTATTATCAAGAACATACTCTTCACCTTCATCTTCAACTTCGATGGCTTCCTCCTTCCTTCTCTCCTCTTTTTTGTCTTTCTCTCTCCTCTTCTAGTCTTCTTTTCTCTTCTTCTTGTTCTCTTTCTCTCTCTTCAGCTCTTCAGCTCTTTCTCCTTAGCTCCATTCATTACAATAATGGAAATGATACCTCATGCTTCTTTCAATGGTACCACATGAATACAAAGAGATAAAAATAGCAAGATTAAGAAAATAAAAATAGAAAAAAGTAAACAATGAAAATAAAATATGTAAAATGCAAGTGAAAGTATTGAAAATGTGAAGTCTACGCATAAAATGTAACTGAAATTGTAAAAACAACCATTTAGAGGTTTAATCATGGTTTTTAAAGAATAGAATGTTTTTTTAAAGGTTCTAATCAAATTTTGTAAGAATCGAACTATAAAACATGAAAGAAAAGAAAAGAGAGAGGTATCACTATTATTTAATACTAATTCGGTCGTAAAGTTAGAGAAAAATAGGCAATTAATAAGGTATCCTTCTTCCCCTATTTTTATCTAGTTACGATGTGCTTAAATATCAATCCAAATCTCTCATGGCCCATTTGGCCTCAAAATTGGCTCTAATGTATCCAAACTGGTAAGATTCTTTTCCTTGCTATATAAATCATATTGGACTATAATTTTGTGCAAGTTGGAGAGAAAGCGATGCTACTAAGCAAATTCAATGCAAGGCTATAATGAAAATCAAACCATTAGTTACCATCCATTTTATGAAAATGTGTGCTCTCAATTGGATTCTATAATGAAGGATAAATACAAGCTCAATTTTGCTTGTCAACCATATTTAAAGAGAGAGAATATTCAATTCAACCTCATCCTTTCATCAATCTAAATTGAGGTGCCAATTGTGTGTGTGTGTGTGTGTAGGTTATCCAATGTTAACCCTTGATAAGGTAGCTAGCTTTGTATTGTTTAACTATAATTGAAAGTCTTCACAACAACTGAGTATGTGCATTAAATACAACATAAAAATACATTCATGACAAGAAACAAGTGTATACAAAGGGCTCACCAATATGCAAATTAGTGAGAAGGGAAACATGAATCATCATGCATATGTGCATGTGTATGGGTTTATGTACATGAAACCAATGATACAAGGTGAGTAATAGATATGCTAAAGTTAAATAGTGTTAAATGCAATTAAGAAAGTAGATACATGGTTAAATCATTAAAGTTAATTAGAGATCTAAGCTTAAGAAGAATCTTTAAAGAATTAGTGTGCACTTGCATGTATAAGCATGTATGTGTCTTGTGACAACATACGTGCACAATTAAAAGATAAAGCAAAGTAAAAATGTATGTGTGTGTGTGTGTGTGTGTGTATGGGCTATGGTATATATAAAACCACTATGTGCACCAATTGTACACATAGACCAAGTCACAATGGTGGGTGGGTGGGTGTGGGTGTAACATTGTTTGTTGGTTTGTTACAAAATTGAAAATTAGCTATGAGAGTTTTATACAATATATTCTTTTGGATGAAACAAGAACATTATATTGGAAAATGCTAGATCAAGATTATGAACATACTTATGAATGGATATATTACTTTGTATAGACATCATCTAATCCAATCCACAAGTATATATAGATGTAAATAAAGTTGACTTAGCAATAGGATGACATGGTTCTATGCTTCTAGACAAGTGACCACTTCTAGAGGAGCAAGATGCTATAAATGCCTCAACCCTTCGAATATCCAAAAGAGGAGGGGACAATAGCATTAAGTGTCCTTGCCCCAAAAAAGTATTATTTTTCATAGCCATAATATTGTAATTAAATAGAAAATTCTGTAAATAAGTCAACTTAGGATCAAGCACCATTTGAATTTGAATTATATGGTTTTTAACAAAATTTTTTCAAGATAAATTGTTTAGGTGAGCTATTGGTGCATTCAATTTACAACATTGTCTTAGACATGTACACACTAGGGTGCTCAACATTTCCCTTGATTGAGTTAACCAATCACATTGCACCGAAAGAGCTTTAGCATTCACATTTGTCTGAACAACCATGCAAGTCTTAACTTGATGTGGGTAGTGCTACCCCATATGGGCCCACCATATTTTTGGGTGGCCTTGAACCACTAGCTAGAAGCATCTCTGATGAGCTCAACCTTATATTATGTCTACGAGCCTAGGGCACACTTATCACTTGGAAAAAACTCAAGCCACAATGTTGTAGCTTGAACTTTGAAGCTTTGGTGCCAAAAATTGATTTCTTATGCAGGCACAAAGAGAGAGGCAAAGAGAGACACTCTTAATATGCGACACAAGGCGATCAATGAAGGGAGGTAGGAGAGAGATAGAGCAACTTAAGTGTAAGCCACATAATATGTGTGTGTGTGACCATAAATTAAAATGTAAGTCTTTTCCAATCAATTAATTTTTTTTCAAAACTTTGAAATTATAAACCCTTAGGTATTATATGGTGTTGTTTTAGTGGGGTTTTCCCAAGGAAACTATTTTGTAGAAGGTCCCACCCAAAAAACATATTTGGATAAAAATTCAAGTGACATAGTGGTTTTTCAAACACCCCCAACAATTAAAAAGACAATTAGAAATGTGTTTTCTTAAATGTAGTGGGTCATTTTTCCCTTTTTATGAAAGGACCCAACAAGCTTTACCTTTTTTCCATAATAGAGAAGGGGATTTTGCTTCAAACACTAAGGTTAAGGGTTTTCTCAAGAGTCCCAAAGGTTTTCAAGAAAAACTAGAACCTAATCCATGTGACCTAAACTATTTTCCTTGAAAAGTTATTGAGGCTTTTTATGTTGTCATGTTTTCTTTAACATAGGTTGTGGCAACAAGAAAACTTGTTTCATGGTAATGCCATAATGTAACATCAACTAGCCATTAATGTAGAGGCTTTTTGTGTTGTCATGCTTTCTTTTACATAGTTGTGGCAAGAAGCAAGCTTGTTTCATGGTAATGTCTTTACATGAAGTATATGTCTATTTACTCCAATGCACCTAAACACACATTTCAAGCACAAGTTTGATAAGGTAACTTACCACCATTTGAATAGATAGTTCACTAGCACATTCAAGTCTTCATCATTCATTAATTCCTACTTGACATAATGAGATGTTTGCCCTTACACTTAGTACTATTTAGGGCTCATCCTCTAACTAAACCTTTAACATCATTAGAAGATTTTCTATCATCTTGTTAATGTTGACTGACTACTATAAAATTCCATTTACATAATGCCATCTCACTTGATAAAAAGTGAAAATAAAATTATGATAAAAGCATATATTTATAAACCATGGTTTTTTGTGGTATACATAACCCATGTATACAAATTGAGAGTAATATCACAACTCTCCATACTTAATAACTTGCATATTGTAACCTAGCTCAATTTGATGGTGCATCAATGAGACAACCACAATTTGCACTAGCATTGAATCTCCTCCTTTATTTCTAAAGCAGGGGAGAATCATTTGAAGCCGAGAATCCCTTCCTCTTAAACGCTGCTAAAAGGGATACACAAGGTTTCCTTAAGTTTTTCACTTGTGAAGTGAAGTGCCTAATTGGGAACAAAAGTTGCTTTCACAAACATAATCTTTCAACCTAAATCATAGAGCTAGTGTTTCTAGTATTGTTCGGGGATCATGAATCTTGTTTAGTTTTGCAAGGATTGAACCATCTAGAATAATGATCATATCTAAAACAATGATCGTGTATCTCAATTATCTAGAACATGAGAAAGTTAAAGGCTCATCAAGTCGTGTGCAACAACTCAACATCTGAAATGGATGTAGGTTGCTTATCCTTCACTCTATATAATGAGCATAGGTAGAACCCTGAAGATGTGATGAGCAAAACTTTGTGCTTGAAGTGGTAACTTTCGGCAATCTACAATGCCTAAGAAACTCGATTCAAGATTTGTACACTTGTCCAACAAAAAAGGTCCAAGTGAGCTCAAATGGTAACTTGATTATTGGGGGTTAGGCCAAAATCACACTCTTTTCCAACGACATTGATAGTTTGGATGTTCTAATATTACAATTGATGAATGTCTCCTATGGCATTAACCAAAGTGGCATAAGTCACTAAGGAATGGTTGCAAATGGTTTGGCTGGCTACTCTTCCCTCCACTTTGCACTAAGATTGTTGAATAGTTAATTAATATTGGTGAAAGGAGACACGAAAACAACTGTATCAGCAATCCGGCATGCCACGGTACAGCTATGTATAAAGAGGTGCTGATACATCATCTGGCTTAGCATCTCTTACATCTCTTGTAATGCAAGCCTCTGAGATAAACGTTTTACATCAAACACTGCTTGACCACCATTGCATGCATGGCATCCATTAGGAAACCATCGCTCTAGGTCCGCAGTATTCATATGTGATTACATCGGATTCCTCTTGATATTTGAGTCAAGCCTTGGCATCCATTTGCCTAAACATACTTGACATCATCACATTGGGTGGTGATTCCCAGACTGTCACTTCCATTACCACTAGATATGTTATTTGTGCTTGTGTACTTGTGGAGTGGTTCTCTCTCTCTCCCTCTCTCTCTAGACAAATGGATTTCAAGGTTTGCTTTGACCTTTTTAACAAATGAACATGCCTTGGTTTGAGCCTTGAGCTTGTGTACTTCTGAGACTTAACAGTGGATTCTCTTTAGATTTCATGGACACCCACTTTGAATACAGACAAATTCTAGGTGGTGCTGGCCTACTGAAGGTTTATAGAAATGGTATACGTTACATGGGTGTAAGGATACAGGTGGGCAAAACTTTGCCATATGGAGGCAATCACATATTTTTTCAACAGCCAGTCTCTGTGAAACGGTGGATTTGGAAGTGCAGGATGTAGAATTCACAGTCATAATAAGATGGAATCTGCTGAAAGATGAAAGCTGATTCTTGACAGGAAGTGGCTACCACACTTTTGGCAGTAATCATTACAGGATGAATGATCACCTTCATGAAGATCAGAAACTTGAATTTTGAAGCTGAGCATGCCGGTGGCTGGGGTTTCACACACTGTATTCCTGTATAATTGGCCATGGCTGCTTGCCTTAGAGGTTAAGTACCTGTGGCAGAGAGGAAGAAGTCACATCTTTAAGCTGTATTATCAGGGCCTTCCTCTGGGATTATCTTGTCTAGTATCTCATCTGGCACATTGATTCCTGTGTCTTCCATGTCAGTTACTATTGCTATTGCTGCCTCTCGCTCATCCAAATTCATGCATGTAGTCACCACCTCATCATAAATAGGGCTGTACAACCACCATAAAGTTGTATATGTTACAAAGGAAAACAGCTGCACATAAGTTTAGACAGTTGAAAAGACTCACAAATCATGAATTATGAGCATCCAGGTTTTCTAGCACAACAACTTCTGAGGCGTCTATAACAGGGAATGGATTTTAGCATACCTGCCAAAAATGTAACCAAGTTTGTGAGTTTGCTGAAGTATGTTCACCATAGCTTCGGGCCAAGGTGTTTTCAATGCTGCTCGCAAAAGCACTGCACAATCACCGATGGTTGGAGTGCCGCCTAGATCTATGACCTGTTACCAAAACATGGCCATTCACACACACACACACACACACACACACACACACACACACACACACACACACACACACACACACTCTCTTTTTTTTCGTAAAAGACACACACACACACTCTCTCTCTCTCTCTCTCTCTCTCTCTCTCTGAGACAGGTGTGTGTGCACACATACACGAGAGAGAACAATCTTCCAAAAGAGGGACAAAAAAGGTAAAAGGAGCAGGAGGAAACATTGCACTACACATTTATAGAATGGTCTGTTCATGAGCTTATATCTTTTAAGTTGAATCCAAAGGCATCTTGGGATGTTCCTACAATGTTACGAGTCCTCTGACGATGGGTGCATCAGTGAATTGAACATTTGCCTCCGAACAGAGGTGGCAGAGGTGGGATTTGTGCACATGTGCATGCAGAATCCATCATGCATGTATTGTTTTTGTGGTGGGATGGGGGGTGTGTATTTTTTCTGTAGCCGACAGGTGTGTGTGCACACATACACGAGAGAGAACAATCTTCCAAAAGAGGGACAAAAAAGGTAAAAGGAGCAACATTGCACTACACATTTATAGAATGGTCTGTTCATGAGCTTATATCTTTTAAGTTGAATCCAAAGGCATCTTGGGATGTTCCTACAATGTTACGAGTCCTCTGACGATGGGTGCATCAGTGAATTGAACATTTGCCTCCGAACAGAGGTGGCAGAGGTGGGATTTGTGCACATGTGCATGCAGAATCCATCATGCATGTATTGTTTTTGTGGTGGGATGGGGGGTGTGTATTTTTTCTGTAGCCGACAGGTGTGTGTGCACACATACACGAGAGAGAACAATCTTCCAAAAGAGGGACAAAAAAGGTAAAAGGAGCAACATTGCACTACACATTTATAGAATGGTCTGTTCATGAGCTTATATCTTTTAAGTTGAATCCAAAGGCATCTTGGGATGTTCCTACAATGTTACGAGTCCTCTGACGATGGGTGCATCAGTGAATTGAACATTTGCCTCCGAACAGAGGTGGCAGAGGTGGGATTTGTGCACATGTGCATGCAGAATCCATCATGCATGTATTGTTTTTGTGGTGGGATGGGGGGTGTGTATTTTTTCTGTAGCCATCTCTTCTCTATGCTTGCTCTCACTCTCTCCATCAATCCAACAGAATAACTGGGATATTTGTACTTTCAATTGATCACCTCTCTTCAGGGGACCTTATGCACACACACACACACACACACACACACACATTCACACACGCGCGCGCATGCACACATACACACAGATTTTACGTTTCTTAGAAGGCCTGTTGTAAAAATACTTCAATAATTCAAACTTGATAACACAAAAAAGAGAGATTGGCATTTCTTCATGGATTCATGGATTATTACTTTGGTGACTTTCTCCCAGGAGCTGGCCTGATGAAAACGAGAAACTTGAAGTAGATTGCCACATGAGTTTATTGATGTCACTTAGCTGGGCCTTGCATGTAGGTCAGAAGATCGCCTACTTCAATCTTTTCTAATGTACGAAATATTGAGAGAGAGAGAGAGAGAGAGAGAGAGAGACCTTCTGCATGAGTTTCATTCCTAGCTTCACTTCTCTTTCCTTAGACCATTTCTCTGGCTGATATATATCTAGATCTTTCTCCCATGTCCAACCCCAAACATCTGCTATTGTGTACATATCTTCTGGCTTGAAGATTTTGTACTTCTTAAGGTTAGCAATTTGTTCCTCGAGATTAAACTCAAAGTAGTATTCATCTCTCCTCTGTCCACAAAACATGGAGATGAGATTATTGAACTTGAATTTTCACCACAAAACACTGATTAGTTCTCCACAAAAGGGCATCTTCTCTTAACTCTAGTGACTAACACAATAAAAACCCTCATCATAATAACTGCTTGTACAGACTACAGACAGGAAGCCCTGAAAGTAACTTTTAACCATGTAGCCACTTTTCTGTTTAACCCTACCTACATACGAGCATTAGTATATGATACTATAGTAGAAATACAGTCAATTACCTGCATTTCCAGTGTCTCATCATTATCCATCAGCTTTGTAGCGAGTGTGCCAGGGGGTTCTGCCTCTTCTTCACCACCATCCTCCAAATCATCCACATCCTCCTCTGCATCTTCTTCACCTTCCCCATCATCTGTCTTACCTTCTGAGGCTTCTAGTACAGGAGTATCGATGTCAGTATGTGTGGATGCATCCTCTCCATCCTCAACTTCTTCATTTTCCGTACTTTCACCAAAGAACCGCTTCTTCCAATACTCTGTATTATTTTCATTCTTTAAATTAAGTCGTGACATCAACTTCTCTAGTCTGTTATCTACCTGCGCATAGGAACAAAAAGGTAAACTCAAACCTCTCCACATAAACTAGTCCTCAAGTGTCTACCTCATCCATCTGAAAACTTACAATTTAACCATACTCAGATTTAGTAGAGATTTAACCATTGGTTGAAAGCAAGTACACTATAAGCCCATGAATATTTATCTTGGATGTTAGATTGATCCTCTGTTCTAAAGTGCCGGACTCACAAGCACATCATAAAATAATGAGGACACACCATTCCCATTTACGTGCAGTTTGTAGACTGTGAGGATCTAACACCATGAAGGGCCAAGAGGGCTTCCTGAGGGCACACACCATACAAACAAGAATAAACAGTGACCAATGGAAAGCAATCATATGTGTCTCCAAATCCAAAACAGCCCCACCTCCCATTCTTTTGGGAGTGCAAACATAGTGCCAAGAGATCCAAAATATGCCCGTCTTTGTAGAATCCTTCTTCCCATGCAAGAACTGAATGGGCTGAGTAATTTATTGTTAAGACTTTGACCAACGGAGCAAGGGTAGGTAATATGAAACCATTGGTGTAATTAGCCGTCCGTGGATAGGTGGCAACTAATTACAACTTAGTTGCAACAGTAATATTTATTACAAAACTGAGAAATGCAAACTAACTTACAATCTTGGACAATGGACACCCTCTTGGCCCCAAAATTGGCGCCCCTTTTGGTATTTATTTAACTTAATTGAAGAAGAAGTTGATGTACAATGGGATTCTCCCAATCCCCTTCGGTATTCCAACTCTCCTTACTGTCCAAAATGACCAGCAAGTCTTCAATCTGTTTTGCCCCTTGATTTGAGTAGTCAATTGGCCTTCACCTACTTTGATGGAGATGGAAAATGCCCCAAATTCATTGATGTGCTGGTCCCTCCACTTGAATATGACTGAAAACAGCTTCACCCCTGTTGAATCCAAGTCTTGGAGTTTCCAATTTCTGTCATGCTTCCTGAGGCTGCCGCTAAACCCTAATTTCTGCTCTACAGATTAGGGATTACAAAAGAGAATTCTAAAATTTCTTAGCCTCTGGTGATCTCAATACTGTAATCTTCAAAGTAAGGATGTAGAAAGGCTAGGAGATGAAAGAGAATGTTGAGGAGAGAAAAAATTCGAACTTTCTTCGTGAAGAACTAAGGAAAATCTATCATTTACTGTTGCTGCCCTTGTCTCAACAGCTTGTAGATGCAAATAACTAAAGAAAATCAATCATTTACTGCCCTTGCCTTGTCTCAACAACCTATACATGTTGTCACTTGCTGTTGATTGGTCTTCTCCTACCCCTAGCTGCCTCAAAAGGTCCTCCAATGGCTGCAAATCAGACTATCGCCATCTGGGGCTACTTGCCTGCATCACGAAGAACAGGTCCTGGCCGCCCTGAGTTGACCGCCCCAAGTGCGCATGAAATGATCTCAGAGCTCCTGACGAGCCCTCGACTCACCCTCCACCTGATCCCATCGGCCTCGAAGGGAGTGGATGATGGAGGTCTAGAGCTCTGCTAAGGTCGCTTGTACTGAAAGTCTCTCTCCGCCGAAATCCATTTGACACCGCGCCTTCCAGATATGCCAACCAGTAAGACTCCCTATGATTTCCCATCTCTCTTCGCCGAAAGCCATTTGACACCGCGCCTTCCAGATATGCCAACCAGTAAGACTCCCTATGATTTCCCATACCTTAGAGAGGTTTGCTGTGGGCTCTAGTACCTAGCGGATGGGTAGAGCCTCTAAACCCACCACTGCGCACGACCCTGCCTCGATAATGAATATCGTATCCTGCATCTCGGCCTTATACAGAAGGTGACGGCCTTGGTTGACCGCCTGCTAGCAAAAAGCACCCCAAGAGATACATCCAAGGCTGGGTCCTATGCGGCGCAGGATACAGCATACTCCTCTTCACACGAGCTATGCCACCTCACACAACCAAAGGCAGTGCTTCGGGGTTTCCATAGACTGCTGTGTGAAGCACTTACAAACTCCCTCTTTTTGCATTTGGGCAAGCCAACTTCCCACCGCCAAGCCTCCATGTGCCACCGGCCATAAAAAATACGATACCTTCCTCGGCCTCCAACTGTCCCATAGACGGCGCCAGAAGGTTCATCGGAACGGCTCCGTGATGCTGTGCTCCGCCTAGTGCTTGCTGTGTGACGGCGCCCAATCCATGTCTTGCATCAGTACGTGTCTGCCAATCCTGGCGGTGTACTCTAGGAACCTTGGTGGCTTCTTGGCGATCGCGGTGGCCGGCCAAAGCCACTCTCCTGGATCCCACTCCAGCTGGCCTTCCTTCCCAGATCCAGAGGGGCCACTCCTTGAGCTCGTGCCAAAAGACCAAAGGGTCCAGCCGCCATGTCTTCCCCTGAAGGCGAACCACTCGGATGCTCTTCCATGAAAGAATAGCTATCCCCTCGTCCTGCTCTCCTCTATCAAGAGCCAGACACCCCCCCTCCTACACTGTGAAAAAAGTCCCAGGTGGAGCGCCACCCACACTTCCTGCCACCTGTAGGGGGGTGCTTGTTGGTGAAAACCTAGCGGCCCATACCTCCCCGGGCTCTATCCGCTCTCGGATCAAGGGAGCAAGCCACTCCTGAGGCATCGCTGCGTCTATCTCCCTTTTTCTCAGCTCCACTCCTCGCTGGTAGCTTGATACTTGCTTCAGCACCTCCTCATCCGCCATCCTGTACACCTCCCACCATGTCCTGATGGTACGAGCCGGGCAAGCCTCCCAACCAGCCCACTGGATGTGGAGGCGCTTGCCAATCTGTGCCCCTTTCCGGTCCCTGACTTGGGGGTTCCAAATCACTGGCTAATGGTCTATCTCCTCCTGGCAACCTGGGGGCCTCTGGATTAGGGCCTTAAGGAGGCCTTGCCACACGCGGAGCAAGCTGCGTAGGAAGGGTGATCTGGGGGGGGGGATCTGGCTGACGTGAAGATCCATCTCAGGGACGGCCTCCACTCACCGCCAAGCCTCGGTCTACAGTCCTGAAGACTCTCTTGCAATAGGGCCTTCTAGGTCTACCCTCTCGGTGTGAGGCCGCAGACAACTAGCTTGCCCAGGAGGGCCATCCTCTGATACTCTCGGTCTATGATCCCAAGCCCTCCCTCTGATCGATATCGTATAATGGTCACCCATGCCACCTTGTCCCTGGAATCCTTGGAGCCATCTGACTTGGACCAAAGGAAATTCCGCACTAGGCGGCGAAGCTGCATTACGTAGGAGGAGGAGAAACACCAACACGACACGATGTACTAGGCCGTTGCTAGGAGGACCTGGTTAACTACCAGGGCTCGGGCGACTAGTGAGACGCGAGCCGTGCTCCAGTAGATCAACTTCCTCTCAATAGAATCGAGGACTGGAAAAAACTGCTTGGCGAGAGTGATGTGGAGTCCCGCCTCGAACCCTAGGTACCGGACGGTCTGTCCTCTGCTCACCCATCTAAATCCCAGGTGGACGCCCCACTCCGTGCTAGAGTCCAGGTCTGTGAGGAAACCAACCGACTTTCGCCAGTTGATTTTTGCTCCCGCTGTTGAATAAAACACCTCAAGAGCCAACCTCACTCTCTCTAGCATCAACTCGTCCTCCTCTATGTAGAGGGCTGTATCATCTGTATACTCTGAGTCTAACAACTCGGTCTCCTCTCTAATTGGAAGTTGAAGGCCACGTAAGCCGCTCACGTGTGACCTGAGGAAGTGAGACATCACCTTTGCAAAGAGAAGGAACATGTACGGGGCCAGGGGGCAGCCCTATCGGACCGATCTCTCCAGCCGAAACTCCTCCCCTCGCCTCCCTCCTATGAGAACCCTGCTAGTGGCCGATCTGTAAAGTGCGGAGACCTCGGAAATCCAAGCCTGGGGGAAACCCAATCTCACCATGGTGCCCTCTAGAAAATCCCAGTCCACCTTGTCATAGGCTTTCTCAAAATCCAAGAGTAGTATGGCTAGTCTCTGCCCACTGTACTAGGCCCACTCTGTCGCCTCAAAGAAGGTGAATACATTGTCCAGGATGCTCCTATCCTAGACAAAGCCTGTCTGTGTGTCATGGATGATGTCTGGAAGCAAGGGGCGTAGTCGCCTACCAATCATCTTTGCCAATGCCTTATAGGCCACTGACAATAAGGTGATCGGTCTCCACTGGGAAAGCTCCAACCGGTCTCCCCCTTTGGGGAGAAGACTGATAAGGCCTGCCGATAGACTCCTTGGTATCTGTCTTGAAGTGAAAATCTCCTGTAAGGCCATCAGTAGGGGGGTCCTTCACCATTTCCTAGAAGGTAGTGAAGAAAGCCTTGGAGAGGCCATCCTCTCCTCGGCATTTTTGCCCATCCTGTGTATGGAAAGCCTTCTCTAGTTCCTTCTCTGTGAAGGGGGCTAGGAGGGAGCGTCCCATCACCTCTATGATGAGGGACGGGATGTTATCCCAGACCTACTGTCTACATCGCAGTCCTCTAGCTGAGGCTGTCTCCTGCTAGAAGAGGTGACTATAGTAGTCGGTGGCAATCTCCATCACCTCATTTGGGCTAGAACGGGTCCTCCCATACTGATCTTGGAGGCTCTGTATCTGCTCTCTTGAGGTGCGAGATTGGTGCACCTAAAAAAACTCCCTGCTCATCATATCGCCCTTCTGCGCCCAGAAAGCTGAGAAGGTGCGGAAAGAGAACTCAAAGCGCCTGTCCTCTAGGCCAGCAATGGCTGCTCGCGCACGCACCTCCTGTGCGTGGAGAGTGGGATCCCTTGGTGCCTCTTGTAATAATCTTTGCGTGGCTACAAGGTCCCGCCAGAGTGCTCTCTCTCTGCAACCTCCTCTGCGATCCGCCCCTCTTGCCCCACTCTCTGGTCCAAATCTGCTCTATCTGTCTCGTCACCTCCTCCCTCCTGTAGATCGAGTCATGGATCCGACAAGATCGTGTATCTAGGGGAGATGTTGGGGGATCAAGTGTCAGGAGGACTCGGCAATGATCGGACAACGTGGTGCTCGCCAACTGCCCAATTTGGCCTCCCGAGAGCCTCCCCACTCTCCCACATAAAACCTATCCAACCGCTCCAGCAAGACTCCACCTAGCCGCCTGTATACCCAAGAGAAGTCCAGCGACCTCTCTCTCCTGTGGAAGGCAGGGTCTCTCCAGGCATCACGTGCTCCTACTGCCAGTAGAAACACCTCCCATGCCTTCTCCTCCTCCCCGACCATGCCCTGGTAGTTTCTCTCTCTGCCCTGCTGGTCCTCCAAAGCCTCCAGGTTGTTAAGTCTCCTCCAACAATCCAGGAGTCCACCTCTGGGAGTCCTTTCGCAATCTCCACCTAGAACCTACTGCGTGCCCTAACCTCCGTAGGGGCATAGATATTAAGGAATCCAAGGTACGAGTCCCCAATATCCAATTTGATTCATAGCACCCTCCCTGCCACTATCGTCTCGTGGTCTCGAAAACAAGCGGTAAGACTCGGACCAATAGAGGTGCATACGCCTCCACTCCTACCATGGGCATCTATGGCGTGCTCCCAGTAAGTGTGTGAGCTGCCTGGGAGTACCTTCGCTACCCACTGGGCTTGGGTGGGGGTGAGCTTGTGCTCCTATAGAAGTAAGATGTTGATCCGTTCGGCAAGGGCAGGCTGCAACTCCTGCCGAACAATCAATTTCTTGGAACCACGTGCCCCATTGTAGTGGAGGCTATTCACATTCCAGGATGCAATGTGTAAGCTCATGGGGAAACCTGTGACTGCCTAAACAGACATCTATTCGGTGTGGAGGCTGCTGATGACGAGAAGGAGCTATGAGGCATGCAGGTACGCTTTTGCCGCCGGTCTTGATGGCGAGCTTCATTCCCCCATGGTGGCCCTCGGCCGGACCATAGGAGTGATAGAAGTTCCAGGTGGTACTATCAATGCATCTATCAGCCATGCTGAGAGTCGAGACTCTGTGCACAGGTAGAAACGGGCCGCTTGTGCCAGAGGCCACTCGATCACATCCCTCGGAGCTCTCCATTGTGGAGGGGCTCGAAAGATAATGCTTAGGTGAGGGACCTCGGCACCAGCCCACCAATTAATGTCCATTATGCAACTAGGCCACTGCTGTGCAAACAATGCTAGTCCTTCTTCTCCCATTCACTAGGAGGTGTGGTCCGCCACCTGACTCTTCAACTCTTCCTCTATCAGTGTCGTTGTCCACTCCCCTGAGTGAGAGGACTGAAGAAAAAAAGCATAGTTTGGTCCATTCGGGGGAGGATTGCTGGTGCGAAGAGGATGTAGGTGTGTGTGACTCATCACCTCCTGTGGGAGGAGGGGGGTGAGTCTGGGGGGATCACCCGAACCAGGTGCGGATCAGGGGGGGTGCTCGGTACAGGAGGTGGTGGGGGGGAGGATGATCGAAGGATGGTGGGATGGACGAAAGTACATGGCGGGTGTGGGGGGGGGCTGGTGGTCCTGGAAGTGGGGGGCTGTGGGCCAGGGTCAGTTGGGGGGGGGGAGGGGGCATGGGATGTGGAGGGCGGTGGATGTGGGGGTTGTGGGGACTCAAGAGAGGTAGTCTGTGGCGTGGGTGGTGGATGTGGGGGGTTGCGATTTTGTCGAGTGGGGCGGGCAAGGGGGGGCTGTAGAGTGCTTTGCCGAGGTGGGCGTCGGACGCCCACCTGCTCCCTGTTGCCAAGGCTGGGTCTGATACACTGGCTGCGCCCCTCCCTGCCGTCTCCCTCTCTGTCGTCTCTGGACCCGTGTGAAGCCATCAACGTCCACCTGCGGGCTTGTTGGCGGAGCCACCTTGGCTCCGAAACGTGTGCAACCTGCTGCTTGATGCCCAAAGTTGTAGTAGTGCAGGCACTGCCCTGGCTGCTCCGTCACAATGACTTGCTGCCTAAAGGAGTGCCTGCCCGTTTCAATCTCTAGGAACTGTGGGATATTCTTGACCTCTTTCACTGCCACCCGTACCTTTGGGACTCCTACAGTTGTCACTGCATCCACGAAGGACGTGGGAAGGATAGTGCCGAAAAGCCATCCAAAGTCTTCCACCAACTGGCGATACTCAATCGCCAGGCCGAGGAAAAGAAGGGTGACCGAGTGCCAAAGAAACCTATTGTGGAGTGCAAACGTCTCCACAGTAAAGCCCCTGTACCAGGGGACCATGTGTATGGCCCCCTTCGTGGACGCGTATGGTGAACTGGCGAGTAACTCACAAGCTACGTCTGCCGAGCTGAGCCGGACCATGAAGATCCCTTGGCCCAATAGGACCGCCTCCTCGATCTGCGCTGTCCCAATGTGCAGCATGGAGTGTAGCCAGTCCCGAAGTTGGGCCTTGGTTAATGTCCTACTACCTGACCATAAATCGTTCTTTCCATTAGCTCCAGCTCCTTAGCTCGAACGGCTAAGAGCTGTTCCTCAGAGAGGACTACACGCAAGGTGTTTGATTGGGGGGCACTCGCTGAGTGTGCCGGCGTCTGACCAGAGGTTTCCATTGCGCGTCCCTATTGAAAAACGTGCCGATCACATTGCTGAACACTCAGAGGGGGGGGAGCGTTGCTACAAATGGAGGGAGCAACCGGAGGTGAGGTGGGGGTGGTGTGCAATGTCGATGAAGAGGGGCGGGGAGGGAGGGAGGGGGGGGGGGGTTTTCTGTTTTCTGACAGTGACGGGGGCACTGAGCACCACAAAAAGATGTTTCCAGACTGAAGTCGCACGGGTGAGGGGGTTGGAGCTGCCAGTTGAAAGGAACGGGGGATAGCGTGGGAGTTGTGGGGGGGGGGGGGACTAGGCGTCAGATTTGGGGGGCGCACAAGGGTCGGAAAGGGGAGACAACAGAGAACGTCAGGTTAGGCGTCTGATTGGGGGTCAATGCAAGATTTGGGGGGGGGGCTACTGGGTGTCAGATCGGAATCAGGGCGGAGAGAGGTTGGTTGAAGAGGATTTTCAGGCGGAGCGAGAGCTGGGGGGGATGGGTGTGGGGATTTGCTGTTGGAAGCAACACGATGGCGTGACAGTCTGGCGGGGCGGAGAGGCGCAATGTGCCGCAGGAAGGGATAGGCGAACGAAACGGTTGGGTCGTTGGGGGGGCGCTATGGCAAGTCAACGGGAGAGACGGGGGGTTGCGGGAGCGCGGTGGTAGGTCAGCAATGACGGGCGACGGAGCTCGCTCGATTCACATCTATAAATAGATAGGTTTCCCATCATTCAACCTTATACTTTTGTGTAGGCTTCTTGCTCTACCGTGTAGATTTCAGCCATTAGCCACCTACAATCTGCTGTCCAACCATCACCGCCAACACTATCTAGCCCTACATAGCTTGTTTTCAGCCATCACCTTGTTGTTTGGAGGTCCCCATCTCCTATGTCATCATAGCACCTGATTAGGCTGTGTTTTCAGCATCTCGTGCTAGGCGACAAGCTGCTGCCATCTCTCCCACCACATGACTACTGCAGCACTTGTGTTTTGCTGTCCAGCACGCCATCTACATTAGTAACACCTTTCCTACTATCGCCTGACAATTCTCTAGCTCGGGTGATCAGTTTTCAGCCTTCCTCTAGTGGTACATTGCTATGATTACTAGATTTCAGCCTCCGATTGCTACATTTTGGTGACTAGACTGCTGACCTTCATTATTAAACAGTCTCATCTCCAACTAGTGATTACTCCACTTGGGATGATCCGTCTTCGGTGGACATCACTCTCTGACATTGCATTGATCTGCCCTTGGGCATTCTGTACACTCTTACATTCATTTACAACCTTCGTTCACTTTAGAGCTTCTGTTGGGTGTAAAGGCCCTTACGCTCTCTCTTGTGTATATTACTTTACACAGGTACTCACCCTTGCGGGTGTAACTGTATCGTACCCTAAGTATAAACACTTTCTTTTATTCTTTGTGTGTACCACACTGATATACACCGATCTGTCGACTCTCACTCTCACACTCATTGTTCACTAAACTCCTTTGCACCTCGATTGACATGCATACTCTCTTTGCTTCTACTCAACTCATAAAACTCGTATCAGAGCACGACGGTCCAAGCAAGTAGACGTGAAAGGTAGCTGCAACGTCTGCTATAGGCAGTAATCACAGAGGCGACATGTACAAGTAGTAGTTGTAGGCAACAGCCACAGGCAATAGGCGAGCGACAAGTGTTGGCGCGACTCCAAGTCATCACGATAGGCGCTAATGGGTGACCAGTTTCTGATGGGCCCAACATTAGATATGCGACAGGGCTGACCAACATGCGACCACGTTGACCAGCGCATGACGGGCTGATGGGGCCAGGCGGTAGATAGGCAAGTCAACGACCTTTTTTTTTTTAAATCTGGAATTTTTGTTTCTCTCCCTTCTTTATCACGTGTTTACATGCTCAAGCATAGAACACAAATCTGTGCGAATTTACTCCTGAAAATTGGGGTTTTTCCAAGATTTGGTGCCAGACACACATAACAATGACAGTTGACCCAAAAATTGCAGAGATTGGGTGCCAAAAAATTTGGGGCTTTTCACATGTAAGTGAAATTTTGCTCGGTTGAGTTAATTTCATTGAAATTTATGCACTCTTGAACACTGAAATTTGGGGTGTTTGCAAAATTCGTAAAATTTTTGCAACATTTACCTGCATTTGATGCTCGCGAAGATGTATTGATACAATTGGGACAGATTTACTGTAAAACTTTTGGGACTTTCCACATTGGTGATGCATTTTGAGTTGATTTGAGACTTGACAGTGAAATTTACAGTAGATCCACTGTTGAGTGGGAGAAATTTGAACTTTGGATATTTCAAATGTTGTAAAAGGGCAGCTTCTCTTGGTATATGTATTGCTAAATGCTCATTATGCAGTGGAACAATGGTATATACAGAATTTGGATTATTGCATTTGGACATTATGGTGATGTATTACTAAAGTGGGTGCTGTCCTTACTGCAAATGTATCAGATTTGATTCGTGTATATGCTATAAGCAGTACTTGAGACTGAAATTGCAGCAAAACATCTGCTTCCTAGACACCTTGGAAGTACAAGTGTGTGTACTTGCTGTTACACTCGGCAACCTTGCTATTGGCTAAAAGCTTTCGGCACTTTATTGCAATTTTTTTATTGCTGAAGTTGGCTAGCAGTGCATCTACATTTGACACAAAGAATCTCTTTGAGATTCGTAAATTTGATGGCAATGGCTTTGATCTTTGGAAAGATCGTATGCAGGGTATACTCTTTCTTAAGGATTGTAATAATACCTTGGCGAAACAGAAGCCTATTGCTTTGCCAAATGAGGATTGGGCTAAAATGAATAAAAAGGCCATTACTTACATTAAAATGGCAATCACAGATGATATCTTGGTTGATATAAAGGGGCTTGATACTATCTATGCACTTTGGGAGAAACTCAAGGCTACTTATGAGAATACAACTCCTGTCAATCAAGTACATCTCATGCGAAAGCTGGTCAACTTGAAGCTTGATGAGTCTAAGCCTACCTCACATATCTTCTTGCTTATGACTTTGCCAATTCATGGGAAGCATTGGTTGTGTCATTGATCAATAACCCCAACTTGACATTTGATGGCGTGTGTGGTTCTATTCTCAATAAAGAGATTAGACGCAAGGCAAGAGGGGAAAACAATGGATCAACTTACAATGTAAGAGGAAGAATTGAAAAAAGATCAAATGTTGCAAATATGTACAAAAATTGCAGCAAAAGCAAGGAAAAACAACAAGATGTAACTTGTTATCAATGTGGTCGCAAAGGGCATAAAAAGCCTGATTGCGGGTACTTTAAAAGGGAACAAGAACCCAAGAAGCAAGCTAATGCAAAAGGCAAAAAGAATGAAAAGGATGGCAGCTCTACCCCTAAAGAGATAGAAAAAGCAAATGTAGTATCTAGTGTTGTTATTAAGGAGATAGAAGAGGATAAAGATGTTGATTTGTTGGTTGCATTTTTAGATCCACATGCTATGACAGTGGAGTACATGTATATCACTAAAACGGATGTGATAGATGCTTTGTTGTCAGCTCATGATGGTTTGTCACAATCGTGGATTGTTGACAGCCTTACTTCATTTCATGTAACCCCATCTTTGGGGTGTTTTTCTTCTTATACAAAAGGTAATCTTGGAAAGGTCTACCTAGCCAACAATCATGCATGTGATATTAAAGGAATGGACACCATATACCTGACTCTTGAAAATGATTAGAAATTGATCATTCATGATGTTTGATATGTACCTAGCATCGAGAAGAGCTTGCTTTCAACTGGGTAGCTAGACAACAAAGGTTACTTCACGACTTTTGGTGGTGGAATGTGGAAGATACAGAAAGGGTCTATGCTAGTCACTAGAGGTGGTAAAAACGGGACTCATATTATCTCTACTACAAGGCGCTTCTTGGAAAGTTTGCTCCAATTGCTTAAGTGCAGTCACACATGGAGTTATGGCACAAGCGTCTTGGATACATGAGCCAAAAGGGTTTGCGGGCACTTTCTTCACTTGGAAGAGTTGATGTGAAAAACTCAAAGCTTGACTTTTGTGTTCCAGGTAAACATGTAAAGAGTCCATACTCTCATGGAGCCTCTAGAAAGACATGTATCTTTGATTTAGTCCATTCTGATGTATGTACCATGCCAATAAAAACTCATAGTGGTTTTCGTTATTTTGTGTCTTTTATTGAGGATCATTCTAGAAAGCTATGGGTTTACTTGCTTAAGCAGAAAAGTGAGGCATTTGATGCTTTTAAAAGGTTTTATGCATTTGTTAGTACTCAAAAGGGTTTCAAATTAAAATGCATAAGAATAGATAACGGAGGAGAGTATGTATCTAAAGAATTCAATAAATTTTGTGATGGCAATGGGATTAAAAGGGAGATTACAGCTCCTTATAATCTGTCATCTAATGGTGTGGTTGAGCGAATGAATCGCACGTTATGTGAGAAGATACGGTGTATGCTATCCACAACTAACCTCTTGCAATCATTTTGGGGAGAGGTACTTAAAATCGTGGTGCATATCTGTAACTAATCTCCACATTGCGCACTTGAAAGTGGCATTCCTGAAGAGGTTTGATCTGGCAAACCTGCTTCATATGACCTGTTCAGGTTTGCCAGATCAAACCTCTTTAGGAATGCCACTTTCAAGTGCGCAATGTCAAACCTGATAACACAGATCATTGGGTAAGGTCTACACGTGTCAGAAGACCTATACAAAGGTTTGATCCCTCTTTTGACTACATTTTTCTCACAAACGAAGGTGAACCTCCTACGTATAAAAAGGCTTTATCATGTGAATTGAAGAAAAACTAGGAGCTACCTATGCAGGAAGAAATGACGTCATTGCATTAGAATGATACTTGGGATTTGGTTTCATTACCCAAGGATAGAAAAGCCATTCCTAACAAATGGGTCTATAAAATCAAATGTGTGGATGGCAAACCCAAATACAAAGCCGGACTTGTGGCTAAGGGCTATACACAAAAAGAGGGCATTGATATTCAAGAAGTCTTTTCTCTTGTTGTCAAAATGACCACTCTTCCAGTATTATTTGCCATTGTAATATCTATGGATCTTGAACTTGATCATATGGATGTTAGATTTGCATTTTTGCATGGTGATCTTGAAGAAGAGCATACATGAAACAACTTGAAGGTTTTGTTATACAAGGAAAGAAGCATTTGATATGTAAGCTTAAGAGAAGCTTGCATGGCTTGAGATAGGCTCCTAGACAATGGTATAAAAAGTTTGATGCCTTCATGCTCTCACATGGGTTTTAAAGAAGTAATATAGATCACTGCTTATATATTAAGAAAGCTGATGATGGAAGCCTTATTATACTTGTGCTTTATGTGGATGATATGCTTATTGTTGGTAAGCATAAAAGCCATATTAATTGATTGAAAAAACAAATGAATTCAATTTTTTCCATAAAGGACTTGGGTGCCGCTAAACACATTTTGGGCATGCGTATGACAAGAGATAGAGAGCAGTAGCTCTTATTTCTCTCACAAGAAAAGTACATCAGCAAAGTACTTGATCAATTTTCATGGCAAATGCTAAGCCCCTTGGTGTTCCTTTACCACCATATCTTAAGCTTGACAAAGCAGATTGCCCAAAAGATGATAAGGCAATCAGCTCTATGAAGGGTGTTCCTTATGCTTCAACTTTTGGTTCACTTATGTATACTATGGTTGCCACTAGAACTGACATTGCTCATGCAGTGGGAGTAGTGAGCAGGTTTATGTCAAATCCTGGCAAAGCACATTAGGAAGCAGTGAAATGCATCTTACGGTACCTTAAGGGCACACAAAGAAAATGTATTTGCTATGGAAAGAGTAACTTAAATCTATAGGGGTATTGTGATGCAGACATGGTAGGTGACTTGGATACTTGTAAGTCTACTAGTGGGTACATATTTACCTTGACTAGTGGGGCAGTTTCTTGGTGCTCTAGATTACAAAAGATAGTAGCACTCTCTACCACTAAGACTGAATATATTTCAGCCACTAAAGCTTCAAAAGAAGCTATTTGGCTTGGTCGTTTGGTCAAGGATTTTGGATTGCCTACCAAAACACCTGTACTTGGATGTGATAGGCAGAGTGTTGTATGCTTGGCTAAAAATGCCATGTTTTATGCACGTACCAAACATATTGATGTTTAGTATCATTTTATCAGACAGGTTTTGGATGATGGTCTAGTCACACTGACTAAGATCAAATCACAAGATAATCCTGCACATGTTCTCACTAAAAGTCTTACAAAGGCTCAACATGCACATTGCATTAGACTTGTGGGAGTTGGTTAAAGGTTCACTTAGGACTTTGGTAAGAGGGATAATTTTGTTGTGTACTATTAAAGATCCCTGAAGCATATCGACATGTGTGAAGAGTTGATGGTGAGGCTGAAGAATCTTCTTTACATAAACAAGCACCCCATCCAAAATCAGAAGCGTCAGTGTAAAGGAAGAGGGATAGACCAGTAGGCAAGCGAAGAAGGGGAGGGAGATGCCTGATTAGATTTTTTATATTTTGTATAGCCAGTGTGTGGAGAGGTTTCCATTTGAACTGATCCCTTTGGAGAAGTGGATAAAGATCTTTGGAATAAGTGGTAATATTAGGTATGAAAGAATTAATCCAATTTAGGCACCCTAAAACCTATTGTAACTCTTTCACACTGGAAAATTCTTCTGGCACATCAAAAAATTTTGCCAAAACATGGTCCTGTAGTTTTATGGTTCTTTGTTGAATTTCCAACCCTAGAAATTCAACATAGGTCTGGAACATAACTTTGTAGGAGATAAGACCATTCCAGAATCCTCCACTCCTTTTGCAAATTGAGTAAGATGCTCAATATGTTCTTTGATGGTTTCTGAAAAGACCAAGATATCATCAATATACACCAAACAAAAAGGAAGTTTGACAAATACTGAATCAGTCCATCCTTGGAACTAGGTAAGAGCAGTTTTGATATCAAAAGATAAAACATTCCATTGGTAGTGACCATGAGGAACACAAAAACCACTTTTGTACCGGTCTTCGGCCTTTAGAGGTAGTTGCCAAAATCCTGATTTAAGGTCAAATTTGCTGAAGATATTGGCTTTTTTGAGTTTTTTAATCAACAAATCCTTTAGGGGAATAGGATGCCCATGTCCTATAAGATATTTATTTAATGGTTTATAATTAATGACCATTCTTTTCTTTCCTCTTTTTTTGTTCTGAGTGTTTATTTACATAGAATGTCAGGCATGCCCACGGGGAAGTAGTTGGTTCTATTAAGCCTTTTTCAAGAAGAGTTTGAATCTCTTCTTTGCAAAGTAAGAGGTCTTCTTCTTTCATACTTGAGTGAACAACTTTAGTAGGAATAAGATTTGGCTATATGGGAAGAGAAACAACATAGGAGGTCTGTTTTTCTCTATACATAAGCGAGTCTTCATGCATGAAGCTTGTGAGGTGTTGCTTGATCTTTTGAATTGTTGAGGCATATAATTGTATTTCTCTATTGATCCAATCATTTCTGGCAGCATCCTTTTGTTGTGGTGTTGATTCTGCTATTGAGTAAATACTATGGCCAATTTTAGGTATCAGGGGCATTTCTACAATTTTTCCCAAATAGGAAACTGTGAAATGATCAATGCAAAAATAAATGTAACTAGATGTTGTAAGATATCAGTTCCAATGAGCAAATCATATCGCATTTGCTTCGTCAATTGAACCTCAATAGGAACTTTAATAGGGCCATGTTGGAGAAAATCTTGTGTCACATTGATCAATGTAACCTTCTTGTTGTTTGACAGCTCAATTATAATAGGAGTAGAGGATTTTATACACTTTGGAGGAAAGAGTTCAAAAGGAGCTATAGTGAGACTGGATCTTGTAACTAGTAAAGCATCCACATATAATGAAAATTGTGGCATGTTTTTCAATTGAACACATACCATAGGGATTGGGCCACCAATAGTCATAGCATTGATCTTATGTACATGTGGTTGTGACAATCTGATTTGATTTACAGGTTTGACAAGAATTTCCATGGATGCGGAAGAGTTATGCAATTCTTGCAAAATAGCAGTTGTCCCTTTTGCTAATTCTTTTTGTCCTCTAAGAATCCACTTGTAGACTTAGCATAGGGAGTGTAATTCCTGTTGCATGAAAGAAAAGGCTTGAATCATATCAGTACTTGCTTGTTGAGTGCTAGAAGTTGTAGCAGATAGGGATTGCATTAGTTGTGTAGTTGTTGGGGGCTGATGCATTTGCTCAAGTATATAAGGAACAAGCATATTAGCTTGTCCTTTTGTCTCTGGGCCAAGCGCGCTTGGTTTGGGAAGATCATGAGAATTAGCAACAAATTCTTGGCGTAGCTTGTTTTTATGCTTTTTTGAAGAGGAGCTTGTAGTAGTGTCAGAGTCATTAGAATCTAGCAAAGTTTGCTTTGCTTTTTTGCCTTTGTATTTTCTAGAAGATTCTTCTTTGGCAATCAAAGTGGCTCCAAGAAACAATTTATCCTTTTGGCCTAGAAAATGAATGACATGTGCATTTACAAGTTCAAATGTAGTCGAGTGTACTGTGTAATCTTCAGAGTCTTCTGAATCTACGTCACTTTGTGATTCTGTATCTGTCTCTAAAGAGGCATCTGTAGATGTAGATTCATTTGTGGTTGTTTGAGCAATATGCCAAGAGATACTGCTGTCATTGTTGTGTTCAGAAGAATCGTCTTCAGTGTCACTGTCTAAATAAGAGTTTGTTTGGGAAGAATATTCATCTCAGGAAGAGGAATTGCTAAGATAATACATATTAACCTTAGGAGCAACATTTGTTTGTCTTTCCTTTCTTCGAACACTTATTGGCTAAGTGTGAAGAACTACCACAAATGTAGCATTTCAACTCTTTTTTGTAGTCTTTGTCCATCTTTTAACGATGTGACTTACCATGTCTATGTCTGTATGAATGCTTAGTGTGTCGCGATGATTTTTTAGAGTGATGATTGTGGTCTTGTCTGTTGAAGTAGGGCTTCTAGCTTTTGTAATGGCGATTTGAGTGGTATTTATGGTTAGACCCATTGGAACTAGGAGAACCACAATTGCATTGCTTGCAGCCAAAGTCAACATCATACTTAGAGGCAGATTTGCAGATTGACTAGGGAAATTTTTAATTGAGTTGGGTCATCTTTTGGTGATGACAAACTTCTTTGATAGCCTGTTCAATTGTCTGAATTATCTGACCCACACTATCTGTAAAATCTCTATTTTGTGATTTCATTTTTTGTTTGCAATAAAAGGAGATAGGCTCAGGCAAAGAACATACCAAATGTTCTTTCATGCTGTTATCATGTGCGCCTTATCCTTCGTATAGAAGATCCCTCATATAAATGAGGTACTCTTTATACGGCCTTGGATCACAGAGCTTTGATTTGAAAAATGCTTCACAAGCTTCCAAGACATCATCCAATTTGTTACTGACTAACTCGCCAAGTAACAGTTCAAAAAACAATTGAACTGGGTCAGTATGCTGTACAATTACCATTTTGACTTGGGGATTGTATTGATATCCACCATTGTTTTAGTCCACCAACAAAACCATGTGTCATTGCATTAAGTATATCAATCCTGTTGGTTTGGGGTTTTTCTATATCTTTTGGCTTACATAGGCATACATCATGTAGATAAGGAGTTTAATCTCTTGAGTCCTCTAGAGATTTTCCATCTATAAACCAAATAGGAAAAGATCCTACTTTTTTTGGAACACCAACCTTCTTATAGAAATTGGTATATGAAGATTTAGAATGTGAAGAAGTTGCATTCAAAGAAACAGTAGAGATATTCATAGGATGATTTGGAGGTGGAGATGATTTACTTACAGTATTTGCATTGAGAAAAGCACAAAGGACTGAATCTGGAGAAGTATTTGCTCTGTAAGGATTAATGGGAACAAATCTTCATCCACCACACTATCACCATCTTCATCAGAAGAGGAGAGTGTGTAAGCAGCCTATCGCTGAAAAGTGGCTTGGTCTCTGAAATACCATGCAGAGAGCTCATTTGGAGGAATATGAGGAGGGTGTTGCTCAATACTTTCTCCCATCATCCTTGAATCAATTCGGGCTTCAATATGGTGTTGTAAGTCATCCTTTTGAAGGTTCTTAGGATCAAAGCACAGAGGCATATGATCTAAGACCTGATTTGCTTCTCTTTGCCTTTAGATACGGTGAAGATCATATGTGTCAATTGTATCAAATGCAAGGTGATAATCATTATCATACTAGTCTGGGAACATAAATTCAAGATATTCTGCCAGACCTTCAACAGTGTTACCTGGTTGTAAGGATTTCTGATGCATATATGGTTGAGGCTCATTCATCACTTCAGATAGAGAAGGACAATAGATCTATTGTATTTCCTTTAAAATATTTTCTGAATCCTCTTTAAAATATTTTCTGAATCCTCATCACAAGAAGAGACATCTAAATCTTCATAGCAACAGTATAGATCACTATTGAAAGTAGTGGGGGTTTTGGAAGTATCTTCACCAGTGGGAATGATCATTTTGCCTTTTAATTTACTATTAGAAGAAATTTGGTGTACATTTAGTGTCCCTGAAGATAGGAAAACAAAATGTGAACTCCATCCTTTTTGGAGTCGTTTAGTGGAAAAGATAGCCCAATCAAGTGTAGCAGTTGTAGTTGGAATTAATGAAGAAGCTGCTGTCATCGGAAGTGTTGCAGGAGTAGAAGAGCTGGATTTTGACGCTTTAATCATTTCTTGACATAAAACAAAAATCTGTTCAGAGAGTTGTAGTGTATCAACTTTCTCGATCAAGCCTGTGAGGGCCAAATGTGTCTAGTTAGCAGCTTCTAACTCAACTGTCCATGAAGCAGTATCTTGGGGCCTTAAGTATGGAGCAGCTTTAAACTTCTTGTTCTCATAATCGAATTCTTGAGTGACATTAATAACAGAGAAGAAGAAGAAGAAGAAGAAGAAGCTTGTTCAATGAGTTTCTTACAGTGCTAGCGAATTCCATGTACAATTTGGTTGTGCTAGCAAGGTTGTGTATGAAACTTCAATACATTAGCTCTTTGAGAAGGGAAGACCTTTAATTGCGGTTGTAGAGGTATCGAAGATACCACTGTAGCAAAAACAGGAGGTTCCAGAGTATTATGTGGAGGCAAAAGAAGTGACTTGCCTTTGATATTCTGGACCTTGATTATGTTGGGAGGAAGTAGTTTTTTTTTCTTTAAAGAGGATATGTCCATTTGCCATTCATGGGGAAGTTCTATCTCTAACCAGTTAACACAATCCGAAAGAAAGTATTGTGTGCTTTCATCTGACTTCATAATGATTATTTGGCCTCTATCTTTTGAGGAGTTAATTCCTTCTACTACTCTAGGGATTGCTAAAGACATACATCTAAAAACCATTCTGTACTGGATGGCTAAGTAAAACCAGCCTTCCTTCTTGGAATGGGTGGTGATAACCTGATTTAAGAGTTAATTACAGCAATAAATAAATGTACATAAAATGAAATACACACTTTACCATAACATTCTTGGACAGTAGACACCCTGTTGGCCCCAAAATTGGTGCCCCTTGTGGTATTTCTTTAGCTTTCATTCAATTGAAAGAAGTACAACTCGAGATTCTTTAATCTCCTTCTGCTAACCATTTGCTCTTGCTGTCATAAATGACCAGCAAGCCTTTTGGGTCATTTGCCCCTTCATTCACCCAGGACTTCTTCTCCAATTTGACCCTGGGCTGGCCAAATGCTACCCCAAATCAATTTGGGATGGGTTGGCTCCTGAATTCCCTTGATAATCTTCAATTATCAGCTGCCGATTTCAATCCCTTGAGCCTTCAATCTCTGGAACGGATCCCAAGGTGGCTGCTAAACCCTAATTTCTGCTGTAAATTAGGGTTTACTGCAGAAATTACAGATCAGCCCACCAAAAGTGGCTGAAATCTCCTCCAAATGGCTGAGAATCACTGAGAATGGTTGAGCATAGGCTGAAGGAGATGAGAGAATGCTGTAAAGAGAGAAAATTTTGAGATCTGTCACGAAGACCTGATCAAAATCAGTTGCTGCCGTGTTATACCGGTCTCAAATGGATGCACCAACAACGATAGGAGCATCAAGACTGTGATCTTCAGGAGAAAGTGCATCAGCAGCAATTGCCAGCTTCCCAAGGTCAAGAATATGCAATCTCCATCACCAAAATGGTCTCCAATGGCTGGGAAATGGCCCCAAAAGCTAGCAGCAACAGTCCAACACCTCTTCCCAACAGCTCCAAAATGAAAAAACGAGATTTCCCTCTCCCTTCAGTCCTATTTAGCCTTTCCCCTACTTGCACGGGAAAGTTTTGCCAAGTGGAAGCTTTCTTAATCCATTTTCAGCAATTTCTAGCCATTTACCATGCCTAGAAAATTGACCTTGCCCTTCCAAAAATTAATTGGCTAGGCCATTTGCAACCCAAAGTGATCCCATGCATTAATTGACCCTTGGACAAGCATTAATCCATTAATTAATGCCTAGTTCCTAGTGTCACCACTGACACTTAATGGCCAATTAATGGTCCTAGGGGCAAAACTGACACCAAAATTCACCTAGAATCTAACAAGTGTAACTTGTTACAACTTTTGCCTTTGACACCCATCTTTTTTCACAGGGTCCTTCAACGTTCAACTGTGAAAACGTAGCTTGCACCTCACATGTGCAACACATGTGCATATTTTAATTGCACATTTGATTAATCCTTTAATCAAATATCAATTAAACATAAGAAAAACATCAAATTTTCACATCCTCGTGACACTAAGTGAGCAGATGATGCTTTCATTTGTAAGCCTAGGGTCTTACATGGAGCATAAGTGATTCAGCTAAGTAAGAATCATTCATAGCTATTACATAGTTTGGGCAGAGTTCAAAGAAAATCGGATCATTTGAAAGTGGAGAAATAACAACTCCGACAATCATATCCTGTAATTGGAGATGTCTAGTGTCTAGGACAGCAGCCATACAGGGCACATTAAGTCCTTTGCGAAAAAGGAGAATGATACCTATGGCAATATATCCTAAGTGGAGATAAGGATAACCTTTTTTATGCTGATGTTTCTGGATTTTAGGTAGAACAAGAGCTAGCAGATTTATATGCTGATCTTCAGCTAGCGTGTCACCAACTTTTAATATACCTTGGTCTTCAATGTACAAAGTAGAAGCTTTGAACTTGAATAACTAATTCTCACCATAGATGTGTGCTGCACCTGTCTTGGGAAGGATCCATTTTGACCTCGCGTGTGCTTCATCCACAATGATCGTGGAATTGACCAATGATTTGTAGCGCTCTCACAGTGTCTTGAATGCAGAACTGAACATATTACCAACTTGTTGAGAGGAAGCCATGAGATTTTACTGGACTTTCAAGGATAAACGCTCAAAACACACGGCACAAAAGCGGCACCACAGCCTGACTGCCTTAACACAAGCAACACCTCACACGTCACTACCTACCTTACTTCTCTAAAGAGGTATATGTTAAATAGCTCTAATACCAAACACAGAGTTGCACAGCGGAAAGCAGAAGCAGAACGGAAAAAACACAGAAGCGCAAAGAGACTTGGAATGCATGGATGAGGGCTGGCTGGCTGTTTCTATTTTTGCCTCAAGGAAGGCCTTGTCCTAAGTTCTTTATTAAGAAATTTCTCTTTTTATGGAAAAGTAAAGTGAAAGAGCATGAGTTACTACTCTGGTGAAGTGCAGTACCCTTGCAAAAAACTGGGATAGTCTACACGGCTGGTTTCACTGCACAGCTGATTTGTGTCTTTTATAGGATTTTTCCACTGCTTTGTGCAGAGTAGCCTAGTGACACCTTGGTGGCTAAGCTTCATCTTTCCTTGGATTTCCCTTTTTAGTCCGAAAATATTTAGAGTGTAAAACAATTGGACCAAGTGAAAACTAAGGTTTTCAGCTGAAACTGCAATTGTCAGATTAACAGATCAACAACTTCGAACACTAGAAATTTGAAGCACCTTTTGTCAAGTTAGTTAAATGCATGAGATAAGATGCAGATGTACCTGCTCAGGCTCCTCAACTTCAGGTGGTAACCAAGCTGGTCGACCTCGTGCTCGGTTTATCCTCCTTGACTTTTGAACCCTCTGGTAAAGAACAGGTCTTGTTCCCTCAGAAGGAAGTCCTTGTGCTTCTAGTTCCTCCTTCAATTCTGATACCAGCATTTTGCTAGCAGCCTTAGGCTTTCTCATTTGCTGAATAGAATCTGCAAGCATGTCCTTCCGCAGCTTTTCCAGAACCTTGGAAACATCTTCTTCAGTTGCTCCTTTACCAAGAGCATGGACCCCATCCCTCTTCACCTTTTTAATGAGACTATAAGCATAAGCAGAACGTTGCTCTCCACAATGTTTCTTAAATGAAATTTCTGATGGAGTCATAAACATGAACCCTTCTTTATCAGGATCTATAGGAGTGGACTTTCCATCTGATGAAGGACTCCACCTTTGTCGTGTTCCAGTTAAACCCCCTTCAGCTATATATCTGAAAACCCAAAAGTACACTTCATTGACCACAATAATAGCAGTTTTGGCAATATCTATCCAAGACAAACCTGACCCTAGTTCTTTGATTTTGGGAAGCACATAGGCACTTAAAAAATCACTAGATTACAATAGACATCTGATGTGTTCTAAGTCATACGTGTGAGTATGAAGGCAGACAACAATCACACAAGCAAATAAATATCCTGAACACGGATAAGTGTCTTATAATTACTTTGATACTATAAGCATCAATGTTCTGAATGCAGTTGCTTTACTTCCTGGCAGGCATGAACATCCCAATACAAGAGAAGCAATTACATTACAAATTATGTAATTGACAGTGCCAGTTTGACCTATATCTGAGAATTCCTCACACAGCCAAGGCAATGAAATGGAAGACTGGTGACTTGGATTGCTTGAGCAAATGAAAACGCCCTTTTCTCTTTATAGATGTTAGGAGAGCTACACATGCAGCACAGTATCATGGAGAAGATTAAGAAACCTCCATAATGAAACTAAACATTCTGGACCAGAGATTTTGAGCAGCATTCAGGCCACAAACAAACCTCTCTTGAGTGTAAAATCTCTAAGGCTCTCAGTTAATATCCATTGCACCATAAATGGTATGTTGTAAAGCTAACTGCAAAGGGGAGGTAACTTTGGCTCAAGCAATGTGAATGAATATGCTTGCCAAAGGTGCAAGCATGGAGGAAAGGAACAGGTGAGCTCAGAGAAAGGAGAAGGGCAGCAGAGGGCTGAGATGAAAGTAGAATGTTAGAAAGGGTAAGCGACAGAAAAAGGGAAGCGGGTACCACCAGATGGACTACATCGATAGGTAGACTGCACAAGCAGCAAGAAGCGGACAGCAACAAATACAAGAAACTGAAGTGAGGACTCAGGAGGCAGCGCTGGCCAGCTCGCCAGAGGAAAAAGGAAAGGGGGCACTGCTAGATGGACTATACAGAGAGGTAGATTGGAGAAGTGGCAAGAAGAGGAGAGGAACAAATACACGAAACTGAAGCAAGGAAGAGGAGAGGAACATTACTCACTCACACTTGGTTGGTGCTTCACTCTTTACTCCTGCTCATTGTGAGTGTTCTTGGTAGCCCCCTTTGGAGTAACTCTGTGGGATCTCCATCATTATTGGGTTGCTTTCCATTTTCCTTCATTACTCTTCTTCATGCTTTTCAATGTGTTGAGCCCACCAGACTACCAACATATATCAAATCTTAAAGCTCTTAATCCTTCAACTCGAGCCAAATTGGAGTTGAGGTATTATGTTTTGCTTCATCATTGTTATATCTGTTTTTGTGTTTTGCATTTTGAATTTGTGTTTTTCATGTTTGTGCATGCTATTGACTATCTACAATTGCTTCATCATTGTTATATCAGTTTCTATGTTTTGCATTTTGAATTTGTGTTTTCCATGTTTGTGTAGGTATACCATGAGGATGCCTACTGATGCACCTAATTATAGGGAGTAGTAGTCACTCAAGCTCTGCTTGGGTTGTGCTTCAACATTTCATTCCCTAGGCTTCGTGATGAACCCTTACATGTGCACCATCACAAGGGTGTAGTCCTGAGATGTGCCTCAATGTTGTATCTTTTGATATCATGAATATAAAGGTTCCTTATTGATATATCTTGTGTACCTTTCGGATGTGCCATTTCTATGCCTCATGAACAGGTTATGACTTGAAGTCCCATGAAGGTCCGTAACACTAGGTATCAGAGCAACTCTAGTACAGAGCATACTAGCTCAAGAGAGAAGCAAGCTCACAGACACAGAAGATCCTACCGCAACACCACACGCAACGTAGCACAACGATCCCGACATGACACAACACGACATGACATGGCGCATCTCCCCACCTCCCCCCTTTCTCTCCCCTAGGTCTGATACCTGCTTAAAATTGAAAGAGAACCTCCTGTGCCAATAAAGTTGAGAGGGAGCCATGGCATGATAGGGGCGCGTGGCATACCATCCAAATGATGACATGGAGAGACTCAAAGCTATGGAAGGACACTTTCTTGGAAGAGGAGAATGAGCTATGTCACTCGTTAAAGATCACATACAAGAAGAAGAAGTTGCGGCTCAAACTGATCAAGCAAACATGGAAGGCAATCAAAGCATTGGAAAAGACTACACAATCTCAAGGAGAAGATTGAATAGCTAGATGAGGACTTGGAGGCCAACTACCAACTACTCATTGGCAAGGGGGGTAGAGGGGTTGGGTGGGTGGATGGCTGTGTGTGTGTATGTGTTAGCCAAGCTATAGCAAGTGAAGATGGCCCAAAACCTCGACACAGAGCTACAAGGAAAAATCCTGTTGGGATGGGACAAGGAGACTACCTTGGGATTTAAAGAAGCAAAAGAGCGGGTTGAACCATACTTGAAGCAAAAGAGAGCCAGAAGAGTCCAACAATTGAAGAATGGGTTGAAGCTAGTCAAAGAAGAGCGAAAGAGCTAAGAGAACTCAAACGAGAGCCAAGAAAAGAAGAAGCAAGTGATAGAAGAAGAAGAGTTCTAGTCAGATGACAAAGAATAAGAAGACTCTGGCAACAACCAAGAGCCAACTACTATTACCCCAAAGACCACTACGAAGAAGGCTATCCAGAATATCAATACCTCTACAACGAATACCCCCTTGAAGGAAATGGATACTGCTACCTATGAAAAAGCCGCTAGGGTTTCCACTGAGGAAGCATAGAGTGTATGGATAGAAACACAAAGACACAAACAGTGACGTGCAAAACTCAAAACCCAAATGCAAAACGCAAAATGTAAAACACAAAATACAAACACATGTTGAGATATCGAGCTCCACTCGTGATACGCCAGGGTGACCGTTGTGCATTTATGTCACCGACTTGTCAGTTGCAGATGCGGTTGGTACACCGCCCCTGAATAATAGCTACATGATAGCTATCCTTATCTACTCTAGTTCGTGGCTCAGTTAGTATGCCACCTTAGTTAGTTGAGTTTGGTTTGAGACCCATATCTAGGGTTCTTCTATTTCTTTGTACTTGAGTTTTTTTGGCTTACACAACTAAGAAGAGGAAAACTGTTTTCAGCTTCCACCCTTGTGTGTATCCCCCAGATTTTGCACATAAGTCTGATGATGCTGTAGGGCCGTCGAGACCTTCATCAGGGATGGGCCCCCCTGTTGGAGAAAGAGATCCGAAGTATATTCCATTCTTTCATCCTTTTTCATCTACTCCGGTGCAAGGTACTTTAGATTCATCTTTTACCTCTTCTATTTAGCAATATACTGGTAGAAATCATGAGGAAGAAAGAGTATAGTCTGTTGACTATGGAAAAGGTTCTCTTGAGGACCAATTCTTGTATGTTAACACACGTCATGGGGATTATAAGAAAAAGTTAGGTACTTCATCTTCTACCCTTCCTTCTTTTCAGTTTACTTCTCAAAATCAAAATGAATTTGGTGTTCCTATTCCTTTATTACATGGAGCATCTTCATCATCATCTTTTCATTTTTAATCATTAAATGGAAAAAATGAACAAAATGCATCTTCACCTTTCACTCCACAAATTCAAAACCCACCCATCCCACCATCTTCTTCCATTGCTTCTCCATTTCCATTCACACCATTTACATTTCCATTTCAGACACCTCATATTGCACCGCACATCACACCGGGCGGTTATAGAAACATAGGCACACCTTCTAGGACTCATCCTTGCCTCAACGGAGTGGTGTTCCACCTTCTTCTCACATACCTTCGAGATCATTGCAGCTTGGGTATCCCTCCCACTCTCTTCCAAGTGTGGATCAGTTGATACCACAGTTTGCCTCCATGGCCTTACCTAGTGGACCTTCTGGTCATCCTGTTGTGTCCCAGCTGAAACTTTGGACAGTGCTTCCGTATCCCAGTGCCACTTCAACTCCTGTTTGGATTGTGGACAGTGGAGCTACGTATCACATGACTCCTATAGAGGACATATTCTATACCTGAGTCCCTGCAGCCAGACAGATCCGCGTAAGAAACAACTCCTCGCTCAAGATTCAAGATCAAGATTGCGTCAGTTTTGCCACTCACAAGGATCCAGATCTCGCTTCACTAGACAATGTATATCATGTTCCTCACCTTGGGGTGAACATGTTATCTGTTGAGCAACTTTGCCGGTTGGGGCAAGCAATTTTTCTTACAGCATCAACAGTCGAGGTCCTTGACTCTCAAACTGGTTTAGTAATTGCTCGCGGTGAGGCACAGCCTAACGGCCTATACCAATCATAAGTCAAATGTTTTCACATATTTTTATACTTGGGTGCTACTAGTTCATAACCAAACTAGACATCGTGTTGGTTGCATGAGGAGTGATAGCGATGGTGAGTTTATCTCCCACGAGTTTTCCGAGTTTCCACAGCAACATGGCATCTCTCGCCAGCTCACCTCTACCAACTCCCCCTCTCAAAATGGAGTCGTAGAGAGTAGGAACCGGACAGTCATGGAAATAGCATGCTCTATACTATTCGCAGCAGAGCTCCCTGAGCGCCTTTGGGTTGAGGCTATTAACATTGCGGCGTACATCCTCAACCACTGTCGGACTGCAACTCTTCCTCAGAAGACCCCGTATGAGGCATTATTTGGTTCTCGACCTGTTATTTCCCACTTCAGAGTCTTCAAGTGCCGTGCGTGCACACACACGCCTGATGATAACATAGGAAAGCTCACTCCCTGAGCTGATCTCCTTATTTTTGTCAATTATTCTTCTAAAGCGAAAGCCTATCATTAGTTCGATCCTCGAACAAATAAGGTGATCATTTGAAGGGACACCATTTTTGACGAGAGGGATATCGTGCAGTCCTTTGTACCAGATTTCGATCCGATTCCTCCTTCCACATCATTGGAGATCGTGCCTACTGAGCCTTGTCTACTTCCCGCTCCTGACATTCTTGCAAATTCTTCAGCTCTTAGACCCCCTCCGTGAGACCCGTTACCTCACTGGTACCAACAGACCATGCGGAATTCGGGAATCTTACCACTGGATTCCACTCTAGAGAAACCTAGAAGATCTATCTGGCTTGGTCCTCAGGCATCATTTGCGTCACTGTTTACAACTAATTACATAACGCATTCTGAGCCGGATATATGGCAAGAGACTCTTCGACACCCTCAATGGCGAGAGGCCATGGAGAAGGAGCTACAGAGTATTGACCGAAATGAGACTTGACATTGGTGGATCGTCTGAGCCACAAGAAAGTCATCGAGACAAAGTGGATTTTTAGGACTAAGCTTAAAGCTTATGGGACTTTAGACAAGTACAAGGCTCACCTTGTAGTACAATTGTTTCGACAGAAGCCTAGCATTGATTATGAAGAGACCTTTGCCCCTACTACGCCATTGACATCTTTCCGGTTGCTTCTCATACTAGCCACTTACGACCGTTGGCCAACACATCAGATGGATGTCAAGAGTGTCTTTCTAAATGGTTATCTCGAGGAGAAAGTCTATATGGAGCAACCACCGAGCTTTCCTTTTGGGAACCCGCAGGATAAGGTATTCTGCTTGCAAAAAGCTCTTTATGGGCTAAAGTAAGCATCACAATCTTGGTTCCATAGGATGGATGAGCTCTTACAGACTCAGGATACCATTCAATCCCTTATGACCCGAACTTATATGTTCAATCTACTGCAGAGGGGATTAGCTATATCCCGTTGTACGTTGATGACTTACTCATCACAGGCTCAGATTTTGCTGCAATCGCAAAAATTAAGGCAAAGCTTAGTACTACCTTTTAGATGACAGACCTTGGTTTGTTGTATTTCTTGGGGATGGAGATAGTTCGGTCTGGGGGCTGTCTTTTTGTGTCACAGTAGAAGTACGCACTTCAGCTTGTGGAACAGTACACTACAGATCAGACATGGTGAGTAGCCACGCCTCTTGATCCTATTGTCCACTTATCGAAGGATACCCTAGGTCAACCCTTCGATGCACACACCTATCGATCTGTTGTAGAGAAACTTCTTTGGTTGATTCATACTAGGTCAGATTTAGCTTACTCAGTTAGCATTCTCAGTCAGTATTTTAAAGCACCTAGGATGTGACATTGGATTGCATGTCTTCGTGAATTGCATTATTTATGGCGTACTTATTCTTATGGCCTGACATATGGTTCTGGTTTATGTTTGCAGGGGTACACTAATTCTCATTGGGCAAGAGATCTTGACACCCAGCGTTCCCTTGGCAACTATCTCTTTATCTTGGGCATGAGTCCCATTTCCTAGTCTAGCCGTAAATAGGAGACGGTAACGACTTCCACGGCCAAGGTTGAATATAGGGCTCTTGTGGATGGCACCACCAAGGCCATCTACCTGAGGAGTTTACTGGCGGCCCTTCATTTTCCTTGCAATTCTTCCACCATTGTCTAGTGCAACAACCACAGTGCCATTGCCCTTGCAAGCAATCTGATCATCACACCACGGACGCGGTATGTGGGAGTCCACTTCCGCTTTTCCAAAGAGGAGGTTGAGCTACACATTTCTGCCTTTATCAAATAATTTTACAGACATCTTGACCAAAGTGGTAAACCGGTCGATTCTTCAATACCTGCTACCTAGAATCAGCTTGGTACACCCTCCCCTACTTCAAATTGATGGGAAGAGGGTGCTTCCCTCTTGCTTTCCCTTCAAATTCAAAGGGGGCGGCCTCTTCTCTTAATAGTGACAGTGATGATGCTTACAGTTTTATAGACGTTCATTTATTCTTTGTATTGTATTATGGACATTTGTAACTTCATCTGCACTGTCAGGATGATATTATTGTAAAAGGGTGCTTGGGCAAGTGAACAATTCCCCTACGAGGGCACTGTCCAAGTGGCACCGTTGCATAGCATTTTGCGTGAACATGATATCTTGCATGTTGAAAGGCATTACCTCATGCATTGGCATTTTGTTTATGTAAGCATGCATCTATGCGTATTTATCCATTTTCGATCTTTTGGATTAGTCAACTCTGGATCCACCATATTCGAGACATTGCACATGCCCATCTCCAAGGCACTTTTTTCCTAGCTTGCTTGCTTATCTTGCTTGCTTCACTTATTTGCTATACTCACAACTTAGCCATTTTCCTTCTTCACCGACACCCAGTAATGGTAGGGAAAGTATGCTTGTTTTTGTGAAGGTCTTGGGTCTAACCATCCCTTATTACTCTCTCGTATTGGGGCACGGATACTCAATAGGATGAAAACTAATTTGCAATCCTCATTTAATGCTAAATCTATCAAATCTAAAAAGCCTAAAAAAATTTCCATAGTTGATTCCATCTACCTTTGTAGGGCTTGACACGCCACTAGGCAGCAAACGTAAACCCTTTGTTCGATGCCTTAATTCTCTGGGGTGATCACTTGGGCTTCCTTGGTAAGATAACCATCGCCTTTGTAGTCTTAGTAGGCCATTGGACAGGCAACATGCACCCTTTGTGTAAACGCCCCGAACAACGTAGTATGCTTAACAATTATGATATTCGCTTGTTTTCGAGATTTAATATAAAAGAGAATGAACACTTAAAGCTGAAAATGAAAATTACAGCCATGAAAATGTAAAAGTAATGGAGACAAGATTGAGGGTTGAAGATAGCCAACCCCCCACCCCCCCCCCCCCCCCCCCCCCCCCCCCCCGAAGGAATGTATTTCTGCTCAACCCAAGTCCCTTAGGGAAGAGCTCAGTTACAATCAACCTGAGAGTGAGGAGAAGTAATTCTCACTCTCACAAGATCATGCAAAGATGTACAAACACACATGCATTATCTATTATGCAATGATAAGAACTGATTTCTTTACAGTATGAGAGAAGAAAGAGGTAAAATCAGCCTTTCTCCATCGTTGAACAGTACTACATGGATAGGGCTTCCTTCTTATTGCTAAAATGGAAGAAAGAGCTTGAGAAGGAGATGCTGTAATGAATTTACAGGCTTGCTGTCCTGTAAAACAGCAGTGATAGAAGAGGGAATATGGAGGAATTTGATAATGGAGAAGTGGGGGATGATGATGGGGATGGATGGGGCCAGTTTTTGGCTATCTGTGGGTGCTGTACATGAGTTTACAGCAAAGAAAAATGATGCTGAATGAAGAAAAACGAGCTCTTATTTATAGGAGAGGGAAGAGCTAGTACAAAATGGGAAAGTGGAGTGGCACAAGACAAGTGTCCAGCCACATGTCATGAGATGTGACAAGTGGTGGGACACTTATAAACTTGGGTGTCTCTTCTCTATGGCCTTCCTTTTTGAACTGAATACTGTCAAGAATAGAAACAACTAAATTTAGTAAGCACAGTCACAATACAGAACTTACTATTTTTAGAATGACATCCCTATTTTTTAGGACTAGCATTTTTAGACTAATTCGAGGCTCCTAAAATTTAGGGATCTCCTAAAATTTAGGGACCCCCCCAATATGGGTGTCATATTAAAGCTTTTTCCGTGTACATCGCACAAAACGGTATCAGAATCTTCATGTGACTTTTCTATGCACAGAAATGTGCATTTCAAGCTTTCAGCCCACACATGCACATTATACAAGCATTTCATGATCATGCCATCTTGTTGATTGTAACTGACTGTTCTGGTGGATCTAGCCCATACTTCAAGGCATCAATCCTTTCTGTGTACGAGTCTAACCCTGATATGCGTGAGTTCTGGTCAGAGGCGCCCAATCGGGCCATATAGGTGGAAGTGTGAACTATCTTTTCTCTAACCCACCGCATGGGTCCACCATAACCTGTGACCACTCATCAATGGCCAGCTCCAATGCACTTTTCTTTATATCTAATTAGTGCAAAGGAAATAAATTTAATAAATCATTATATAGACAAATTAATGAAAAATGATACAAATTCTGTTTCTATAGAGTTGTGACAGCCCTCTAGCTTTTATTCAGTTGTCCTCAGCTGAAAAGCTTGTTGATATGGCTGAAGAATGTTTGGGTAATCCTTCATGAATTTTTCATCTACCCACTGTGCATCTGTTGTGGGTAGATTCTTGATTTTTAGTAAGAATTTTCGTGTCACAAGGCCACTTCTCATTGTTCGATCCTTGTGAAACAAAATCTGTTCAGGTTCCAAGAGTTGCTCTGTTTCTTCAACTTCTGAGATGTCTTCAGTAATGGGCTCCTTTGGTTCTGGTCCTATGTAAGGTTTTAGCAAACTTACATGAAAAGCATTGTGTATTTTCCAATGAGCAGGAAGCTCAAGTCGATAAGAAACTTCATTTATTTTCTCAATCACTTTGAAGGGTCCAAAGTATCTACTGGAGAGCTTTGGAAAAGATGAATTTTGACCGGAACCTTGTTTAAGCCCGCTTTTATCAAACTTTAGCAAGACATATTGACCTTTTTCAAAAGCCAAAGGTCTTCTTCATTTATCTGCTTGCTTCTTTTGTCGCTCTTGGGCAACTTTGATAGTGGCTCGAACTTGATCCATTGCTGTTTTTAAATCTAAAGCAAACTCATCAGCAGCAAAAATCTTATCTTTAGTGCGAATAATTGGAGGAGGAATCACTTTACCCTGTACTATTTCATTTGGAGCTTTCCTTGTGGATGAGTGCACTGCATTGTTGTAAGCAAACTCCAATAATGGAAGATATTTCTCCCATTGTGACTTATGTTCACTAACATTAGCTTTCAACATATCCAAAAGAGTAAGATTCATCACCTCTGTTTGGCCGTCAGTTTGAGAATGAAAAGCTGAGGAGAACTTTAAAGTGGTTCCCAAATTCTCAAATAAAGCACACCAAAAGTTACTTGTGAATTTGGAGTCTCTATCTGAAATGATCTCAGAAGGCATACCATGTAATCTGAAGATATGTTGAATGAAAAGTCTTGCAGCTTGTGCGGATTTCAATGTTTTATGACATGGAATAAAATGTGATTGTTTGCTGAATCTATCAATTATGACCCAAATCATATCATGACCTTGAGGTGTTCTTGGAATACCTGAGATGAAATCCATTGTGATAGATTCCTATGGATCTTTGGGCACTAGAAGAGGTTGCAACAATCCTGGAATCTTCTGCCTATCATACTTGAATTTTTGGCATACCAGACAAGCCTCAATGAAGTTATGTGTATCTCTTCGTAATGTTGGCCAATAAAAGTACCGCTCAATTGCACTTAGAGTGGCTGCCCTCCCTCTATGCTCTATATAAGGGGATTCATGACTTTCTTTAAGCACCTTTTGTCGAACAAGAAGAGTGACACAAAGGCGATTGTTGATGAGAAGGTAACCGTCTTTGATGGAATAATCTGGATGAGAACCTCCTTGCTGTAAATTTGACCAAATTGCTGGAAAATCAGTATCTTCATCATAAGTATTCTTTATCGTTTGAAAATCTTCATGATGAGCCACTATAATAGTTGCAATGCAAGGCACTCTAGAAAGTGCATCAGCAACTATATTTTGTTTCCCTGGAGTGTACATAATTTGAAAATGAAACATAGACAAGAAATTTTCCCATCTTGCATGTTTCTCCTGCAAATGCTTTTGAGTCTTGAAATACTTCAAGCTTTGATGATCAGTTTTAATAAGGAATTCATTGCCTAAAAGATAATGTTTCCATATCTTTAAAGCATGAACCACTGCTAAGAGCTCCTTTCATAAATGTCATACCTTTTCTCCACATCATTTAGACGGCGGCTTTCAAAGGCTATGGCATGGCCTTCTTAATTTAGCACTGCACCAATACAATCACCGCAAGCATCTACTTCCACCACAAATGGTTTTACCAAATCTGAAATGATAAGAACAGGTCCAGAAGTAAGAGCTATTTTCAGCCTTGTGAAGGCTGCCTTCTCTTTTTCCTTCCATTAGAAAGAGATCTTCTTCTTTGTAAGGTCATGAAGTGGAGAAGCCATATGTGCAAAATGCTTGATGAAGTGGCGGTAATAAGAGCATAAGCCAAGAAATGATCGCACCTCATGTACATCATGAAGATGAGGCCATTCTTGGATTATCCTGATCTTTTCAGGATCCATCTGAATCCCTTCAGAAGAGATGACATGCCCAAGGTAATTTATTTTATGCATGAAAAATTCACTCTTTTTACCATTTACCAAGAGTTGATTTTGTTGAAGTAATTGTAGAACAATTTCCAAGTGTCGATGATGCTCCTCTTCATTCTTGCTAAAGACAAGAATATCATCAAAGAAAGTACCGACATATTGTCGATGCTCTCTAAAGATGCGCTCCATCATTTGATTAAAGGTGGCCGGTGCATTGGTTAATCCGAAAGAAACCACCAAGAATTCATAAAGACCGTATGAAGTGCGGAAAGCAATTTTGTGTACATCTTGTGGTAATTACCCTAATTTGATGATAACCACTCTTTAGATCAATGCGGCTAAAAACCTTTGAGCCTCCTAGACGATCCAAAATGTCGTCAATTCTGGGAATAGGAAACCGATTCTTCACAGTGATTTTGTTGAGGGCTCGATAATCAATGCACATCCTGAATGTACCATCTTTCTTTTGAACAAGAAGAACCAGTAAACAAAATGGTGAGCTACTTGGTCCAATTAGCCCATGGTTGAGTAGATCTTTGACTTGCTTTCTGATTTCTTCTTGTTGAGACGGCTCACACGGTATGGTGCTATATTAGGAGAAGAACTGCCCGGGATAATATCAATATGATGGTCTTCTGGGCTTTCTGGGGGAAGCTAATAAGGAAGATCTTCCGAAAAACAATCTTTATACTTTTCCAAGAGCTAAAGTCGCTCTTGGTTTTCAGCATTCATATTATCTTTTACATCAGTGACATAAAGCAAACAACATTGAACACAATCCTTAATTGCTCTAGAGACTTGCATATGGCTTACCATAGGTATGGTGTCTCCAGAAACTCCAGCTTGGATCTCGTACTTCTTGCCTTTGTTGGTGAGTTCTACCTTCTTTTTCTGAGAGAAGATGGTTGAATCTACTCTATGATTCCAGGGCATGCCAAGAATCACATCGCAACCATCAAGGTCTCCGATACAGAAGGTATCTTCGTCACTGTAGCCTTGAATTTGAAACTTGAGCTTGCCAATATAGGGTGTCACAGTCTTCACTGTGTCACCTTCGTCAACATTTAAAGCTTGGCAAACTTTTGCCGGAGTGTCCATCTCTTCATTCTTTAATCCAAGCTCTTTAGCTAATTGCAAGGAAATGATATTTTCATTCGCCCCAAGATCTATCAAGAATAGTGCTTGCTTACCTTGCAACTATCCCCAAGCTTTTAATAATTTGCGCGTCTCTGGAGTGTGAGTTGTGTTTGCAACTACATCACTGATAGCATTGATGTTCACTGGCGAATTAGGCTTGTTATAAGAAACCTTGCTTTGTCCCTTGTTTGGACATTGCTTCGCTATACGGCCTGTTTGTCCACATTTAAAGCACTTCCCTTCTTTCATGAAGCGTTGCTTTTCTTCTTCGGAAAGTTGCTTTGCTTGTGGGTATAGATTGGAGCGAAATTGAGGAGCATTAGGAGGTGCATAGGGCTTCATCTTCTTTTGATTTGATGGCTGCTTTTGCCGCTATTTTTGTCCTTCATTTGGGGCTGAATACTCCTCATCATTAGCTACTCTCTTCTTATCATTCTTTTGGAATGATTTGTTGCCATTGTGCTCCATTTCCCATGTCTCAGCATGGTCAATGAGTTCCCTGAGACTAGAACAATGATAATGATTAAGAGCAGTACGAAGTTTAAAATGCAAACCTCCTTGAAACTTCCTAAGCTTTTCCGAACTGCTGATCTTCTTGAAATGTTGGACCTTCAAAAGTAGCTCCCAAAATCTCTTGGTATAGTCACCAAGTGACTCATTTTTCCTTTGCCAAAGCCGATCCCATTCCATTTTTACATCTCTTTTGAAATGAACAGGAAGAAATTGGCCTTGTATCATGCGAACAAAGGACCGCCATGATTTTGGATCAGCATGATTATATTCCAACCGCGTCCACCAAGTATGGGCTAAGTCGGTTAAATGTAAAGCTGCGAACTTAATCTTTTCTTCTTCTTTATACTTGTCACGACCATACAAAATTTGAAATTGACGAATAAACTTCAGAAGAAGATCAGGATTTCAGGAACCATTATACATACTGAACTTTATCTTCTTTTCAAGTTGAGATAGTGACTTAGTCTTCTTCTTCTTCTTATGCCTTCGTCCATGCCCGGATCTTGAGATTGAAGATGATGAAGTGCTTGATGGGGATGAAGATGGAGACGAGGGTGAGGAATGTCGAAGCCTTTGACGATGATGAGGTCTTCCACGAGAAGGGTGTAACTCTTCGTTACTAGAAGAGGGTCCATCAGAGTAGGCGCCAGATGACTTTAAAGAAGAGGATGAGCTTCGACGCGATCTCTTTCTTTGTCTTGAAGTAGAACGGGACTGACTCCTAGAAGTAGTTGGACTTCTTGATCGGCTCCTTTCATTGATATGGCTTTGTCTCCTTGAAGCAGATGGGCTTCTTTCCTTGAATTCTTTGGGATTCTCAACTTTTTCTAGTTTGAGAAGTTCGTCACGAATTTGCTGATTCTCCTCTCTAAGACTTTGAATGGCTTGAAGGATAGCACTCGACTGATCCATTGAGACTCTTCAGAAAAAATATGCTTAAGCACTCAATGCAAGGGCTGAAAACAAACAAACTTATAATTGTAAGCACTACCAGTGTTGGGGTGAGGACCGAGCCAAAGCTCTGATACAACTGTAAACGCCCCGAACAACGTAGTGTGCTTAACAATTATGATATTCGCTTGTTTTCGAGATTTAATATAAAAAAGAATGAACACTTAAAGCTGAAAATAAAAATTACTCACAAAATTACGGCTATGAAAATGTAAAAGTAATGGAGACAAGATTGAGGGTTGAAGATGGGCAAAACCCCCCCTCCCGAAGAAATGTATTTCTGCTCAACCCAAGTCCCTTAGGGAAGAGCTCAGTTACAATCAACCTGAGAGTGAGGAGAAGTAATTCTCACTCTCACAAGATCATGCAAAGATGTACAAACACACATGCATTATCTATTATGCAATGATAAGAACTGATTTCTTTACAGTATGAGAGAAGAAAGAGGTAAAATCAGCCTTTCTCCATCGTTGAACAGTAGTATATGCATAGGGCTTGCTTCTTGTTGCTAAAATGGAAGAAAGAGCTTGAGAAGAAGATGCTGTAATGAATTTACAGGCTTGTTGTCCTGTAAAACAACAGTGATAGAAAAGGGAATATGGAGGAATTTGATAATGGAGAAGTGGGGGATGACGATGGGGATGGATGGGGCCAGTTTTTGGCTATCTATGGGTGCTGTACATGAGTTTACAGCAAAGAAAAATGATGTTGAATGAAGAAAAACGAGCTCTTATTTATAGGAGAGGGAAGAGCTAGTATAAAATGGGAAAGTGGAGTGGCACAAGACAAGTGTCCAGCCACATGTCATGAGATGTGACAAGTGGTGCGACACTTGGAAACTTGTGTGACAAGTGTCTTGACACTTATCTCTTCTCTATGGCCTTTCTTTTTGGGCTGAATACTGTAAAAAATAAAAACAACTAAATTTAGTAAGCACAGTCACAGTACAGAACTTACTATTTTTAGAATGACATCCCTATTTTTTAGGACTAGCATTTTTAGGCTAATTTGAGGCTCCTAAAATTTAGGGATCTCCTAAAATTTAGGGACCCCCCCAATATGGGTGTCATATGAAAGTTTTTTCCGTGTACATCGCAAAAACAGTATCAGAATCTTCATGTGACTTTTCTATGCAAAGAAATGTGCATTTCAAGCTTTCAGCCCACACATGCACATTATACAAGCATTTCATGATCATGCCATCTTGTTAATTGTAACGGTCTGTTCTGGTGGATCTTGCCCACACTTCAAGGCATCAATCCTTTTTGTGTGCCAGTCTAACCCTGATATGCGTGAGTTCTGGTCACAGGCGCCCAATCGGGCCATATAGGTGTAAGTGTGAACTATCTTTTCTCTAACCCACTGCGTGGGTCCATCATAACCTGTGACCACTCATCAGTGGCCAGCTCCAATGCACTTTTCTTTATATCTAATTAGTGCAAAGGAAATAAATTTAATAAATCATTATATAGACAAATTAATGAAAAAGGATACAAATTCTATTTCTATAGAGTTGTGACACTTTGTCCGATGCTCTATCTGCTTTGGGGTGAGACGCCTTAGGGTTTAAAAAAAAAAAGAAAAAGGGCTTGGCTAGCCTTTATTCTCGTGGCACTGTTGTTTATTGGGCCTAAGAGAGGGTATTGAGCTAAAAATACATTAGCTTCACTTAAACAGCCCCAAAACAAGCTTAATTAATGAAGTAACCTTGTTTATTTAAAAGACATGCGTTCCTAGAGACTGTCAGTGTCCCATAAGCACAAACCCACTTGGGAGGGCCCAAACTTTCTATAAATAGATATGCTACTCTCCATTCAACTAACATCTCGTTTTTGCAGGTTTCGGGTATTTTCGGCTTACTGTCCACACCCCTTTCGTGGAGGACATGGCAGTCTTAGCTGTCCCTTGCTGTCATCTACAATCTGGCACTTGTTTCCAGCCTTCCATCCACACTTTGCAGTTGCTTACAGCAATGCGACTATTATTGATCACTCTCCAACTGCCGCATGCTCAGCTTTCTCTCTCCTCCCTGCTGTCCGCTGCTGTTTTTTTCTCTCCTCAACCTGTGGCAGCAGTTTTTCTCTCCACTGCCTACGTTTTTTGTGTTTCTCACTCCTTCGTCTGCGTTTTTTGTGTTTCCCTCCTCATCTGCGTATTTATTCTTTCTCTCTTCTTCAATGCTGTCTACATCATATCCAATCTTCCTTGGCTACGTTTGCCAGTGTTCGACATCCGAAGGCCGGCTTGCTACAATTCGAGATCCGTTCAGAGTGCAACACACTCTTCAGCTCATTACCCCTGCCCTAATCCTTGAGATATCAGAGTTCGAGGTTAAGTATTCATTCACTACATAGTCTGTAAGTAACCCTAACCCTAACTATGTTCTTTTGACAGTCTATGCTTTGTCATACAATTTCTTTTTGTGTTTCTGTGTTAGGGTATTTTTTTTTACACCGGAGAGAATAAGTATGAAGGCAATGGAGTATAGTCTATGTTAGTTTCCACTTGCGGATAGCCAGTGCTAAGTGGAGATTCCGGCCTTGATCCATGGTCAGTAGATCGACACACCGAATCTAAAGAGTGAAATTCAAAATTGCATTCTATGTATTGTTGGGCTCTATATATCAAAATGAGATCCTACTCAACTGCAATGATCTCATAAGGTCATGAAACTCCATGGTAGTCCAATGTCTATCCGGCAATGTCAGGAGCTTGTGAAGAAAGCTATGAGGGATTTAGCTCGAATGTTAGAAGTGATGCAGAAGTAGTGTTCGAAGTCATCTGCCCTTCTGTTCTTGCTTCTTATGTAGAGCTTTCAAATCAAGGCCTAGGTTTTGCTTAGAGAACTCAGCTCTGATACCATGTGAAGAAATACCCTAACACAAAAACACAAATAACACCGTACGACAAAGCACACACTGATAGAAGAACACAATTAGGGTTAGAGTAACTTAGAGACAATGAACACAAAGAATGAATAAAATGATATCATTATTAAATATACAATGCTCATGCAGCAAACACACTATGCAATGAATGAATATTATACCTCAAACTCTTGTATCTCAAGGACCAGGGCAGGGGTAATGAGCTAGAGAGTGTGTCGTACTCTGAACGGATCCCGAATCGCAACAAGGCAGCCTCAGCATGTCAAACACCAGGAAACGCAACCAAAGAAGGCTGGATCTGATGTAGACGGCAATGCACGAGAGGGAAAGACTAAAAACACAAGTGAGGAGAGAGAAAACAGCAAACACAGGCTGCAAGAGAGAGAAAACAGCAGTGACACGTTGAGGAGATGATGGTGATAGCTAGAGGAGAGAGAAAATCTATAGGGCAGCAGCTGGGGCCTGCAAACGCAGCAGTATACTGACGTGGCAGGCTGTACCACAGCTGGATTACAGATAGTAGTAGTCACTTGGCTGGAAACAGCAGCAAACTAACAATGGAGAGCTGGAAACACGCACCAAATAAGTGAAGATTGCAATGGACAGCTTGGACTGCGATGTCCTTCACGAATGGGGTGTGGGCAGCAAGCTGAAAACACCTGAAACCTACAAAATTAGGGCTGAATGGAGGGCAGCATATCTATTTATAGAAATAGAAAGTTTGGGCCCTCCCAAGTGGGTTTGTGCTTATGGGATACAAACACTCTCTAGGAACGCATTTCATTTTCAATAAACAAGGTTTCTTCCTTAATTAAGCATGTTTTGGGGCTGTTTAAGTGAAGCTAGTGCATTTTTAGCTCAACAGCCCAGTAGTTTGTACATGTGATAGACTATGTCTAAACTCTAGCAAAACCTAAATTATTGGAGCCATCTTCCTCTAGCAGGCAAGGCTCTAGTGGTGAACTGCGTCTTGACACTTCTGACTACCTGATATATTGCTTCATGCTGGTGCATCTCTTCTGCCTGCATATCTCAATAAGGCCACTTAGTTCTGAATGTTCTATGGTCTGCTTTAGATGGGTCCATGAATTTTCAAGCCAAATGGTATGGCAAACCATCATCAGATAACCATTCAGAAGGGGTAATGTGCATTATTTACCGAAAGTACTAGAGTCATGTCGTATTGGGCAAGCTGGTGGTTCGAGAACTCAGGCTAGGTGTGCAGACCCAGAAGCTTCTCCTTCATGATGGCATCCAAGTTGAGCTGGACTGGGACCCAGGAGAGTGGAGCTAGCATACTTCTTTGGTTTCACAGACAGCTTTGAGTTTCTCTGCCTACATGGAACAAACCTGCAGATATATTGTGATGCAGGATGATATAGATCGGGTTCCCACTTGCAACAGACTAGGTAAAGCATAGCATCATGGATCCCTTTAGACACACTTTCTCATAGTTCCTATGGCTGGTTTCCCATGGGGTCTAGCAATAAGTGGCTAGCTGGCTTAGATGCAGACAGGGTTTGCCAATGCTGCCTGCCTGCAGCAGCATCTAGAGACCCCAAAAGCAATGTTTGTGGTCATGTGAGGTAGCACAGCTACTACGGAGAAATGCCTGAAGGTGTATCACCTGGGGAGCTTTCTCCTAGCAGTCAAACAGTCACAGCTGCCACTTACTTGGTGAGATGCATGACATGACCTTAATCATTGATGTTGGTCCATGTGCAGTCACCAACTGAGGCATTATGTGGCCAGCAGGTACTTGAGCACATGTTGTCACAATTGGAGGCATGGGAGCTCATTGGGATCCTCACAAGTCGGCTTGTTTTGGAAGGCCCAATGCCAACTGATACTCAATGGAAGGATCCTTTCTGCTTATGCCACTCTAGCAAAGATCTAGTTGTCCATTGTCCACTCCCTCTCCAAGACCACTAGAAGCATCTTAAAAAGGACTTGTGGCATCAACAAGAGCTTCCACAATCATTCCCTCACACATCGGGTCACCATAGCCCATCTTTCACACCCTGTGGTGCTCTATACCCCCCCCCCCCAAAAAAAAAAACCCAAAAAACCCAAAAACACGCACACACACACACGCACACATCCTTTTTTCTCTTATTCTCCCTACACTGCCCTGAGAGGTCTTGTAAATACTTGATCTGGTTTGCATTCAACTCCAGCTACACTGTTCAGCACTGGTACTTCATTTCCTTCCAAGTAATATAATTAGCCAGACTTTACTTAGCAAAAATATACAGGAGTAATTGAAAGAATGATCATCAAAGGACCACCTTCCGCAATATAGAACATTAAGAGAAATGATATAGCAAGTTTCACATCTTTGTGTTCAAATGAAAGCATTTTTTTCAGAATTCCAGGAAATGTTTGGATGATGCAAATCACCATGAAACAAAAACAGAAAACTGTACCATAATCTTTGAATTAACTCAAATCTAAAGATCCCTAGCCGCAGCAAACTATCTTAATCTCACCTTGCTATATAATCAATCTCATATCCCAAATCAGCTTCCTGTTGAAGCGGCTCTATCCATGAACTAACTAAACTTCTACCTTTTCGGTTGACAAGCATTGCTCGTTTTGGAAGCTTGTGATTGTCTGCCTCCATAATCTCTAAAGCCTCTAACAAATCGTCTATCCGTCCTGTAAGCAACACAGTATTAACTTCTTGAGAATACATCCGATCAAATATATCATGATCAACAGTGTTGATAATATGTTTCCAGGTTCACTGAAAATTCGATGAAAGAAGGATTAATGTTCCATTCACAACGTAACCCCTTCATGCAAAATATACAGACTACTATGTGATGAATAGCAGGGGTGAACAAATAGCATCATATGCAAGCCCGAAATGGTCAAAGACTCTTGCCACTAAGAGCTAATAAGGGGAATAGATATGACTACAGAAAAGTATGTTCATTAAGCAAAAATTCTGATTTCCATCTATCTGTATACTAGCACTTAGTTCCATTCCATTTAAGAGCTTACAATAAACTTCAATCAATATGCATGATTACAGGTAAACAAGACATTTTGCAACAAGAAGGTGGCAGTGAAACAACACAAGGCGGTGTTTAATTCATTTTGAAGTCCCTGTAACGTTCCTATATTTTGTTGCATTTTAGGATTGGCAAGGAAAATTTTTTGATGTATCAAGTCCAATGGGCAGCACTCCAAAAAGCCAAGTGAATGAAGCAGCACACACTCATGGAAACTTCTGAGAAAAGACCAGACTACAACTATATCCAGCAATTGAAAACAGGTCCCTCAAAACACCAACTTGCACCAGCAGGAGACTGAGGCATGGATCTGATTCTGTCATAACAGAACCAGAGGATTAGCTTTCAATATTGCACATTAGTGACCCAATATGTAAAGAAACAATGGCATTGCTCTTCCTCGTCAGCTAAAAGCATAAAGCGATCAAATGGAGTGGAAAACTCAAAGGATACTGTTATAGAGCCTAAAGTAACCTCTTCCAACAAGCAGAAGGATATAACAGGCACTTAAGAGCACTTCAAGAAGCAAAATTTAGTTACAGACTTTCACTTTGAACCACTCAAGGTTGACAGGCTTTCCAAAACTTGAGTTTTTAAGGACAGGAGGGTAGTGGCAAGAAGCAGCCTAATAGGTGTCTTTTCAGCACATTGTTCTATGCAAGCACACAGCTTCAGTTTAGGTGTCCCTTCTACCTGTTGGGTGTAGGTCTTGGCTCTGATGTAATGGAATCCCTTCCTAAAAAATGTGCATAGAGTTGTTCTCTGGCTTCAACTGTCTGAGATGTCCACTAGACTACATTGCGGCTTCCACATAAATTTTCTTTCACAAGAATGTTGGGTTTGACTCACACCTATGCTCATAGAGGAGTGTCGGTGATCCTCAGTAGGACACTGGGCACTTTCTACTCTCCTTACGAGAGGTTTTTCCCCCCAGCTTTATTCTCTTTTATTTTACGTGCCTAAGTTACACAGTTTGGGCACTTATCGTGTTTTACACCTTTCAGGTGTGAACACACTTTAGCAACCCTAAGGTTTAAGGGTTGTACTTTGTACTTGAACATTACACTCTTTGATTATTGCATTGGGAATCATGTCCTCACTCCAGCCCGACTGCCCTCACGTCAGCAACGCTGACCACTCCGCTCACACCCACCTGTGGTCAACGACAGCCCATCATTACTAACATAGTTTTTTTTTTAATTTTTTACATTTTTTCTTCCAGAATAATTTTCTAGAAGAGGGGGTTTCTACACAAGCAACTGACTTCTGGATACGTGTTTGAGACACATTGGATGTAAATTTCTCGCTACATTCATAAAAAAATTTCAGGCTTTTATGTTTTTTGAGAACATTGGCACATGGTCTGCCCTTACAGTCATTGAAAGACTGTTTTGAACAAATCTGAGGCAAGAAATTTTGGGGATTTTGCTGATACAGTGTTGCAGAACACTGAATGCACCTTGGATTGCGTGCATTAAAGACAGTTTTGACAGAGTGCACCTCTGTATACTAATTGCAAAAGGTTATTTCTTGCAATTTCTGGAAATTTTCAGATTTCCAATTTGGCCCCACTTTGACTAGCTCTTTTGCCTCTTTTGGTAATTGTTATCATGGCAAACAAGGGAGGAGATGTCTTCACCTATGTATCCAAGGAGGACAGATTGGATGGAAATAACTATTCACTCTAGTCCTTCATGATGAAGAACGTACTTGTGGCCAAAAATCTTTGGGATTATGTTAGTGGAGAAGAAGCTAGACCTGGAGTTGTGGCTCCAGCTACTCCTCCTCCAGGAGGACGTGCACAACGGGCACCTCAGCCTGCTCCACTTCAGCCACTTCCCCAAAGAACAGCAGCTCAAAAAGCATGGGATACACGGGATGCACAAGCTTTGTCCCTGATTGCATTGGCACTTCAGAGGTCAATAATCCCCCATATTCGTTCAGCAGCTTCTTCATGAGAAGCTTCGCTAACTTTGGAACAAATGTTTGCAGGCAAGAATGAGACTCGCATCTCTTTCTTAAAGAAAGAGCTAGAGACATTGAAAATGGATGAGGGTGATTCTATTCAGGATCACTTGAATAAAATTCAAGACTTGCAAGAGCAACTCATGAATGTTGATGAGTACTATTCAGATGCATAGATGATATCTACCACTTTGAACTCATTACCTCCTTCGTACTTGGTTTTTCATACGGCCTTAAACCTTACCATGAGGATTACCGCACAGGAGGAGCAAACAAGAAGAAATAGTGGCGTCGATGCCATAGCCTCTAAGCGAGCTTTTACAGCTAGACAAAAAAGCAAAGGCAGCCAAGTAAAGAATGCTCCGCAAAGTTCTAGGACTTCTGGCACATCACAGGCAAGTAAAAAGCAAGGGGAAACGCAAGCCAAAAAGGGCAAATGCCATTATTGCAAGAAGCCAGGCCACTACATTATTGAGTGCAGAAAGCGCATTGCCAAGGAGAAAAAGGAGTCAGGAATGTTAGTTTCTGATGCTCGTTCCACTACTACTGAGTTCGCGTCCTTTGTTGCAGACAGGGACTATTGCTTTTACACATGGAGTTATGACACTTCTTGGGCTGATCAAGCATTTAGCTCTACTGAGGATGCAAGCACTTGGTTTTTTGACAATGGTGCTTCTAGGCATATTACATCTCACAAAGATTTATGTGCTTATGACACACACTTACGGGCACTTACCCTGTTCGGGTGTGAACACTCCCCTACAACCCTAAGGTTTAAGGGTTATACCTTGTACTTTCAGTTTACACTCTTTCAGTCTATTGCATTGGGTGTCGTGCTTCACTCTCTACTATCTACTGTTTTCTGTGCTGAGCTTCGATCCTGCCATCCTCTCTCACATTTGGTATCAGAGCAACATTGGCTCTGTTCAACCGAGGTTCCGTCCAGCTCAGCTCCGCTCAGTCTGTGGGAGCTCCCCGCTCAATTCAACTCTGCCCCGTCGAATTCGCCACGACCTGCAGCAGCTCGAGTTGCTTCTTGCGCTACACGCCAGACTACCTCCTATCCGCCCCTATGCTGCACGCCACGTCAGCTACCTCGCCAGTCCATCTGAAGTGCCAGCAGCTCGACCTGCCAGTTCCATCCACTGTGCCACACTCGCCAGCTGTCTCGAGCGTCGCCTGCGTCTGACCAACCATCAATCACTTCGCTCGTCGACTGCCAACTCGTCCCTGCTCGTTTGCTTGCCCCACGTCCCACCAGCTACTGCACGCTTCGCTCGCCAGCTCGCCTGCGACGTCAATCGCCTCGCCCGCCAACTCGTCTATGACGTCGGACGCCAATCAACCTGTTGAAGGCGTGCCTGACGGCTCTGCGTTTTTTTTTTTTTTGTTTTTTTTTTAATCTCTTGCCATTTCTGGAGGCAAGGGTTTCCAGGGCACAGGCACAAAATTCGGGATACATGTCAAGGACACGGTCAATGCAAATTTTTGGGCACATTCATTAAAAATTTTAGGGCTTTTAAGTTTTTTGGGAACATGGGATATGCACTGCAATTACAATCACTGACAGATTGTTTTGACAAACCTGAGGTAAGGAAATTTTGGGGATTTTGCTAGTACAGTGTTGCTGAAAACTGATTGCACGTTGGACTACGTACATAACAGACAGTTTTGACAGAGTGTACCACTGTACACTAATTGCAAAAAGTTATTTCCCGCAATTTCTGGAAATTTTTAGATTTCCAGTGATGTTTTGCTTCAACGTTGCTCTTTTGCATTTTTTGGTAATTGAAAAATCATGGCAAATCAGGGAGGAGATGTTTTCACCTATGTATCCAAGGAGGATAGATTGGATGGAAATAACTATTCACTCTGGTCCTTCATGATGAAGAATGTACTTGTGGCCAAAAATCTTTGGGATTATGTCAGTGGAGAATAAGCTCGACCTGGAGTTGTGGCTCCAGCTACTCCTCCTCTAGGAGGACGTGCACCACAGGCACCTCAGCCTGCTCCACTTCAGCCACTTCCCCAAAGAATAGCAGCTCAAAAAGAATGGGATACACGGGATGTACAAGCTTTGTCCCTGATTGCATTGGCACTTCAGCGGTCAATCATCCCCCACATTCGTTCAACAGCTTCTTCACGAGAAGCTTGGCTAACTTTGGAGCACATGTTTGCAGGCATCTGTTCATGCAGCTCCAATTGGCAAGTCTGTGCAGAGTGCCAACAATGCATCATACCCTGTTAGAGATATTGGAGAGATTGTGCTCACAGCCATTGATGGCTCTATTCTCCGCCTACATGATGCTTTATTTGTGCCAAGCATAAAGAAGAACTTGCTTTCTATCTCTTCTTTGGCACGTTGTGGATTGCACGTCACATTTGATGATGACCGATGCATGGCGAGAGACAAAGAACACATGACGTTGGTCTTGACAGGCACTTTATGTCATGGGTTATATGAGTTGGATGCTCTTTCAATTGATCAGTCAGCCTATTTCACATCCAATCTTACTCCTACTATGACACAGGCACAGTTATGGTATGCTAGGATGGGGCATGTGAACTTTGGCAGCTTGATGCGCTTACAGCGTACACAAATGCTAGATGGATTACCTCTACTGGAGAGACCTCCTGAGCACTTGTGCGAAGGATGTATTTTGGGAAAAATGCATCGTTTTTCGTTTCCCCGTGATCTTGCTTTTCAAGCAACAGCCAGGTTGCAGTTAGTGCATTCACATGGATGTGGGCCTATGCAAACAAAGTCATTGGGAGGATGTTACTATTTTGTGACTTTTATTGATGACTTTACTTGATTTTGTTGGGTCTACTCTTTGGTCAAAACGTCAGAAGTGTATGATGCATTCTTGGCTTTTGTTGCACTTGTTGAAAACCAGTCTGGTTGTAAAATTAAGACTCTCCGTTTGGACTCAGGGAGGGAATACATGTCCTCAATGCTGAATTCCTTTTTGAAGCAGAAGGGCATTGTCCATCAGTACACTACTGCTTATACTCCACAGCAAAATGGGGTTGTAGATAGAGAATCGGTCACTCATGGAGATGGCTAGATGTATACTAAAGGCAAAGAGCTTGCCTCACAGTTTTTGGATGGAAGCCGTCATGTGTGCTTGCCATGTTTTGAACAAATGCCCCACCAAAGCTTTGAAGAAAATTACACCTTTTGAGGCTTGGAACAGCCGAAAACCCTCTATTGGACACTTTCGTACCTTTGGGTGCCTTGCAAATGCACATATTCCAAAGGTACTCAGGAAAAAGTTGGATAACAAGGCTGTTAAATGCATTTTTATGGGATATAGCAGTGAGAGCAAAGGCTACAGACTCTATGATCCTGTTTCGAAAAAGGTTTTTGTCAATAGGGATGTACTATTTGATGAAAAATCAAAATTGTCCTTGGCAGGTTTAGACATATATCAGGCTGCCCATAATGTATTTGAAGGGCTGCTGCCCATTACATTTGGTGATTCAGCTGGAGTTTCAGCAAGTGAACTCAATGCTCAGCCAGCTACTCCTTTGGAAAATGCAAAAAATCAGCCACTGGCTGATCTGAATATTCAGCAAAGTGCTGAAACTGAAATTCAGCAAGAGCTTATGCACAATCAGGAGGCAAGACAAATGCCTAGATGGTATTTGCACACTATGAAAGATAGTCATCTGGATGCGCCCATGGCTGGTCGTACTAGAAGGCAAGCTCGTCTGCATGATACTGCACATACCATGGAGTTCATTATGGCAACAAGCACCTTTGATGATTAGGAGCCTGAATGTTTTGAGGATGCACAACAGAGTGTGCATTGGATAGCATCAATGAAAGCTGAATTGGATTCTATCACTAAGAATCAAACATAGGATTTGGTGTCTTTGCCATTTGGGAAGAAAGCCATTGGAACAAAATGGGTCTACAAGCTAAAACAGAATGCAGATGAATCCATTGACAAATACAAGGCAAGGCTTGTAGCTAAAGGCTATGCACAGAAAAAAGGCATTGACTATGAGGACACATTTGCTCCTACTTTACGTATGACGACCATCAGGTCTATGGTTGCTTTGGCTGCTCATTATGGATGGACTGTGTATCAATTGGATATTAAAACTGCATTTTTACATGGGGAAGATGAGGAAGTATATGTACAGCAGCCCATTGGTTTTGCAGTTGAGGGCTTGGAACACTTGGTCTGCAAGCTAAAAAAAACTTTGTATGGTTTGAAACAAGCTCCTAGAGCTTGGTATGCAACGATAGATACTTTCTTGCTTACCCAAGGGTTCATAAACAGCTCATCTGAGACTACCCTTTACGTATGTAAAGAGGGGGGATCCATGCTGATCATTTGTCTTTATGTTGATAATCTCTTGCTTACAGGGACACATGCTGATCAGATTTCAGCATTTAAACAAAATTTGCAGCAAACATTTGACGCGTCAGACTTGGGGTCTTTGATTACTTAGGCATTCAGTTCATACATGATGCTAGAGGTATTGGGTTCTCACAGTCAAGATACATTGGTAAACTTCTTGAGAAGTTTGGCATACAGGATTGCAAGCAAGTTTGTACACCAATGGATTCTAGACTTAAACTGTCATTACATGATGACAGTGATTTGTTTGATATACACACATATGCTCCGACAGTTGGATGTCTTATTTACCTATGCAACACTAGGCCGGACATACAGTTTGCAGTTTCAGCCGTAAGCAAATATATGCATCAGCCACGCATGTCACATTGGCAAGCTTTTAAGCGTGTCTTCCGTTACTTGCAGGGTACTAGATCTCTTGGATTGCTTTATGCCAAGGAGGGACCACTTCAATTACATGCTTACAGTGATTCTGATTGGGTTGGTGATTATGATTCACGCCACTCCACTAATGGCAATTGTTTCTTTCTTGGCTCGTCTTGCATATCTTGGCTTAGCAAGAAACAGTCCGTTGTTGCCACATCGTCATGTGGAGCTCAATACAAGGCAGCTTTCACTACCACAGTTCAATGCATATGGATTGGAGGCTTGCTAATTGATCTGGATGTATCTGTTACGGAGCCTACTCCTTTGTTCACTGACAGTCAGAGTGCCATTGCAGTGGCACGGAACCCAGTGTTTCATGCACACACGAAACACATTGAGATACATTATCACTTTGTCAAAGGGAGGCTACATGCACGTGATATCAGCCTTGTCTATTGTCCTACCACTAGTAATGTGGCAGACATCTTCACCAAAGCTCCTCCTCGTGAAAAATTTGAAGCATTTCGCCATGCTTTAAATTTGATTTCCTTTGGTGGCGGATGATCCTTGTACTCTTGATCACTCTTCACTCCAGGAGGGTTTGTTGGGTATTTCACTCACGCCTCAGTTATGCCTACGCTCACATCAGAGTGTCGATGATCAGTACGACACTGGGGCACTTTTTACTCTCGGTAGGAGAAGTTTTTTCCCCGAGACTTATGGTATTATTTTGTATGTGCTTATGACACACACTTATGGGCACTTACCGTGTTCAGATGTGAACACTCCCCTACAACCCAAAGGTTTAAGGGTTGTACCTTGTACTTTCTGTTTATACTCTTTCAGTCTATTGCATTGGGTGTCGTGCTTCACTCTCTACTATCTACTGTTTTCTGTGATGAGCTTTGATCTTGCCGTCCTCTCTCACAGATTGGGCTAGTGATTTTGATTCTTGTCACTCTACAAGTGATAATTATTTCTTGCTTGGCTCATCTTGCATCTCTTGGCTTAGCAAGAAACAATCCATTGTTGCCACATCATCATGTAGATCTCAATACCAGGCAGCTTTCACTACCACAATTGCATGTATATGGCTGAGACATTTGTTGGCTGATTTAGATGTATTTGAGCCTACTCCTTTATTTATCGACAATCAAAGTGCCATTATAGTGGCACCGAACCTGGTGTTTCATGCACGTACGAAACACATAGAGATCCACTATCACTTTGTCAGAGAGAGGCTACATGCAGGCGATATCAACCTTGTGTGTTGTTCTACACTTGTAATGTGGCAGACATCTTCACCAAAGCTCTTCCTCATGACAAATTTGAAGCATTCCGCAATGCTTTAAATTTGATCTCCTTTGGTGGATGATCCTTGTATATTGATCACTCTTCACTCTTGGGGGGTTTGTTGGGTTTGACTCGTGCCTACACTCACACAGGAGTGTCGATGATCCTCAATAGGACACTGGGGCACTTTTTACTCTCCTTACAAGAGGTTTTTGCCCCTGCCTATGTTACACAATTAGGGCACTTATCGTGTTTTACACCTTCCGGATGTGAACACACTTTAGCAACCCTAAGGTTTAAGGGTTCTACTTTGTACTTGAACAATACTTGAACATTACTCTTTGATCATTGCATTGGGAGTCGTGTCCTCACTCCCAACACACTCTTCATTGTCAGCTGTACTCTCAGCTGAGCTTTGATCTCTGTGCATCCTCTCACCTCTCACAAAGAGGAGCCACATGCTTGAGTTATTTCTTATATTGGCTAAAACATAGAAGGTTACCAACAGCTTGTGTTTGAATATGAAAAACTTTGGTACTTAGAAGAGCATCAGCTGCATAAAGTTGTTTATTAGTTTCTTTTTTGTCCAGAGAATAGTGATTTCTATTACATTGTCGACTAGTTTCAGCTTTAACACATTGTCTGATGTATCCAATGGACTTCCTGTGACTTTCACTGATGTTTTCATTTCATGGAACAATCACAATTCCATGTATGGATATGGTATCTTCACACATGGCTAAACGTAGAAGATCACCAACAGCTTGCGACTGACTATTAGAGGCCTTCACATCCTTTGTTACCTAGCAATGCCTCAGATACCATTCCATCATGTTCTTGGCCTTTTTGACCATATTCTGATTATATTCAATGCTCAACTGTAATCTAGACTATCCTTAGAAGGGCTTTGTCTCAGGTAGGAGTTTGCAAACTATATGAAGCATGCTGTACGTACCTAGCAACTTTGGCTTAAAAGTTAGTAGGGACCTGTGGCTTATACACAACAATGCAAGGCCAAATATAGGATTATTTGGGCAACAGGCTTTCTACTTCTTTTTGAAAAGAGGAGAAAACAGAAGGCATTCTTCCTTCCCCCTCACCCTCTCTCTGTTCTTTTCTTTTCTCCTCTTCTTTTTTTGCACTAATTAGCAGGCCTCACTTGATCACTATACATCCGTATATGACTGAATTTATAATATGGAGCCTTTTATAAACCAATTCATGCTTATAGTTTAGGAACCTTCTCTACAGCATCAGCATTAACACCTGGCATCGCACTTTGTGAGGCTTGGCCTGTTAAATTACCCAAAACAGTATTGAATTGTCTAATGCTTGCCTCACCAACTGAAGACAATGAATGAAGGCATGGTGTTACACAATTTTGTAGGTAGTTCAGAGACCAAGGCTATATAAGTCAATACAAATACTATTTCTCCGGAGCACTTCGTAGCCTGTGTTGAAATGCAAGAAACCAATCCTTGGTAGCTGGTTAGATATGTTTTTTCCCCATTACTCTATATACAATGTTAGATATGTACACTGCTTATTCTCAATACACATTGCCTACTTGAAACCCAGAATTTGCATGCACAGCTCTTGAAGCAGTAGAAAACCAAGAATCTACTAATGACAATTGAGTGCTCTACCATCAAACAAAAAAAATACCTCCTCTTAGGGCGCTTGTATCCTTCAATAGTAAACATTTTTCCAAACAACTATCCTCAGAACACAAGCTGAAATTTCCTGGTATACTCTTGTATTATCTTTCTTTACATTTGAACTGGCTGCATTTGATGAATATGTATTGAAATCTTCTCCAATTAACAAGTAATTAGCTGAAGGAAAGATGGACAACTTGAGAAGCCCAAACCAGCAACTATTGAAGTAAACTTGAATATAGAGTAACATCAAATGCATTGACTTGCAAAGAGGCCTATCTTTGCTTCAATACAATGGGCAACATTATCATTATTTTAGCTTTCTCCAGAAGACAACAATACATGCTAAGGCACTCACCATGAAGGCAAAGAAGACGCAGGTACAAACCAAGCGGATCCCCATACTTTCCATCGTTGTGAAGCAGATGCATTCCACCAGGAATTTTTGAAAGTGCACGAAAGTGGCGCATTGCCTCATCAGGGATATTGTACTTTGTAAAACACTCTACCAGAATTCTGCAATCACATTAACATATTCTCATTGTGCAGCCTACCCAGACAATCATCAATTCCTGAATTGTAAAAATAAACCATGGTAGGCATAGTCTTCATGTCATGAATAAATCAAGAAAGAAAGCAACACCATACCTGTATAACAGGCTCTGAGGATTAAGGCATAAATGTCCAGGACAAAGTGAAATAATGGCAATAAAAAGAGCAGCAGAAGCAGGACAAAATTTTGAAAAGAAGCTTCTCATAATTGTCATTCTCGTACAGCTTACAGAGACAGGTCCAGGAATTTAAGAAGCATATTCATCAGTCTTTATTACTCTTCCCAATCAATAACTGTGATGCGGAAGATTAGTGATGTCCTGGTTGGCATATTCATTTTATATTTTAGGCCTTAACAGGAGAGGCCATTTACTAGTTGGAGCAGGTGGCAGTGCCATACCTGGAATATCTACCCGGTGTTGTCTACTTAAGAGCATAAATTGGGATTTTTTTAATCATTGCCCATTATGGCAGAATATCTACCTGGTGTTGTCTACTTAAGCTGACATAAAATGGTTTTTTAATCATTGCCCATTATGGCAGAGTTACGTCCTGCCTCTATGCACAAAACAAAAACCTCTCCAAATAATTTCGCAGTTGTGCAATATCTTCTATACCTCAGAACCATGCTGGTAGAGGGCCAAGTATTCCTTTGGTCTATTCAGCCATATATATGATGAGCCCTTGATGGTGGGAGCAAGTGGCTACTAGCTGGTGCTTCCAGCTCAACCTAACATCTTTTGCCACTTTGTAGATCTATACATGTATGTATGTGTGCTCACACCATGCACACACGCACAGGTAAATAAATGTAGACCACAGTTCACCATTGTTCAGGATCACCAGCTATCATAGGGACATGTCCCTCTCTTTGCACGTCATAACCTCTTCTCATAATTTAACAGCTTCAAACAACAAAAAGAGGGGCAGCACAAGCATGGTAACCAAAAATATTGGATAAACAGCTGATTTCATTGAAACTCTTCCAATCCCACCTTTGCAAGCACTAACTAAACTGCATATATGGCTCTCTTCATCAAGCCCTCCATCCAACCAATCTCTATGCTCAAACAGCGTATGAGTTACATGTTACGTTAATAAATGTAACATATGGGGAGACAAGCGCGAGGGATAACCGTCCAAGGGGCTTTGAGGGCCTATACGGGGTTAAGGGGAGCTTAGGAAGTAAGTGAGTAATACTAAAATAGTAGAACTCACCAGGTAATGACAGCTGGTAGATGGGTCACGATGGGGTGGCACTGGGAGAACTTCCTAAGCGTGGTCGGGAGGAGAGAGAGAGAGGTCTCTCGAGCTTGTTTTCCCGTAACAGAGTTGTTCATCAGCAGAAGACAGATCTGATACAAAACGTAATACTTACTTTGAGCCATCTAATAATGGTATCAGAGCCGTTGGGCCACATCCTGTCGAAAGGGTTTCATCCTCGTCTTCAACTGCTTCGAAATTCCTGCCGAAGAGTGATCGGGGTCCCGTCTTCAGACGCTTCTGTGTTGGCGACCACGACGGGATGGCTCAAGTCGCCGTCGTTTGACGTGTCGATCACTTCCGTGTTGGCGTGGATGGCAGGATTCGAACCTGCGCGGGCAGAGCCCACATGATCACTTCCGTGTTGGCGAGTACAGTGGGACGGTGCAAGTCAGGGCAAAGTCCGGTGGGATGGTGCAAGTTGGGCGAAATCCTGCTTCTAGTTGGGGGGGGGGGGGGGGGGGGGGGGGAGGGTTGGTGTTTAATCACATCCTTACCCAATGTTCTTGCCTGACAGGCTTTATTCTCGCGTAATCTGCACACAATTAGCGCAGATTTGAAGAAAGCTTCACCGTTCTTTGTGCCCCTCTATAATCAAGGAAGTACCCCTTCTTTGTACACAAATTTCTTATATTTGCTTTCTAAATTCTAGTGTATTACTGGAGGGGAAAGAGAAAGAGGGGGTAACCAAAGGCTCTAGTTCCAGGGACCATCCTATGGTGGATCCCCATGAAACGGAAATACAAAAAGAACAATGGGAAGAACTTTTTGCTACACGAGAACAATTTGATGATCTAACTGCTCGTGTGCAAGCACAGGGGGTTCAAATGGAGTTGCTAACTCAAGCACTCACTGAAATAAAATCCCAATTAGCCTTGTTATTAGAAAGGGATAAAGGTAAGGTAGAGACCTCAGATATTCCATCTTCATCGAAAGATCTAGATGTGACTATGCGAGTCTTCTTGGATGATATCTTGATCTTTAGTAAATCAAGAAAAGAACATTTGGAACATTTAAGGTTAGTATTCCAATTGTTAAGAAAATGCGAACAAAACTAAACATGAATTCTTCACACAAGAGGTCAAATATTAGGGGCATATTATCTCGAAAGAGGAAATCAATATGGATCCATAAAAAATAAGGGCAATTATTGAACGGCCATCTCCAAGGAACATGGAAGAGCTGCAGATCTTCCTAGGTTTATCTGGATTTTATGGTAGATTCATTCGAGATTATGCCAAGATAGTTGTTCCAATGACGAACCAACTTAAAGGGAAAGGGAAGAGTTTTAATTGAGGAATAAACCAAAATGAAAGTTCTCAAAAACTTAAGATAGCCATTGCTACAGCTCCAGTACTATTAATTGTGGATCCCAATAAACCATTCGCGATTGAAGCTGATGCCAGTAATAGGGCAGTAGGCGCCGTCTTATTACAAGAAGGTCGACCAGTTGCTTTTGAAAGCAAAAAATTAGACTGTGCAAAACGGAATTATTCTGTTTATGAGAGGAAGCTGTATGCAATAGTATATGCAATGAAGAAATGGAGGCACTATTTGTACGGTGCCAAACTTTTGATCTTGTCGGATCATAAAAGCATTAAGTGGCTTAATGACCAACCGGATCTACAAGGGCGTAAAGCCAGATGGGCCGAACTTCTTCAAGAGTTCAACTACGAAATAAGATATAGAAAGGGGAAGTACAATATAGTGGCTGATGCACTCAGCAGAATGCCCATCATAAATGAATTGAGTTTCACTCAGTTCACTTCCGATTTACTTGAATCTTTGAAAGGGAAATGCCAGGTTGATCCGGCATATTCCAACATATGGGAAGCAATACATAATGGGGATCCAAATGGAAGTGTCTTCACAGAGGAAGGAACATCTGAGGATATTCAACAAGAAAATGGAGCATCAGGGGTTGCTCAAATGGGATTCAAGTGGAAGAATTTTACCATTGATACTGGTTATTTACTCTACAAGAGTAGGGTATGTGTTCCGAAAGATGAAGAAATAAGGTGCCAGATACTCTTTGAGTGTCATGATACCCCTAGTGCGGGACATCCAGGAGTCTTATTATCCAGGAGTTAATAAGACTTATAGTCTTATTAAAAGGTAGCTCTATTGGCCTGGGATGAATAAGGACGTCCTTGACTATATGGTCAAATGTAATAAATGCCATGTTAATAAAGCTGAAAGATTGAAAATGGGAAGACTTCTCCACCCATTAGAGATTCCTTTGGGAAAATGGGAGAGTATCTCCACGGACTTTATTGTCGCAGAGGAAATTGGATACTAAACTTAGCATGAGCACAGTGGAGCACCCGCAAACAGATGGGAAAATTGAAAGGGTTAACTAAATCCTTGAAGATATGTTGAGAGCACATGTAAGTAAAAGGCAAACTAATTGGAAAGAGTATTTACCGATAGCAGAGTTTACATATAATAGTGCCAAGCACTCTTCCACTGGATATAGTCCATTTATGCTAATGTATGGGTTTCAGCCCAGCGCTCCTCATGCAATAGGACTGCACAAGGAAAAGGTTCAAGCAGAAAATGATTTTTTGGAGAATATGAATAGTATGTTTAAATGTGCTCAAGAAAATACTAAGAAAGCTCAAAATCGAGCTAGAGCTTATGCAGATCCTCACCGAAGAGACATCTCCTTTGAAGAAGAGGAATTGGTCTATCTTAAGGTGCCTGAACAAACTAAAACCATGAAGACGAGACAATGTCTAAAGCTGCACCCAGGTATTGTGGTCCTTTCACCATACTTAAAGGGTGGGAGAACAGGCTTATAAGCTCCAACTACCGCTGGTAGTAAAACACATCCAGTTTTCCATGTAAGCAAGCTAAGAAAGAAACTAGGTGGTATGGATAATCTAATCTTAAATGATAACATTAAGGAGCTAATAGGTGACCAATCTATTCCACAGGAACCAAAAAGAATTTTAAGTGTTCGTAACAGACGAACGAGGAATACTATTTATCAAGAATATTTTGTAAAATGGAAAGATTGTTTAAAAGAAAGCTCAACATGGGAGCAAGTAAGTACTTTAGGGAAAAGATTTCCCAATTTACAGTTGGACCTCCCAAGCATCGCTTTCGAGGATGAAACCGATTCTTAAGGGGGAGGAAATGTTACATTAATAAATGTAACATATGGGGAGACAAGCGCAAGGGATGACCATCCGGGGGCTTTGGGCGCCCGTACCAGGTTAAGGGGAGCTTAGGAAGTGAGTAATACTAAAATAGTAGAACTCACCAGGTAATGACAGCTGGTAGATAGGTCACGACGGGATGGCACTGGGAGAACTTCCTAAGCGTGGTCGGGAGGAGAGAGAGAGGTCTCTCGAACTTGTTTTCCCGTAACAGAGTTGTTCATCAGCAGCAGACAGATCTGATACAAAACGTGATACTCACTTTGAACCATCTAATATTACATGCCACCTATGTTACCCTCATAGCATGTGCCATGAGGCTCTCCAAGTAATGGGACTCAGCCACAGGAGGATTAGGTGGGTAAATACAAATTCAAATGAATCTATGCATGTACCATGGCCAAATCTGTAAGCTGTGGCAATTAATCTCCTGATGGCTGAAAGGTAATAAAGATGCATCCAGGCAACAATGCACGGGAGTATGTCTATCCCTGCAACTGTACCTGCAGAAACCACCACTCTGATCTAGCTAAAGGAGCCCAAAGGGAGGCATGCCTTGCTCTCCTTAACCAGGCACAGGCAGGATTTGCTCTGTTGCCCCTCCAAACATGGGCCAAGCATACCCAGAATACAGAGGTTGCAGGTGTTTCAGCCATGCCATATCTCAAAACAAGCATCTTTCCCAGAAAGCTCGTACTCAGAATCTCAAGATAATGTGCAAAATGAAGAATTAATTCGTGAAGAGCAAAAAATAAGATAAAGATAATTGGGCATTGATGCAGCAGAATAACAATCCTCAATTTGACCAATGCTTGAAGCAATATGCTTCATTAATTCCAATAAAATACATGAAAGCAATTAAATCTGCCACCAAGGAGCTGAAATTAAAGGCCTTCTCTCAACAGGGACTAGAAGGTGTTGAAGCAGTAAAACATTGGATTGTAATGGGAAAGCGTGAGGATCCGCTAGGGTTTGCACAAAAAACACAAAGAGTGCATGAACGCAAATAACACTATGAACTGGAAACGAATGAATGGTGATGAAACTCAATGAACAGACCAAAAGGGAAGGGCCAGGGGGGAGTGTCAGAGACTGCCATTCTCCAAAACCAAGCCCAAGTGCAGCAAACCAACTTTGCACAATTCTAGATGCTCATGTAGATTGAATTAAGGCGGCCATGCAGTAGCAGAAGCTAAGAATGCAGTAATATCTAAAGAGGATGAGGCATGTAGAGGCAAGACACAGCAAAGTGGCAATGATTGACTGCAAACTGATGGTGATACACAGCTGAATGACAGCTGCAGTAAGACAGGAAGCTGGCCCTAGTCGATTTTCCACAAGCGTTCAAAACCAAGGAAAGGCTGAGATCAGTGAATGTTAATTCACCAGTGTCCAACAACAGTCCCTTTACAGTCATTTAAGTGTAGATAAAAGTAGTGAACTCTTACATGTTTGACAAAATGCACAATGTGTGCCAATTGTATAAACAAGGCACTAGATTGCCAACTTGGAACCATGTAGTTCCAAGGTAGCAGCAAAATCCCAAGACACACGGTGTTTGCTGGGTGGTCAACCAACAGAAACCTCCATCTCAACTCTACAGCACATGCTTTTTGGGCAACATGTAAAATTCGAAATTGATGCTCTCATGCAACTGGCTAAATCTCTGCCAAAATGGGGGGACTGTCTGGATATTGATATTAAGCCTCCATTTTCTTTGTTTCCATGACAAGTTACACCATAGATCACTTGCACCTGTCCTTTCAAATCAAATGTCACTTTCGCCTTTGCCAGCTGTTGATATAACTCCTTCTCGGTCTGGTCTTCTTCCAACTTCCTTTATGCTGTTAAATGCCTCAAACCGTACACATTAAATCCTCTTATTGCCATAGATACTCCTGCCATTCCCATTAAAAGCAGTTGCAAACCTCCCAAGCCCATATAATCCTTTAACCAGAGTTTCCGCCAGGAAAGTGGTGCAACAAAAGTGATATGATGAAAGAGCAAAACATTAATTCTCAAGGACCTATATTGCTAGCAAAACCTGCCAAATTTTGAAAAATCAGATAGGTTGAACAGTTAACTGCAGTCTCTCTCTTAAACCCAAATATTTCAAAACTAAACATCTAAACTCACTGTGCAATGTCATAAAGAAAATCATCAATTAAACAAAAAACAAAATTCTTCCTTTCATAGCAAAAATATTGATGAACTATTCACAACTACCATGCAGATTGGCATGAATGTACAAACATGAAGAAGAACATGTGTAGCATGTATTATGATGGAAGTCAGAGCAAATGAGTGTTCCACCCATGGATTGAAAACACCAGCTTTTAGTTTTGGTAACTGTAAAATGTGCTGCCTTGAGTTACATACACATAAGTCCTTGCATTAGGCAGCACCCTCTTGTGGTCTTCCACCATCAATCCAAGCACGTTAATTATTTGTGGTAGCCTGCAGCACAATTCAAATTAAGACAAGTACATTCGACACTAGTTTAAAATTGGAATGAAACAGAACTAAAAAGACTTCAAAAAAACTCACCTATCCCCAGGAAATGTGCACCTTATCTGAGCTTCAAATAAGAAGTTATATGTCTCTGTATCGGGCTTCTTACCATCTGAAAGAACAAGGCACTTCTGAGATAAAGATCTCTGCCCAACTTCAGTTGCAGCCAACCCCAACCAGAATATGCAGACTTGCCACTTTTTTTTTCTTTTTCATAAGAACAAAACTTCCATAGATCACATGATTGTCCTTTTAACAAAATGCAAAAGCAGCTTGAAATATCCTGTCTAAGATAACAGAAACACTCCTATCTCGTGCCTAGAAACATCCTATCTTGAGACAGATTTTCTGTGATGATACTTTTTCCCAAATATTTATTTAGGACCATTCCTTAGGCAGCTTGCATTTGCTTTTATAAAACAAAAATCTTCAAGTTTGCAATATTTTCAATGGTATAGTAAATTTTCTGTACTGCATTTTAAGCCAACTATTCCAGCAGAATTCCCATGGGTCACAAGATTGATCCTTTTAACTAAATGAAAGCAGATTGGAAGATCCTGTCTGAGATAACAGTAATACTCCCATCTCATACCTCGGAAAATCCTATCTTGTGACAGTTTTTCCTCAGTATTTTATTCAGGACAATTGCTTATGCCACATATGTTTCCCTTTATACAAGAAGAATCTTGAAGTTGCAACCATAGCACATGCACTGTATTCCAAAGTACCATAAATTTTTTGCATAACATTTTAAACCAACCATTCCCATCATTTTAATTAGGACCATTCCTCAGGCCACATAATCGTATAATAAATTTTCTGCACTGCACTTTGAGCCAACTATTCCCACAGGATTTCCATTTCCATGGGTCACATCCTATTAACTAGATGTAAAAGCGGCTTTGAAGATCCTGTCTAAGATAACAGAAATATTTCCATCTTATGCCTAGGGACATCCTATCTTGTGATGGCTTTTCCCCAGCATTTTAATTAGGACCATTCTTTACCTATGTTTTCTTTTGTGAGAGAAGAATCTTGAAGTTGGCAAAATAGCAAGCATGCTGTTTTCCAACTGTACAATAAATTTTCTTCATTGCATTCTAAACAAACCATTCCATCACTGGTCACTCCAATAAGGTTCCTTAAAAATCTGGATAGCAAATGCTCTCTCATTTGAAGAGATAAAGAGAGCTCATTTTTCTTTATTCTGCATTAGTTTTCTTAGTTGTAAACTCTTATACAACAACTGAAGTTAGCCTAAAGTTGACCCCATTTGTCTACACTATCATGCTCCACTCCTCCACTGTCAAACATCCCTATATTCTCTCTTTATTCACTACTATTTTACAGGACAACAAACCTATAAATCCATTACAGCCCTCCCTCCTTGAGCTCTTTTTCCATTTCAAGAAAAAGAACCAAGCCGTGTCAATGTATTCCCGATCAATGATGAAGAAAGACTGATTTTCCCTCTTTCTATTCACATCTTGTAAAGAAATTTATTGTTTTATTACATAATTGGTAATGTGTGTGTGTATATACATCTTTTCATAGTAAGAGTGAAAAATACTTCTCCTCACTCTCTTGTTGATTGTAACTGAGCTCTTCCTCAAGGATGTGGGTTGAGCAAAAATAAATTCCTTTGCCGAGGGGAATTGATTTGGTTTTACCCATCTTCAACCCTTAATCTTGTCTCCATTAATTCTACATTTCCATGGTTGTAAATTGTCATATTCAAGTTTTTACTATTTGTTCTCTCCATTTATTCAAAAATATGTCTTAAAAACAAACAAATATTATAATTGTAGAGCATATTACATTGTTCAAGACGTTTACACTCCTCTCTCTTTTTTTTTTCATGAAGATAATTGAATTAAGTAGTAAATATTTACATTCAACCATTAGGTCAACATTGAAAATAACACACATAAAGGAAAGTCTACACACACTCTAACACAGAAATGTCACACCGAAAGAGCAGCTGGTGTGGAGTGAATAGTATCCAGCCAGGGAGCAGCAATGTCACGAAGAACCAGATCAGCAGACACCATAGAGGAGATTTGCCACAACACTAAACCACGAATTCGGGCCACATGACCATGAATGCCAGATACTAAATCAAAAATGAAGACATTCTGAGTATGCCAAATATGCCACAAGGCAGTCCATCTGAGGAAATGGAACAGGTAGGAATAATCTGAACGTAAAGATGTCATGAAGGTCATCTTTTCCATAATCCACGAACAAGCTAATATCCGATGATGCGTTGAGGAGAACCATACACAGGAAACAAAACTCCAAATCCGTCTCACAACAGGGCAGGAGACAAAAAGATGAAGCACTATCTCATCACATGTAGTACAAAATACACATCAACCAGCAGAGATCTTACAAGCACGCAGCACATTCCCAGTAGGAAGAGCCCCATTAAGTAGCTTCCATATAAACACTTTTCCCTGATACGAAACCTTAGATTTCCAGAGCTACATGAATCTATCCTACCACTTCTTTCTGCTATCCCGAATATGCCATACTTTATTAGCCTTATCCATGACCCATCTCTTGGCCTCCACCATATGATGATATATCTAGTTAGTTGACCTTTTCTTGAAATCATCAGGAATCACAAACATCCAATCATGCCAGGGAGACAATAGCTGTGACACAAGCAAAGGATGGTACCTCAAAAATCTATCCTGTATGGCCGACCAAATATCATGATATCCTCTAGGCATCCGAAAATTCTGACGAAAATGCCGAAAAGAATAAAGACGGGCCTACCTAAGAATGACACCTTTCAGGACTGTCTGCAACCCCAAATGAGCCATCCGATTGAACTTATCTCGCTCCAAATCTTTATCAAGCCAATCCAACAACGTGGAGGTAGCCAGTACTTCTCCTAGCAGGGAATTCTCCTCCTCATGAAAATCAAGAGGGCACCAAACTGCAAAACGAAATATCGCATGCCAAGATGTGATCATATGGGAAACAAGAAAAGACTGGGAGACCTTAATAGATCTTGTAGAGTTAAGCATATACCACCAAGAAGCGTGAATAAGCATGCTACCATGAGAAATGCCAATCCTTTCTATAAAAAATTTTGCTATATCTGTCCAGGGATGACTCTCAACACAGAGTGCCTGCAGAAGAGCTAACCTCAAAGCAGCCATATGAAAATTAACATCCAAAAGAGCTGCTCCTCCCATCCTTTTAGGAGTAGTCACATGCTGCCATTAAATCCACACTTGGCCCTTGCGATTTCCTTTCTTTTTCCATAACATGAATCGGATAGGCTGAACTAATTCCAATAGGGACTTCTCAATCCAAGGAAGCAATGGCAAGAAAAACGAAACCATGTTGATTATAATGCATTTAGCAACTTTAAGTCTCACATGGAGAGGCCAACCTTGAGACTTCCAATACATAAACCGATCATGAATACGGGATGCCATCCAATCCAACAAGGCACAAGGAGCTACCTCCACACCAATAGGATAACCCAAATATCTGGTTATATTTCCCTTAGGGATCACAATACCATTCCAGCCCAAAGCTTGCAAATCATTTTCCGTACAAGAGAGCAGATGATTTCTGAGCATTAATATGAAGTCTCGATGCCATAGCAAAAAGTTTCCATGCTATCATTGCCTAATCAACATTCGAGCGATCTGCCTTAAGAAGCATAAAGAAATCATCTGCCAAAGATTGACCCACAAGTTGGGCCTCACTGGGAAGAGACAAACCAACGATCTCACCTTGATTGGCCAACTTATCCAACAACAAAAGCATCCGGTGAATGACTAATACAAGCAACAAAACGCTGAGAGGGCAGCCTTGCCGAAGGGACCGAGATAAGGCAATTTCATCACTAATCGCTCCATTAAGTGCTCCCTGACTAATAGTATCCAAAGAGAAACCATACATGGCCCAAACCCCATGGTAAACATTAGCTGCTTCAAAAAAGACCAGCTTACATGATTAAAGGCATTTTCAATATCAAGCTGAAGCATAACAATTTGCTGGCCTGAAGCTTTTGCAAAGTCAATCCCAGTTAAACATTCAAAATGTTGTGCATTATATTCCAACCCTTAATGAAACCGTATTGACATGGATGAACCGAATGCGGAAATACTTTCTTCAATCTATTGGCAATGATTTTTTGGAAAATTTTGTATTAAGAGCCCATAACAAAAATGGGTCTCCATTGTTTCAAAGAAGTAGGAGAGGGAACCTTACACAATAACCGAATGACTGCAATCTTCCAATCCGAAGGCATGACACTAGAATTCTAAACTTGCTGACACAGGCGAGTCAACGGATCCTTAAACTATTCAACATTGGCTCAAAACAACTCATTAGGAAGGCCATCCCAACCAGGGCTTTTCCTTCTAGAAAAATGGGATAGCACCTCTTCCACTTCATCCTCCAAAACATCAACCTCCATTAAGGCTACCCATTCTAGTTGAACCTGATTACTAACCAAATCACAAATGTATTTGCGAGCTGAGTGTACAACATCAAAAAGAATCTCTTGAGGACCCAACAATGATTTATAAACATCCACACACATCTGAAAGATGGATGCAGGATATGTCACCATAGCACCTTGCTCATTCTTCAAGCGCACAATATTTTTCTGAGCGTATTTCTGATGTAATTAAGCAAAGAATAGATGAGATTGATAGTTATTATTATGCAAAGCTTTCGCTCTCGACAACAATTTGTATTTAGCATATTCCTCTTCCTGTAGATATTGAACTCCACCTTTCAACCATTCAATGCATGTAAGTAAGTCATTAGTGGTATCTTCCAACTGGCACAGAGACAACGAATGGGCCAACCAAGATTGCGCATGCTTCAATTCACCACGTAAAAAGGAAGCATGCTAAATACCATACTGTCGAGATAACGAATGTGCATTATCCCTAAAAACAGCTGTGTTGAGCTAAAAATGCATTAGCTTTACTTAAACAGCCCCAAAACTTGCTTAATTAATAAAGAAACCTTGTTTATTTAATAAGAAACGCGATCCTAGAGAGTTTTTGTGTCCCATAAGCACAAATCCACTTGGGAGGGCCCAAACTTTCTATAAATACGTATGTTGCCCTCCATTCACTCTTCAATCTCTTTTTTGCAGATTTCAGGCGTCTCAACTTATTGCCTATACCCGGTTCGCGGAGGATATCTCAACATAAGCTATCCATTGCTGTCTACATCAATTGCAGTCTGCGTTTGGCAATTTTCTCTCTCCTCTAGCTGTCACCCAGCTTCTATAGGCTATTGCCAGACTGTCCAGCCTGCGTTTGGCACTTTTCTCTCTCCTACAGGCTGTCCTACCTGCATTTTTATTCTTTCTCTCTCCTGTAGGCTCTCCTACCTACATTTCAGCCTCTACGTTTTTAGTCTCTCTCTCTCTTGCAAGTTGTCCTGCCTACGTTTTTAGTCTCTCTCTCTTGCAGCCTGCGTTTTTAGTCTCTCTCTCTCCTCACTGTTCTCTGCATCAGATCCAGCTTCTCGCTACTACCTTTGCTGGTATTCGACATCCGGAGGCTTCCTTGCTGCAATTCGCGATCCGTTCAGAGTACGACACACTCTCCAGCTCATTATCTATGCCTTGATCCTTGAGATACAAGAGTTCGAAATTCAGTATTCATTCACTGCATAGTGCGTTTGCTGCATGAGCATTGTATATTCAGCAATTATATCACTTCGGTTATTTTCTATGTTCATTGTCTCTGAGTTACCCTAACCCTAACTGTGTTCTTTTATCAACCTATGCTTTGTCGTACGATTGTTATTTGTATTTCTGTATCAGAGTATTTCTTTACATGGTATGAGAGCCTGGTACTCTCTAAGAAACCTAGGCCTTTGATCTAAAAGCTCTCCACAAGAAGCAAGAACAACAGTAGATTCAAATGACTTCGAACACATCAACACCAATTCAGTCTCCAGAACAACCTATGCCGAGAACCGAGCGAGAGTCAGCAAAACAACTTGCTCCACAAAGTTCCGACATAGTGGAAGACACTTCTGGCAACGCGGAAGAAAGGCTATACAAGCTTTCTGTCACTAAATTAATTACTTATGGCACATTCTCTATTTAATAAATTTATGTCAATAAATTAATGACTCACTTTTCTTTAAGTGTTGATGATGATCTAGCATGGCCATGAGACCATTTAGAGACCAATATTCCTAGTGCATCACTCAATGGGGTGATCAGAGCACTGTGACGGGGATATTTGATACATGCAGTACAAGTTATGAAGGGGGAAAGAAGTGTCTGCCAAGTGTAAGAGTGTACACAAGAACCAAGGAGTTACACATAAATGAAGATGGATTAGGTTCTAAGAAGAGGAAGTGCATTAGCATTGTGTATATGTATTTATATGTGTATCCGAGGACGCCTGGGAACGTTTACTTGTGTGTAATGAGCATTGCATTCATTTGGGGTCATCCTCTCCCTTACAAGTCAAGGTTTAAGGTCTTTTCTTTCATTAAGAAAGACAAGAGAGGTAATTCTCTCACTAAGAAAGACAAGAGACGCGATCCTCTAGAAGTGAGGAGAGAAGTGATTTTCTCTTTCTAAGGTCTAAAAAGACACAAGCTTTTGTGTGGAAGTCAATCTTAAGGTTGAAGCCCAAGGCAATTGAATGAACTCTCCTTAAGGTGGTTGCATGGACCACAAGTTAAGAGTATAGTTTGAGAAGTTGTTCTTTTTTAAAAAAAGACGTGATGAATCCATTTTTAAAATATCTTGCAATACAAAGACAATCTCTAAAAACAGGCCGCCAAAGTTATCAGAAACAGCAAGATCTACAACTTTCATGTTGGACATTTTTTCATCCGAACAACGCACAGAGAGATATCTTGAAATTAGTACTTCAAAGTAGGACCTAGAACAACCACATCTTGCATGAAGATCAACTCAAGTCTCTCTCCAAAAAGAGAAGCTCTTGAAAGTCTATAAAAAAGGAGGCTTTCCTTGGGTGTGAGGATGGAAAAAAGAAACATCACTTTGAATTCATCCAAGAGGAGAAGAGAAGGTACAAGTGCTGCGAAAGCTCTGCTGAAATCAAGCGTCAAGAGAAGAGCCCTACACATATTATGTAGAAGGAGACTCAAGAAGGATCAAAAGGTGCCAACTTCCAAGTTGAGCAAGTGTTAGCCGGTTGTATACCGTGCAAGTAACCGTGATCTTGTTTCCAAGATCTACAAGTAAGAACTGGCTTATGTGTAACGAAGGAGCTTGCTCCTTGTCAATAATATAACTCCACAAGGGGGGGACTGGCCCATCTTCCAATCCCTAGTGTGTTGCCAATTTCTCTACCTCTCTCTCTCTCTCTACATCTTTCTTTTCTCTCATTTATTCTCCCTCTGTGCCAGCATAATATTCGCCATATATATTTAAGTATATAAAAAAGCCGAGCGTGTATCTCGGATCTTATGACACTTTCCACTAAAGAATATCATGTGATCATGGACTATAGATGAAAGAAGATTGAGGAGCTCGATCGAAGGATTGCGCTTCAGGAGAAGCTACTCAATGAAGGTATCCATCAATTTCTCTCTTCAGATGTTGCGCATAAATCTGATGATATTGCAGGACCGTCGAGATCTCCCTTAGGGATGGGCCCCCTTGTTGGAGAAAGAGATCTGGAGTATGTTCCATTCTTTTATCCTCTTCCGTCCACTCTAGTGCAAGGTACTTTAGATTCGTCTTTTGTTCCTTTGTCTTTTACCTCGTCTGCTTTGCAATATACTGGTAGAAATCATGAGGAAGATGGAGTACAATCTGTTGACTATGGAAAAGGTTCTCTTGAGGACCAATTCTTATATGTTAACACACATTGTGGGGATTATAAGAAAAAGCCAGATATCTCTTTTTCTACCCTTCCTTCTTTTCAGTTTACTTCTCAAAATCAAAATGAATTTGGGGTTCCTATTTCTACATTGCATGGTGCATCATCATCATCATCATCATTTCATTTTCAATCATTAAATGGTAAAAATGAACAAAATGCATTTGTACCTTTCACACCACAAATTCAAAACCCACCCATCCCACCATATTCTTCTATTGCTTCCCCACTTCCCTTCACACCATTTACATTTCCCTATCAAACACCTCATGTTGCACATCACACCGCACCAAGGGGTTATGGAAACATAGGCACCACATTTAGGACCTCATTCTTCATCCATCGGGTGGTGTTCCACCTACTTCTCATACACTTTCGGGATCATTGCAGCCTGGGTATCCCTCCCGTCTCTCTTGAGTGTGGATCAATTGGTATCATAGCTTGCCTCTATAGCATTACCTAGTGGACCTCCTAGTCATGCTGTTGTGTCCCGGCCAAGCTTTGGACAGAGGGTTTCCGTGTCCCAGTGCCTCCATGTCCATCGGCACCTGATGGAAAAATTCATGTTCCAGTGCCTCCGTATCAATTGGCACTCATTGGACACTCCCCGCCTATTTCTGCCTACCCACCTTTCTCCCCCTCATTCTTCCTATCAAACACATCCACCACAACCATCTTACCCTCCACCTCTATCTTATCCCACTTTCTCGACACCTCCTGATTCAGGCTCATCTTCTGCCAAGCATACTTTCAATGATAAGACTCGTTTTAACAGGTCAAACTTTACCACTTGGTCAAATTTGATGACACATGTCCTTGACTCCCAGATTCTATGGGATCTTGTGCAGGGGTTGGAACCCCAACCCGATACCGCACTTGTTCCATACGAGATTGCCCGCTCATGGAAGACTAGAAATACCTCCGCTATTGTCAAGTTGATGCAAGGCTTATTGCCTAAGTTTCATTCTCAGCTTCAGCATTTTGAATTAGCGTCAGAACGATGGGCACACTTGAGTGACCGCTATGCGGCTAAGGATAGGACCCGTCATATAAATCTTGACCATGAGCTCCAGCTCTTTAAAATCATTGACCGGGATGACTTGAAAGTCAAGTTGGCTAAGTATCAACAACTTCTTGCCGAATTCTCCACTACGGGACTCCGGAATCCTCTAACAATCAAGTCACATTGTTTCTGAAACAAACTTACTAGGAAATACTTCAATTTTGTGAAAGGTATAGTTTCAAAGCCTACCATGCCTACTTTCTATGAATTTGAGTGTCAACTGTTGTGTTACGCATATTTGTTCGATCAATTTCATATGAACTCTTCCTCAGAGAGGGGGCTCTTGTTGCTCATTCTCAGAAGGGGCAACAAGGAAAGGACAAACAAAATCAAACCTCCCCTCAAAATCAAAAATAAAATCAATCCGCAGAATCACAAGGAAACTTCCAATCACAACTCAAACAAGGGTGGCAAAATGTATCTAAAAAGAATAGGTATTGTCAACATTGTCAAAAGGCTGGTCATTTTGACGACGAGTGTCGATCAAAGGCCAGAGGCACATCACCCAAATCTAAGTCTCAGACCCTCGTCCCCCTCAATAAGGCAACCCCCAACAGGGGAGGTAGAGTGATGGCAAGGGGCAGTTCAAAGGTCATACTCATACTGCCACCGCTCAACCATCTTAGTCAACAACGTTCTCAACTCCAAAGGGCTTGTCCGACTAGTCTGCAGAGGCCCACATCATCTCCATAGAGACATCAGATGTGAGTCTTGTCCACATCTGTGAGTTGCCTCCTAACAACATTACCGCAGAGACCCACTCGTCATAGCCGAGCACTTCGGCTCCTGTCTGGATTGTGGACAGTGGAGCTACATATCATATGACTCCTACAGAGGACATTTTCTTTATGAGTTATCCCCCTATCAGCTGGTTGAGAGCCTTCCCCGTCTAAAACTAGCTCACCATATCTGTAAAGCTTGTCAGCTTGGAAAGCAGCACCGTAGCTCATTCCCTCTGTAGTCCACACATCGTGTTGAGGAGCCTCTTAGATTGATTCATGTTGGTCTTTGTGCGTCGACATCCGCTGCCTCCTTGAATGGCGTATAGTACTTCTTTTTATAGTAGATGATCATTCTAGATATATGAAATGCTTTCACATATTTTTTTGCTTGGCTACTGCTCGTTCATAACCAGCCTGGACGTCGTGTTGGTTGCATGAGGAGTGATAGAAGTGGTGAGTTTATTTCCCACGAGTTTTCCGAGTTTCTACTAAAGCATGGCATCTCTCACCAGCTCATCTCTACTAACTCCCCCTCTCAGAATGGAGTCATAGAGCATAGGAACCGGACAAACATTGAAATGGCACGTTCTATACTATTCGCAACACAGCTACCTGAGGTAGCCTTCGGGTCGAGGATGTTAACACTTTGGTGTACATCCTCAACCAATGCCCGCCGACTGTGGCTCTTCTTCAAAAGACCCTATATGAGGCATTTTTTAACTCTCGGCCTGTCATTTCCCACTTCCGAGTCTTCAGCTATTATGCCTACACACACACACGTCTTGATCCTATTGTCCACTTGTGGAAGGATACCCTAGGACAGCCCTTCAATGCACATACCTATCGCTCTATTGTAGGAAAACTTCTTTGGTTAATTCACACTAGGTCAGATTTAGCTTACTCAGTCAACATACCCAATCAGTATTTCACAGCACCTAGGATGTCACATTGGATTGCATGTCTTCGTGTATTGCATTATTTTCGGTGTACTTATTCTTATGGCCTAACATATGGTTCTAGTTTATGTTTGCAGGGGTACACTAATTCTGATTGGGCAGGAGATCTCGACACCCGGGGTTCTCATGGTGGCTCCCTCTTTACCTTGGGCATGGCTCCCATTTCTTGGTCAAGCCGTAAGCAAGAGATGGTGGCAGCTTCCACGGCTAAGGCTCAGTACCGTGCACTCTTCAATAGCACCACCTAGGCCATCTACCTAAGGAGTTTACTAGCGGCACTTCATTTCCTATGCGACTCTCCCACCGTTGTCTTCTGCGACAACCAAAATGCCATTGCCCTAGCGAGCAATCCGATCATTACACCACGAACGCGGCATATGGAAGTCCACTTCCATTTTTCCAGAGAGCAGGTTGAGCTAGGCACTATCCGCCTAGAGTTTGTGCCTACATCCGACAATTTTGCAGATATTTTGACCAAAGCGCGGTCAATCGGCCGGTTCTTCAATACCTATTATCCAAGATCGGTTTGGGTACACCCTCCCCTACTTCAACTTGATGGGGAAAGGGTGCTTCCCTCTTGCTTTCCCTTCTAGTTTGAGAGGGGGTGGCTTCTACTCTTGATAGTGATAGTGATGATGCTTACAGTTTTTAGACATTCATTCATTTATTCTTTTGTATTGTATTATGGACATTTGTAACTTCATCCGCACTGTCAGGAATATCTGATTGTAAAAAGACACTTGGGCAAGTGAACAATTCCCCTACGAGGGCACTATCCAAGTAGCACCATTGCATTGTATCTTGCATGGGCATGACATCTTGCATCACCCTTTGCATTACCCCATGCATTGGCATTCTATTCATGTAAACATGCATCTGTGCGCATTTATCCCTTTTTTGCCTTTTGGAGTGGTCGACTCTAGATCCACCATATTTGTGGCATTTCCCATGGCAGTCTCCAAGGCAGTTTTTTTTTCCTTAGCTTGCTTGCTTGCTTTGCTTGTCTTGCTTGCTTCACATATTTGCTATACCCACAGACATTTTCCTTCTTCACAGACACCCAGTAATGGTAAGGTTAGTATGCTTGTTTTGTGAAGGTCTTGGGTCTCTGACCATCCTTTATCATTCTTCCATTTGGGGCATGGATACTCAATAGGATGAAAACTGTTTTGAACCCCACACTTAATGCTAAACCTATCAAATTTTCCACAAAAAAAAAAATCCATAGCTGATTCCATCCGCCTTTGTAGGGCTTGGTAGGCCACTGGGCAACCAACGTGCACCCTTTCTCTGATGCCCTTTCTTCTTTGGGCTGATCACTTGGGCTCCCTTGGTAAAATAACCATCGCCTCTGTAGTCTTAGTACGCCATTGGGCAACTGACGCACACCCTTTGTCCGATGCTCTAGCTGCTTTGGGGTGGGATGCCTTAGGGTCAAAGATCTTTCTCGTGGCACTGTTGTTGGGCCTGAGAGGGGGTGTTGAGCTAAAAATGCATTAGCTTTACTTAAACAGCCCGAAAACTTACTTAATTAATGAAGAAACCTTGTTTATTTAAAAGAAATGCGATCCTAGAGAATTTCTGTAGCCCAAACTTTCTATAAATACGTATGCTGCCCTCCATTCACTCTTCAATCTCGTTTTTGCAGATTTCAAGTGTTTCAGCTTGCTACTCAATCACTATTCGCGGAGGATATCTCAGTCGAAGCTGTCCATTGCTGTCTACATCAGTTGGCACTGATTTCCAGCCCTCTTCTCGCAATTTGGAGCTGATCCCAGCCAGGTGACTATTGTTTCTGCACAGACCTGCTGCCGTACTGCCTGCCACATCATCTACAGCTTGCGTTTGGCAGTTTTTTTCTCTCCAGCTGTCACTAGGCTGTCTAGCCTGCATTTGGCACTTTTCTCTCTCCTGCAGGCTGTCTTGCCTGCGTTTTTAGTCTTTCTCTCTCCTACAACCTACATTTTGTCTTCCTCTCTTCTACAAGCTGTCCTGCCTACGTTTTTAGTCTTTCTCTCTTGCAGCCTGCGTTTTTTGTCTTTCTCTCTCCTGCAGGCTCTCGCCTACGTTTTTAGTCTTTCCCTCTCTTGCAGACTGCGTTTTTAGTCTTCCTCTCTCCTCACTGCTATCTGCATGAGATACAACTTCTTGCTGTTGTGTTTGATGGTATTCGATATCCGAAGGCTGCCTTGCTGCGATTCCGAATCCGTTTAGAGTATGACACACTCTCCAGCTCATTACCCATGCCTTGATCCTTCAGATACAGGAGTTCGAGATTCGAGGGGAAACTACTAAACCCCCACTTTCCCTTTTCGTTTCACTTCAATTGCTTTGGCCACCTTAAATTTTTCCATCTGGCTTCGAATCATAACTACCAGATCTAGCCTTTGCAAAATAGCAATTAAAATACGAGAAGAAAACTATTGTTGCTAGGAACGGAAAACATCCCGAGGAGGCACCAGCCTCCCTCTCAAGTCAAAGCACAGAGCAACATCAGAAACCCTTTTTTCATTCGCACCAACTCTGCAGGTTGAGGTTTTATATAAGACCCCCTACATGTGCATTGAAAAGTCTGAGTGAGAGTCTGTGGAGCTGGGTGAACAGGAGTTGACTGAGGCTCATGTCTAGTATTACGACAAACCACCGTAACCCAAGAATTATCCTGAGGAGACAAGTTCTAACCCACAGAAAGTAATGCACGCTCAATACCAGCTTGAGAAGCAACCTTCTTTCCATCTACTTGTCCCTGCTCGACAATCGGCTCAGGAACAGCTTCAGGCTACTGAACCATCTGCTGTGGATGATGGACATGCATATCCAAATCAGGATCCATAGACCGCTACAATACCTCCTTGCTTCTATCACATTCTGAAATAAAATGTCCCAATTGTCCATATCTGAAACAGTGTCCAGCAAATGTGTCCCATTTAAGCTCATAAACCAAAGTTTGTACCCCTTAGAACCTCAAAACAAACTTTGGTCGGGCGAGGTTTCCCTATATCCCAAAGCATACAAGCCCTATTCCTATTGCAAGAGGCCAATCGAGGCTCCACCAACACCTCACCAAGAGATCTCAAAACCAAGGGAAGAAGTCGCCAAAGATGTGGAGGAAAATCAACCACCTCAACCCAAATTGGACATGCATGCCTAAGTATCTCCTGAAACTCTGCTATAGGCCTCCATGGAACCATGTGAACTAACTAACCATATATGAACAATGTGATACATTGCATAATATGAGCACACACTTCTTAGGAGCAAAAACCCCTTAGTCCATCATAAATCCCTTCCACAAGGGAGGCCTGCCCTTGCCCTAAAGCATCATCCTGACACATCTCCATATTGACAAGCATAGATTGCAACCAAGCACAGGTTCTAGTGATCAAAGGAGTCCTTCTCGTCAAGTAAAAGATGGCTGCCCTTTCATGAAAGATAGCAATCTGCTAAAGAACTAGATCAGCACCCATAACAGCAACCACATGTTTCCCTTCCGGTAAAGAACTCGCTTTACCCTCATTGGCTTGAGCATATTCTGACATAAGATGATTGGCAGTGGCCAGCATAAACTGAAAAGACTCATTAGTCTGAGAACACAAAGCATGAATATTTTGCTGAGGCAAATTCAGGGCACACAAATCTGGTTCTTCGACCGACATTTTACAACGTTTACCCATCTCATCCCCTTCCATTAACTGCCCACAATCTTCAGCTCACGAATCATCATCTGATTCTACCAAGTCTTTATTGTCCCCATTCCAGATATGCTGGTCTAGAAAGGCCATATCAATACCATTAGATTCCTGCAAATTTTCCATATCCGAGGCTTACGCTTATTACACAGTTTATTCCAACCGTGACTGGCTGTCATAGAACAAAACTGAAACTGTCTTCTTCTGCAGGCCGTTGTACCTTAGGCCCATGCACAAATGCTCTGCTATACAGTTTGTACAGACCTTTAACAATCACTCTCACTCACACTCACACTCTGCCTTACCCGGGATGAAAGCAGGTCGTTACAAACAGAGCCTCGAAGTCAAACGCAGCAAGTCGCCACACAAAAGTCAGGACACAGATCAGTCGACAATTTACACATGTGTGCTGGGCCAGAGTGCGACCTGGGCAGAAAAGGAACCTATGGATGGCAAGGGCAGGACTGATAGTGTCGAGCAGGGCAGACGGGACCCTTCGCTAATGTGAGAGAGGACTCAGGCGGCGCGCGCAGCAGTTGAACAGTGGCACAGGGAAAAAACACGTCCGTAGGCGGGCTCAGGCATGTGCACAGGTCTTATGCAGGCTGCGTGCAGGTGGAGCAGGTGAAGATTTGATACGTCTACCAATCGGGACAGGTTGCCATCGCTCGCTCTCTCAAGTCCTACATTCCTCTCTCTCTTTTTTCGTAATACATTCCTCTCTTTTTTTTTTTTCGTAATGGATGTTATATTTATAAAGTACTAAACAACAAAAGAGTTACAAAAGTCATGGAAAAGACGCAGAGGAAATTGCCATATGCCAGGGAAGTAAGTCCTCCCGAGGGAGTAAGTCAGAGTGCGGAATGAGATCTATCTGCCAATGCAAGAGACCTTTAAGCCTAGCAAGATGTCCCTGAACATTCGAGGCGGAATCAAAAAGAAAAGCATTCCGAATGGTCCAATTGTGCCAACAGCCCCAGTATCTAAGAAAGTGAAACAAGATCTTCATATGTGACTGTGCCGGTGTGGGGTATTTGGGCCGCACAAAAACCCAATCAAAAGGGCTTAGTGAGAAACCAACCACCGCTCGCCAAATTGCTGACAAGAGTGACCAGATTTTCTTAGCAAGAGGGCAAGAAATAAATCGACGACGGGCCGATTCCACAGTGGTGGTGCAAAAGAAACAATTGCCGTTGGAGATTCGACGCTTGGAAAGGGCTGAAGCAAGAAGAAGACCACCAATCATTACCCTCCAAAGCAAAGACCTTGCATTTGAAAGGTGTCTTGTTCAACCAGCCCTCCATCACAGTTACCTTCCACCATGACTGAGATTTACGCAATCCCCATACAGTATTAGCTTTAGTAACCAGCCATTGATGATCTTTAATCAAAAGATCATACACCTGGTTAGCTGAAGCCTTTTCTAAATGCAGTCGGCCTGCAAGGTCCCAGTCCTGCAAGGTCCCAGCTCTAGAGCACCATCAAAAGTTGTCCCCATAAATCCCTGTATCCACGAGGGATCCTGAAAAGCCTCCTCGTTGTACGAAATGATATCAACACATTGCGACTGGCAAGGGTGGCATCTGCAACAACTGACGTCAAGCCCAAACGTGCCATGTGGTTAAATTTGGTCTGAGCTCTTGTTTGCCTTCCCAAGAAAGTAACCGCGAGGCTGCCAACAATTCCAGTTGAAAAGAGTTAGTAGCTAAGCGGTCCTCCGTTGGATGCCACTGAGCCTTCTGGAGGACCAATTTCCAAGAACATACCAAATGAGCAAGCAGAGATGATGAAGGACTAGAAAACCGAGAGTCCGCATTAAGAACATGCCACCAAGAACTCCGAATTTGGGTATTACCATGCACAAGCCCGTGATGCTCAAGAAAATAACGGGCTATAACGACCCACACGTGATGATCCAAGCACATGGCGCGAAGAAGAGACCAACGGAGAGCCAGCATATAAGTTTTGGCATCCAAATAGCCCCACCACCCATGCGTTTGGGGGTACATACATGCGACCAAGAAATCCATGAAATGCCTGCATGCAAGGAATCCTTCTTCCATAACATGAAACGAATAGATTGAGTAAGAGCATTCAATGTAGTAGTAGTCCAAGGCAGCAATGACAAGAAATATGTGAGCATTGGCAACATAATTGTCTGAGCCACTTTGAGGCGAACATGGAAGGGCCAAGCCTGTGACTTCCAATACAGAAACTTAGCTGCCAGTTTCTGTGAAATCCACTCTAGTAGCTGCTTTGGCCAAACATCAACACCCAAAGGGTACCCAAGATGCCTGACAATGGAACCACGGGGAACAATCATTCCCTGCCAATCCAATGACTGCAAATCCAACTCCGTGCAGCTGAGAAGGGCTGATTTCAAAGCATTGATATGAAGACCAGAAGCCTCACCAAAGAGAGTCCAAACATCTAATGCTTTGCAAAGATTATCCTTGTCCGCACACAGAATCATAAAGCTGTCATCAGCCAAGGATTGACTAATGAAGTGTCGTCCAGAAGGAAGAGACAATCCAGCCAACTGAGTAGAAGCTACCATATGAGATAACATCGAAAGGACTGGATGAGTCGCAAGGGCGAAAAAGAGAGGACTCAAAGGGCAACCCTCTCTCACCGAGTGGGCAAGGACAAATGGCTCGGTAACACCTCCATTCAGCATAACTCACGACGAAGCCGCAGCACTAATGGTGTATATCAGACGAGACATCCGAGTATCAAAGCCCATAGTAGACATAAGTTCTGCAATGAAAGACCAGTCCAGATAATCAAAAGCCTTTTCTAGGTCCAATTGAATCAGTACCACCTCCTGATTAGAGTGCCTTGCATAGTCAATAGCCAGTTGCACATTTAAGACATTATGCAGAATGTTTCGGCCCTTAATGAAACCATATTGGAGAGGATGCACAATGACAGGAAGATGCTTTTGGAGCCGATTCGCCATTACTTTGGAAAATATTTTATACATAGAACCCATCAACGAAATTGGTCATCAATGTTTTAGCATAGACGGCGAAGGAACTTTTGGAAGCATTTTAATAAGTCCTTCTTTCCATGAGGAAGGCATGAACCCCGTTTCCCAAACCTGCTGAAACATAGCCATCAATGGTTTCGCCAGTTGGGTAGCAAAAACCTCAAAGAATTCATTGGTAAGACCATCCCAACCAGGACTTTTATCCTTGGGCAAGTATAACAAAACATCCATGACCTCCGTCTCACGAATATCTGTCTCTAAAGTGGTTTGCATGTCATGTGAAACCTAATTGCGGACCAAATCATAGAAAACTGAGCGGGCATGAGTAATTTGGTCTGAAGGTGGAGGAGTAAAACCAGAAAGGTCTAGAAAATAATTCCTACACATATTCACAATAGTCTGCGGATCAATGACCATTTGACCTTCTGCATCCTGGAGTCTAGTCATATTCTCTCGAGCAGGAGAGCCATGGAGAGCTCGAAAGAACTTATGAGTCTGACGAGCACTATCTTGCAAATTCTCCGTCAAATTTTGCAATTTGGCCTGCTGATAAGATTTCAACTGAAACTCTTTAATAAGATCAGCCAAAGGCATAGCCAATGACAGCAGAAATGCATCATCTAGAGTCTCCACCAGTAGAGAACGAACCAAAGCCAGTAATTCCTCCGCAGCTTCTCGACGGCGCTGACAAAGAGAGGCATGATAAATTCCATACTGCCGAACAATCCGTTGCACATTAGAGAGCAAACGTTCAAAAGAAGCATTGCCCTCCGAAGAGAAGTCCAACAGAAATGTATCAATCAGTTGCTGCATATAAATACATTCCTCTCTCTCTCTCTCTCTCTCTCTCTCTCTCTCTCTCTCTCTCTCTCTCTCTCTCTCTCTCTCTCTCTCTCTCTCTCTCTCTCTCTCTCTCTCTCTCTCTCTCTCTCTCTCTCTACTGACTTCCCTTCCTCTATCTCTATCTATCTTACCTCCCCCTCTCTGTATCTTACCACCTCCTCTAGAGTCTACCTCTTGACCCTTCTCGAAAGTCTCAAGTCTTCTCCTACCTCATACCCCTATCTACTCTTACCCTCTATCACAATGTCTAAGCCTCTTCATAAAACCTTTCCCTTGCATACCTCTCACAATGAGAAAGTGTCCTCATAAGGTGTCACCATCCACTTCTTAAGGCATTGCAACTACTAGCAATACACAATTGGCAACCAAAACTCATGTGAGACATGGCTCTAGGAGCTCATACGCACCGATTACTCATCTTAGTGACAATTCTCCTATTTGAGAGTCAAAGTATAATGGTTAGGGAAACCTCCTTAGCAATGTTAATTTTGATTCTATCTAAATGTGCAGATGCTTGATGCCCTTATGTATACATACTGCCACCATACCCACATATAGACACTTAACCTAGAGTCCCATGCTTTGAGGATATGGAGACATTATCATTTTAAACAACGAAGTCTGCATAAAAAGTGATCATCGAAGCTTAAAATATTTCAAGACTCAAAAGCATGCACAAAAGAAACATGCAAGATAAAATTATTTTTTATCTATGTTTGACTTTCAAATTATGCACATTCTCGGAAAGTATATTGTAGTTGCTAATGTACTCTCTAGAGTACCTTAGATTACAACCATTACAATGGCTCATCATGAAGATTTCCAAGGGATGACGAATATTTATTCACAAAGATATTGAGCTCCAAACGAGATAGTATAGGGTATAGAGACTCCATCTCCAATCATTTGCACTAATTATAAGATCTTTACTACTGAGAAGTTTGCTTTAGATTTAAGAACAATAATGACTCAAGTTCAAGCCACTATCAAAGTTACCCAAGAGCAATAAAAAAACGAGCTGATAAATGAATAAGATATTTGGCCTTTCAAAATGGTCAACATGTTTTGCTAGAATTTTTAAAAATGATACTAAAACAACATTATGTTTAAACTTATCTTTTCAAAGCTCTCCAACAGATAGTTTGAACCCTTCAAATTAATTCAAAATAAATGAAGTTTCTTATAGACTTGAGCTTCCCGCTCATTTCAAAAATGTAGAATGGTTTCCATGTCTTACTGAGACCAAAACGAGAGAAACCCATTATTGAAGATACTCTCGAAGTTCAAGAAACAAAACAACTATTTGAACCTAAACAAATTTTGTTTCATGAGGATTAAACCACAAGAAATGGCCTTGTGACATAAAATTTCTTACTAAATTTTAAATATTTATCCACAACAATGACTAAATTTTGCATATGTCAAATTGTGACTCAAGCATATCAAAGCCAAACTTATACAAAAAAAAGGATTAATATCTTAAGAGTCTACCAAAGTAGAGAATTACAATCAACACGATGGCATGATCATGAAAAGTTTACACAATGTGAACATGTAGGTTGAAAATGCGAAATGGATATATCTTCACATAGAGAACTCGTATTAGGACTCTAGCATAGTTTTGTAATATACTTAGAAAAAATTATTAGATGATATCTATATTTGGGGGCCCTAAATTTTAGGTGATCCCTGAAGTTTAGAAGCATCAAATTCGTCAAGAATGCTAATTCTCAAAAATAAGGAGAACATTCTAAAATTAGTGAGTTTGTGTTATATCAATGCTTACTAAATTTGGTCACTTCTATTTCTTAGCAATTCTCAACCCAAAAAGAGGCCATAAAGGAGAGATAAGTTTCAAGACACTTGTCACATAAACTTCCAAGTGTCCCGCCACTTCTTTGACTTCATAACATGTGACTACACACTTATCTTATACTATTATCTTATACTAGTGTACTTTCCCTCATTACACTAAGTTTCCCTTTCTTCTGTTAAAAGACTCTGTTTCCTCTCATTCTATATCATTTTGCTTTGTTGCGAATTAATATAAAACAATTGAAGATAGCCCCAAAGTTCGCCCTACCCATCTGCACCATCATCCTCCACTTCATCATAAAATCTCTCAATTTTTATCTTCTCTTATGGCTATTCTACAAGGCAGTTGACTTGTAAATTTATTACAACACCTCTTTTTAGAGCTTTTGTTGCACTTTAATATATTGCTAATGAACAATGAAAAAAGTCTAACTTTAACTCTCTGTCTGCTCTCAATTTGTAAAGAAATAGATTATTTTATTGCATGGTACGTATATCCATGTGATGCACGTGTGCATATGTACATCCTTTGCATGGCCCTATGAGAGTGAGAAATACTTCTCATCAACCTCGGGTTGATTGAAATAACTAAGCTCATCCCCAAGGGACTTGTGTTAAGTAGAAATACATTCCTTCGGGTGGTTTTTTGAAGAAGAAGAAGAAGAAGAAGAAGGGGGATAAACCCTCAATTTTTCTTCGTTCATTTTGTGTTTGTGTCTGTAATTTTCTGAATAATTGTCACGTTCAACTTCAAGAATTCATTTTTCTCCATTTTCTTCAAATGTTCCATCTCGAAATAAGTGAATAATATAGTTGTCCAACATTCTATGTTGTTCACAGCATTAATAGAAGCTACTCTTGTATGCAGCCCATGACTGACCCAAACTTGCCACTTGGGAAATTTCTGTTTCCATTGGGGCATCCACATGCAAATTCAACCTAAATAGCCATTTAACCCTGCACTAATGAAAATAACATTAAATGCTTCCCAACATCTAATGTGACATTAAAATGTCTAAGCCCTTTGAAACATTTGGTTCAATGTGCATATTAAACGTCCAAGCCCTTAGAAACATTGAATGTTTCAATGTCCATATAAAAGCCTCACATTTCACCTTTGAATAACTTAAAGAAAAATACATATTTCCATGGCCCATCGATTTGGTATACAGCTGAATTGCACAATAGAACTCCAGCAGCCAAGCAGACATGAAATTTTATTGTTAGCAGCTCAAACTCAACCAAGAGCCGCGAAATACAGAGCATGAAGCATTGCTCATGCCAAACATATGCAGAATGATCAGTGTAAATTCAGAATGATTAGTGTAAATTATACAGGTGGACTACAAGGGCTAGACAAAAAGCTACTGTGGATGAAGGTTGTTCATCCAAAGATTTTAATAAGAACCTTCATGCATCACGACAAAATATCCATTGAGTCAAAACTGCAGCTGACTGCTCGACACAATCTCTGATGGAGTTAAAAGTGTTTTGGTAGACAACATTATATTGATTTGTTTGTTGCCACTGCTTTTAATATTCCTGGTGGTTAATGCTAGATTGACTCTCTTAGTCATGTTTACCGCATGACTTTTCATCAATATGCTTTGGGTTTGAAAGGACTCTTCACTATGAATGCCTTGCACTCATTGGGTAGATGGAAATGACCCAAATGGATGCTAGATTGACTCTCTTAGTCATGTTTACCGCATGACTTCTCATCAATATGCTTTGGGTTTGAAAGGACTCTTCACTATCAATGCCTTGCACTCATTGCGTAGATGGAAATGATCCAAATGGGATGGCTTGATAGTGGAATTTTTTAGGTCATATTGGAATTGCTTGATGAATCAATGCTTGTCATGATAAATGAGGCATAGAATGAGAATCCTATACTTACATCATGGAAAAGAGTTGCGTTAAATTGTTTTCCAAAAAGGAACTTTCTGAATCGCTCTTTGATTAGAGGGATGTTGGCTGATTGAATCAAAAAGAAATTACAAGATGGGCTGGATCTATCTGAATATGGCTTTGTGCCCGGAATACAAAGTAATGAGAATATTGCCAGCAAGATATGCTAAAGATATGCAACAAGATGTGCTTATGCTAAAGGTGGAAATTGAAAGTGAGTCCACTCTATGAATTGGGATTACCTTGCCTTGATACTAACCCAATAGGATTTGGACCTAAATTGCAACTGGTTGTTTTCTAGCTTTATGCCAAAAGCAAAGTGTCTTTCTTATTGGGAAATGGCTTATCTATTTTCATGGTCATTTGGGCTGATCAGTTCATCAGGGCTGTCCATTAACTGCTTTGCCTTATGTGATGGCGCCACAGCCTCTTATCTCACACTTGAACCATTTAACTGATAATGGCAATTTTCAATGGATTGGAGTTACCAAATGGGAATCACTTTTTGGCACATGGTTACACTAATGACTCCTTTTGAATACGCTGTGCATTGGAGCTTTTTGGTGTGGCTGCATGTTTATGGGTCATTGTCATGAATCTACAATGCTTGCAATGAAAGAATAGGAATGGCACTGCTTGCTTTGGCCTAGAGAAAATCCCTTGAGGGGTCACGCGGGTAGACATCTGGCTGATTGATTGGGTTGGAATCTTACACTGCAATAAATGATTCAATGACTGATTCACAAATTGCGCCAAAAACTGGATTATTGGAAATTATCTGGCAGAGCAGTGATGTCATAAACTGATCAAATCAGCAGGAGAAGGTTGGATGAAAGCATACCTAGCATCATGACGCAAATGGCAATAGGTTGTAGGTGCAATCAGCCTTCCTTCTCAGAGAGGGTGGTAATGACATGATAAATCAAAAATTACAGCATGCATAAAATTCACATAAACTGAAAATGGAAATGTTACCACTTAATCTTGGACAATAAACAACCTATCTTGAATTGTAATCTGGATGGAATACAATGAGATTCCTTGAATGTTATGACAAAAAGCGCAAGGATCGAGACACGCAATGCTTTCTCACAGCACAGAGACACAGAGAGAGAGAGAGAGAGAGAGAGAGAGAGTGTGTGTGCAGAGTAGAGAGGAGAGTGAGCACGACGTTTTTGGGTACAATGACAAGTGTACCTCTTTAGGTTTTAGATAGATATATATGAAAGTACAAATGTGCTAAGGGTGTGTTCACACCGGTGCACATATAAAAGGCACGATGGCCCTTTATACCTAACAACCTACCACCTAAAGGCAATGTGCCTTAAGGGGAGAAAAAAATCAGTTAAGTCTAGGTATGTACAAAGCTGAAAAACATATACCTATCCAACTCCCATCATCTGTCGGCAATGAGCAAACCACTCTATTGGAAAACCCTTCGTGAGAAGATCTACAGGATTATCATCTATATGCACTTTGACAAGCTCAATGCTCTTGCTGTCAAGTACATCTCTAATGAAGTGATACTTTACCTATATGTGCTTCGTCTTTGCATGAAAGACGGAATTCCGTGCTAGCATGATAGCACTTTGACTATCACAATGGAGAACATGTAACTCTGTAATGCCAAGCTCTCCCTCCAGACGTGAAAGCCATAAAGCCTCCTTGCATGCCTCAGTGGCAGCCACATACTCTACCTCTATAGTAGACAATGCAACATACTTTTGTAACTTGGAGATCCAAGAGACTGCTCTCCTGTGAAGGTAAACACATACCCAGAAGTGGACTTTCTGCAATCCGCATGACCAGCATAGTCTGCATCCATAAAGCCAATGACAGATGTCTTCTTCTTTCCAAAGCAGATGCACAAAACCTTTGTGCCTTTAAGGTATCTCATAATACCTTTCACTACTTCCCAATGTTTTTTACCAGGGTTTGCCATGTATCTGCTAACCACTCCCACTGCAAAGGCAATGTCAGGACGTGTAGCAACCATAGCATACATCAAACTGCCAATAGCTGAAGCATATGGTATCTTGGCCATTTCAGCTTTCTCATCATCCGATGTAGGGCTGTCCTCTGCGCTGAGTTTTACATATGGAGGCACTGGAACCCCAACTGTTTTCCCCCCCTTCCATATTGAAACGCTGCAAAACCTTGGAGATATACTCATGCTAAGATAGATAGAGTAATCCTTTTAACCTATCTCTTAGTATTCGCATGCCAAGAATGTGATTTGCATCACCAAGATCCTTCATGTCAAAGCTTCCATGAAGACTTTGCTTCAGTGAGTCCAAGGCATGTGTATCTCTGCCAGCAATCAGCATGTCATCAATATACAAAACCAAGATAATCAGGGTGCCATCTGTTGCCTTCCTAGTGTACAAGCAGTGATCCACTTGACTTCTATGAAAATCTTGAGACTACATAAATGTATCAAACTTATGATACCATTCTCTTGGTGCTTGTTTCAGCCCATACAAACTCCTTTTGAGTTTACATACCATCTTCTCTTTCCCTTTTGCCACAAACCCTTCAGGCTGCCACATATATATATCTTCATGCAGATCACCATATAAGAATGCAATCTTTACATCCATCCGTATGAGCTCCATATCCTCAGTTGCAACCAAGCCCAAAATGGTTCTCAATGTAGTCATCTTGACTATAGGAGAGAAGATCTCATCAAAGTCAACTCCATGTTCCTGCTTATGCCCCTTCGCAACCAATCTTGCTTTATACTTTGGTGAGGAACCAGAAGTGACCTTCTTCTTGTAAATCCATTTGCATGGAAGGGTTTTCTGCCCTTTAGGCAACTGCACCAAGTCCCAAGTGTCATTTTTCTCAAGAGATTCCATCTCTGACAACATGGCTTTATAATATTTCTTACTCTCATGTCTGTCCATTGCTTCCTTAAAGCAAGACGGTTCACCATAGTCTATCAACATGACATAATCAGCCACATTGTTTGGACCAGGAATGAATCTATCAGGTTGTCTAGTAGCCCTAGACGATCTCCTGACCCAACGATCATTGTTTGCTAGCTATTGAGCCTGCTAATTTCCATTTTCAGCTTGTTGTCCTGGCATTTCAACCTGCAAATCAGTATTAACAGCTTGCTATCCTTGCACATCCAGTGGCTCATCATTATGGGCAATGGCTGGCTGATCATTTCCAGCATTATTTTCTGCATTTGCAGGTTCATTTACAGCAAGTATTTGCTGTACAACGGGCACATTTTGCTGTCCAAAATGTATTTTTTCCCGAAATACAACCCTACGGACCTCCTCAGTCTTTTCGGGCTATTTATGCATGCGATCTGTCCAGAAGATAACATCATTGCTGCGTACTACTTTCCTTTTCTCGGGATCCCATAATCTATACCCCATTTCACCTTCATCACTATATCCTAGGAAAATACATTTACAAGACTTTGACCCAAGTTTGCTATGGCTTTCTTAACGTATGTGCACAAATGCTTTGCAGCCAAACACTTTCAAGTGTGCATACGAAGGTGGCTTGCCCGACCACGTTTCTTGGGAAACCCCCCCCCCCCCCCCCCAAAAAGACCTATTTGGTGACCGATTAACCAAATGTACGGCTGTTATAACAACCTCTGCCCAAAAACCATGAGGTAATGCAGCATTAGACAGCATCGTACGGACCTTATCCTGTGTGGTCCGATTCATACGCTCTGCAACTCCATTTTGGGGTGGATTATGAGGGGTAGAGAGCTCCCTCTTTATCCCTTTGCTGCCACAAAATGCCTCAAAGGCCTTGGACACATATTCCCCACTATTTTTCAGAGCAAAGACACTTAAGTGTCTTATCAGTCTGATTCTCAACCAATGCCCAGAATTTTTTTAACTTGTCAAGCACTTTGTCCTTGCTACGAATAGGGTAAACCCATACCTTTTGCGTAGCATCATCGACAAAGGTGACAAAATATTTCTTCCCCCCTAAAGATAACTTTGGCATCTGACATACATCGGAATGTACTAACTCTAGTGGAGAAGATTTCAGCGAAAGAGACTTCTTATGAGACGTTTGTGCATGTTTACCATAGACACAATGATCACAATGCTCAAAATTAGCATAATAAAGACAAGGCAAGTAACCCAAACAAGAAAGCACTTTCATTCCAATTTGACTCATATGTCCTAGCCAGCCATGCCACAAAGAAACACTTGGCTGCTCGGTCACGGCAACAACATGATTACTCACACTAAATACATGGAGAGGATACAAGGTATCACTTTTACAACCTCTAGCAATCACTCTAGATCCCTTGCAGATCTTCCATTTTCCATCACCAAAGGTGGTATGAAATCCATCGTCATCTAGCTGCCCTGTGCTAATCAAGCTCTTCTTGAGCTGAGGTACATGTTGTACATGCTGAAGTGTGAAGACACAACCATGCTGAAATTGCAACTACACACTGCCAATACCTGCAATGTCACATGCATAGTTATCCCCATGATGAACAACAACATGTCGACGCCCTGTATAGTCAGAAATCCACTCACGATGAGGGGTGACATGAAAAGGAGCACCTGAATCTAGAATCCAAGTGTGCATATCATCATCCATATCTGCAAGTAAAGCATGTGTACTAAAGTGTGAAGAGACAAAGTGTACGTCATTCCCACTGTCATTGTCATGAGTGACTACATTCACCTCTTCAATTATGACACTGCTCGTCTTAGGCTGACTCTCTTTCTTCTCTTCCTTGCTATCATCTATCTTCTTGCCCTTTCCTTTTTCTTTCTTCCATTTGTAGCAATCACGTTTAAAGTGACCCTTTCCTTTTTCTTTCTTCCATTTGTAGCAATCACGTTTAAAGTGACCCTTCTTGCCACAATGATGGCATTCAACATCCTTACCACGTGATTTACTCCATCCCTTGCTATCAGATTTGTATTTCTGTTGTGTTCTGCCCCTAGTATGCAAAGCACTGAAAGACTTACTGGATACATTGTTCTGCCGATTCATTTCTTCCATGAGTAGAGCACTCTCTACATCAGCATACAAAAGGATCGCACTAGAATTGCTCATAGTAGTCTTGAATGTATCCCAACTCTCTCGTAGAGTGCAAAGCAAGAACGTAGCCTTAAATTCTTCATCATTCATGAACTTCAAGGCAACCAGTTGGCTGAAAATGGAGTTAAACTCACTCAAGTGAATAGACATTGCTGTACCCTCTTTCATATGCAAATCCATAAGCTTTTTCAGCCAATAAACTTTGCTTACGGCACTCTTATGGGCATACAGTTCTTCCAATCGAGTCCAAATAGCATAGGTAGAATCCAAACCTTCAATGTTAAACAGCAAGGCATCAGAAATCAATAGCTCGATGGTTGAGCGTGCAAGCTCATTTAACTCATCCCAGTCTTCTTGTTCCATATCTGCAGGCTTTGCCCCTTTGGTCTTAATCAGCTTTGCCTGCTTCTTCTGCAACAGAATATTATAGCACTGTTTTTGCCAGACTGCAAAGTCATGTGCTCCTTCAAGCTTCTTAATGTGCATGAGATGGTTGCTGTCACTGCTGCCAACCATGATTTCCAGCCCAAATGTGACCAAAAATTTCAGCAAATGCAGGCCCAAACTGTCACATAAGTGACCAAGGTACAAACAAGTACCAATCAATGTTGAGAAATCGGGTAAATTCCAGCCCAATTCTTGCATGTACATGAAAATCCCCAAATGTCGGAGGCAAAATGTCACAAATTCCTGCAATTTCTGAGACAAATATCACTATTGTGTCTTACTTGCACCAAATCTAGACAAATCCCCAAATTTTTGGCACAAATCTGCCCAAAATCTTGAATTGTGCTTACATGTACAAACGCCCACCAAGAGTAAGTGATGGCTGAAAGGATTTAGAGGGAGATTTCACTTTTTATCAAAGGAAAAAAAAAATTTACGTAGCATGACATTTGTCAGTTGACCCATCACGTTCGTGGCAACCCGCTGAAACCCGTCCCGTCCGACGCGCGCTGTCTCATCAAGTCGCATCCCGTCAAATTGAGTCCACCGCCATGTTGCCTGGAGCGTGTCGTCTGCAGCCTGTAAGTCGCGTGGCCTTCGTATCTTGCTAAGGATAAGAATAGGTGGGAGGATGGGAGAGAATGCTGAAGAGAGAAAATTCAAACTTTCGTCACGAGAAAATGGAAGAAAACAACTACTACCCTATCTAGACAGTCATGAAGGATCTCCACTTATGGAACACCTTGAATATGACGTTGCTTGCCCGTAACAACCCTCAAACTATTGTCACCTACTATTGTAGTCTCTTATGAGCATGTCATCAACTCCTGGAGGGTCTCCTCCTGCCAAGCTTTATGGATGGATACTAGAGCATAAGCTAAGCGAATGGGTAAAGAAGCACCAACATCAAGCATGTGTACAAATAGGGTTCAGGAAAGGATACTCCACTCTTGATCATATCCTAACACTCCGAGCCATCATCAAGGAGAGCAACGCACATGGGAGGCAGATAAATTGCTGCTTTGGGGATTTCCGAAAGGGCTTTGACACAATACCACATGCCAAGATCATGCAAAGACTACAAAAGCTGTAGGCCCCAACAGAGATGAGATGGGGGGTACTAGCACTATACGAGTCTGTTATAGGATGGGTATGAGCGCCAAGAGGGCTACTAGAGAGATCACCACCACCATTGAGGGATAAAACATGCATTTGCATAGGCTCCTACTTATAGAGAACTAAGGGTGCACTTGACCTACTACCAAAAATAAGCCATTAATAGTAAAAACAAAACATTAATGTGCCCTTGGGGCTGGTCTAACGAGACTTAATAATGGATTAAGGGACAGCCCTTAAGTTAGTGGCTCAAAACCCCCTCTAAAGCCCAAAAGGATTTTGTCTGAGATAAAGTAAAAGCCAATTTCTACCCTTTTTGAAATACCTAAAAGGTCCCGTCCCAAAGCAGCCAGGGCAAGTCCAAGGATGCTCATTGGCTGCCCAAGAAACTAACAAGACTACAGAGGAGGTGGATATCTTCTTTCAGATAGCCCTATCTAAAGGGTCTTCAGATTTTTATTTTATTTTCATCTTTGTTTTTTAAGGCTTTTAATGACAATAAGAGGAGGAAAAAGTAACATCCTCCATAAATATAACCCATCCAAGGAGAGGCATGGATAAAGACTCAAGAGGTATCAACAAAGTAAATGATGAGGTAAATTGTGAGATATGTGCTATGTAGTGCCACCCTACACTACCATAACACACTATCATATCAGATGCCGCAAATATAGTGGATCCAAACTCAGCAACTTGCAAAAAGGCAAAAGGGAATTATGCTACACAGATGTGCAAGGAAGTTTCATCCCTGGATGAGCTCTTGCAAATACAAATTCCCCCCCCCCGCCCCAAATCCGAAGTGACCCATTCACACAAAAACACAATATCAATGTGCGATTTATACAAGGTGTACTACAAGGTGTTATGCTCAAACATATTGTTATTCATAGCGTAATGGTGCCACTTGGACAGTTGCCCCATAGGGGAATTGGTCACTTGCCAAAACACCCTTTTACAGTTATGACCATCCAAGCACATACCAACAATGATACAAGTACATATGAAAATTAAGTAATGATGACTAAAATCATGTAAGCTCCAAGAGAAGTAGCTGCCCCTCTCACCATTGATTGGTAAAAAGAAAAGCTATAGGGACACCCTAGATATTGGAGGATGATTGGCTTGGTCAAGAGGTCCACAAAAGTATCAGATGGTGGTAGAACTCTAGGTGGATGGCTGCTAGCTCCACTGGCTCATCTTTGGGCTGACGATGGAGTTGCCAGCAAGTGCAATGGCACCCTAGCTACCACAAAAAATCACAATCAAGATTTGGCGTGAAAATTATAGCTTTGCTAAAACACTCCTCAAATGGATACTCTAGATGTTACCATCATCAATAGCCATACCCCCAATCCTCAATGAAGATGCATCAACTATGTGTTGTTCATGGCTTGACCGAACAATCACGGAGCTAAGCCCAGGGACAACATGTGACCACCATAGGAATGCCAAGTGTCTAGGTCTTTGGCCCAATCACAATCAATGTATCCCTATATCGAAACCATAAGCATAAGTACACTTAATATACATTAACATAAGTAAACAAGAGACCTGGTGAGACATCTTTGGCGCATTGAAGTATTAACTAAGTATGGAAACTGAGTGTGCAATCTCGAGAGAGTATTAATGAGGTATAAGAGCTTTCCACTAGCAATCAATGTATGTCCATCAAAAGGTGGTACATGAGAATCCTTCATGAGCTTCATAGTTGGATCGGGATGTGTGGCTACTAGTTGTATCTCAAGTGAATAATGTTGTTTTGTCAATCAAAGATATATTTCTACTAGGATACAACAAATAACCCCCTACTAGCAGTATCTCAAACCCATAATCAACAAATCATCAACATATAACAGTACATAGTTGACCCCCTCTCCATTGGTCTTGATCTACTAATTTGGATTATATAGAATAGCATAGAAGCCATGCGATCTATGGAGATCATACATTCTATGGAACTAAGAGTGTGACATTTGCTTCAGCCCATAAAGCGCTTTTGCAAATGAATAACCTTATCTGCATGGTTTGAAAGAGTAAATCCAAGTAGCCGCTCCACATGGCCCTCCTCATGCAATTATCCATTAAAAACACACTTTTAGCATCCATCTAATATATTAATCATCTACAATGAGATGCCATTGCAAATAACAAACACCAAGATATCAATCATGCAGTCGATAGAAAGATTTCTTGATGATCGATGCCTTATTTTCTCAAAACCCTGGTACTACAAGGTTAGCCTTGTATTTATCCAAAGTTCCATTAGCTTTTAGTTTAGTGCAAAAGATCCATTTGGTCTAAATGATATGGTTGTGGCCTAGCAACCTCTTGCTAGCTATAATGTTAACAAATAGCCAATAATATTAACATGAATTAGCCAAAGTAGTCCCTCAACTCTACCTTAAAACTACTAAGGATATGGAATGTGATGTTGTCTCACTTAGCTAGCTTGCACAATAATCATCCTTCGACATTTTCATGCGTGGAAGGCCCTCAACCATTTGACAATATGACGACTACCTAAGGTGGCCTAGGCAAAAATGCCAAAGTTGTTCCTTATCCAAAGGATTCTTGGCCACATCCAAGCAAAGGATATGATGGAACTAGGAGCTTTAACCGTTGGCTAGGATAAGAACTAAGAGAAAAAATAAAGGCCATTAGGCTGTGCATCATCGCACGAGCAATCATAAGGTTAGTCTTGGAATCAAGTATGTCAACAATGGTCGATGTAAAGAAGATTGTGCTCCCAAAAGAGCAAAGCTCATGGAGGAATAAGAAATTCATTTGAGTGGATGGGCACTACTCTACCTCCACTGAGGAGGGCTACCTATTGTAGGTGGGGCTAAGATCTAACTAGGGAGTAACTTAGGTGTTGTACCTTTGGCCTTTGAGTGTCACTCATCATCAAAAAATCCAGCCTTTTGATAGTGTGGGCAATACCTATTTTTCTTGGATATATTCTCTCATCCCAGTTTTACTTAAGTTTGGTGTTCCCTTGTGACCCACTAGTTCTTAAATCTTTATCTTTGCCTTGTTCTTGCCTTTCCCTTGTTTCTCTTTCTAAGCGGAAACTAAGGCCCTCTCTGCAACGGGTTTCTTATGAGCTTGATCAAACAGCCTTAGTTAGGAGATCCAATAATAGCAAACTCAGTGAGTAGCAACAAATACTCTACTAACTTGACCTTTAAGTTCATCCTGGTCGAATATTTTTAACTCTTGGAGCTCATGTTTAAGGCTGATTCAATGGGTCCTATCCCAAGCCGTATAGCAATCAATCAAGTATTCTCACTAGATCCCATCCATCAGATGCTAGATCAAAATGATATAATAGTGAGTAGAATTCGGAAAGTAAACCTTGTATCAACTAAATATGGTTGTGATACATTGCACCTTTTCTTAGAGTGGACAGCCTCATAAGAAGACCAATAGGGGTATGGCTACGGTTTCAACCCTTGAACAAGGTCCCCACAAGTTCCGAGAGTCTAGAACATACCGCATCAAATTATACCAAATGGTGTAGTTAGTGTTAGCCTGTCTTATTTCATTGACAGTCTGTCATCTCTTGGTTGTGAGCTCCTGTTAGAGTCTAGCAGGAGATAGAGGAGCTCTGGCATTTCTTGTGTTGCTGATTTTGTTTGCAGGTGGCACTCAGCCCAAAATGGGCCTTTTAGTGTGCAGTCGGCCAACATTTGGGCAAGTCGGCCAGTTTTGTTGATGGGGGGCTATTTATAGCTGCCCCCCCAGTCATTATCTTTCACTTCTCTTGCAAATTTCAGCACACACTCCTCTGTTCCCACTCCAACATTGGTGCTGCCATCATTTCTATCTAGATTGTATCGAGTTTGTATACCATTTTGTACCTACTCACCTAGTTCACCATAAAACCAGATAGTAGCTTTACTAGGACTTGGAAAATTTCCCAGACATTTTGTATGTAACCTTTTGGTCTCATAGGCCAACTTGGCCTTTTGTAGATGTTAATATAACTCTCTCTCTCTCTCTCTCTCTCTCTCTCTCTCTCTCTCTCTCTATGTTCGCGTTCCTTCTTCCGTTGTGCACTCTGACATGGTATCATCGCCTAATTGAGAGCATGGAGAGCTTCCATTGCAGAGGAGGACACCATCTAGTGCAGCCCTTCTTCCCTCCTTTCCAGCCCCTGGTAGTGTTGTCCAAGCTGAAACGCAGCCTTCCATACCTGCATTTTGCTATTTTGCAGTATCAGGGGGAGTAGGCGACAATTTTCTCGGTGTTTACTGCCTGCGTTTGCATCAAACACAGTCAACAAGAGGTCATCCACATCAGCAAAGGAGGAGGTGTCATCATCTGGAGGATAGGCGGCAGTTTTTTTCTCCAGGTCACAGCATTTTCTCTCCTCTTGCAGGCGACAACATCTTCTGGGTCTTTTCTGACATAGGCGGCTCCATCTTCACTATCTGTTGGTTGCAGATTGTTTGGTGATTGCAAATTTGGAAGATGTCTTACCAGTTTTTAGGCTTCGATGACTCAAAGGACGAGCTTCTCTCTCATCACTCCTCTGAGCGGAGATGGGATTATCAAGAGTTTCGTGATCGACGACGGGAGGAGTCTCCTCTTACCCGTCCTTCTTCAGTCCATGCATCTTAGAGGATTCCATCTACTATGAAGGTTCCATCGGCAAAGACTACTTCAGATGTCCGCATGCCTTCCTTGATCCCCTCGATACAAGTGCCCATACTCCCTTCCTTTTCTAAGAAAGACAAGTTGGATGGTTCCAACTATTCCCTCTGGTCATGCAAGGTGGAATGCCTCCTTGATATGTTCAACCTATGGGAGCTAGTCTCTTAACCCATCGACCGTCCCCCAGTGGATCCTTCTGATGGGGCCTTTATGGACCGTCTCACCTTGTGGGATCAGCTCAACTCTCGAGCCCGATCTTTTCTCTTCATGAGTCTTCATGACTCTTTTCTTGTTCATGTTCACAAGTTCAAGACCACGACAGAAGTATGGAAGAAGCTTGTGTCTTTGTATCAGCACGAGACATTTGCTCTCCCCTAGTCTTCTAGGGATCTACAGCCGTTCAATGGGGAGCCTTCTTCATATGAGGAGAATCTACCTTCCCTTGGTAAGGGGGAGTCCCTTCCACAAACAGGTGCTTTGCAGGTTCTGGAGGCCACTTGGTCTCCCTCGCAGCAGCAGGAGTCTCTTCGAATTCCTCGGTGGTACAAGTAGCTTATACAGGAGTCACGTGTTTCTCACTTTCTTGCTCCACCTTTAGGTCCACGCAAATCAGCCCGATTACAAGACCAACGGGATAGTTCACTCTGTGTAAACTATGATCTTATGTCTCAAATTCTTCAGGATTCCGAGCCTTCTACTGCTGTGAGCAAGCTCTTGCACAAGATGTTTGGAGACAAGTTATGCACGCAGAGCTCACTTCCATCGAGTGAAATCAAACTTGAGAGCTTGTACCACATTCCAAGAAGCGGAAGGTAATAGGTGTGAAATGGGTCTTTAAGACCAAGTATCTCGTAGATGGTTCCTTGTACAAGCACAAAGCTAGGCTTGTTGCCAAGGGTTTTACTCAGCGTGCAGGATTGGCTTATTTTGAGACTTTTGCTCCTACAGCTCGAATGTCTACTATTCAAGTTATTTTCGCTCTTGCTACTCACCACCACTGGCTTGTCTACCAGATGGACGTCAAGTCAGCCTTTCTGAATGGAGTCCTTGAGGAGGAGATCTCTGTGTCCGAGCCTCCAAGTTTTCTTGTGCAGGGGAAGGAGGATCATGTCTACAGGCTGCAGAAGGCCCTCTATGACCTAAAGCAAGCTCCTCGTGCTTGGTATCAACAGATTGACCGCTTCTTTGTACAGAGTGGTTTTCATCGCTCCTATCATGACCCCAACCTTTACTTCAAGGTCGCGGGTGACCATTGTGTTTTATTGATCTTGAATGTTGATCTTATCATTACAGGGAGCGACACTCAGGTGGTGGATCACACTTGGACTATTCTTCGACAAGAGATTGACATAACGGATCTAGGGATCCTTCACTTCTTTCTGGGATTGGAGATCTATCAGATGGCACAAGGCATCTTTATCTCGTAGCACAGGTATATCTCCAAGCTTCTTTCAAAGTTTCGTATGGCCGAGTGTCGGTCTATTTCTTGCCCCATGGACCCAGATTCCAAGCTAGTGGCATATGCAGTTCCCTTTACCGATCGGTCCCACCTGTTACAGGTGCCTTGTTGGCTCACTTCTCTGGCTTCTTCACACTCGGCCGAATATCTCTTTTGTGATGGCTTTGTTGTCTTTTTTTATGACAACTCCTACTCAGAATCACTTAAAGGCGGCCTTGCGTGTCCTTCAATATTTGCAGGGGACTTGATCCTATGGGATCATGTATGGCAATGGAACCACTCTTTCTGGATGGAGTGATTCTAATTGGGCAGGTGATGTGGATTCTCGACGATCCACTATAGGTTATACTTTTACCCTTGGATCCGGTGCTGTCTCTTGGAGCAACAAGAAGCAACCTACTATGGCACTTTCTTCTACAAAGGTTGAGTGTCGGGCCTTATATTCGACCGCTATGGAGGCAGTTTGGCTCCGTCATATGTTGGCGAAGATTGGCTTTCCGCAGTCAAGATTTACAGAGTTGTGCGTGGACAACCAAAGTGCCCTTGCTCTAGCGACGAGCCCAATGTTTCATGCTCATACGAAGCACATTGATGTTCAATTGCACTATGTTCCAAAGCAGATTGTGGATTCGGAGCTGGCGGTGGCCCACAGTCCCACAGCGGACAATGCAGTTGATCTCTTCACGAAGCCTTTGCCTTAGGCTTCTTTGCTTCATCACATGCAGTTGTTAGGTCTTCAGACCCTCCCAGGATCTGAGAGGGGCTGTTGGCCTGTCATATTTCATTAATAGTATGTCATCTCCTGGTTGTGAGCTCCTGCTAGAGTCTGGCAGGAGACAGAGGAGCTCTAGCATTTCTTGTGTTGTCGATTTTGTTTGCGGGTGGCACTCAGCCCAAAATGGACCTGTAGTCATCCCATATTTGGGCAGGTCGACTAGTTTTGTTGATGGGGGGCTATTTATAGCTGCCCCCCCAATCATTCTCTTTCACTTCTCTTGCAAATTTTAGCACACACTCCTCCATTCCCACTCTAACATTGGTGCTGCCACTGTTTACAGCCTGATCTGGTGCCCTCACAGACACTCCGGGCTGCGTGCAAGGATTGATAAGTCCATAATTTTGTATTTATCATTCATTTCAATCAGCGCAGTATTTCTTCCTTCATTTTCTGCGCTCTCTCTCTCTCTCTCTCTCTCTCTCTCTCTCTCTCTCTCTCTCTCTCTCTCTCTCTCTCTCTCTCGTAAAAGGTAATTGTATTAATTACGAAAAAAATACAAGATTACTTGATTACAAGATACATGATGACACTAAGTCATCATGTGAAGAGGTTCCAGTACTACGAGTTACAAAGTCATGGCAAAGACGCGGAGGAAATTGTCATATGCCAGGGACGTAAGTCCTCCCTAGAGAGCATGTCAGAATGTTGGAGAAGATCTAGCTGCCAATACAAGAGGCCCTTAAGCCTAGCAATATGCCGCTGAACATTATAGGCGGAATCAAAAAGAAAGCATTCCAAATGGTCAAGTTATGCCAACAGCCCCAATATCGAAGAATCTCTCTCTCTCTCTCTCTCTCTCTCTCTCTCTCTCTCTCTCTCTCTCTCTCTCTCTCTCTCTCTCTCCATGTTCCTTCTTCCGTTGCGCACTCTCACAATTAGACCCATAAAAACTAGTCTTTCCCTTTGAACTAGCCACTTTTTCTTTTTACAACCCCTTGTTCCGAGCCATGGATTATGAGTTATTAATTTTTGAAGAATTTTCTGCCCATTTCACGTGTTTCTATGTGAACGTGCCTTTTTCGCATCGAACCTGCAATATGTTGTAATATCCCTGGCCTACACCTTCCCATGGACATTTTTCCTTTTTATTGCCTATCATTCCGATGTACGGTTTGTCTGTTATTAATTTTTTTGTAGTTTCGAGTATTTTTTTGTGCGTTTTTGACTATTTTTCCATGAAAACCTGCCTTCATTACCTCCCAATTTAATTTTGATTGAATAGCTCTGTCCAGCTTGGTCTCCTGCATGATTTTCCTTTTTCCTCCATCTTGTTCCACCCTACCGATTTTATTTTATTAATTTCTCTGTGTGTTTTTATGTTCTTTTTTCTTCTTTTTCCCATGGAAATGCTCCCTAACGCCGTAACTGCGTTTTGCCCAAACGAATCTATTCTTTCACTTACGTTACCCTCCGTTCCGATGTATGGATTTCTCCGTATTATTTTCCGACTCTATTTTTATTTGTGTTTTTGCTTTTTTTTCCATGCGAACACGCCTTTCCCTCCCCGGAACTGCATTCGACCCTTCCCATCCTGTCTATCCTATTCCTACGGACATTTTCCGTGTTCACTTCATCGCGTTTCCACCACCGGAACTTTTCATCTTACTTTTTCTTTCCAATTAGGAGGTGTCACATAAGAAGAGTAAGGTGGGACGGCAAGAATAGAGCCCAGTGATACATGTTGTACCATAGGGATAGGCATGGTGACTCGTGGCCCTTGCCTAGCTATAGATTGTGATACATGATGATAAACTGATGGCGCACTAGGTAATGATATGTGTGCGAAATATGGAACCATCTCGCACACTAGAGTTTGGTACACTTCAATAGGTAACCCTAGTGAAGGTAAGGAGATTGAGAATAACAAATAGGTAAACAAGGGCACCATGCTCTACAAAGTGGCTGCCAAATTATGTGACCTCTCTTAATTCATGGATTGTGACCCCTCTTAACTCATGGATGGTGTGTTAGTTTTCCTGATGTGACTCTCTAGCAAGCTAGCACCAAATATTCCTGGAACTTGCTGACTCATATTCCTATAAGAACTTTCTAACTCACCGGCTCTTCTTCAACAATTTCCCCAGCTTCTAGAAGGTTCTCTTCATGTATCCAAAGCTCTAGTAAAAATAGCCCCAAAATCTTTAATCCTCATATAATATATTGAAAAAAGCAATGAAATCTCTGTTTGATGTGTGTGCGCGCGCACGCATGCGCTTGCTCAAAGAGATGCACAAATCTAGTCTCTTCAGTATATTTGGACTATGATGCACCAAAACAAATATCTCCTAAATCTACCAACTACAAAAGATGTTATCCCATCTTTTTTTTCTCGAGCCGCATCTATTAATGTTTGCATACTAGTGCCTATCAAGGTTATCACCGTGAATACTTTTGCTCTTAGCCTACAAGTCAGCTAAAGTAACTAATGAAGGACTAGAAAATCGAACTTATTTACCTTTCACCCATTCTAATGAGTTCAAATTTGAGAACAATCTCGATCCCATGTCAATGGGTCCTCCTTGCGCTCGAAGTTCCTAATCCTTGCTAGTATCATACTCAAGCTCTTGTGCACCTCCCTTGGAGTTGTAGATGGGATCATCACAATGGTTTACCAAAGAAATAGGAGTTGTGTTAAGGGGGTGTGAATTTTCAACTTATTCTTTACACATGTGAGTGCATATGTGAACATAAGTTGAAATATGAGACACAGTGAACAGGAAAACCTAAGCTTGTTGGGCAATGACAGACATTGGCAAAAGGTGTAGTGGACAAGTGACAGTTGGTGTCTAGTCTCACATCTTGGCTCTAGACATTAAATATGCCTTTAAAAATGACTTTTTGTATCATGGAAGTTAGAGAATTCAAACATTTAATGCTTTGGACTAAGGTTAATGAAAGTCTGAACACTTTTAAGCCCAAAGGACTTAGGATTTTGAAGTGACAATTGGGAGTGGCTAATTCTTGGACAGGGACAAGGACATTTTAATTTCCACAATTAATCAATTGCTGGAAATGTGCTTTCTACAGGCTGAGTATGCATGGGCATGTTTGTCACTTCGCACAAGGAGAGAAAACATCCCATGCACGGCTGTATGAGGACATTTTGGGCCAATCTAAAGGTGGACTCATCAATTCTGAGCTGCCCGTGGGATCATGTCAGTAAGGATTGTTAAAGAAATTGCAAGGATTGAGCACGAATGGTCAAAGATTGAAGCTCAAGAGCTTCCATGGAGTCAAATTTAGGGGGAAGTGGGTTTAAAGCTTCAATCTTAAGCATTTGAAGCTTCAAGATTTCTCCTAAGCATTAAATATACAAGCCTTGAAGATTATTTTGGTAATATTGGACCATCGGAGGCTTCATCAAGCATTTGGAGATTAATCAAGTCATCATCAACCATGTCAAAGGTACACTTCTTCAAGTCTTAATCTCTCTCATTCATCCATTTGCTGAGCTTTATCCAATTGATTGAGAGATTAAAGAATTTCAATAATTTCCATCCAATCTTAGCCAACCATTGCTTGAATCAATCTATTCATGTAATGGAATGTTTGCTTGATGCATGTTGAATCTAATTAGTGAATTAGAGGCTTCAAACTGAAATTCCCAGCATTGCATTTAATCTGATTGATTAAGCCTATTGATTGATAAGATTGCTTACTCTAATCCATTGATTGGCTATTTTTTAAAAATTCAAGATTAAAATATTGTAAAAGGGTAAGTACTAGCAATTAGTGAGTCACTGAATTGCATTGGTGAGACCCTCTTCCTATCCAATTTTTCAAAATTTCCATCCTATTGCATTTCATGAAAAGGGCTGAATGGATATTTCAGAAATGCATCTCATGCTGATTGATTAGAGGAGTATGCTATTGCCATGTTGATATTCCCACCAAGAAAAAAGGTGGATACCGAGAGAGAGAGTGGGACAAAAGAGAGGTGAACCTTCCTCACTATTGAAGACCCTGAAGGGGTGCAACCAACTGACCCAAGGGGAACTTTTCCCACCTGAGAGACAACAGGGGAAGCACCAGATCAGTAGAGCGAATTGATTTGCATCGCTTTCTGGGGCTGGAATAGTGGGACAACCTGACCTGCAGCACATTCTGGGGCTGAGAACAGTTGGGCAACCACATTTGCTGGATGCTTGGGAGCTGGAATGGCAGGCATCAGCATCTGAGATGCATCTCAGCAGTAGTAAGATGACTGCATACATGGCTATTCTGGTCAAGCAATAGCTGATCTGGGCCATTTGATGACTGCAGCAGCAATGCCCTTAAAATCAGTAAACTACCTGTTTTATGGATGGTTCAGGGACTAGGAATCAGAGATTCTCTCTCCTGTGCTGTTCTTCTTTTCTTACTTCGTAAATTTGGGCACTCAACACACTGAGATTCATGTCCAAAACTCAGTAGAGATTAGGGTTTCTCAGCTGCCTTGGAATGTGTTCTCAACAATGTCAGCTATGCATAAAGACTATTTGCTGTTAAGTTGAAGATCTACAGTGAATCTGCAAAGAATTGGTCATCTACAGCAAGGGTGACTTGCACACAATTGAAGAAGATCCAATTTGGTACCCCAAACACTCCAAACCAAGGGGTAAAATAGGGGAATTCACTGCTGATCATTTTGAGCAGCCAAATGTTCCAGATTTTGTAAGAGATTGAGCTCAGTTAATAGAGGAAGTAAGTTTATGGCAAGGCCTTCCATCTTCCTAGGGATCCAGCTATTCTCTTGGTTGTACATGATCTTGGAATAATGTGAAAAGAAATACCAAAATGTGCACCAACATTTTTGGGGCCATTAGGTGTTGACTCGTCTCAATCTCTTGAGGGCAATCTATCCCAAAGTGGTAAAGTGCTGAAGTTTCAATTTATGATGTGTTTTATGCTTTAATTGCTTGCTGTAATTAGTGTAATTCAACATTCCACCACCCTTTCTCAAAAAGAAGGCTGGTTTCAAGAACGCTACATGAGCTCTGAGGTAGGCCCAATCTGTGCGAGCCTCTTTGTTTTCTCCACCTCAAAACTTCAAAATATTCTTCTCTAGTAAGTGGAAACAAATTTGTTGATGGAATACCTGGCATGATGTGGATACAAAATATTCTTCTCTAGTGAGTCAATACAATTTTGTTGATGGAATACCCGACATGATGTTAGGAGGATTTTTTGTTTCAGGTATATGATGCCAATCCCTCAGGGTCTCCATGGAAACAGGTGTGGACGCCAAACAAATAGGCCCTAGGGGTGACTCCTTTGGTGAGATTCAGTATTCTTCCACGAGTTGGTGCCTGTCTGACTGCTTCACTCACCTTGCAGTGATGCACGCAAGATAGTCGCAGAGATTCTATATTCAGATACATACCCCCACGACCATCAGATTCCTATGTGCATGTTTCTTCCAGCTATTTTGGTCTCATGAACTCAGCCTTATTTGTGATGTTTACAGGCTAGCAGCCCTGGCCACTTGAATATGTCTGAGGCCGGTGACTCCCTACTTGAGTCACAAATAATCCAATCTCACATATCCACACTTAAATATTACCTATTTATCCAAAAATGTTCACATCTGCATAACTGTCCTTTTCCTACTGATCTATCAGGTTTTCAACATGCACATACTAAGGAAATGCCGTTGATGAATCGCTGCATGATTCACAGGACTATGGAAGAAAGGTTGAGCCTCCTTTGAAAAGTTCCAAAAATTAGTAAGGTGTTTGTTTGTGGTGTAATCAGAGAGGCTTTGGCAGCAAATTTGTAGGCATTGTAACAGAATTTTGAATGCAATATATGTTGTGTGTAATCACAGAGACTTCAGCAGCAAATTTCTAGGCATTGTAAGAGAATTTTGAATGCAATATAATTGTGACTAAAGTCAAATCAACCACTAGCTATGTGTTGACATGACTAAAGTCAAATCACATTAGCCATGTGTTCATGAAAACTGCTAAAATCTTCAGCTTGAATTCATAGAAGCCCAAAGAGAATATATTCTACCTGGGGGAAAAACACTGAATAATACTCACCATAACCATACCTCATGCTCTCAAACCTTTCCAAAGCAATGTCAGCTTCACCTCTATTAGCCTGTTTCAGCAAGTTGAATATAATCTTATAAGAAGGGAAAACACACACACACACAAGTCAGCTGGACATGGTGATTGATGTCATGCATTAAACAACCAAATATTACCATGACAACTCACTGCATAAACTGAAGGTTCTCTCATTTTTATGAACTATGAGTTACAGCATTGATAGTATATCTCAAGGTAAATGTTTATCAAACAGTTGGACTTTTCTTTCAAACAAGCAATCTACTAAGTGTCCTGACTTATTAACAACAAGAAGTCCAAATATTGCAAGCAGTAAGACTGGGAAGGAGGTTCAACCTTAGAGATGGGCAAGCTGCATCATGGGCACACGACAGTGTATGCCCTGAGTAATTTTGGCAAATAGTCAGTCAAAGTGTGCCATTGACACTCTGTGTAAACCCTAACCCTAATAAACTGGGGTCTAACCTGAATCCTAACAATATCAAGGTGGTAGGGTGGGAGAATAAGTTTGCATTGTGTGGAAGACATGAGGGAATCCAAGGATGGTCTATCGAGATGAAGTTTTCAGGATAAAATTTTAATGAGTGGAAAGAGAATTCCGAGAAACTTCATTTGCCGTAAACATGACCATGCTTAGACATGATGAAAAGTGCTGATGTGGCATGCTGCCATGGCAAAATTTAATGAAGGACATTAAACCTCAATCAAAATTGTGTTCTATTACTTACTAATTTACAGGAAATTTTTTATTTCCCTTTATCTATCTACTTTTGGCGAATTGCTACACACAACTAGCAAGAACTAATAGGCATGCTGCAATTTGCAGTGGTCATGCTGCTGTGTACGGCATATGGCATCCAAGTAGGTCAACCTAATGGACACACTGCCATTACAAAACAAAAGATTGTTGTGCTACAGGCACACGTGCAGATCCAGGCCATGTTGGCCCATGTCATGTTTGATATTTCTCGTCCTCCTTGCCCATGTGCTGCTCTTCAAAGAAGATTCTGGGAGGCAGTGTTGTGAAGAGTCATTGGCTGAGGTCTCTAAGCAAGAAGCTGTAGAATAGGCTCTTTTAATCGCTTGAGAGAACGGACAAAGCAACTGGCTCATTTGCAATGCTAAGTACCTCACAAAATTTGTGACAGCTTGCAATAAAGTATATAAGCAACCGCAAGGGGTTCAGGGCCAATTTGACATTGGTCTCTCTAAGTAGAAGCATCCCATGTATTCTTTTCTTTCTGATTTCCGCAGCTTTAAATTATATGGGCTAGAGACTTGTTTCTTTGGGACCAGTCCAGAGTTTACCCAATTCACTTACAGTAGCTCAATTGACACTTCATAGTCATTCTTGAGACCACCATCATCAATTGCGATGAGAGGTTGTAGCGAGTCACTATGTCTTCTTCAACAAGCCTATTCAAACCTCACTCTTTTCCAACAGCTCCTCTATCCACAAAGTATTCAATTCGGCTCCCACATCTTGTGAACAAGTTCCTGTTGAGCTAAAATATGCATTACTTGCTAATTAGCCTCTTAAACAGCCCCAAAACACACTAAAAAATGCTCTTTTAGCGTAAAAACCCTAAAACGGGGAGAGGTTCAAGAGAGTTCAGTGGAAACCCTAAAACGGGGAGCGGTTCGAGAGAGTTTAGTGGAAACCCTAATTTTTGGGGCGCCCAGCCACACCTATAGATAGACAGGCTGCCCCCACTCAGCCTCATTCCGTCTGTGCAGGTTTCTCACTCCACGTGCAGATTTCAGCCATCAACCTCCTTCCACGTGGCTGTCCAGCCCTCCAGACTGCTGCCACTCCATGCGTGTTTGCTCCTACTACTGGCGCCTTCATCCATATTGACGTCACTTGCAAGAGACATCATCATCTGCTGCGATCTGATCATCCAGTCATCGCCATTCACATTAGACACTGTTTCAGCCTGCTGTTTACAGCAACTCTGCACAGTTTCCAGCCTCTGATCAGCGGTACACTCTTGCGTTTACCGGTTTCCAGTCTCCAGACTGCTGCTTTTTGGTGACCAACCTGCTGCCATTCACTATTCAACACTCCTACACTCCGACTAGTGGTCACAGACTTGGGATCCATCTCCGGTGGATGTCACACTCCGACATTGCTCTACACTTGAGCACACTGTACACTCTTACATTCATTTACAGCATCCATTCACTTTAGAGTTGTGTTCTCTCTCTCCCTTATTTTGTTTGAGTTTTGCGTTTAGAGTTTGAGTTTTGAGTTTTGCATTTAGGGTTTGAGTTTTTCCCTCTATGTCTCTGCCTGTGTGTCTCTATGTGTTTCTGTCGTGGTCGTACACTCTATGTGTCCTTAGTGCAAACCCTAACAGTTTTCTTTATATGGTATCGGAGCCGGTGCTCTTGCAAAGAGTATCCTGCGGATATTGTGGAGAGCTAGTCTTTGTGCGAGGCACACAATACGACTCGTAACCGAATCACAATGTCCAAGACACCTTCTTCTCCAGTTCCTATGATGTCTTATTAGGCTTCTCCATCATTGGAGGCCCTGAGACAGCATTATGGACTTGGTGAGGAGAACGACACTCCACCTTCACCAGATTTCACTAACATGACAGAGTAGGACTTTGAGGAATACTATCGCAACAAGTACCGTGATGCTTACACCCCTCCTACCAATTTTGCTACCACATTCTTACCGGTTGGTGAGCCTGGCCACCTCTCCGATCATGGAGGACATACGGCATTCGGAACATTTGGCAATCCATCTTCATCATCTCAGTCAAGTCGAATGTCAGGTTTGTACAATTCTTTTGTGTTGCATGAATCAAAACCCTCGCCTATTTCTTCTTTTGAGGTACAAGATCCAAATGGCTTTGCATATGTGAACTTCAATAGAGGGGGCTCACAAAGCACACGGAATTCGGATACATCTACAGCTTCTATTTCATTTGAGCATATCACACACACTTCTCATTTCCCTCCCATCCCACCCTCTTCTATATCACACCTTAATCACCTTTCATCATCTTTCCAAAACCTTGGATTACACTCCACATCTGCATCACACACCCTAGGGATTGGATCTTCCATCTCAGCTCCTAGCACCATTTCCTTCTCCTCCCCTTTCTCTACCTCTTTGCACCATGGTACTTCGTTAGGGGGAATGCCACCCTTTAACACAGTGTCTCTCACCTTTTAGCAAATGAGCACACCCATAACTCCTGGGTCGACTGTGATGGGCATCCCCCTCACTATCCCCAGCTTTGCATCTCACATGATCACTCATACGCAGGGGTTTCCATCCTCAGCTTATGGTGCGTCTTCACACTCTCCTTGGGTTACACCTACGCAGGGATTCCCATCTTTTGCTTCCCGTGTTCCTGTCCCACCCCCTTGGGTTTTTCACATGGCTACCATGACCATGCCTAGTCAGCCCATCCCTACCTATGGATCCACCTTGCACACTACCCGCATGCCTAGTGGGCACTCTGAGGCCCATTCCCAAGTGTACTCCACTCCCCCATCCTACCCCCGCTACACTTTTTCACACTATCCATCTCCGAGCACTATCACTCCTGTTGCAACGGCCAAAAATGATTTAGCGGATAAGGCACGTTTGAACGGGTCAAATTTCACCACTTGGTCTAATTTCATGTAACAAGTGCTTGAGTCTTAGGGTCTTTGGGACCTTGTCATTGGTTTACAGCCTATGCTGGACCCTCGACTAGCTCACCCTAATTACATTCGTCAATGGAGAGCCCGCAATGTCACAGTCAATGTTGAGCTGATGCACGGATTGCTTCCTGAGTTTCACTCTCAGTTGTAGCACTTCCTGCTCGAGTCAGAGCATTGGAGTCACCTTCTCGACCGCTATGCGGCTCATGATCGTACTCGACGCATCAATCTCAACTCTGAGCTTCAAGAGTTCTCTATTAAGAAAGGGGATGATCTGAAAGTCAAGCTGGCTGAATATAGGCGGTTACTTGCCGAGTTCGCCACTATTGGCTCTCCAAAGTCAGATGACAATCAAATTACATTCTTCTTGAAAAAGTTGCCTGAAAAATACTTTAATTTCATTCAACGCATCATCTCCCAACCTCGATTGCCAACCTTCTACGAGTTTGAGTGCCAATTCTTGCGTTACGCGAGGCTGCATGATCAAGTCCACAAGAAATCCTCATCACAGCTTTATTCAAAGCAGAGGGGGTTGGCTGCCTCTTCTTCGACAGGAAAAACACAAGTAGCAATAACTCGCAAGATGCGAAGGCAAGTCAATCAAAGGGTGACTCCTCTTCCTCAAATGGAACCAAAGAATCTAGACCTATCTAGCAGCAACTCCCTAAGAAAAACCGGTTTTGCACACATTGCCTAGGAGCAAGCCATGTGGAGAGGGAGTGTTGAGCTAAAATATACATTACTTGCTAATTAGCCTCTTAATCAGCCCCAAAACACACTTAAAAATGCTCTTTTAGAGTAAAATCCCTAAAACGGAAAGTGGTTCAAGAGAGATCAGTGAAAACCCTAAAACGGAGAACGGTTCGAGAGAGTTTAGTGGAAACCCTAATTTTTTGGGTGTCCTTCCACATCTATAAATAGACAGGCTGCCCCCATTCAGCCTCATTCCATCTGTGCAGGTTTCTCACTCCGCGTGCAGATTTCAGCCATCAGTCTCCTCCCACGTGGTTGTCCGAACCTCGAGACTACTACCACTCCATGCGTGTTTGCTCCTGCTGTTGGCGCCTTCATCCATGCTGACGTCAGTTGCTAGCGACATCATCATCTGTGGCGATCTAATCGTCGAGTCATTGCCAGCCACATGAGACACTATTTCAGCCTGCTGTTCATAGCAACTATGCACAGTTCCCGCCTCTGATCGGCGGTACACTGCTACATTTACCAATTTCCAACCTCCAGACTGCTGCATTTTGGTGACCAGCCTGTTGTCATTCACTATTCAGCACTTCTACACTCCGACTTGTGGTCACAAACTTGGGATCCGTCTCCGGTAGACGTCACACTCCGACATTGCTCTGCCTTTGAGCACACTGTACACTCTTACATTCATTTACAGCATTCATTCACTTTAGAGTTGTGTTCTCTCTCTCTCTTCTTCTGTTTGTGTTTGAGTTTCTGTGTTTGAGTTCTGAGTTTTGCATTTAGGGTTTGAGTTTTGCCCTCTGTGTCTGTGTTTGTCTCTTTGTGTTTCTGTTGTGGCCGTATACTCTGTGTCCTCAGTGCAAACCCTAGCAGTTTTCTTCACAATTCCACCTCTACCTACCTAGCTACCTCATTTGCTCCCCTTTACCACTTCGTCAACAATATTCACATGGTGTGCCAAAATCTTCACCATCAGTTAGCATGTGGTCATTGAAACAAGGCTTATTCATTTTCTTTAGGTATTGTATCATTTGTGGGAGACCAATGAAGAGACATCAAGGATTGGTTTTGGGAGATCATCATCTACATTTCAATGCAATCAAAACGAGTTCCTAGAGTCCTCTAGGCTATCACAACACAACTAATTAGTGCCCTTTTTATTAATTTACATAATCGGTTATTTATTGAATTTGTTTTCTTTATACTTACTAGATAGCTAGAAAAGTGCATTAGAGCTCACCATTGATAAGTAGTCACAAGTTATGGTGGACCCACATGCCCACATAGTGGCTTAGACGAGATAATACATACTTCCACCTATATGACCCAATTGGGCATCTATGACCAAAACCCATGCATATCAAGGTTAAAATCAACAAGGAGGCATGATTATAAAAAGTTCGTATGATGTACATATGTAGCCTCAATGTTTAGAATGTAGATATCTTTGTATAGAAAACTCATAAGAGAATTCCAACATTATTTTTGTAACATGCTCAAAAAGAGCTTTCACAAATGGGGAGATCCCTAAATTTTAGGATATTCCTAAATTTCACATCTTTAAACTTGTGCACATCATATAAAGGGATTTGGTTATAGTCACCTTCAAGAAGTTGTTGGACTCCATGCATAAGAATCCAGTCCTATTTGTCCCAAGAGATTTCATATGGTCAATAATGTCCAAAGTACTCAATCAATCAAAGAAATAAAAATGCCGGTTTTTCAATCTTTCTCTCTCCTTTTTGAATTCTAGTCCTTCTCTCTCCTCTATCTCCACATGTGTCAGACTCCTTGGAAGCTAGTTGTGAGTACCACTCTTGCTCGGTCCTTGGCATTGCTCGCCTTGGAGATTGAATTGATGGTGCAATGTTTGAAGTCATCTTCCCTTCTGTGTTCTTACTTCTCGCTAATGTCGAGCTTTCAAATCAACACTTAGGTATCCTCAATGAGTGCCTAGCTCTGATACCATGTAAAGAAATAATCAAGCAAAGAAGAAAAACACAAAGTGTACAACAAAACCCAATGATAGAACAATAGAACATGAAGAGTAACTCAAAATGAAAGAAGAATGAATGCTCAAAACACACTATCCAAGGTGAGACGGGGGTAGGAATCCCAAATCACAACAAACAGCCTTTGGCTGAGAGACCCACTGCTATAAATGGAGGAAGGAAGCTGGGCAGCCTGCTCTATCCTACAAATGCAAGGCTGAACCTGGTGCAAACTGATCTGATGTACCATGTCGCAGTCCCAAGGCTGACGTCAGCTCCTAGAAAACATGGACGCACAGCAGGTGCAGTCAGCCAATGCAGGCAGTAAATGTGCAACCAACAGGTCTGAAGGTGATATCAGCTGATGAACAGACTAGTTGGGTTGAAAATGCAGACCCAGATGCCGTTGCCAGCTGCAGACTGCTAACATGCCATGTGTGGCAAATTGAACTGGAGGAGATGGCTGATAAGGGTGTCTCGCTGCAGGGCAGCATCACAAGCTGAGATGGCCACTAGAGAAGGGAAGCAGTTCTAACTTATGCTTGAAGAAGATGAAGAGACTTATATTATTGCTGAATAACTCCATGAGAATGTTTTGTATATCTATTTACACTTGTGTCAAGGACCCCAATTATTTTTATCAAATACATCAATATTTCCTCTATTTTCTCTATATTTCCCCTCCTTACAATCCATCCCCACCCAGATATTTTTGTCCTCAAAAACAAAATAGAGAGCTTATTACAAGAAATTCCAAGTGGTGCAGAGGAACAGAATACTCTACATAGACTGAACAAAAGCTTCCCTAATCTTCAAGAATCCTTCAAAGGAGAAATATTAAATGTAGAGCTAAAGACCAAGTCAGATATACATGCTTTAATGTTAAACCATAAAAAGAAAAACTTGGTTCCAAACTCTTCAGACAAGAGCTCTTCTCATGACACCTTTCAAGGTGTGGGAGAAGTTACAACTTATGTCTGAGGCTCAACCAACCATGCAAGTTGTAACCCTCTATGGTCAACAATAGAATATCATGTTCAAGACGACTAACATAAATCAATCTTTCCTTCGCAAGGTGACACAACTATAGGATTAGCTTCATATCCTTCCTAAAGGCTATTTCGTGGATTGGTGGGGGCGGGACCATTCTCTATACACTCCTTGTCATAACAAAATAGAAAAATAATTTGTATCATTTCTATTATTTTGTATATTTAATTGTTTGTTTCCTTTGCACTTACTAGATATAAAGGAAAGTGCATTAGAGTTGGCCATTGATGAGTGGTCACAAGTTATGGTGGATCCACCTAGTGGGTTAAAGAAAAGACAGTACACACTTCAACCTATATGATCCAATCGGGCAACCTATTGTTATGGGAGCACTAGACTGTGCTTGAGAGACTAGACTAGACACAAGATTTGTTACAAGAATTCTAATCACAAGACAATCCCACGTAGGGGCACAAGGTGCAATGTTAACTTAAGAAAGATACGGAAAATCCCACAACCCGAGACCATAGGCATAGACAACAAGACTCCATAGGATATGAAGGATCCCACAACTTGCGACTGTAGGTATGGATACAAGATATCAAAATTACAAGACGTCCCTCGACGGGGATGAACAAGATATAAGATAGTACTAGACAATATCTCGTACTATGATATTACAAGGTGACAAGACAACGAGTATAATGGAAGACAAGACTAAATACCATGACTAGACAAAAACTAGAACTAGAACTCGAAGTTACTTACTTAGAGGTCTCGACTCCTTGAGCTCCCAAGACTGGCATTGGCAAGACTGAGGAGCTCTATGGCAAGCCTCTCCTTTTATAGGTATTGGAGAGCGGCTAAAGATCTTCTAGAATGTTTCATGATGATATCATCAATTATACAAGCAATGACATGGCACATCTTCTAGAATATTCTATGATGACATGGCAAGGGTAGGTTCATATGGTTGACTTGAGGATGTCCTATTAAGGGTACGTTCGCATGGGGCATGGATTTATATGGCATGAGCAAGATTTAATCCTGACCATGCCATGTCCATGACATCACCCCCCCCCCTCTAGCAACGAGTTCCATGAGGAGCAGCTTGGTGGTTTGATCCAAGTTTCAGTGGATTCCTCTTGTGAAATTCTTTAACTTTGAGAGGTGCTCTTTGGAGATTTTCTGCAAGTTCCCAAATGCAATCATTGATGCCATATCCTTTCCAATGAACAAGGTATTCCAATCGACCTCGGAAGATCCTTGAGTCTAAGACATACTCGACCTCAAATTATTCATGATCTTCAATCTAGACAAGTAGTGGGGGATTAGATCTCTCCCCCCTCAATGGTGAGCTATGCTATGGCTCGAGCAAGGAAACATAGAAGACTAGGTGGATCTTCATGGTGCTGGGGAGTTGAAGTCGATAAGCAAGTGGGTTGATCTGAGCTACGATAGTGAAGGGCCCAAATCTCTATTGGTCTAGCTTGGTGGAGAGCCTTGTTGCCTGGAGATTATGCCTGAGGAACCATACTTTATCACCGACTTTGTATGTTGGATGTTGAAGACGATGTTGGTCCGCATAGTGCTTGTATTGATTCTGAAACTTTGGGATTTGTTGCTTGAGTTCTTGGTGTATGTTTGCTAGGTGTTGAGCTTTATCTCGGACGGCCGCATTCTTTACTTGATTGGAGAGATATACAAGCATCCTTGAATGCTGGCCATAGTTTGCAAAGAAAAGAGTTTGCTTGGTAGATACATGGATACTATTATTATAAGCAAACTCTCCAAAGGGCAAGAACTCAAACCAATCAATCTAATGGTAGTTGATGGTACAGCGGAGATATTTTTCCAAGACTTTGACCATCAGTCTATGGATGATTGGCTATGGATAACTTAACTTGGACTCCAAGGAGGTTGCAAAGGCTCTTCCAAAAACTAGATATGAATTGGGGACCCCGATCGCTGATGATATCGTCTGGGAGTCCATGTAATCTGAAAATGTATCTAAGGAAGAGTCTAGCAGTAGTTACGCCTATGATGGTCTTGGTAGTAGGGATGAAATGTGCCATTTTTGTGAACCTATCTACCACAACAAGAATAGAGTCATATTTGTCTAATTTATGACGATCTGTTATGAAATCCATGGATAGAGAAGATCAAGGTTGCACTCGAATGGGCAAGGGTTACAGGAGACCATGTGGTTTGTGACGAGGTACCTTGGCCCTATTGCAAGTATCACATGATTTTATATATTCCTTAACTTCTTTCCACATCTACGACCACCAAAAATCTCTAGAAATAAGCTCTAAGGTCTTATTAACTCCAAAGTGTCATGTTGCTAGGGTGTCATGGCATTGTAGGAGTACCTCAAGTCTCAACTTTCCTGGAGGGATGTAAAGTAGATCCTTATAATATAACAATCCATTAGTTTCTTGAAACTCACAAAATTCATTTCCTTTTCCCTCTTGATTCTTTCTCTTGACATTATTCGCCCAATCCTCATGCAACAGGGCTTCATGGATTAACTAGATCAAGGTAGGTCCGTCTTGTTTACAACTGGAGATGGTTGCTAGTCGGAGGTACTCTTGGCTCGAGTAGTATTGCTCAATGTTGATCAAAAGCTTCTTCTCCCTTCTTAGGTGCTAGGTAGGATCTTCTTGATAAAGCATCTAATTAGCATTGTTGATGTCTTGGGTGATAGGTGATAACCAAGTCAAACCTAGGTAAGAAGTTACTCCAACGGAATCGTCTTTGATTCAAGATACAGATTGTCATAAAGTATTCTAGATTTTTGTGATCTATATAGACGATAACTTTATGGGTTGCACCCTCTAGATGATGACGCCAAGTATCAAAGGCATCTACAATGGCAAGGAGTTCTTTGTCATGGATCTTATAGTTTAACTTTGGAGGGGAGAACTGTGAGAGTGCGCAACGAAAGAAGGAACTCAAACATAGAGGAAGAGAGAGACAATCTGCAAGAGAAGAAGAAAATAAGCCTACACTGAACAAGGAACAAATGCTGAATACAGAAGGAGGACTTATCAATCCCTGCACACAACCCACAGCGTCAGTGAGGACACTAGATCCGGCTGAGGATGACAACAACAACGAAGACGAAGGAAGATGACGGAGTCGAAGTGTGCACCTGCCAAGGAATGAGAGAAAATGATAAGCTAATTGACTGCCAAGTGGGAAATGCCTATAAATAGCCAAAAATCCGAAAAACTGACCGACCTGAAATTTGGGGCCCAAAATCCCAAAAACTGGCCAACCAATATTTAATGCTAGTAAAAAATGCCATAAATGCTCAAAAAAATCCCGAAAAGAGTGGACAATGTCCAACAGATGAGACAGGCTGAAGAATGCAAAAACTGCCCCAGAAAATGCACATAAAATCCTGACTAGAGGAGAAAATGCACTAAAATGCAATAAACTGAGTGATCTAGAATGGGTTATCTCCTCCGTCAAAACAAGTAATAAATAGGTCACAGCTCCTAAAGTCCTTGTTTAACTCAGACTGAGGCTCACAAGCAGGAGATGACAAGGGATGACAAACACGACTGCTAACACCCCCTCTCAAGTCTTGGATGTGACGGAAGGTCGAGGGAGAAACGGATCCTAGGGTAGCAAGAGAAATGCCAATATCGATGAAGTCCGTCCATAAAGATTGCCGATGAAGAAGCTCCTCGTGATTCTAGGAAACTCCCTCTAAAACAATAGGGGCCAGAAAATCCACAGCCGCATCACCAAGATCGTCCCCCTCTGAAAGGGATGGGAGGTACGAGGGAACCACCGAAGGAGAGTGTGGGGAATGAAAAGGAACCTGTGGAAAAGAGGGTGCACAAGTGCAAATGGGTGTAGCAATAGACAACTACCTCGGAGGACCCTGCATAAGAGAAGGGGAATAGAACCTATAAAGCCCGCTCTCCTACCAACCTATCACGATAACAACCCCTATAGAAAAATCCTTAATACAAACAGCTTGCTTGGTGAAGACAACCGATTACCAAGCCTTGTAAGGCCATAAACGGAGAGGAGTGGAAAGCCCAAGTCCAAAACATAAAGAGCTTGTGAAAGGGAGCTCGACCCGCAGTCGAGAAATAAAGGCAAAGTGCCAACACCACAAATAAGCACCAAAGCAATGTCACCAACAATGACTGAACCCTCTGAAGGGCATAGATCATAAAACAAATCACCTCGTGGAGTCATATGACTAGAAGTTCCACAATCAACCAGCCAAGGCCTCTCAGAAGATGAGGCAACCACTGAAGAAAGCTCCTCCGCACCAACAATATGAAGGAAAATTCACTCATGGGTAACCGTTGGAGTGGAGATAGAAGGCGCGGATGTTTTAGCTCCATCCTTCGCTCCCAGATGAAGGTGACGGTACTTCTTCCAACATTTCTCCTTTGGATGTATCCCCTTCCCACAATATGGGCATTTAGGCTTCTCCGAGTTAGAGTCAGAACCTGAAGAACTCTCCTATCTTTTAGCCTGTGACTTCCCTTTCTTCTGCGTCCCCCCTCTCGAACCTGCAACAAAAGCTTTGGTAGAGGTGGATCTGCTGCCTAACTCTTTGGCACACTCATCATGCTCCAAAACAAGCGGGGCAAGCTCCTCCCATAGAAGCTTCTCACGAGTCCTCGATGTAAGAAGGCTCGTGTAGAAGACATCAAACCTGGGAGATGGCAGCTGAGTCAAAAGAATCATGGCCATATCCTCTGAAGAGATCATCCTACCAAGGGGCGCAAGCTCATCCCTCATGTCCTCCAACTTGTTGATATGATCCTTCATGGAAGAAGAATCGTCGACAGCGAGCATCCGTAATTTCTTCTCGAGAGTAATCCAATGGGCAAATGTCTTCTGCAACAATCATACAAGAGTTGCAATCTTCAACTACAAGTGACTCTATACGTCCAGTCAACCAAGTAAGACTATCTCAAACTAGAATCCATAAGCTAAATGCTTTAGATAGAGGTGGACCTATTCCCATGGTTTGTGTACAGGTTAAAAATATATGCCACAATTTTCTCTTTTTGTGGATGCATTGTTGGATACAGGATCTTCACTGATAATTGCTCCCTATGAACTATTTTTCAAAAATTATATAAAAGTTTCTACTCCCATTATAGTAGAACTATCCAATAACAAAAAAATCACACTAATCCATGTGACACAGGCTTATGTACAACTTGGAACAATCAAGGTACCAATAGAAATACAACTCATGAAACAAATGAGGTATGACTTATTGATTGGTACAGACATCTTGCAACATTTGGTGCCCTATACTTTTTAGGCTAGAAAATTTACAGTGACCTATAAGGAAAAACAAGCTGACATGACACTACTTACAAAAATTGGAAGAACTGTTTATTCCATTGCAGAAGCAAATGCCCAGGCTAAAGATAGTTCAAGAGTCCAATGGATAAAGACAGAACTGAAGAAACATGAACAGGCTACAACTCAGATACAGGAACACATAAAGACTTTTATGCATGATGATCCTATGGTCTACAAGGAAAAAAGACAAGGATTGCAGTATCCTTACCTATCCAATCTAATGCAGTTCCTACCAAGGTAGTCCATTTTGGTATGAAGGATGAAGACTTACAGTTGTGCAAAGAAGAGATACAGTCCCTCTTGACCAAAGGCTTAATAAAAGCAACCAACTCCCCATGGGTATGTCAAGCTTTTTATGTAAATAAACATTCAGAACAGAAAAGGGAAAAAAAGATATTGGTGATCAATTACAAACCCTTGAATCAGTATCTAATAGGACATGGTCATCCTATTGCCTTGAAAGATCTTCTTTTAAAGAGATTGAAAAAAGCCAATATCTTCAGTAGATTTGAGCTTAAATCAGGATTTTGGCAACTACCTTTAAAGAAAAAAGATTTACATGTTGGTCTTGTGAGAGTGAGTCTCCTACAATAAGTATTCCTTGATCCTCAATATACAGAGTAGATGCTTTAAACTTGAAAATATCATTTTCACCATAGATGTGAGAAGCACCAATGTCTGGCAAGATCCATTTTGAGCTTGGCTGAGAATCATCAACGATGATGGTTGAATTCCCCAATGACTTGTAGCACTCAGAAAGATGTTTGAAGGCAGAAGAGAGGACATTTTCACTTTGTTTTGAAGAAGCCATAGGACTTTACTGGACTAACAGAGGATTTAATGCTCTTCAACGGCGAACACGGCAACACACGCCTCAATGCCTAACGAGCTATATCTCACAGCGTCACTTACTACCTTTCTTCTCTCAAATCACAAATGGAAAACTAATCTGCTCTGATACCAACTTGCTTGCAGAGATGAGCGCGAGCGGAAGTTTGCACAGAAGCTATGAAAGGGAATTGACTGAACTTGCTTGCCAAGAACTCAATGATTTAAACTAAAAAGATATGGTGAGAAAGTTACTCTGTATTATAAGCTTGAACTGAGTACAAGAAAACTAAGCTTAGCTCTGGACTTCTCTCTAGCTTCTCTCTTTCTATCTCGTTGTCTTATTGTTGTTTTTTACAATGAGATGGGTGAGCCTTATATAGGCTTATAAGAATGGGAATCATTTTCCTGCTCAAAGTTTTCCCATGTAAAGGGATGAGGAAGTATCTGGTAGTGCGGAGCGAGATGGAAAGAAAAGTACTTTGGGATTGTCTTTACATCATGAGGGTACAAAGGAATATTACACAGTAGTATCTTTTTGGAAGTGGTCATGATGACTTTCTGGATAGTAAATCTCCAATAGTGTTTTGAACACCTGGAATATATTCAAAAGTCACATCAAGGGCATAAAAAAAGAGTGACCACCTTAGCAACCTTTTATTTCCGATTTCATTAGGTGCTTTTTTGGTAAGATACCCGGGCACATGTTTCAAGTCAATGCGAATGGTAAAAGGAACAAATTCAATAAAGATTCTGAATTAATTGCCTTGATCATTGCTAGAATCTCTCTTTGGTAGGAAGGGTAGTTTCTTTGGGTGGTAGAGAAGATTCCTGAGGCATATCTGCACAGATGTAATTCTGACGATTCTTCTTCGCAAAGACAAGCACCTCATCCAGTGTCAGAAGCATCTGTGTAAAGAAACAATGGAAGACCTAAAGGCAATCTGAGGGGAGGAAGAATTGACCCAATTTAAACAACCTAGGAACTGCTGGAGTTGTTTTACTGAATTGAAAGTGTCTGGCATGTCTGTAATTTTAGTTAATACATGCTCCTGAAGCTTTATGCATTCTTGGTTTATTTCTATACCAAGAAATCCCACTGATTTTTTAAACATCGCTGATTTAGTGGGTGATAGTACTATTCCTGCTTCTTCGACTGCTTTTGCAAACTGGAAAAGATGCTCTACATGTTCCTGCACAGTTTCTGAAAATACAAGAATGTCATCAATGTAGATAAGGCAAAAAGAGAATTTGCCAAAATTGGAATCAGTCCATTCTTGAAACTTTGTAGAGGCTATCTTGATTCCAAAGAATAGCACTATCCATTGGTAATGACCATGAGAGACACAAAATGTTGTCTTGTACCTATCTTCTTCCTTTATAGGTAGTTGCCAAAATCCTAATTTAAGATCAAATTTAAGGTTATTGGATAGTTCTACTATAATGGGAGTAGAAACTTTTATACAATTTTTGGGAAATAGTTCATAGGTAGCAATTGTAGTAAAGATCCTGTATCCAACAATGCATTTACAAAAAGGAAAAATTGTGGCATATTTTTAACTTGTACACAAACCATGGGAATAGGTCCACCTGTATCTAAAGCATTTAGCTTGTGGATTCTAGTTTGAGATAATCTTACTTGGTTGCAACTCTTGTAAGATTGTTGTAGTTCCTTGAGCTATTTTCTTTTGACTTAGCAAGATCCTTTTGTAGATTTTACAGAGTGAGTGGAGTTCCTATTGCATTTGTAAGAAAGCATTAGTCATATCTTGTCCTGCTTGTTGAGTACCTGAAGAGGCTGAATGTAGTAGTTGGGATGTTGTTTTGGGTTGGTGTAAAGTCTCCAACTTGTATGGGATAAAAAAATTTACTTGTCCTTTAGTTTCTGGGCCAAGAGTACCTGGCTTAGGCAAATCATACGGATTTGAAAAGAATTCTTGTCGAATCTTATTTTTCTGTTTCTTGTGTTTTGATGATGAGATATCTGTATCTTCAGATTCTTCTGGGCTTGATGAACTTTTTTCAAGTTTTTTTTCTTTCATTTTTCTTGAAATCGTTCTTCAATGTCTTCGAAGAGGAGGCAAAGGCATTTTCCATAAATTTTCCTTTAGAGGAAAAATGGACTTTATGGGCATTAATAGCTTGAAAGCTATCAAGATGTATCTCATCACCTGATTCTTCAGTTATATCGGAAGGTGTGTCTTCCAATGTATCTGAAAGATTCTCTGTTGTATGCCAAGAATTCGAGCTATTAGTTTCAGAAGATTCTATCTTGGTTTCTTCTTCTTCATCATCAGTGTCTGTCTCAGAGTCACTGTCATAATCATTATTGTAGGAATATTCATCATCTGAATAGTTGTCATATGAATAACAACTATCATGATCATAGTGATGCATCATGTTGACCTTGGCTGCATTTGTTTGTTCTTTATTTTGCTTTGGGCATTTATTTGCCAAGTGTGAAGTACTCCCGCAAAGAAAACATTTCAAGTCTTTGTTTTTTGAACCTTTTTCATATTCCTTATTTTTCTCTTTTCTGGATTAAGATTTCTGGTGATACTTATCTTTCTTGATTTCTCTTGATCTTTTAGAATGTCGACGAAGTCGATGGCCATATGAAGATCTATGCTCATATTCTAGCAAATATCCATGATGTCTTTGATGCCAATGGTTATTCTTCCTTATATAGTAGCTGTGGTAAGAAATATTAGAGTGACATTTGTCACATCCAAAATCAGCTTCAAATTTAGAGACTCTTTTGCAGATAGATTGAGAGAACTTTTGATTGAGTTGTGTCATTTTCTGCTGATGACATACTTCCTTGATAGTCTGCTCAATGGTTTGGATAATCTGTCCAACACTATCAGTGAGATCCTTGTTTTCATTTTTTATCTTTTGTTTACAATAAAAAGGAATAGGTTTTGAAAAAGAACATACTAGATGTTCTTTCATAGAGTTATCATGGGCTCCAAGACCTTCATATATAAGGTCTCTCATATATACAAGATATTATTTGTATAGTCTAGGATCATAGAGTTTGGATTTAAAGAAAGCTCGCTAGCTTCTAAAATATCATCTAGTTTGTTTCCAACAAGTTCTCCTAGTAACAACTCAAAGAAAATTTAAATAGGGTCTTGATGCTATACAATGGCTAGCATAACCTGGGAATGAATGGATATCCACCATTGTTTAAGTCCGCCAACGAATCCATGGGTCATTGCATTTAGGATGTCTATTCTATTTGTCTGTGGTTCTATCATCTTTTGTCCTACATATGTATACATCATGTAGATAAGAAGCTTAATTTCTTCGGATGATTTACCATCAATAGACCATATTGAAAAAGATCCGACCTTTTCTAAGACTCCTATTTTCTTATAGAAGCTATTGTAAGAGGGTTTTGATTTTAATGTTGATATAGAGGTAGCATTGACAGGATTTGTAATGGAAAAAAAATTACTTACTGAAGAAAAGTGAGCATTCATCTGGGCACGTAATATTGAAGTGGAGATGATTGTCGGTGTGGATTGATAGGCACAAATGTCTCTTCAATTACACAAGCTTTGTCCACGCTTCTGTTGCTTTCTGCAACCTGTGCACATGCACTAGGACAAAATCCTGTAAGCTAATAAAGAGGAAAGATCAAGCTCGAGTTAAGCCGATCCCATAAGGCCACGCAATCCATCCATGATTCAACGATGGGATCCTCCACTAGACGGGAATAGGGTGGGTAACAAACTCCCAAGATCGAAGCTATCAAGGATACACTCCACCTTACAAGACCAAAGCGAGTAGTTGGAATCATCAAGCCCATCTTCTTTGGGTAAAGAAGGGAGTACGGACACCTATATAGAGGATGTCATGGAAGGCATATGAAGGCCAACTGAACGAGCCTTCTGTGAAACATAGAGAAAACAATGAGGAGAGGAATCTCGTACAAACAGGCTAGGTGACCTCCGATCGTCACGTGAACTAGCATGAAAATCGCTCCATCTCTCAGAGAAAGAAACATAGACCTCATCCTTTGAGTCAACAAAGAACTAGTGATAAGACATCTTTGTAAATGTCTGCAAAACATCCATTAAAAACCTGCATTTTGGCGGTAGACAGTCCCAATACAGGAGAAAATAGCTACAAGATCACAAGGAAGTCAATGTAGAGGGTTCACCTAGGGGAGATAGACTGTCGCCTGCACAAGGACTATGTCTGTTTGTTGAGGAAAGGTCTTGCCTGACTAGGGGAACACTACGTTCGCAGCAGAAGACTATCGCTATAAAATTGCCTGCAATCCATCAAGGATACCATACAGTGACCACGCTCATAGCACGAGAGATATCGTTCGTTTCCACCCAACCTCGCCTAGATGAGTGCTAGCTCCTCTTTCCCGTTTCGTCTGCTAGCCATCCGCTTCAGGTGGGTCATACTATTCTTAGACTTACTTACTCTCTAGGCTCCCCTTGACCCCAATCCGGTGCCCAAGGCCCCTGGATGATCATCCCTCGCGCATGTCTCCCATAAGTTACATTTATTAATGTAACATTTCCTTCCCCTTAAGAATCGGTTTCGTCCTCGAAAACGATACTTAAAAGGTCCAATTGTAAATTGGAAAACCTTTTTCTTAAAGTACTTACTCGCTCCCATGTTGAGTTTTCTTCTGAACAATCTTTCCATTTGACCAAATATTCTTGATAAATAGTATTCCTTGTTCGTCTGTTACGAACATTTGATATTCTTTCTGGTTCATGTGGATTAGATTGATCATCTAATAGCTCCTCAATGTTATCATTTAAGATTAGATTGTCCAAATCACCCAGCTTCTTCCGTAGCTTACTTACATGAAAAACTGGATGTGTTTTACTACCAACAGGTAGTTGGAGCTTGTAAGCCTGTTCTCCCACCCTTTTAAGTATTGTGAAAGGACCACAATACCTGGGTGAAAGCTTTGGACATCGTCCCGTTTTCATGGTTTTGGTTTGTTCAGGCACTTTAAGATAGACCAATTCCCCTTCTTCAAAGGAGATGTCTCTTTGGTGAGGATCTACATAAGCTCTAGCTCGATTTTGAGCTTTCTTAATATTTTCTTGAGCAAATTTTAACATATTATTCATATCCTTCAAAAAGTCCTTGGCTGCCTGAACCTTTTCCTTATGCAATCCTATTGCATGAGGAGCTCTAGGCTGAAACCCATACATTAGCATAAATGGACTATATCCAGTGGAAGAGTGCTTGGTACTTTTATATACAAACTCTGCTATCGGTAAATACCCTTCCCAATTAGTTTGCCCTAAGCATATCTTCAAGGATTTGGTTAACCCTTTCACTTTGCCCATCAGTTTGCGGGTGGTCCACTGTACTCATGCTAAGTTTAGTATCCAACTTCCTAAATACGGCACGCCAAAATTGACTATCAAATTTTCTATCTCGATCAAAAACTATATTTGCCGAAAGGCCATACAATCGATATATGTTCTCTACGAACAATCTAGCCAATTTTGGTGTTTTAACATCAGTTGAAGTTGGAATAAACCTAGCCATTTTGGTTAACCTATCCACAATCACCCACACAGAGTCGTGCCCCCTCTATGTTCTGGGTAACGCAACAATAAAGTCCATGGAGATACTCTCCCATTTTCCCGAAGGTATCTCTAATGGGTGGAGAAGTCGTCCCATTTTCAATCTTTCAGCTTTATTAACCTGGCATTTACTACATTTGACCACATAGTCGAGGACGTCCTTATTCATTCCAGGCCAATAGAACTGCCTTTTAATAAGACTACAAGTCTTATTAACTCTTGGATGTCCCGCACTAGGGGTATCATGACACTCAAAGAGTATCTGGCGCATTATTTCTTCATCTTTCGGGACACATACCCTACCCTTGTAGAGTAAATAACCATTATCAATGGTAAAATTTGGATCCCCATTATTTATTGCTTCCCATATGTGGGAATATGCCGGATCAACCTGGCATTTCCCTTTCAAAGATTCAAGTAAATCGGAAGTGAACTGAGTGAAACTCAATTCATTTATGATGGGCATTCTGCTGAGTGCATCAGCCACTATATTGTACTTTCCCTTTCTATATCTTATTTCGTAGTCGAACTCTTGAAGAAGTTCGGCCCATCTGGCTTTACGCCCTTGTAGATCCGGTTGGTCATTAAGCCACTTAATGCTTTCATGATCCGACAAGATCAAAAGTTTGGCACCATAAAAAACAAATGGTTTATTGGGATCCACAATTAATAGTACTGGAGTTGTAGCAATAGCTACCTTAAGTTTTTGAAAACTTTCATTTTGGTCTATTCCCCAATTAAAGCTCTTCCCTTTCCGTTTAAGTTGGTCTGTCATCGGAACAGCTATTTTGGCATAATCTCGAATGAATCCACAATAAAATCCAGATAAACCTAGGAAGATCTGCAGCTCTTTCAGGTTCCTTGGAGATGGCCATTCAATAATTGCCCTTACTTTTTCTGGATCCATCTTGATTCCCTCTTTCGAGATAATATGCCCCAAATATTTGACCTCTTGTGCGAAGAATTTACATTTAGTTTTCTTCGCATAAAGGGAATGTGTTCTTAACAATTGGAATACTAATCGTAAGTGTCCCAAATGTTCTTCTTTTGATTTACTAAAGATCAAGATATCATCCAAAAAGACTACTACAAAGTGTCCTAGATAGGGCCGTAACACACTATTCATCAGCTTCATAAAAGTAGCTGGTGTATTAGTGAGACCAAAAGGCATCACCAAAAAATCATAATCCCCATATCTAGTACGAAATGTTATCTTAGGAACATCCTGTTCCTTAATTCCTACTTGGTGATAGCCTGATCTTAAGTTTATCTTTGTGAAGAATTTTGCCCCTTGTAATTGATCAATAAGATCTTCCATTCTGGGCATAGGAAATTTATTCTTCACCGTTATCTTATTAAGTGCTCTATAATCAACACAAAGTCGCATAGAACCATCTTTTTTCTTTACCAATAAAATTGGTGAAGCCCAAGGTGAATTGCTGGGTTGTATAAACCCTTTATCAAGATAATCTTTAATTTGTCTTTCTACTTCTTGGTGCTATGTTTCACTTAATTTATAAGGTGGTTTAGAAATAGGGTGTGTATCCCTATCTATGTCAATTGGGTGATTTACATCACCTCTATCTGGTGGAAGGCCACTTGGTAAATCAGAAGGAAACACATCTTTAAATTCATCTAACAAACTACTTAATTCATTACTTACATTCAACTCACAAACATAAGAAAATTGTTGCTTTATATGACAGAAAGTAAAAGTATTTTGTACAAGAGCGGACCATAACATATATATCTCACAAGCTTCCTTCTTTATCAGCTTCTGAACTTCAGTGGAACACAACAAAGGATTATCAGATACTTCATGTTCACCTTGAATCACAAAAGTCTTACCATCCCTTTCAAATTCCAGTGTATTATGATGATAACTACGTTTTAAGGATGGTTCCAATCCCCATAGCCACTCCCTCCCTAAAGCAATATCGGCTCTTTCCATATTCATAATTTGGAAATCAAGTTTATCTTTATATCCTTGGATCTCAATTTCCAAATTGGATACCATTGTATCCCATATTTTATTATCCTGACATTGCATCATACGAACAACACATTGATGCCCACTCTTTTGTTGGGGAAGTTTCAATTTCTTGACAAGTGCATAATTTATGAAATTGTGGGTGGCAGAGTCATCAATCATGACTCTAACCCTCTTTCCAGCTATCAATCCATGTACTCTAACTAAATCATGTGGCCCAAAAGTAAGTTGCCACATAGAAGTTGACATACAACACCTGTGTTGTATATCCTTGTGCAAGACCTCTAAAGATTTATACTTTCCATGCCCCTTTAATTCCAGGGTCTGCACTACATGGATTTGTTTTTCTTTTCCCTTGCCCTTGTCCTTATCCTTTCCTTTATCTTCCCTCTTTTTCCTTTGAGGGCAATTCCAAGCAGCATGGTTAAGGGATAGGCAATTGAAACACAGCCTTTCTTTTTTGGCCTTATCAAAGTCATCTTGACTTAACTTTGGCCTTACATATTGTTTCTTTTCAAGGGGTTGTTTCTTGCCCTTAAGAAATGGCATTTTCCTTTTAAATTTGCCTACAAATTTTGAGGTTTCAAATTCCTTAGTCTTCGGCTCCGTATCAGTGAGACTAATGAGTGTACCTGGACGCGTATTATCTTCATTGATTAATGCAAATTTAATTGCCTCTTCAAGCGTCTTAGGTGAACTCCTTTTCACTTCCTTTTTACAGGCCTTATCTAGTTCCCTAATGAATCCTCTTGTCTTTTGAAATTCATCTATTCCTTCCAATTTGAGGATTATCTCACGATATTCCTCCAGATATGTCAGCAAAGGTCTTTCTTTTTGTCTGACATAATCCCAATCTTCCCAATTTCTTTCCATTTCATTTTCAAGAATGAATTCTTTCAAAAAGACCAATTCAAATTGAGCCCAAGTTTCATGTATTTTATTTGCCTCCTTTAAAGTTCGCCACCATTTATATGCCTTTGGCCCCAAAGTTAAACTGGCCTCCAGCTTGGAGATGCGATGGAGTATTTTAAAGTTTGTGCAAATCCTCCCATTTTTTGAGAAAATTAAAGATAGTATCTTTATTTCTGTCTTTTTCCTCCCCGAAAAACTAAGGGGGTTTCATATCTTTTAACACTGGGTTATCCCTTAACTTTTGGTGGGGTTCTCTAGGATCTCGCATACTCACGTCTAAATCTTTCGATGAAGATGGAATATCCGAGGTTTCTACCTTATTTTTATCCCTTTCTAATAATAGGGCTAATTGAGATTTTATTTCTGTGAGTGTTTGAGTTAGAAACTCCATTTGAACCCCCTGTGCTTGCACACGAGCAGTTAAATCATCAAATTGTTCTCGTGTAGCAAAAAATTCTTCCCATTGTTCTTCTTGAATTTCTGTTTCATGGGGATCCGCTATAGGATGGTCCCCAGAACTAGAATCTTCCGTCACCCCCTTTTTCTCTTTACCTTCCATTAATACACTGGAATTAGAAAGCAAATAGAAGAAGTTTGTATACAAAATGAAGTACTTCCCTGATTATAGCGATAGGGCAGTTGTTGATGGCTTTAATAATTTAGTGATAACCAAAAGAGTGAGGAACAATTCGACTTTCCTCCAAACCGAGCCAGTCGCGTTGAAATGAAGCCTGTCGGGCAAGAACACAGAATAAGGAGGGGATTAAACACACCCCCCACCCCCCCCCCCCCACAGGAGGTTGCGTGTAAACTAGCTGTACCCACAGCTATATCTCAAAAGGGACTTCGCCTGACTAGCTCCATACTGCCGTCCACTTCCTGTACATAAAAACTGGGGATGGTGGCCAATCCAAGGAGGGGAAAATTTACGGTTGTGACGGATGTTACCAGTCACGTGTGTTGAGGTGCGGGCCAATCCTGTCAGGCGTCGACTGGTCAGTACTGACGTAATCCGTCAAGTACTCGAGCTTAGATTCGCGTCCGTGTGGGCGCCGTCTACTCGAGCTTGGATTCGCGTCCGTGTGGGCGCCGTCGTCAAAGTTCGAATTGAAGATTAGTAGGGTGTGAGACCAATGTGCCAACACGAAAGCATTCGCCTCAATTAAAACGGAACCCGACAGCTCTGATACCAGTATAAGATTGCCTCTAATCCATCAATGATACCATACAGTGACCACGCTCATAGCAGGAGAGATATCGTTCGTTTCCACCCAGCCTCGTCTAGATGAGTGTTGGGTCCTCTTTCCCGTTTCATCTGCCAGTCGTCCACTTCAGGTGAGTCCTACTATTCTTAGACTCACTTACTCTCTAGGCTCCCCTTGACCCCATTCGGGTGCCCAAGGCCCCCAGACGGTCATCCCTCGCGCCTGTCTCCCATAAGTTACATTTATTAATGTAACAGGCGCCTGGCTGAGGAAGCATGTCGCCTCCAGCAAGACAAGAAGTGGGCAACAAAACGGGTACCTCGCACAAGAAAAGCTAACGCCTCCAAGCAAAAAGCTGTGTTTTCAGAAAAACGTTGATGCGGCAGGCCGCTTGGCAATCTGGGGTGGTCTCCGTGAGAAGTCAACTCCGTGTCGCTCTTAGGCAATGATACCATGCTCAGATACCATGTGAGAGTGCACAACGGAAGAAGGAACTCAAACATAAAGGAAGAGAGAGACAATCTGCAAGAGAAGAAGAAAAAAAACCTCCACTGAATAAGAAACAAATGTTGAATACAAGAGGAGGATTGATCAGTCCCTACACGCAGCCCACAGCGTCACTGAGGGCACCAGATCAAGCTGATGATGACCACAGCACCGAAGACGGAGGAAAATGACGGAGTGGGAGTGTGCACCGGCCAAGGAAGGAGGAAAGATAATAATCTAATTGATTGCCAAGTGGAAAATGGCTATAAATAGCCAAAAATCCCAAAAATTGGCCGACCTGAAATTTGGCGACAAGTGAGGTAGGCTGAAGAATGCACAAACTGCCCTAGAAAATGCACATAAAATCCTGACTGGAGGAGAAAATGCACTGAAATGCAATAAACTAAGTGATCTAGAATGAGCTATCTCCTCCATCAAAACAAGTGATAGACAAGTCAGAGCTCCTAAAGTCCTCATCTAACTCAAACTAAGGCTCATAGGCAGGAGATGACAAGGCATGACAAACATGACTGCTAACAAGAACTTCCTTGAGTGGAATGCCACTCGATGCATATGATCAACATCTCCATCCAGGGACAAGATGGCTCCTAAGGCATAGGCTGATGCATCCGAGCTTCTCAACTTCTACGATCCATGAGAACTTTGAGTTTCTTGTGAGTCTGGTGAGTGGTCTGACTATCTTTGAGTAATCCTTGATAAATACCCTATAGAAGTTGGCAAAGCCAAGGAAACATTGGACATCATGGACACATGTGGGTATCTGCTATAGTCTCAATCTTCTTGGGATCCATAAAGGTTCCTCTCTGGGAGACATTGTACCCCAAGAATCCCACTTCTATTTAATGGAAGAAACACTTCTCAAGTTTTGCATATAGTCATTTTTCTTTTAGCTTTTCCAAAACCAATTTTACATGGTGCTCATGTTTTTGTAAATCTTTTGAGAATATTAAGATATCATCCAAGTATATAACTACAAAATCATCTAGATGCTCTCGAAAGATATCATTCATCATATGTTAAAACACTGCAAGAGCATTGGTGAGACTAAATGGCATAACAACATACTCGAAGCGAACCATACCTTGTGCAGAAGGCTGTCTTCCATTTGTCTCCTTCTCTGATCCGTACAAGATTGTAAGCCTCTCGTAGATCAATCTTTGTAAAGATCTTGGCTTTTCCAAGGCGTTCCAAGAGCTCTGGTATCAATGGCAAAGGGTATCGATTCTTAAATGTTATCTTGTTGAGTCCTCAATAATCCATACGCATTCGAAGTGACCCATCTTTCTTCTTCACGAACACGATTGGAGCGATAGCAGGATTGAGTGCCTAATGAACCCCTTAGCTAAGTTTCTCATCAATGTTCTTGCATAGTTTAACTAGTTCATCAGGGGACAGCCTGTAGATGGGTCCAAAAGGTGGTTGAGCCCTCTCATAGAGTTTTATAACACAATCATATGGTCTGCATCCAAGCAAGAGATTTGCATTCTTTTTTTTCAAAGACATCTTGAAATTCTTGACATTGGCTTAGTAGATCAATTGACTCATCCTTGCTAGATTTTTTAGCTGGTATATGATATATCATGTAGATCGGTTCGTCCCTTGCTGTCGTGAGGACATGTATTTTTGAAACCTAGCTTAACATGTGGATTAATTTCTAATCACATGGTTAAGTAAATGTTGCACATGTGAGGTGTAATTGGGATTAGAGTAAATTTACGAGATCGAGACCCGAAGAAATCACGAGATGTCAAAGACAAAAGTTGCTATAAGTTATGCCGCACATGTACTTGGTGGTATGTGGTGCTAGTTGTCGGCCTAGGTCATTCATTTAGCCATACGTGTCATATTAGGGAAGTGGCGTTTAATGGTACCTAACGCCAATCTAATGGTAAAAGATGACACAAAGACACTCGAGAATGGAAGTTGCCTAACCAATTTAATTATTGGCCAGTCCGATTATTTTTTAGGGCACCAAAATAATTATTAAATTAATTTCAGTATTTAAAGACTAAAAATTAAAATTTATTTATGGATAATGCTAAAAAAACCATTTAAAAAGGCTGCCATTTGTCAAAAATGCCCATGCAAGACTGAAAAACGTCTTTAAAGGCTAGAGAGAGATATTTTTAGTATATTTAGTCTGCAAGAGAGAGGGAGGAGATGCTGCTGGTCTGATTTGCAGCCATTGGAGAACCTTCTGAGGCAGCCAGGGACAGGAGAAGACCAATCAACAGCATGTGACAGTATCTACAAGCTATTGAGATAGGGCAATAACAGTAAAATGACTGATTTTCTTCAGTTCTTTCCATCTACAAGCTGTTGAGATAGGGCAACAGTAATAAATGACAGATTTCCTTCAGTTCTTCGTGAAGACAGTTTGAATTTTCTCTCCTCAGCACTCTCTCTCATCTCCCAGTCTTTCTACAACCTTGCCCCGAAGATTACAACATTGAGATCACCAAAGATTGAGAAATTTCAGATTTCTCTGTTATAAACCCTAATCTACAGCAGAAAATAGGGTTTAGCAATAGCCTCAGGAACCATGCCAAAAATTGCAAGCTCCAAGACTTGGATAAACAAGGCTAAAGCTGTTTTTAGCCTATTCAAGTGGAGGGACTAGCAAATCATTGAATTTAGGGCATTTTCCATCTCCATCAAAGCAGGTGAAGGCCAATTGATTGCTCGAATCAAGGGGCAAATCAGATTGAAGACTTGTTGGTCATTTTGAATAGCAAGGGAAGTTGGAATACCAAAAGGAATTGGGAGAATCCCATTGTATATCAACTTCTTCTTCAATTAAGTTAAATAAATACCGAAAGGGGCACCAGTTTTGGGACTAACAGGGTATCCAATGTCCAAGATTATATGGTAAAGTGTACATTTCAGTTTTATGAATTTATTAATTGTTGCAAATAGTGCTTAATCAGGTTATTTACCACCCTATCCGAGGAGGAAGACTGGTTACACTTGTTGTGTGCATAAAGGCTTTGGCTCCTAGATATACCAGCTTTCCTTGATTGTCACAACGTGTAATCTTTTACTTAACCCAATCAATTTTTGGGTTGTGTTTCTTTAGCTAAGGCATCACAAGGATGATTGGATTTATGGGACTAGATATGAAATTAAAACATATACGAGATTTGTGATCGCCAAGAGTTACCATGAGTAGTCGGATTTCCTTGGTAATATCTCCAAATGCTAGAGGTCTTCCATCCACAACTTCAACTGTTGCAGGATTGGTCTATTGGAGTACTAAAATCTAGTATCTATTCACAAATCCATCATCAATGAAACATGCGAAGGCCCCAAAGTCAACCAAGGCTATGAGGGAAAGGGTCTTTCTTGGCAGGATCATCTCGACTGTGACAAGGAAAGTTTCTATGGGTGTGGTTGGGATCAAGAAACTCTTTCTTATATCAAGGTTCGGTTGTACAGTCTCATTTACAACCGACATCCTCGCTTTCCTGCTGGAGGATGGTTGCAGCAACTCTTGGTTATTTGGGCAATTTAGAGCAATGTGTCTAGGGTTTCCACAATATAGGCATAGATGATTCTCTCTTCGTCTTTGCTTCTCTTGTGGAGTCAAGCGTTAAAATTTGGTATTATCTATTTGTATCAGTTCGGGCTTGGTTTATTCTCTAATTGGGTCTCTAATTGGGGCTAGGTTCCATTAGTGAGGCCTTAATTCTTCTCGCTTTTCTTGCTTCCTCTCGAACAATCTATTATCATAGTGGATTGGCTTGCATGATATAATTGTTGAGTGTTTTTGCCTCAGGCATAGTGAGCATGAGGTCCTTGATGTCATCTCGAAGACCCCATCCGAATTGGCTAATAAAATACTCCTCATGCCAAGTGAGGTCACAGATTAATTGCCTAAATTCAGATGCATAAGCAAAGGTAGGGCAGTTACCTTGTCATAGCTTCCAAAGTTTTGTTTCTGCTACTCAACCAACGTCTCCATCCCGGCTAGTGTCCAATGATAAAGGCATCAAGGATGAGCATGTTCAACATAACAGTAGTCATTTCAACCTGATTAATTTTGACAACAGTGCTAGCTTGAGGATAGTTGGCAAGTTTGCCAAAAGGAATGAACTTGCAGATCAACTAAACCTTCAGCCAGATGACGGTTCTGGAGCTGGAAGAATTAGAGATAGGGTATCTGGTAGTGTGCATCAGAGAGGCTGCCTTAGAGTCCTCTTAAAGAAGACCACTCCCTCCCCCATTCCCACTCCACTCTCACAAAATACCTCCTAACAACCTTTGCCCCCTCCCTCTCACCCCCAAAAACAACAAAAAGAAGAAATGTGATTGTGTTTACACATGAAAATGGAAGTAATCAAAGAATCTAAACGAAAATTTGCTTGCAAAAACCTTCCACCTCAATCATCAGTAAGCAGTTGTAATGAAACGTTTTGCACATCCTTCCCATGTACTCCATAAAACGCAGTATACGTATACAGTTGGCATGCTCTCCAATTTTGGCATTCTCTTCAACTAGAGTATCGAACACGTAATCAGTGCCCCTGTATCCCCCTTCAGCTCCTTTCAAAAATACAGAAGTAGCCTCTGTAAGATGGCCACCTTTCAGAAGTCCCTCTGTATACAGAAGGTCACATTTATCACAATATGCAAAAACAAAAAGCATTTGTCCTACACAACAAAGACTAAAACTCATTCGGAATTCATTTCCTGGATCGAGTCAACATACATCCTGCCAATCATCATTACATATATGCTTTTACCTATAAAGGTCAACCAAGCAATGCGGCTGTCCATCTTGTAGTGTTCCATTAGTCCAAGAAGTTGTTCCCCCCTTTTCTGGTTACCTGAAGCCCCAAATGCACGTACCAATGCTGTAAACGTTTCTGGCAATGGAGCAAGGCCTGAATTCAATTCCTTCCTTAGAGCTTGTAGCTGCAGCCAAGTAAAATACAGTTTAATTAGCAGTAAAGGCCTTGAAAAGTATAACAACATATAAGCCAGGTGGAAAAAGTATGGAAAGACATTCAAATGACTTAAAATCTCATATTCTACCAAAAACGAGAAATCAAAATACAAGTTCAATACCAATATATGCTGATGAAAGCTACAAAATATGCAGTGCATGCATAACTCCACAAGCCTTCTAAGGAAGCCAATTAGATGCACATGCACATGCACATGCACTTTTGCATGCTATCAGGAACAGTTTGCCTCGTGGACAATGTAAAAGGCACCTTGCTCATCCAAGAAACCTTATACTAAAAGTAAAGGGTCTATGTGAGTTCTATGCAAAGTGTTGTCCAATCCCCCTGCCAAAAAAAAGGAACCGAGAAAAAGACAAATGGGAAGGGGGGATGTGTCTTTGTGTATTGATCTCTCTCTCTCTGGGACAAACAAAAATTAAGAGATACACACAAGAAAAGAACTCTCTTGAACCATCATAACCAAAACAAGAAATGGGACAAGAAACAAGAAGTTCCCTCGTAACAAGAGGGAACAAAGGACACCGAAAAATACATGTCTATTCAAGCAAGACAACCAAGGCTTAAGCAACACAAAAGATAGTCGGCATTTGACTTAGGATATTCATCACATTAGTCATCCGGAGACCCCCATATTCAAGGGACAAATAAACATAAAATATAGCACCTGCAATTACACCATTCTGAGGGACTACCTATCAGAGTGCAACGATGCACAAGCATATGACCAGACTGAAAGAAAAGGCGGCGGCGGCCGGGGGGGGAACACTAAAGACCACACAGAATGAATATTGAATACAAAAGGTAGTAGGGTAAGGGGGCCAGTAAAAGAACAGTCCCCCAATAGAAGTGCATCTCTTTGTTTTAAGTGGGGACCAACAACAAGTCACTCTAGGTTGCTCCAATGGTTCCATGAGGATGAAAACAAAGCACGGGATTGGCAGACGCGGGTTCAAAACTTGTCCTCCCCTGGCCCACATGTGTCTTTTTAGTCAGGCACCTATGTGCACTTGTTTAGCAGGAGTTTTTCACAACACATAAAATCACTTCGGCGGCCATTGCACATGCAAGGAATCTCGTACCTGCCTACATTCTTTTTTGAGATGCTTCATGATGAAGCGATGAGATGTAGCCATTGCGCTAGACAATTGCCCACTTGAAGTTTGAGATTTTAGGCATCCAAGTTAGGTGCCACTATACTGGCCCCTTTACCCTATATGTACAACAAGCTGTGAATGTATGAACAGTTGGAGATCTCTCATCCTGCATGAAATTCAAGTGAGAATGAACCAGGGGAAGGCTGGGTACAACTACCCAAAACAGAAACAATAAAATAATGCAGTCAACTGATGCATAGACTGTCCAACTGCTGGAAACTGACCTCCCACGTGCCAAGTCCGCCGACTGCCTGCCCGAGCTGCCCTCCTGCCTGAACTGCCCAAATTGCTGCCCAGCTGCCTGTCCAACCTGTTCTGAATGCACACAATGCTGCCCACTGAACATTTATGGCATTGAAGAAGAGAGAAACGCAAATCACCCACTGATGCCTGTCCTGGAGGTGACCTAATCTAACACCCCCTCTCGGATACTAGACATGACATAAGGCTTAGGGGTTTAGTATGCTGACAAAGAACAGCTTGAGGAAGAGCCCTAGTAAACAAATCTGCCAAATTATCCTCTATCTTACAATACTCCGTATCAATGGTCCCATCCAAGACCTTCTTACAGATGAAGTGATACTAAATTTCAATGAGCTTTGTCCTCATATGAAATGAGGAATTTTATGCCAAGGCTATTTGTTACATCCTTGGACATCCGGATGAGTGCTAGTAGCATTGGTTACAATGGTCATGAAGTCACTCAAGGGGAATTTGGGTTTAGGGCAGCAGAGTCCTATTTATAGGACTCAAGGCCCTATTGTGCACATTATTCTGTGATTGCCTCTCTTGGACTCTTGGCCCATTGGCCAATGCATCCATACACCTAGATGGCATGGGTTGGTGGTATGGGACAACAACCCTTGTGATGTGGTCATGAACCAGAGTGCTACTAGCTTTCAAGCTGAAGGGTGAGCCCATTTGGCTCTATGGCTGGGAGAGGAGTCTCATATCCAATCCTTTTTATTTGTGGATATGGCTTGTGTCATGTCTCATGTGCAAGTTGGATCCTAGGGGGACATTTCTATTGGTATCAGAGTGTCCACTTGCAATTGGATGCGAGATCCAATGACATGCACAAAACCACTTTTGCTCATGGAACCATGGTGGTTCACACCTCATAGGTATGCTTTTATCTCATTTAGGATGGTACGGGACACTACTAGCAAGAGGGACGTACACGAGGGGCATGTGTTGCCAATGATGGGTACAACAAGGTACGATTCTTGTCCAATACTCTTGCTCGGTTTTTTGTGTTGAGGTGATGCATATGCATCAAGTTTCAACGGTACTCATGAAGGAGTCTGGGGAGCTGCCACTCTAAGGTTATGTCAAAATATCATCAATAAAGCCGAAACTCCAAAATTTCTCCCTTAATTCTTAATTTAAGATTTGGTGTTAATGTTACATTGTTACTATTGATTTTAATGTTAGTATAATATTAAATGCTATTGAACTTCTTAATATTTAGTGTTTATGTTAATATTATTGTTGATTTGACCTTAGCATCAATGTTAATGTTCTTTTCTCTTGTGAGCCCTGAAGCATCAAGAAATTTGTGATGTCGGGGAAAGAGAAAGACAAGGAACAATGAAGTGTGATGTCAAGGTGGGAGGGAGAGAGAGAGAGAGAGAGAGAAAGAGAGAGAGAGAGAGAGAGAGAGTCTCTCAATTCATGGCAGGGCAGACGAAGTCCATGGCTATGGCGACTTTGGACCTGGTGACTGGGACACGCAACCGTGGACCAACCATATGGGATAGGCAAAACCCTAGCTGCCACATGGGCACCCTCCCAAGCAATGTCTATTATTCTTGAAGGGGAAGGGGAAGGGTGTGACTTGTCCCATTGCATGGAGGGTAGGCCAGACGTGGTCAAAGAATGGCCCAAAAAAAAAAGAATGTTCTGACCTACATTTAATGCACTCTATTTTACAGTCTTGTTATCATCTACATCTGCCTCTCTCTCAAATCCAAACAGCATAAACTCACTCTCAATCTTCCTACTTTCTCTCGGACTACTCCTCTCTTACCATCATGGCTTCTCAAGGAGTATCTCCTTTTGATGCACCCATTCCCACCGAACCTCAACACATGGGTGATGCCCATCCGACTTTTCCAGAACCCAAACATATGCATGGCAGCATCCCAAAGTATCTTCTTCTATTAAATCATGTGGATATTCATTGCTATTGGCGTGTGTCCGAGCTAAAATCAAGGATATCCAATAGCAATTAGCCAAGATGCACCACTCCTGATTTTCCGTTTGTGCCTACAGCCATGAGAACCTCTATCAGTATTTGTTGGCTATTGTCACTCTGATTTTGCTGACATTTTGTGATCAGCTCCCCATGACACTGTGTGAACCAATACTTCACGTACTCTGCGTTGTGCTTGGCTATATCTCTCTTTTTTTTCATAAATCTCTCTCTCTCTCTCTCTCTCTCTCTCTCGTGAAGATAATTGAATTAGGTAGTGAAAATTTACATCAGACCCTCAGGTCAACATTCTCTCTGTATCTCTTACTCTCTCTCTCTCTCTCTCTCTCTTCCCTTTATCTTCTCTTCTTATCCTCTCCAGATGGCTCCTCCTTGTTGTTCTATTGGTGATAAACTTTACAGCCCTAATTACTTGAGTTGGAGTGCTATTATGGAATTATGGTTTGTGCAAGCGATTGTGGTATGTGGTTTCTAGAGCTATTGAGCATCCTCAACCTTCCATTCCTCTTCCAGACGATTGGGATCAAGACAACCACAAGGAAGCTGTGCTTACATCAGCAATTCCAGACGATTGGGATCAAGACAACCACAAGGAAGCTGTGCTTACATCAGCAATGATGCCCATGCATATTCTATTGTTCTTTGTTGTATCTCTAAAGAGGTTCTATTGGCGGTCAACTCCTACAAAACAGCTTCAACAATATGGGCAAAGCTTCACATGTTGTATGAGGCTCCCTCGACCATGCATCCAATTATCCTCTACGAACAGCTCCAACAAATGAAGTTTCAATCAAAGGATACTATCAGCCATTCTTGCTTCATGTTACAAAGGTACAGGATCAGCTTCGTCACATGCAATCCGCCCTTCCAAAGGTTCATCTTGTGGGGATTGTGCTCTACAAGCTCCCTCTAGTGTTTGAAGGAGTCACCAAAGCTTTGCAAGACCAAACATCATCAATGCTAGTGAGCTTTACACATATATCCTCGATGTTGCTTGAGCACAAGGCATCTTTTTAGTTATAGAGGAGCCTTTCATCTCAATATGGTGGCTTCAATGAAGGGTGATAGGAAGAACTCGAAGGCTCAATGTTATCACTATGGTAAGGGACATTTGTGCAAGAATCGCAAAGAGTTAGGGGCTTCAAGGAAGAAGAAGAAGAAGAAGAAGAAGAAGCAAGATACGGACTCCGTTGCCAAGTCATCCTCCTCCTCCGACTACAATTCGAATTCTCTGTCCATGGCAAAGGCCAAGGCATAAAAGGGTAATCTTCTTCAGACCGAGAGAAGAGCTTGGCAGCCCCTCCTTCTGCTCCTTTCTAGTGCATGTGATAAGGTCATCCCTCAAGACTCTCTAGTGCCAAAGAAGGAGTGTGAGCAAGTGGTAAGGTGGGGCAGGTAAAGCCTCATCTATCTAGACATACAAGTGCAAAGGATCCAAAGAGGGACTTCCCTTTCCCATCAATTGAAATTTGGCAAGTTGTGAAACCATGGAGCTCAAATTGACATCCAACTCCATGATGGGCTATCACTAGATAGAGAGCGGTATTGGCTTCTCATTCAAGCTCACATGAGGGGACACTTTGGGTCTTAGCCAAAGGCAAGAAATCCATATTCACATATGCTCAAAGGTATTTTTTAACAGGGTGGTCATGTATGGTGCTACAAGGCATTGTTGATAGACACAAAGAGTTGTTATAGTTCTTCTCTATTTTCAAGTTTTGGTACAATCAACATTGGCATCAAGTTCCCTCTCAGGCACCTTGGTGGTGGCCTGATCACCTATTGCTTGGATATCCATGATCCTATTCTACTGGTCTTTGTTGTATGGACTATGATGATTCATTATGATTGTATCATTGTATGTGTCAAATCACCCACAATCAAAGAGAGCATGTTAGCAGTCTAGTCAGCTCATGAGTAAGCATGTACATGTGATTCAATGGACCAAACATTATAGATGATTTGAGGCATTTTTCATTGGTCATTATTATGTGATTTATAGCATTTATTGCTGGCCAACCTCATGCATTTATTGCATTACTTTTTACCTATATATTTAGGCTCCCTCCTCAATCTGTCATTCATCATCTATAGATTCCAAAGCAAGCCATGTTGGAGAAAGGGAGTTGTTGCCAATGCCCATGCAGACAATGCCTCACTATTGTACATGGTTGTCTCGTGTTTGGTATATGGATTCCATTCCCCAAGCTTATCTCTGAGTTCTCCCTTTGCAGTGTTCCTCTATTCTTTTGTTTTCTTTTGTTTTCTCTTTTCTCTAGTGTTGTAAAGTCTATTACAACAGTCTTCTACACTTCTATCGTTGCATCCACATCTAACACTAAACCCTAAAAATTGTTGTAAATCAAGGTTTACAAAACAATAAATAATCCTGTTGTCCACCAATACTGACTCATTCCTGCTATAAATAGCTGAGATTTGCTAAGATACTTGAGGAACAACTGGAAAATGAGAGAGGATGCTGAGGAAAGAAAAAATTCAGAGTTTTATTGCCAGGAACTGCAAAAATCAGCTGCTCCTTGATCAATGTTGCCTTTGATGTTGTTGGCTACTGCAAGAAGGCCCAAAATCAGCTGACACTTGCCACAATGGCTGTCACCCTGATGTTAGCTGCTTCCAAGCTGTCCCGGCGGGAAAAGGTCCTCTTAATCAGGTCGCCAGCTCCTATAGGATACTCAGCTAGCTGCAAATGCCCTCCAGTGCCCTGGTACAGCAATGACAACCTCTCCTTCCTCTCTCAACCTCCAACAAGCCAGAGTGAGCTCTCTCCAACTTCCAACAATCTTCTCCCCACTTGCATGGGAAAGTTTTGCCAAGTGATAGCCTTCCTATCCACTTTCAATAATGTTTAGCCATTTAATTAATTTTTAGAATTGAATAAATTCTTAAAATTAATCCATCCCTTTGTCCCTACTTAGAAAATTAATTGTGCCCATCCATAGTTAAATTTGCTAAGCCCTTTTGACATCCACATGGTCCTATGCATTAGTAGAGTGTACATGCTGAACTAAACTGAAAGAGTGAAAGTACAACCTAGTTTAGGTCATGAGTTGACCAAACTAGCCTTCCACCAACTAACTAGAGTTAACTTACTCTAGTTCCTTATGTCACTAACTAAATGTCTAAAGATACTATGTACACACACTACATTGACACTTGTATAAGTGTCCACACCACATAAAATACTTGGGCACCTAAGTCATTGTAAGCCTGCAAGTGCAAGTCTTCCCCCCCATTCCCCCCAGAAAATAATAATGCATGTGACTAAGTACCTTACAAGTACTTGAATGTCCGCTTAATAGCTTGCCAATGTCTGGTCCGTAGGCTATGCATATATCTACTCACCTAAGATACTGCATACTGAATGTCAAGACGTGTGTTGCAAAGGTAAATAAGGCAGCCAACAGCCTCACTATATGTTGCAATATCATGCATCTCTTCGCCATCATGCATAGGAAGCTCCATAGGAGTGCACCTAGGTTTGCAGTCTTGCATATTAAACCTATGTAACAACTTATCTACATACTATGACTGTGACATGATGATACCATGTTGATTTTGGGTGAATTGAATCCCCAAATAGTAGTGTAGACAGCCCATGTCAAACATAGCAAATGCATGCTTTGAACCAATCTTAAATTCTACAATTTTTACCTCTGTAGGTCCACTGAGCAGCATGTCATCCACATAAAGAATGATAATCAACAAGTCCCCCCCTTCATTCTTAATGCATAGAGTGGGAACAATTGGACTATTTTTGAACCCTTTGCTGGCCAAAAATGAATCAATTTTTTAGTACCATGCACAAAGAGCCTGTTTAAGACCATAAACAGCTTTGTGCAGCTTGCATATCATATGCTCCTTCCCTTTAATCTCAAACCCTAGAGGTTGGGACACATAAACATCCTCTTGCAAATCCCCATTCAAGAATGTTGTTTTAATATCCAACTAATGTACTTTCCAACCATAATGTGCAGCCATCGCAATCACTCATACAAGATGTAGGAGCAAAAGTTAATAAAGGTGACCCCCAAGTGCATGTGTCCTCATGGGACCACAAACATCAAAGTGAATAAGCTGCATTTTCCAAACAGCACGCACTACCCCATCCTTTTTTGAGGCAAACTTGTGGATCTTGCCCAAAATACATCCCTCACATGCATGAGGAGGTGGAGTCTCCACTGACGGCAACGCATCTACCATATGATACCTCTGAAGTGTCATCAAACTCCCAAAGCTCATATGTCCATAACGGGCAGGCCAAAGCTTTGCATTTTGCATAGCGGGCGAAAGATTAGTGGCTGCCAGAGCATCATGAGACTATCGGTCATAAGTGTCTAACATGAATAAACCCTTGTGCAAGGTGCCAGATATCCCAAGTGCAAAGTCCATCTCTCCATCTTTGACAATACATTTGTCACTCTCAAAGATGACCTAAAAGCCATGCTTATTGAAAAAAGGCCAATAGTAGGAAAAGAGGATGGATAACTCCCTGTAAAAAAAATAAACAAGTTTCGAACTAAACTAAAAAAGTGAAAGTACAACCTAGTTTAGGTCATGAGTTGACCTAACCAGCCTTCCACCAACTAACTAAAGTTAGGCTAACTTACTCTAGTTCCTAGTATCACTAATTAAATGTCTAAAGACACTAAGTACACACACTACATTGACACTTGTATAAGTATCCACACCACAAAAAATACATTGGGCATTGCCCAGAATTACCAAATTCTAACACAACGTTCAAGGCAACCAAAATGAATATTGTCACACTTATGCACTAATGACGTACAAAGTGTCCTTTTATAATGAAAAGAAACCCTAATGACTTAACTGTCATAGGAAACCCTAAATGAAACCCTAACCCTAATGTCACTTAGTGCCTAGGACACTAGGGGCAACAACCACATTTAATGAAAAATCAAATGCCTAGGGAACTCGAATCATGGATCAAAAGGCATCAACGTGTAGTCCATGAGATGACCTACAGACCCCATGCATGAAATGGGCAAACTAATCTAGGAAACATGCAAGGAAAATCCTAGAAAATAAAATTATATAAGGTCTATGCAAAGAGAGTGAGAAATCAGCCTTGTAGAAAAAACCAAGATCTAGAGTGCCTTTAAAATATAGTAAGACACGCTTCACTGCTTGTTGCCAATGAAATATTGAAGGGCTATGCATAAATCTGCTCAACTAGGAGACAGTAAACTGAAGATCATGTCTCGTGTGACAAAGATAAATCAAGTATCCATGCATGGTAGCATGCTGATAGATAGTGTCAAAGGATCCACTACCATTACCACGGATGGCCCAGGTATGAAGTAATTGCATGATTAATTAATAGAGAATGAAAGATAATGAACAAATTAATCGATCCACAATAACTCAATCACTAAATGAGAGATGATGTATTAAAAATAAGTAAGAGAGAGTACAACGCTCAAGGCAACCAAAATGAATAATGCCACACTTATGTGCTAATGACGCACAAAGGGTCCTTTTATAATGAAAAGAAACCCTAACAGCTTAACTATCATAGGAAACCCTAAACAAAAAGAAACCCTAACAGCTTAACTGTCATAGGAAACCCTAAATGAAACCCTAACCCTAGTGCAAGGTAACCACGAAACGTTTCACCCCTAAAACATTGTGTTTCACCCCAAAACATCTCGCCTTTGGGCAAGTCCCAAGCGAAACGCCAAGTAAAATGGTTGAATAATATATATGAGATAGTTTTCTTTATAAACAATGAGTTGCAACTTACAAATTTATACCATGCAAATCCTTTCATGTCAACAAATGATGTCTATCTTATATGTAGAGTGTTCAAAAACTCTAAGAAGAGGAAGAAACTAAATTTTTTTTCTATTTAAAGAATATTATTTCAATCAAACATTTCACTCAAGGCATTTCACGTTTCACTGAAACGTTTCAAGCGTTTCAGCTGCTTCATGTTTCAATGCCAGCAAAACGCGTTTCGCAGTTAACATACCCTAGTCACTTAGTGTCTAGGACATTAGGGGCAACAACCGCATTTAATGACAAACGAAATGGATAGGGAGCTCAGATCATGGATCAAAGGGCATCAATGCCTAATCCATGAGATGACTACAAACTTGATGCATAAAATGGGCACACTAATCTAGGAAAATTGACAAAAAAATCCTAAAAGATAAAAGAAAATATAAGGTGATGGTTACAGAAGTTCATCCAAGTAAATGGGACAACCTACGAGAGTAGAGAGTATGAAAAATCATAGAAGAAATGGAATCAAGTTCAAGGCTTGTCAATCAGCCTAGAACTTTGATTGAGAAAGAGCCTTCATGAAAAGATCTACCAAGTTGTCTTCAATGGGTACATAAGACAACTCTATATCTCTCAAGACTCACTGACATTCACTCACAAACATAATGGTAATGAGCTTCTATATGCTTTGTACAGACATGGAACATTGGGTTCCATGCCATGGCCAAAGCACTCTGACTATCAATGTAGATATGTGTCGGAGATGTCTAGTGCACATGAAGATCTCCAAGTGACTTACGAAGCCAAACACATGAAGATCTGCAAGTGACTTAAGAAGCCATGTGGGAGCCCAAACATTGGTTGGGTCCTCACTTATATGTCAGAAGCTTCTTCTTTATAGCTTATGCATACTAGAGACTTCAAATATATTGAATTTTTAAGAGATTTTCAACACTTGTTTTATAGAGTGTCTATCAAGGTAACTACCAATTAAGCAACCTAAAGATCATTTAATTGATCTCACCCCTAGAAGCCCGACTCCAGTCTCTCATAGCGTCAACACATCATAACAAGAAAATGTTAGAAATCATGTTTCTTGCACGGTCATCTCCTGCCTATGAGCCTCAATTTGAGTCAAACAAGGATATTACAAGATCTAAAACTCAATCTATCATGTGTTTTGACAAAGGAGGCAGCTCTTTCTAGAGCACGCATTTCTTTTTCAGTCGGTTGTAGATGTCTTCACACTAGCAGAGGATAGTTTCCAGCCCTTTGCATTTCTTTTTTAGTGGTTGGAAAGCTTGTTCACACCAAGCTGGAGGCGATCTTAATCAATATGCTGCAATCAACATTTTATTTGGCTACATAGCACGTGCATTACTTTGTTATTTTTATGCAGGTCAGCCACACTTTGGCACATTCCTTAATTAATTCAGCCAGTTTTTTTACTTTTCCACTGAATATAGTGGTCCAATTATTGACTGCTATCATTCTCCTTTACAAATTTCAGCACACTCCAACATCCAAGACATTCCTCCGTCTTCTGGTGCTTCCTTCTCTCCTAATCCAATGCCCTCATTGACATCTTGCACTACATGCAAGGACTAATTAGTCTACTCTTTGTATTCAGCTTTCATTCAATTTCAATGCACGGTTATCATTTCATTCTCTTCTTTCATTGTAATCTTTCTCTTCTCTTCTCTATCCTTGTTTGTGTTTTTTTCTACTATGCACTCTCACATGGTATCAGAGCCAAAAGTGAGGACTTTCAGGATCAAGTTATGCTAGTAGCAACTCGAGGCACAATACATTGAGTTGTGGAATATAGGAGTTATCAAGGACCCATATTTTGGGATCTAGGGGCCACGAAAGCAACCCCGCACTAGGGGGTCTCAAGGGGGCCAGTGGCCCCCTTGACAAAGATCCAAGGGCAATACTCTTGGCTCGAAGGTAAAGAGAATATTCTCTAGAATATGCCCTTGCCAACTAGGGAACGTTTATCATATGGTCAGACAAGCCAACCAAAATACCTTCCCGAGCTATAAAAGAAAGACCCCTCCAAAGCCATCGTCAATCTATCTTTCACTAAGTCTGAGTTCTTCCAACTAGCCTTAAGCTCTTCCCCTATCATCTGTCTGGATCGCCATCTAAAATTCACAGTGGAAGCACGCATGTGGACAAAGCCATCTTATATTAGTTCATTTGAAATTAAAGCATTTTCTGCTTTTCTCATATTCGTAATGTTTTCTCTACTCCTTGCTCAAATTCTATCCATTGCACCAAATAATTTTTACAAAGTATCAGAACCTAGGGGACTCTAAGGAGTGAAGAGTACGCGAAAGGCAAGGGCTTCAACAAAGAGGAGAAATGTCGTCTGCTGCATCAGGTGGCAGTACTGGGACATCAGATAGTGGTGGTATTGTACTGACAATTTACACACTGAGGATTCATCCACCAACCTTTAGCGGAGGCAAGATAGAAGGTACAAGCTACAATTTGTGGAAGTTTAAATTACAACTATCCTTAATTCTTATGAGCTTCGAGAGACAGTATCGAGGGCTAACCAAGAACCACAACCCAACCCCGAACCATTAAATTCGAGTTTTATGATTTCTCCAAACGCAAATCTTCTATGAGCTTGGAAGCGGAGAAACGCAGACGCGTTGTGTGCCTTAGTTATAAGCTGTTCTGCCAGTGTTTTAACCTTGATTCATCATACAACCAGGGCATCAGAGGCTTGGAACATACTAAGGAGTCACTATGAAATGCAAAATCAAACAAGAATTCAAAACTTGGACAATCAACTAGCAACAAAGAAGTTTACTCGAGGAGAGACAGCTGAAGCATTCATCACTTTAATCAAAAATTTGCACAACTAGATGGTTGGTGCTCGGATACAAAAGACTAGTGAGGAGCTTGCTCGAGGGTGTCTGAAACCAGCTTTCCTTCCGTGGATGGGTGGTAAATCCTTGATTACAACTTAATTACAACAGCAAACAATTAATCCAAATCTGAAAATACAAATTTACCTACTGATCTTGGACAATGCACACCCGATTGGCCCCAAAATTGGCACCCCTTTCGGTATTTCTTTAGCTTTATTGAAGAAGAAGTTGATTTACAATGGGATTCTCCCAATCCCTTTCGGTATTTGAACTCCCCTTGCTGTCCAAAGTGACCAGCAAGTCTTTAATCTATTTTGCCCCTTGATTCAAGCACTTAATTGGCCTTCACCCACTTCATGGACAATGGAAATGTCCCAAATTTAATGACTAGCTAGTCCTCCATCTGAATTTAGCTGAAATTCACCTTCAGCCCTATTGAATCCAAGCCTTGAAGCTTCCAATTTCTGGCATGCTTTCCAAGGCTGATGCTAAACCCTAATTTCTGCTGTAAATTAGGTTTTACAGCAGAGAAATTTGCAATTTCTCAACCTCCAAGGGTCCAAATGCTGAGATCTTCGAAGCAAGGCTACGAAATGGCTGGGAGATGGGAGAGAAAGCTGTAGAGAGAGAAAATTTAGAGTTTTGTCACAAAGAATGACTGAAAATCAATCAAATGCAGCTGTTGTCCTGCCACAACAGTTTGTAGATGCAAAGAACTGAAGAAAATCAGTCATTTACTGCTGCTGCCCCATCTCAACAGCCTATAGATGCTATCACCTACTGTTGATTGCTCTTCTCTTGCCCTTGGCTGCCTCAGAAGATCCTCCAATGGTTGCAAATCACACCAGTAGTCTCCCCTCCCTCTCTCTTGCAGGTTGAATTTATAAAAATGCCTCTCTCCAACCTCTAAAGACGTTTTTCAGTCTTGCATGGGAATTTTTGACAAGTGGCAATCTTCCCAAATGGTTTTTCGAACCTTTTTCATAATTAAATATTAATTTTTAATATTTAAATACTAAAAATTAATCTAATAATTATTTTGGTACCCTAAATAATAATCTAATTGGTCAATAATTAAATTAGCTAGGCAACTTCCATTCCCAAGTGTCTCTGCGCCATCTTTAACCATCAGATCGGTGTTAGGTACCATTAAACGTCATTTCTCTAGTGTCACCAACTCACACTTATGGCCAAATGGATGACCCAGGCCAACAACTCGCACCAAATACCACTAAGTACCTGTGCGGCATAACTTATAGCAACTTTTACCTTTGACATCCCGTGATTTCCTCAAGTCCCAGGCTTGTAAATTTACTCTAATCCCAGTTAAACCTCACGTATGCAACATTTACTTAACCATGTGATTAAAAGTCAATCCACATGTTAAGTGAGGTTTCAAAAATACATATTCTCATGACAGTGTCTTCGGATTTGTCCACCAAAGTTTGATGGATTGGTAACTGCCTTAGACACTCAAATGAGACCCCAAGCTTTGACGTTTCAGGCATTTTATGCACTACTAATGAAGGAGTTACGGCTTAGAGCCCAAGAAGGTAGCAGTGGTGGAGATGTTGTATTCTCTACCAATGCAAAAGACAATGGTGGTTCCTCTACCAACACTGATAAAAAGAAGAAGGGTGATTAGAAAAAGTTTCAAGAAGAGTGCTTCTACTACAAGAAGAAAGGACATGCAATAGCAAATTGTCGTGTCAAGAAGACAGATGAAAAGAATGGCACCCTAAAGACTAAGGAGAGAAAGAGACAACCAATACGACTAAAGTAAAGTTGGAGTTATTCATGGAGACCATTGTGGAAGTGTGTTCCTCGGCGCAAGAAATATCTACCACTGACTCATGGATATTGAATAGTGGCACCTCAAAGCTTTTATTGCAAGTTCATAAGGGGGCAACAAGAAGGACAAGAAGGCCAAGCACAAGAAGAGGCAAGATAAGGAGTGTTGTTTAGGCTCTGACACTGATTCACAAAACCTAGATGCCCACATTGAGCAAAGAGTATCCATCCCAAAGAGAAGTGTTGTAAAAAATACCCTCATCTTCATCCGGGAGGAAAGAATGGAGGTACATCATTTGAGCCTTCCTTTACCTCTACTTCAATTATCACTCATAAGTCCGGGTTCCTTCATATACATGAGATGAAGGACTCTTCTTCAATTGTCACATCTTTAGAGAGGCCTTGGCTTACTAACAACGATACTTTGAGTCATATGACTATCGAGGAGATTTGTTGTATGATCTTCATCAATGTGAGGGTATAGTCACGGTTAGTAACATTTCTTTAGTGCCTTCTAGTGGTATTTGCACTTTGCCGTTAATGCCCAACCATCTAGTAAGCTCCAGTTTGGAAGTCTTACATGTTCCGAACAGGAATGGACAATAGCTTGAACTGTGATATTCTTCATGAGCAAGATATGGACACCAGAGATATACAATTTAGACAGCTCATGTGTGAGTCTATGCCGGGCATGGCTAGGTTATTGAGGCATTTTATTATGGTTATTATGGTGCTTATTTGGATTTTATGCTAGCCAACCTGCCCCTATTTTGACATTATTTTATTCTTTATATACCCGGCTCCCTCATCATTCAAACGCATCATCACCTATATGTTCTATAGAGAGAGGGAGCGCCGATGCCAGTGCCTAGGAGCCAAATGTAAGACAGTCGTTTCCTGGACAATTGGTATACGGCAGTCCACGTCAACAGTACGGCAGGGCACTGGTACAGTCGGCCAGATTTGCTGGTTCAGTCGGCCAGATTTACTGCAATCGGCTGCATTTAATGCAACCGACCTGCTCCAATTATTTCCTATTTTATCGGCTATTTATAGCCGTTTTCATGGTTCACTCCATTATTCATTATTCAGATTCTGATCTTGAGATCTGTTGGCTGAGACAGACTGTGCTCGGGCTGACGGAGATCGAGGTCATCAAGTCAGAGACATATGCAGATATTTCCTCTGCCCCCTTGTGTATTTCTGCACTCTTATATAGCATATTACACCGCAAAGTTTCTGCGTTTACACTATCTCCTTTTCTCTCTCTCTCTCTTCTCTCTGTGTTCACTCTCTCTCAATCTTTGTCCTACGCTTTTGCATCGCTGCACTCTGACATAGTATCAGAGCGGTGAAAATGGACTGACTAAGGACTGAACGTATATGAAGAGCAGATTTCATCGCGACACAAGGCTGCGTTTCCAGGTTTCGAGGGCGAGCAGGAGGGCTGCGCATCGGATCAAGGCTGAAGCGAGCCTGGGAGTTCGAAGGTGAGGAAGGCTGCGTTTGAGGCCTTCCATTGCAGATTTTACCTTTTCATCGCCTCCGGCGGGTGAAGAAGGTTTGGGCAGCGGAGGAATCATTCCTAGAAGGCTGCGTTTTCACAGTCAGAGGGGGCTGCTTTTGCATTTGTGCAGGTATTGCAAGTTAACATGTCTACAAAGACTGATTTGGAGTTCCAGGCGATCATGGACAGGAAGGTGCCTGTCCTACCGGCTCTTCCAACAGATCAAAAGCTTGATGGTGACAATTACCACATCTGGCGGGTGATGATGTTGGCCATTTTAGAGTCTTATGATTTAGCGGAACTGGTGATGGAGGAGATTAACAGCCCTCGGTGAGGGATGAGTCCAAACTCTCTTCCAATGCTCGTGTGAATTAACCAAGGCCCAATCTCATTGGGGCAAACTGACTGCCAAGATTCGATCTTTTTTGTTTCTGTCTTGCACCACAGCCGTGATAGCTCACATCGAGCACTTGACGGTGGCTTGTGAGATATGGCTAGAGCTCGACCAGATGTACAACCGGATGACCCTCATGAAGAGGGTTTCTTTGGAGGTGCAGATGCGGACTTTGTCTGTGAATAAGTCTTCTTCGTATCGAGAACACATCAACAAGCTTCGACAACTTCAGATGCAGGTTCAAAATGCGAGGAAGCCTATTTCCTCGAAGACATGGCAATCACTTTACTATCCCAGTTGCCGCCACGATTCGGTACTTTTTATTCTGCTCTTATTGCTTCAGGGCGGGAGCTGACTCTTCGATGGGAAGAGTTGGTTCCTATGGTCTTGGACCAGGAGGAACAACTGAAGGAACAGAATGCTTCCAAATCAGAGGCATTGGTTGGTCAAGCCTCTCAGAAGAAGGGGAAGGACCAAAAGAGGAAGGAGGAGGACAACAAATCCAAGAAGGACAAGAAGAAGGAATCAACTTGCCATATTTGTGGTAAGACCGGTCACTGGAAGAAGGATTGCCCCGACAAAGACAAGAAGGATACCAAGAAGAAGGACACGAAGGACTCTTGAGCAGTGGTGCACCCTCATCAGCTGCTTTTCTACACTTAGCAGTCATTGAGGACTCTACACTAACAACTTCTGATGCTGCGATGGCAGCTCCCCAGGCTCAAGAGTGGATTGTGGACAGTGGTGCCTTACGGCACATGACTCCTTCCGTTGGTGTTGCCCATTTGCGACCTTCACATGGGCAGATTCTCATTAGAGACAACTCTTATATGTCTATTGCTGCACGGGATGAGATGCAGCTTATTCCAGATGGACGTGGTGGTACCCACACCTCTGAGGTATTGCATGTGCCAAGATTGGGGTATCATTTACTTTCGGTTCATAAGATTTGTGCTCTTGGTCTCTTGGTGGAGTTTGATAGTGATATTGTTCCAGTCCTTGATCATGGATCGAGGAAGGTTCTCTCTGCAAGGTATGAGGAGAATGGAGCCTACAAATTAAAGTCTTCTTCAGCTCTTACTTTTCTTCTTCTTACTTCTCAAACACAATCTGAGCTATGGCATGCTCGGTTTAGCCACTTAAACTACGTGTATCTTCGGAAGGCGTCGCGAGGGTCATTTGTCTGAGGCTTGCTTGACACAGTGGTGAGCCATCAACCATGTGTCTCCTGCATTCGTGGGAAACTGCATCGAGATGTGATTCCCAATAAAGCTTCTAGGCGGTCTACTTCACCCATGGAGCTTGTATTTACGGATCTTTGTGGCCCGATAAGGACCGAGTCCCTGAAGGGGGGCTTGTACTTCATATTGATCGTAGATGACTACAGCAGGATGACTTGGGCCTATTTCTTGACTTTGAAGTCGGAGGCTTTCTCTCATTTCAAGGATTGGCTTCTTTTTTAGGAGAGCCGTTCTGGCCGATGACTGAAGACCTTGCATTCTGACAAGCGAGGTGAATTTATGTCTAATGAGTTTGCTCGTTTTTGTGCAGATAGGGGCATTCACCAGGAGTTTGCTAACACCAACACTCCCCAAGAGAATGGCATTTTGGAGCGGAAGAACCGAAATGTGATCGAGATGGCATGCACCATGATGGAGCACCGCAAGATACCTCAGCTTCTGTGGGCCGAGGCAGTGGCTATCACAGTTCACATCCTTAATCGATCTCCCACTTCGGCCATTGACAGGATGACACCTTTTGAGGCTTACTTCGGGACTAAGCCTGATGTCTCTTATTTCAGGATCTTTGGGTGTGACGCTTATGTGCACATTCCGAAGACGCAGCGTGATAAGTTCGAGGCAGCTTCCCAACAACAGGTTTTTGTTGGCTATAGCTCCCAATCCTAAGGTTATCGTTTGTTTGATCCCGTTAAGCGGGATGTCTACACGAGCCGAGATGTGCGGTTCATGGAAGTACTGGCCACAGAGGGGGGTGAGGAGCACCCCGTCCTTGGAGATCCAGGGGAGAGTTAGGCTCCGAAGACAGTTTCTTTCAAGCCAGAGCCTCTTGATGGAGATTCTTCTTCGGATTCAGAGTCTTCTCTTCCATCAGCCACCCTCGAGGAGCTTCCACCGGTGGATGTTCGTGAGTCTTCAGCAGATGGAGAGCAACGGGGAGAGGTTCATCCTCCTCCTCGTTGGGCCCGTGACACCCTCCCAGATTCAGGGATCGAGGGGGTCCCTGAGGAGTGGGAACCGCAGGATGAACCGCGGTCACAAAGGAACTAGGCAGAGCTTGTCTGCTCCAACTATTGTTTACTGACCCGTGTTATGCAAGATCGAGAGCCCACTTCAGTGAAGAAGGCTTCGCAGTCCGATCATTGGCGGAAGGCCATGGAAGTTGAGTTGGAGGCTATTGAGAGGAATTGCACTTGGTCTCTTCTGCCTCGTCCCTCTCACAAGAAGGTGATTGGTATCAAGTGGGTCTTCAAGACCAAGTACCTTAGCGATGATTCTTTGGACAAGCACAAGGCTCACCTTGTCGCTAAAGGTTTTGCTCAGCGCCCAGCATTGATTTCCATGATACTTTTGTCCCCACTGCTCGTATGGCGACTATCAAGCTGTTCTTGCCTTGGCTGGCCATAGGAGATGGCCTGTTTATAAGTTGCATGTGAAGTCGGCCTTTCTGAATGGTGACTTGCAGGAGAAGATCTATGTTGAGCAACCTCCTGGCTTTGGATCCTTGGATGGAAAAGTTTGCAGGTTGAAGAAGGCCTTGTATGGCCCCAAGCAGGCTCCGCATACATGGAATGAAAAGATTGACTCATTTCTTCAGTTGAAGTTGGAATATCGGCGCTCCAAGGCCGATCCCCAGCTTTATGTGCACACTTCCGAGGTTGGTCATGTGTTGTTTGTGTTGTATGTTGATGATTTGATTTTGACAGGGGATCATGCACAAATGGTCCGCGAGACCAAGACAGCTTTATATCAGACATTCAAGATGATGGATTTGGGGCTTCTTCATTTCTTCTTGGGTCACGAGATTTATCAGTCTCAGAGGGGAATTTCATTTCTCAGTAGAGGTACATTCAAGAGCTCTTGGTGACTTTTGAGATGGAGACTTTTCGGCCCATTACTACTCCTATGGATCCGAATTGGAAGGCCACTTCACACTCAGATTCTCCCGTGATGGATGCTTCACGCTACCGTCAGTTGATTGGATCCTTGATTTGGCTTCTCAACACTCATGTTGATCTTTGTTTTGCTGTGGGTCTTTTGGCAAGGTTCATGACGAAATCCAAACACGTGCACTGGCAGGCTGCCCTGAGGATTCTTCGGTATTTGAGGGGGACCTCTGACTTAGGGATTTATTATCCCGCAGGTACAGATGCTTCCGATCTGGTTCTTACAGGTTGGAATGACTCGGATTGGGCTGGAGATGTGGACCACCGACGATCTACTACAGGCTACTATTTTATCCTGGGTACAGGTGTTATCTCTTGGAGTAGCAACCCACGGTAGCACTTTCTTCTACTGAGGCGGAGTATCGGGCTGCGTTTTCCACCACATGTGAGGTTGTGTGGCTTCGGAGATTGTTGGAGGAGCTTGGCTGCCCCCAAACTCGTCCTACTCTTCTGCAGTGCGACAATGAGAGTTGCATTGCCTTGGTATTCCATGCCCGGACGAAGCACATTGAGATCCAGTATCACTTCATTCGAGAGAAGCTTCTGGATGGGACCATTGATGTGGAGTATTGCAAGACGGAGGATAATATTGCAGATTTGTTTACGAAGGCACTTCCCCAGGCTCTTCTTCAGCAGCATTCCAGATCCCTCAGTCTTTTGACCCATCCAGGATCTGAGAGAGGGTGTTAGACAATCATTTCCTAGAACATATAGGTGATGATGTGTTTGAATGATGAGGGAGCCGATGCCAGTGCCTAGAAGCCAAATGTTAGACAGTCATTTCCAGGACAGTTGGTATATGGCAGTCCACGTCATCAGTACGGCAGGGCACTAGTACAGTCAACCAGATTTGCTGGTACAGCCGGCCAGATTTGCTGGTACAGTCGGCCAGATTTACTGCAGTCGGCTGCATTTGATGCAGCCGACCTACTCCAATTATTTCCTATTTTATCGGCTATTTATAGCCGGTTTCGTGGCTCACTCCATTACTCATTATTCAAATTCTGATCTTGAGATCTGTTGGCTGAGACAGACTGTGCTCGGGCTAACGGAGATCGAGATCATCAAGTCGGAGACATACGCAGATATTTCCTCTGCCCCCTTCTGTATTTCTGCACTCTTATACAGCATATTACACCGCAGATTTTCTGCATTTACATTGTCTCCTTTTCTCTCTCTCTCTCTTCTCTCTGTGTTCACTCTCTCTCAGTCTTTGTCCTACGCTTCCGCATCGCTGCACTCTGACACCAAAGACTCACTATTGTACGTGTCATTCTCATGTTTGGTATATGGATTCCATTTCCCAAGCGCGCCTCTGAGTTTTCTTCTTTTGCAATGTTCTTCTATTTTCTTTCTCTTCTACCTCGTGTTCAGTAGCTTATTTCAGCACTTGTCTATGCTTCCATTGCTGCACCAATTCTGACATGGTATCAAATTGCGGGATCTAGGTTCTTACTACAATTTTTCTGCCGATTACAAGTCTTTCTTCCCCTTGCTAATCAAGCAATCTACTACTGGTGGTTTTCAGCCTATCAGATGTAAACGCCCCGAGCAACATAGTATGCTTAACAATTATGATATTCGCTTGTTTTCGAGATTTAATATAAAAGAGAATGAACACTTAAAGCTGAAAATGAAAATTACTCACAAAATTACAGCCATGAAAAGGTAAAAGTAATGGAGACAAGATTGAGGGTTGAAGATGGGCAACCCCCCCCCCTCCCCCCGAAGGAATGTATTTCTGCTCAACCCAAGTCCCTTAGGGAAGAGCTCAGTTACAATCAACCTGAGAGTGAGGAGAAGTAATTCTCACTCTCACAAGATCATGCAAAGATGTACAAACACACATGCATTATCTATTATGCAATGATAAGAACTGATTTCTTTACAGCATGAGAGAAGAAAGAGGGGAAATCAGCCTTTCTCCATCGTTGATCAGCAGTACATGGATAGGGCTTGCTTCTTGTTGATAAAATGGAAGAAAGAGCTCGAGAAGGAGGTGCTGTAATGAATTTACAGGCTTGCTGTCCTGTAAAACAGCAGTGATAGAAGAGGGAATATGGAGGAATTTGATAATGGAGAAGCGGGGGATGATGATGGGGATGGATGGGGCCAGTTTCTGGCTATCTATGGGTGCTGTACATGAGTTTACAGCAAAGAAAAATGATGCTGAATGAAGAAAAACGAGCTCTTATTTATAGGAGAGGGAAAAGCTAGTACAAAAGGGGAAAGTGGAGTAGCACAAGACAAGTGTCCAGCCACACGTCATGAGATGTGACAAGTGGTGGGACACTTGGAAACTTGTGTGACAAGTGTCTTGACACTTGTCTCTTCTCTATGGCCTTCCTTTTTGGGCTGAATTACTGTCAATAATAGAAACAACCAAATTTAGTAAGCACAGTCAGATTACAGAATTTACTATTTTTAGAATGACATTCCTATTTTTTTAGGACTAGCATTTTTAGGCTAATTCGAGGCTCCTAAAATTTAGGGACCCCCGATATGGGTGTCATATGAAAGCTTTTTCCGTATACATCACAAAAACGGTATCAGAATCTTCATGTGACTTTCCTATGCAAAGAAATATGCATTTCAAGCTTTCAGCCCACACATGCACATTGTACAAGCATTTCATGATCATGCCATCTTGTTAATTGTAATTGTCTGTTCTGGTGGATCTAGCCACACTTCAAGGCATCAAACCTTTTTGTGTGCGAGTCTAACCCTGATATGCGTGAGTTCTGGTCACAGGCACCCAATCGGGCCATATAGGTGGAAGTGTGAACTATCTTTTCTCTAACCCACCGCGTGGGTCCACCATAACCTGTGACCACTCATCAGTGGCTAGCTCCAATGCACTTTTCTTTATATCTAATTAGTGCAAAGGAAACAAATTTAATAAATCATTATATAGACAAATTAATGAAAAAGGATACAAATTATGTTTCTATAGAGTTGTGACATCAGAGGTCCACTATTGCCTACGTTTTCAGCCTACACCCCGCATTCATGGTAACTGTGAGATGCATTTCGATAGCACTGTAACGCAAAACGGCTGAAATTCTTGAAACAATTCATTGAAATGCAAAACGTTCAGAGTGAAATAGTTGATTGAAACAAGATTTTTAAATGGAAAACAATTGTTTTTTTGTGCTTTTTGAGAGTTTTTAAACCAGTACATATATGATAGACATCATTTATTGACATGAAAGGGTCTACATGGTATAAATGTGTAAGTGGCAACTCATTATTTATAAAGAAAACTATATCACATATATTGGTCAACCATTTCACTTGGCGTTTCACTTGGGACTTGCCCAAAGCTGAAACCTTTTGGGGTGAAACGCAACGTTTCAAAGATGAAACGTTTCAGGGGTGAAACATTTAGCGGTTACTTTGCCTACGTTTTCACCCTGCATCAATATTACAACCTAAAATTGTCAGTTTGCTGCCTTCAATGCTCAACCAGACTCCATTTTTCATTTTTAGCCTCTAACCGTGGTTGGCGATTGTTTGTCTAGGCCATTTTACGTTTCTAGCAATTTTTAACCAGGATCAATTGAGGAGGGGCCTGGATAAGAGTTTTGACTCCTGTTTTGGTATGATTGATTTTGGAGCCTGAGGCTAAACAAAATATGTCCAGGCAGTTCCAAATGGTGAGGATGGACTCTACATCATTATTAAGTGTGACATTAGTGTCATCTGCAAATAGGTTAAGTATCATTTCTTTTTTATTAGGTAGTTTGATGCCCTTGATTTTACCCCGAAGTCTAAAGTGCTCTTTTAGCCAGCCTAATCCATCTACAGCTTGATTTGCAACAATGGGCTTCATTTCTGATCAATTTTTTTGTTACACTGCATGTGAACTCTCATTTTGTGAAGTCTTCGTTGTTGATTTGGCTGTATTCTCTCTCTATATATCTTCTATTCTCTATCTTCTCTTCTTATCCTCCCCCAATGGCTCCTCCATGCACTTTCACAAATGATAAGTTACATGGACCTAACTATCTTACATGCAGTGCTATGATGAAAGCCTGGTTTGTGCAGAAGCAGATTTGATACGTTGTATGTGGAGCTATTCCTCGGCCTCAGCGTCCTTTTCCTCTTCCCAAAGATTTTGATGAGGACAACCATGAGAAAGTTGTGCTTACCTAGGATTCGATGCACATGCATATTCTACATTGCTTCGGTTTATTTCTAAAGAAGTTCTACTAGCGGTTACCAAGACATCCCCAAAACATGGTTGAAGCTTAAGATGTTGTACATGTTAGAGGTAGAGTCATCCCCTCGACAGGCTGTGTTAGGGTTTATCTCTGTCAAACAAATCTGTCAGGTCCACGTCATCAGTACCTGGACAGCAGTGTGCAGAGTCGTACGGAAAAGGCAGGATGTCACATTAGTAGTATGGCAAGATGCCACATGGCGCTGGTACAGTCAGACAGCAGTTTTTGCACAATCGGACAGTTTCCTTATCATTTTATTTAGTCAACTCGATGCTCAGCGTTTTTGTGTTTCCTGGCTATATATAGCCAGTTGGTGGCACACACTGATTCATTTTGATCTTGAGATTTGTCTGCTAAGACTCGGGCCGACAGAGATCGAGGTCTTCAAGACGAACACACACGCAGACATTTCCTCTGCCCCCATGTATATTTCTACACTCTTATACAGCATACTACACTGCAGATTTTCTGCATTACACTGTCTCCTTTTCTCTCTCTCTCTTCTCTCTGTGTTCACCCTCTTCTCTCTGTGTTCACCCTCTCTCAATCCTATGCTCCCACATCGTTGCACTCTGACATAATATCAGAGCGGTGAAGACGGATTGACTGAGTGCTGAACCTATCTGAAGAGGAGATTTCAGCACGACACAAGGCTACGTTTCCAGCATTCGAGGGCGAGTGGGAAGGCTGCGCATCGGATCAAGGCTGAAGCGAGCATGGGCGTGCGGGAAAGGAGTCCAACTGGTGAATTTGCTGCAGGTTTTTGCTGTTTGAAGGGGAGGAAGGCTGCGTTTTAGGTCTTCCGTTGCAGATTTTACCTTTTCATCGCCTCCGGCGGATGAAGAAGGTTCGGGCAGCGACGGAAATAGCCCTTACAGGCTGCATTTACACAGTCAGAGGGGGCTTCTTTTGTGTTTGTGCAGGCATTGCAGGTGAACATGTCTACAGAGGCTGACTTGGAGTTCCAAGCAATCATGGACAGGAAGGTACCTGTCCTACCGGCTCTTCCATCAGATCAGAAGCTTGATGGTGACAATTACCGCATCTGACGGGTAATGATGTTGACCATCTTGGAGTCTTATGATTTGGAGGAGCTTGTGTTGGAGGAGATCAACCGGCCCTCGGTGCTAGATGAGTCCAAACTCTCTTCCGGTGCTCGTGCGGAGTTTTTGACCAAGGCCAAGTCTCATTGGGACAAACTGAATGCCAGGATACGTTCTTTTCTTTTTATGCCTTGCACTACAGCCGTGATAGCTCACATCAAGCACTTGACGGTGGCTCCAAAGATATGGCGAGAGCTCGACCAGATGTACAATTGTATGACCCTAATGAAGAGGGTTTCTTTGGAGGTGCAGATGCGGACCTTGTCCATGAATAAGTCTTCTTCGCTTCGCGAACACATCAACAAGCTTCGGCAGCTTCAGATGCAGGTTCAAAATGCAGGGAAGCCTATTTCCTTCGAAGACATGGCAATCACTTTATTATCCTGGTTGCCGCCACGATTCGGTACTTTTTATTCCGCTCTTATTGCATCAGGGCGGAAGTCTACTCTTCGGTGGGAAGAGTTGGTTCCTATGGTCTTGGACCAAGAGGAACAGTTGAAGGGTCAGAATGCTTCCAAATCGGAGGCTTTGGTTGGTCAAGCCTCTCAGAAGAAGGGGAAGGACCACAAGAAGAAGAAAGAGGAGGACAAAACCAAGAAGGACAAGGAAAAGGAATCGACCTGCCATATTTGTGGTAAGACCGGCCATTGGAAGAAGGATTACCCTGACAAAGACAAGGACACCAAGAAGAAGGACACCAAAGATTCTGGAGTGGTGGTTGCGCCCTCATTAGCTGCTTTTCTACATTTAGCGGTCATTGAGGACTCTACATCGAAGACTTCTAATGCTGCGATGACACCTCCCTAAGCTCGAGAGTGGATTGTGGACAGTGGTGCCTCACGGCACATGACTCCTTCCGTTGGTGTTGCCCATGTGCGACCTTCGCATAGGCAGATTCTCATTGGAGACAACTCTTTTGTGTCTATTGCTACGCGGGGTGAGATGCAGCTTATTCCAGATGGATGTGGTGGTACCCACACTTCATAGATATTGCATGTGCCAAGCTTGGGGTATCATTTACTTTCGGTCCATAAGATTTATGCTCTTAGCCTCTTGGTGGAGATTGACAATGATACTATTCGCGTCCTTGATCGTGGCTCGAGGAAGGTTCTCTCAATAGGGTATGAGGAGAATGACATCTATAAACTGAAGTCTTCTACAGCTCTTACCTCACTTCTTCTTACCTCTCAAACACAGTCAGAGCTATGGCATGCTCGGTTTGGCCACTTGAACTATGTGTACCTTTAGAAGGTGTCGCGAGGGTCTTTTGACTAAGGATTGCCGAACATAGTAGTGAGCCATCAGCCATGTGTCCCTTGCATTCGTGGGAAACTGCATCGGGATGCGATTCCCAACAAAGCTTCTCGAGATGGTCTACTTCACCCATGAAGCTTGTATCTACGGACCTTTGTGGCCCGACGAGGACCGAGTTCCTAAAGGGGAGCTTGTACTTCATGTTGATCATAGATGTCTACAGCAAGATGACTTGGGCCCATTTCTTGACATTGAAGTCAGAGGCTTTCTCTCACTTCAAGGATTGGCTTCTCTTTGAGGAGAACCGATCTGGCCAGCGACTAAAGACCTTGCATTCAAACAAGGGCGGTGAACTTGTGTCTAATGAGTTTGCTCGTTTTTGTGCAAATAGGGGCATTCACCAAGAGTTTGCTAACACCAACACTCCTCAAGAGAATGGCATTTGGAGCTAGAAAAACCGAAGTGTGATCGAGATGGCGCGCACCATGATGAAGCACTGACAGACAGCTCAATTTCTATGGACCGAGGCAGTGGCTACCGCAGTTCACATCCTTAATTGATCTCCCACTTCGACCGTTGACAAGATGACATCTTTTGAGGCTTACTTTGGGACTAAGCCTGACGTCTCTTATTTCAGGATCTTTGGGTGTGACGCCTATGTGCACATCCCAAAGACATAGCGTGACAAGTTCAAGGCGGCTTCTCGACGACAGGTTTTGTTGGCTACAACTCCCAGTCCCAAGGTTATCATCTGTTTGATCCCGTCAAGCGGGATGTCTACACGAGCCAAGACGTGCAATTCGTGGAAGTTCTGGCCACTGAGGGGGTGAGGAGCACCCTGTACTTGGCGATCCAGGGGAGAGTTTGTCAGAGTGCAGCGGTGCGGAAGCGTAGGACTGAGAGAGAGAGAACGCAGAGAGAGAAGGGAGAGAAAGAGACAGTGGACAATGAAGATCTGCTGTATAAAGAATGCTGAATACAAGGATATACACGGGCGCAGTGCGCTGGACTGCGTGTCTCCACCTCGACGATGCGACCTGCTGTCCACCTCGAAGTCTGCTGCAGTCTGCACTGTCTGCTGTCTGAAATCTGTGAACAGAGACAGAAATCTGCACGGCACCGGTCTGTAATCTGCAACAGAGAAGAGTGGCCAGACTGCTGGAAATGTCGACTATAAATAGTTGAAAACTGCCACGAACTAGGGCGCCAGAAAATAGGGCGCAGCCTGAATAAGTCGGCTGCATTAAATGCAGCCGACTGGGCTGCAGGCAGTCGGACTGCCACGTGGCAGTCCGACTGCACAGTCCGACTGTGCAGCTGCCCTGCTGGTCCGACTGTGCAGCTGCCTGCCCTCCAGTCAGGCTATGATCTCTAACACCCCCTCCCAGAGCCTGGACAGGGCAGAAGCCTGAGGGATCTGGAATGTTGCCGAAGTAGAGCCTGAGGAAGCGCCTTCGTAAACAAATCCGCAAGATTGTCCTCCGTCTTGCAATACTCCACAGTGATGGTCTCATCCAGAAGCTTTTCTCGGATGAAGTGGTACTGAATCTCAATGTGCTTCGTCCGGGCATGAAAAACAGGGTTCCTCGCCAAGGCAATGCAACTCTCATTGTCACATCGCAGCAATGTAGGACGAGTCTGGGGGCACCCAAGCTCCTCCAACAATCTCCGAAGCCACACAACCTCGCATGTGGTGGAAGACGTGGCCCGATACTCCGCCTCAGTGGACGAAAGGGCTACCGTGGGCTGCTTCTTGCTACTCCATGAAATAACACCTGCACCCAAGGTAAAGCAGTAACCTGTTGTAGACCGCCTGTGGTCCACGTCACCGGCCCAATCCGAGTCGCTCCAACCTGCAAGTACAAGATCTGACCCATCTATCCCTGCGGGGTAATGAATCCCCAAATCAGACGTCCCCCTCAGATACCGAAGTATCCTCTGAGCAGCCTGCCAATGCACCGTCTTAGGTTCACTCATGAACCCTGCCAAGAGCCCAACAGCAAAACATAGATCAACCCTGGTGTTGAGAAGCCAAATCAAGGACCCTATCAACTGTCGATAGCGGGACGCATCCGCCAAAGGAGAAGCTGAATGGGAAGTGGCCTTCCAATTCGGATCCATAGGAGTAGAGAGGGCCCGACAATCTTCCATCTCAAAAGACACCAAGAGCTCCTGTACATATCTCTGGTGGGAGAGAAAGATCCCCCTCTGAGACTGATAAATCTCATGGCCTAAAAAGAAATGAAGTAGCCCCAAATCCGTCATCTCGAACGTCCAATGTAAAGCTGACTTTGTCTCCTGGACCTGCTGTGCATCATCACCTGTGACAATCAAATCATCAACATATAATACAAACAGCACACAACCATCCTCGAAAGTGTGAACATACAGCTGCGGATCGGCCTTGGACCGCCGATATCCCAACTGAGACTGGAGGAACGAATCAATCTTCTCGTTCCAAGCTCGCGGGGCCTGCTTGAGGCCATACAGGGCCTTCTTCAACCTGTAGACTTTCCCATCTGAAGAACCAAAGCCAGGAGGCTGCTCAACGTAGATCTCCTCCTTCAAATCACCATTCAGGAAGGCCGACTTCACATCCAACTGATAAACAGGCCATCTCCTATGGCCAGCCAAAGCAAGAACAGCTCTAATGGTTGCCATACGAGCTGTGGGGGCAAAGGTGTCATGACAGTCAATCCCTGGGCGCTGGGCAAAACCCTTAGCAACAAGGCGAGCCTTGTGCTTATCCAAAGTACCATCACTGAGATATTTAGTCTTGAAGACCCACTTGACTCCAATCACCTTCTTCTTCGGGGGGCGTGGCACAAGTGACCAAGTGCCATTCCTCTCAATAGCCTCCAACTCAGCTTCCATAGCTTTCTTCCATGGGGCGGACTGTAAAGCCTCCTTCACGGAGGTGGGCTCTCGATCCTGCATAACACGGGACATCAAACAATAGTTGGAGCAAACAAGCTCCGAAGAATGCGCCTGGTGCCTCCGTGACCGCCGCGAACCATCCTGCGGTCCCCACTCCTCAGGAACCCCCTCGATCCCTGAATCACGGAGTGTGTCACGGGCCCAGCGAGGAGGAGGCCGAACCTCCCCTCGTCGTTCTCCATCAGCAGAAGACTCTGGAATATCCACCAGTGGTAACTCCTCAGAAGGGTCCGGTGGAAGAATAGACTCTGTGTCAGAAACAGAATCATAATCAAAAGGCACGGGTTCCAGTGGAACTGTTGAAGGAGCCCAACTCTCCCCTGGATCTCCAAGAACGGGATGCTCCTCACCCGTTGAAGTAGCCGGAACCTCCACAAACCGCACATCACGGCTAGTGTACACATCCCGCTTGACGGGATCATACAGTCGGTAGCCTTGGGACTGGGAGCTGTAGCCAACAAATACCTGTTTTCGGGAAGCCGCTTCAAATTTATCACGGTGAGCCTTGGGAATGTGAACATAAGCATCACACCCAAAGACTCGAAAGTAAGAAACATCTGGCTTCGTCCCAAAATAAGCCTCAAATGGAGTCATCCCTTCCACGGCCGAAGTAGGGGATCGATTAAGAATGTGGACGGCAGTAGCCACAGCCTCGGCCCACAGAACCTGAGGGGTCTGTCGGTGCTCCATCATGGTGCGCGCCATCTCGATCACACTGCGGTTCTTCCGTTCTAGAATACCATTTTCTTGAGGAGTATTGGTATTGGCAAACTCCTGGTGAATTCCTCTATCTGCACAAAACCGACCAAATTCATTAGACACAAATTCACCTCCCTTGTCGGATCGCAAGGTCTTCAACTTCCGGCCTGATCGGTTCTCCTCAAAGAGAAGCCAATCCTTGAAGTGCGAGAAAGCTTCTGACGTTAGTGCCAAAAAATAGACCCATGTCATCCTGCTATAGTCATCCACGATCAGCATGAAGTACGAGCTCCCACGCAGGGACTCATTCCTCATAGGGCCACATAGATCCGTAGATACTAACTCCATCGGTGAAGTAGACCGCCGCGAAGCGGTGTGGGGAATGGCATCTCTATGCTGCTTCCCCCGTATGCAGGAGACACATGGCTGCTAGCTCACCACTATATCCGGCAACCCTCGAACAAGCTGTCCACGTGACGCCCTCCGAAGATAGTCATAGTTCAGGTGACCAAACCGAGCATGCCATAACTCAGACTGTGACTGTGAGGTAAGAAGAAGAGTAGAGAGAGCAGTGGACGACTTCAGTTTGTAAATGCCGTTCTCCTCATATCCGGATGAGAGAACCTTCCTCGATTCACGATCAAGGACTCGCACTGTAGAACTATCAAACTCCACCAAAAGACCAAGGGAGCAAATCTTATGAACTGAAAGGAGATGGTACCCTAATCCTGGTACATGCAAAACCTCTGAGGTATGGGTGCCACCTCGTCCATCCGGAATAAGCTGCATCTTACCCCGACCTGCAACAGAAACTGAAGAGCTGTCGCCAATGAGAACCTGCCCACGCGAAGGTCGCAGCTGGGCAACACCATCTGATGAAGGAGTCATGTGCCGTGAGGCACCACTATCAACAATCCACTCTCGAGCTTGGGAAGCCGTCATCGCAGCATCAGAAGCATTCAGTGAAGCGTCCTCAATGTCAACTAGATGTAGAAATGCAGCTGATGAGGGTGCAGCCACCGCTCCAGAATCCTTGGTATCCTTCTTCTTGGTGTCCTTCGTGTCTTTGTCAGGGCAATCCTTCTTCCAATGGCCAGTCTTTCCACAAATATGACATGTGGAGTCTTTGTCCTTGTCCTTCTCCTTGTCCTTCTTGGACTTGTTATCCCCCTTCTTCTTCTTTTGGTCCTTCCCCCTCTTCTGAGAGGCTTGACCTGTCAACGCCTCCGACTTGGAAGCATTCTGTCCCTTTAACTGTTCCTCTTGGTCCAAGACCATAGGAACCAACTCTTCCCAACGAAGAGTAGACTCTCGCCCCGAAGCAATAAGGGCAGAGTAAAATGTACCGAATCGTGGCGGCAACTGGGACAATAGTGTGATCGCCATGTCTTCGGAGGAAATCGGCTTCCCCGCATTCTGAACCTGCATCTGTAGCTGCCTTAGCTTGTTAATGTGTTCCCTTAGCGAAGAAGACTTATTGACGGACAAGGTCCGCATCTGTACCTCCAAAGAAACCCTCTTCATCAGGGTCATCCGATTGTACATTTGATCAAGCTCCAACCATATCTCACGAGCCACCGTCAAGTGCTCGATGTGAGCGATCACGGCTGTAGTGCATGATAGAAAGAGAAAGGATCGAATCCTGGCATTCAGTTTGTCCCAATGAGACTGGGCCCTGGCCAACTCCGCACGAGCATCGGAAGAGAGTTTGGACTCATCTCTTACCGAAGGCCGGTCAATATCCTCCTGTACCAACTCCGCCAAATCATAGGACTCAAGGATGGCCAACATCATAACGCGCCAAATGCGGTAGTTGTCGCCGTCGAGCTTCTAATCTGTAGGAAGAGCCGGTAGGACAGGCACCTTCCGGTCCATAATCGCCTGGAACTCCAAGTCCATCTCTGTAGACATCTTCACCTGCAATGCCTTCTCAAACGCAAAAGCAGCCCCCTCTGACTGGGTAAACTCAGCTTGCTAAGGCTCTTCCGCGTCCCGAAGCTTCTTCACCCGCCGGAGGCGATGAAAAAGCAAAACCTGCACTTTTAGGTTGAAAACTCAAACTTCCTCCGCGTCAAACAGCAGTAAACAGCAGCAAATCCACCACCTATACTCCTTTCCTGTGCGCCCACACTCGTTTCAGCCTTGTTCCAAGGCGCAGCCCTCCTGTCTGCCCTTAAACGCAAAAAACGCAAATTTGTGTCGCGATGGAAACTCCCCTTCAGGTTGATTCTACGCTCAGTCAGCCCTCAAACACTGCTCTGATACCATGTCAGAGTGCAGCGGTGCGGAAGCGTAGGACTGAGAGAGAGAGAACGCAGAGAGAGAAGGGAGAGAAAGAGACAGTGGACAATGAAGATCTGCTGTATAAAGAATGCTGAATACAAAGATATACACGGGCGCAGTGCGCTGGACTGCGTGTCTCCACCTCGACGATGCGACCTGCTGTCCACCTCGAAGTCTGCTGCAGTCTGCACTGTCTGCTGTCTGAAATCTGTGAACAGAGACAGAAATCTGCACGGCACCGGTCTGTAATCTGCGACAGAGAAGAGTGGCCAGACTGCTGGAAACGTCGACTATAAATAGTCGAAAACTGCCACGAACTAGGGCGCCAGAAAATAGGGCGCAGCTTGAATAAGTCGGCTGCATTAAATGCAGCCGACTGGGCTGCAGGCAGTCGGACTGCCACGTGGCAGTCCGACTGCACAGTCCGACTGTGCAGCTGCCCTGCTGGTCCGACTGTGCAGCTGCCTGCCCTCCAGTCAGGCTATGATCTCTAACAGAGTTGGGCTCCCAAGACAGTTCCTTTGGAGCCAGAGCCTCTTGATGGAGATTCTTCTTTTGATTCAGAGTCTTCATTTCCACCGGCCACCCCAGAGAAGCTTCCACAGGTGGATGTACCCTAGTCTTCAGCAGATGGAGAGCGATGGGGAGAGGTCCGGCATCCTCCTCGTTGGGCCCGTGACACACTCTGAGATTCAGGAATCGCGGGGGTCTCTCAGGAGTGGGAACTGCAGGATGGACCGCAGAGGTCATGGAGAAATCAAGCACATTCTACGAAGCTTGTTTGCTCTAACTATTGTTTGATGGCCCGTGTCATGCAGGATCGAGAACCCACTTCAGTGAAGGAGACCTTGCAGTCTGACCCTTGGCAGAAGGCTATGGAAACCGAGTTGGAGGCTATTGAGAGGAATGGCACTTGGTCACTTGTGCCTCGTCCCTCTCACAAGAAGGTGATTGGTGTCAAGTAGGTCTTCAAGACCAAGTACCTTAGCGATGGTTCTTTGGACAAGCACAAGGCTTCCCTTGTTGCTAAAGGTTTTGCACAGCGCCCAGGCATTGACTTCCATGATACTTTTGCCCCCACTGCTCGTATGGCGACTATTCGAGCTGTTCTTGCCTTGGCTGGCCATAGGAGATGGCCTGTTTATCAGTTGGATGTGAAGTCGGCCTTTTTGAATGGTGACTTGCAGGAGGAAATCTATGTTAAGCAGCCTCCTGGCTTTGGATCCTCGGATGGGAAAGTTTGCAGGTTGAAGAAGGCCTTGTATGGCCTCGAGCAGGCTCCGCGTGCATGGAATGAGAAGATTAACTCGTTTCTTTAGTCGAAGTTGAGATATCGGCACTCCAAGGCTGATCCGCAACTGTATGTGCACACTTCCGAGGTTAGTCGTGTGTAGTTTGTGTTGTATGTTGATGATTTGATTCTGACAGGGGATCATGCACAGAAGGTCCAAGAGACCAAGACAACTTTACATCAAACGTTCAAGATGACGGATTTGGGGCTTCTTCCTTTCTTCTTGGGTCACAAGATTTATCAGTCTCAGGGGGGATTTTCATCTCTCAGCAGAGATACATTTAGGAGCTCTTGGTGACTTTTGAGATGGAGACTTGTCGGACCATTACTACTCCTATGGATCTAGACTGGAAGGCCACTTCACACTCAGATTCTCCTTTGACGTATGCTTCCCGCTACCGTTAGTTGATTGGATCCTTGATTTGGCTTCTTAACACTCATGTTGATCTTTGTTTTGCTGTGGGTCTTTTGGCAGGGTTTATGGGTGAACCCAAACACGTGCATTGGCATGTTGCCCTGAGGATTCTTCGGTATTTGAGGGGGACCTCTGACTTAGGGATTTCTTATCCAACAAGTACAAATGCTTCAAATCTTGTTCTTGCAGGTTGAAATGCCTCGGATTGGGCTGGCGATGTGGACCACCAGCGGTCTACTACAGGCTATTGTTTTACCTTGGGTACAGGTGTTATCTTTTGGAGTAGCAAGAAGCAGCCCACGGTAGCCCTTTCTTCTACTGAGGTGGAGTATCGGGCTGCGTCTTCCACCACATGTGAGGTTGTGTGGCTTCGGAGATTATTGGATGAGCTTGGCTTCCCCTAGACTCGTCCTACTCTTCTGCAGTGCGACAATGAGAGTTGCGTGGCCTTGGTCCGAACACCTGTATTCCATGCCCGGATGAAGCACATTGAGATCCAATATCATTTCATTCGGGAGAAGCTTCTAGATGGAACCATTAATTTGGAGTACTACAAGACGGAGGATAATCTTGCAAATTTGTTCACGAAGGCGCTTCCCCAAGCTTTACTTCATCAGCATTCCAGATCTCTCAACCTGATGCCTCGTCCAGGATCTAAGAGGAGGTGTTAGAGGTAGATTCATCCCCTGGACAGGCTATGTTAGGGTTTATCTCTGTCGGACAGATCTGTCAAGTGCCACGTCATCAGTTCTTGGACAGCAATGTGCAAAGTCGTATGGACAGAGCAGGATATCACATCAGCAGTACGGCAAGATGCCACGTGGCACTGGTACAATTGGACAGCAGCTTTGCATAGTCGGACAGTGGTTTTTGCACAGTCGGACAGTTTTCTTATTATTTTATTCAACCAACCTGATACCTTCTTGGCTATATATAGCCACTTGGTGGCACACTCTCTGATTCATTCTAATCTTGAGATCTGTCTACTAAGACTGACTGTGCTTGGGCTGACGAAGATCGAGGTCTTCAAGACAGACACACACGCAGACATTTTCTCTGCCCCCGTGTATATTTCTACACTCTTATACAGCACACTACACTGCAGATTTTCTGTGTTACACTATCTCCTTTTCTCTCTCTTCTCTCTGTGTTCACCCTCTCTCAGTCTTTGTCCTATGCTTCCGCATCGCTGCACTCTAACAGTATGAGGCACCAGCATGCATGTCGTGACCCTTTATGAACAACTTCAACAAATGAAGCTTGAGCCAAAGGACACCATTCAATCATGTTTGCTCCATGTTACACAGGTACAGAATTAACTTTGAAACATATAGTCTGCCCTTCCAGAAGCACATGTCATGGGAACGGTGCTCTACAAGCTTCCCCCGCAGTTTAATGGAGTGGCCAATGCCTTGCCGGCGCAGACATCATCTACACCGATGAGCTTTACACATATGTTCTCGATGCTGCTTGAGCACGAGGCGTCTTTCCGCTTACAGGTAAGGCTTTCATCTCATTACGGAGGCTCCAATGAGGCCTTTACAGCTTCAAAGAGGGGTGACAAGAAGCAGAAGTCAAAGGCCCAATTTTATCACTACAGTAATAAGAGATACTTGTGGAAGGACTACAAGGTGTTATCAACCTCACAAAAGAAGCAAGAGAAAAAGAAGAAGCAGAATGCAAACTCCTCCAACAAGTCATCCTCTTTTTCCACTCCCACTCCGATCCTCTAGCCAAAGGGAAGTCCAAGGCGTGGCAAGGATCCACTTCTTCACAACAAGGGAAAGGCTTGCCTACCCCTCTCTATTGCTTTCTAGCCCAAGTGATCCCTCACAACTCTCCATTGCCAAAGAGAGAGTGTAAGAGGGTGGTGAGATGGGACAGACAAGCCTTATCTATATAGATATACAGGTGCACAAGTTCCAAGGAAAGACGTCACTGACTAATCGACCTAAGTCTGGCAGGTTCAAATCCTAGAGCGGGGATTGACATCCAAGTTCATGATGGGTTGTTATTTGACAAAGAGCGAGATTGGCTCCTCGTCTACCGGCTTGTCTACCGAGCTCATATGAGGGGACACTTTGGTAGTCTTAGCCAAAGGCACAAAATCCATGGCTACATATATTCAAAGGCATTTTTGACAAGCTACTCTTGTATGCTACTACGAGACACTGTTGACAAACATAGAGATCTATTATAACTCTTCTCTATTTTCCAGAGTTGGTGCAATCAACATTAACATCAGGTTCTCTCCGAGGCCCCTTGGTGGTGGCTTGATCGCCCACTACTTGGTATCCATGGTTCTACTCTAGTGGTTCCATGTTGTATGGACTATGATGAGTCATTATCATTGTATCATTGTATTGTATCACATCACCCATGATTTGAGAGAGAGTATTAGCGATTCAGACAGCTCGTGTGTGAGTCTAACCTATGTCAGGCATGGCTAGGTTATTTAGGAATTTTATTATGATCATTATGATGCTTATTCGAGGCATTTTATGATGGCCGACCTACCCCTATTTTGGCATTATTTTCTTCTTTACATACTCGGCTCCCCCTCATTTAGACGCATCATCACCTATAGGTTTTGTGGAGAGAGGGAGCATGTGCCAGTGCCTAGGAGCCAAAGACTCACTGTTTATGCATCATTCTTGTGTTTGGTATATGGATTTCATTTTTTGAGCACATCTCTAAGTTTTCTTCTTTTGCAGTGTTCTTCTATTTTCTTTCTCTTCTAACTTCTGTTCAACAGTTTATTTCAGCACTTATCTATGCTTCCATTGCTCCACTACTTTTGACACCTACAATATGCAAAAATGAGATTGAGTTGAGTGGTGGGAAGTCTCTTTATTTATAGATGGATGGGTCCTTCCAAATCAGGGTTTGGCTTAAGGGAGACATACACTCTCTAGGATCACATTTCTTTTCAGTAAAAGTTTGGTAATTTTGAGTTTTGGGGCTGTAATTAAGAACTAATTAAGCTTAGAACGCATTTTTAGCTCAACACTTCTTCTTGCATCCTTGGATCCATTGTGTTTTCTTTGACCTTCAACCACATCCAAGATTTGAGAGGGGATGTTAGTAGTCATGTCTTGTACAATCATCTCCTACCTATGAGCCTCAATCTAAGTCAAACGAGAATATTAGGAGCTCTAACACTCAATTTGTCATGTGTTTTGACAAATGAGGCATATCTTTCTAGAGCATGTATTTTTTCTTCAATCAATTTTAGGTGTCTTCACACTGGCAGAGGATAGTTTACATCTCTTTGTATTTCTTTTTCAGTGTGGCTAGAGAGCTTGTTCACACCAGGCTAGAGGTGATATTGATCAGTATACTGCAATCAACATTGTATTTGGCTGCATGCATTATTTTATTATTTTTAGGCAGGTTGGCCAACATTTTGGCATGTTCCTTGATCGACTCGGCCAATTTTTTGACTTTTCTACTATATAGCAATTCAGCTATTGATAGCTATCATTCTGCTTTTCAGGTTTCAGCTCACTCCAACATTCATGACATTCCTCCATCTTCCAGTGCTGCCTTCCATCATCAGCCTGATCCAGTGCCCTCATAAACGCCTTGGGCTATGTGCACAGACTGATCAGTCCACTCTTTGTATTCAACTTTCAATCAGATTCAGTGCAGATTTATCACTTCATTCTCTTCTTTCATTGGCTTCCTCTTTCCTCTTCTCTCCTTGTTCATGTTCTTTTTCCATTGTGCACTCTCACATATAAAGGATGTAGCAAGTAAATGAGCTCTTGGAAACAAGATTAGTTAAACCTAGTACCTTGCCTAGTTATTCTTCAATCAATGATTACCTTTGGTTTGTGATTCAAATTCTAGAATGGGATGCTCGTTGGGGTGCTACTATACGACTTATAGTAAGATACCAAAACTGGGCCCTATGCTTTATTATTGATTCTTCAATCATCTACCAGGGCTCTGCTGATCCATGCCTGTCACGGCCATTGCTATTGAAAACACGTCTTTCAAGTTTCAATGAATGTAGAACTGCACCAAAGTGCATGTTTGCTTGAACACAAAGGCAACTCTGCCAAACTAAAGCTTACAGCCCTAGATATCTTACACAAACATGTATCTGTCTTTCCACCTAAACATACCTGTGATCCCTAAAGATATCTATGAAAATAAATGCCACAACCAAAAGCTGAAGCCAGAATGTTTTGACTAACGAACATTGACAATTGGATTTTGTAGTAAGCTGTGTTGGGAAAGTTCTTACCGCTCCTTCTGGATCTCTTGACATGCAATATGACACAACCAAGCCATGGTATGACCTTGGACCTGGTTTCAATCCTGCAATAGTCATGTCGAGCATTGCTTCCTCAGCTCCGGCCGCATCCATGCTGCGTGCTCGCTCCATCAGCAGCTCCAAAAGCATGAAACGAAGGTCAGTCTCTCCACCAATGCCAGCTCTTTCTAGCTCAGCAGGCTGCCAACAGAAATCCCTGCCACTCAAGGTGCTTGAGCTTGCAACAAGCTCGTCTTCTGATTTCTGCAATGCATACCACGACGCAGGCAGCTCATTTTCAGAAGTCGTAAACACACTCTCCCACTTGCCAGCATCATTCCTCCGGCGCAGAGGATTTTCAGAGCTCGGGTCCGCATAATGCCTAGACTTGAAACCATTAGGTGTGCTGTTGTTGTCAGAGGATGCGCGCGCAGGCACATGTATGGTTCTTGCGTCCTCCCACCGATAAATGGAGTATTGTACAGGATCAAGCCTTTGAGAGGCAAACGAGGAGCCCTGCCAGGTGCTTTTGCGGCGTCCTCTTCTTCGCGATCCTGGAGTGGTGAGCAGGCGCAAGCGAGCGAGCGCAAGGTTGAGGGACGGCTCCTGCTGCGGAGACAGAGATTCCTGAGAGGGGAATGCTTTCTGTAAGGAGGAAGCCGAAGGAAAATGAGAGCAGGCTGCCATTGATGTGCTCTCGAGTCTCGAATTGGTCCGCGACCGTGAAATACAGGTTGACAGAGGTTTTTGGTGGATAAACCCCACGCTTCAGCATTAGACGTTAAAACATCATCATCATCATCATCATCATTAGAGAAGGGATAGGCCATTCTAGATGTCATTTTCTTCTAGAGCCCTTCAATAAACATCATTTTTTAATACAAAATTGTTTATATTAACATATCAAAAGAATAAATATAATTGAGTCTCTCTACTTCATTCCCCATCCAACGTGCTGCTCATGAAGGTGATTACTGAGAAGAAATTAGCAATGAAAGATAGAGCCGCCAAGTTCATGAAGATTGCATCATGGTGTCCAACGTAGTATAGGAGTAGAGAAACCATTCACCATGCTCTACAGATGCATTGCCCATTTGCCCAAGCATTGTGGAATAAACATCATTAGATAAGTCTTAAGAACAAATGCCATTCTAGATGAAAGTGCCACTCTAGAATGGCTCTTCTAATACGGCATGTTGGTCTACAACCCTTGATTCAAACAATCACACTAACAGCACATTCGAATTGTCGTCCGCATAATATGGATGTTCAAAATCAACGCAAGTTTACCAAGAAAACTCCACTGAGGGAAGCTCCACTGAGTTGTAAAGATGCATAGTGGAGGGTAGAAAGTAGATTTTGTTGTTGTGATACATGATCAATGATTCAGCATGCTAGAAGTGAAGTATGCAATATGTGAAGCTCTTCAATAAACATCATTAGATAATTCTTAAGAGCAAATGCCATTCAAGATCAAAGTGCCACTCTATGACCCTTAAGTCAAACAATCACACTGACAGCATGTTCAAACTATCGTCCACATAATATGAAGGTTCAAAATCAATGAAAGTTCACCAAGAAAACTCCATAACTTAATCTGTACAAATTGACCAACTTTTAAAAATATAAACACTTGGTTGTTTGAATTAAAAGAGGTGGGTTTGATTGTTGGAAACTTAGTGAATTGTGAATCACATAGAAGCTCTTAGTGACAAATGCATACCAAGCCTTCTTAAGTTGTAAACAAATAGCCTCTTCCTTCTCTAAGTGCTTCTCTATGGAGGAACATAATGCAATAGGTGAGTATGGCAATGTAAAGATGCATGCTGAAAGGTAGAAAGAGGATTTTGTTATCGTGATACACAATCAATGACTCAACATGCTAGAAGTGAAGTATGCAATATGTGAAGTTATTCAATACCTTGATGCATATAGAAAAACAACTCTCCTAAAGATGATAGGGAATGTTGTCAAAGTATTTATTGTCATTTCTCTCAACTTTGCTTAAGCAAAGCACATCAATTCATTAGTAAAAGGGATTGTTCAATAGTATTGGCTAAAATGAATGTGAAAAGGGAGTGGATCTTTATTGACTTGGTTGGTTTCAAAGGCTCCTTGGTCTAATGCTACTCTATATTCTATAGTATTGGTTAAAATGAATGCAAAGGGAGTGGATCGTTATCAAGTCGGTTGGTTTCAAAGGCCGCTTGGTCTAATGCTAGTCTATGTTCTTCATTGGTTGGCCAAAACTATGCCAAATGATTGAATGTCCTACATTGATTTACTTCAGATAATTGCCTTGATAGAGAAGTGGCAACTATTGCATAAGTATATGTGCAAGGTTTGATTTGTCGCATCCATAGTATGTGAACTCTTGCATGTAAAAGAACATGATTTTATAGGACCTACCAAACAATAGAATCTCAACATACGCAACTAGACAAAACCACCTATTGCCCCATGGGTAGCTACACACTTTATGGAAACATATCTCTCACTTGGTCTACTCTATGATCCTACTCTCTCATCCTCTCCTCACATATAACACTCATATCCCAAGACTATGTGCAAGCTATCTAAAATTTCAAGAAGAATGCAACAACTCATCAATACCTTTATCTCCACCATTATAGTCTTGAATGATAGAGAGATGAGAGATGTTCCAATCTTCTTGGGTCCATATCATGAGCTCCATTCACCTCTTCATGATCTAACATTTGTTTGATCTCCCTACAATGCAACATTGTGAGCAAGAGGTATCCATGATCTCACACTCACTGAATAGCTCTACAACTCACTCTCAAGCTCAAACTCATTGAATAGCTCTACACATACAACATAATTTCTCTCAAGCTAAAATTTGTGTTGAATAGCTCTATACATATAGTAGGCTCATTGAGTAGCTCTACACATACAATAGACTCACTCCCAAGCTCAAACTAAAGTTATGGAGGTAGAGGGAAATAGATAGACTCAAGTTAGCTAACATAACATGTCACTTTGAATTAGCAACTTTAAATTTTATATAAAAGATTAAGGATAAGGTTTTGCTCTTCCACTTAGCCTTTTTTGGTCATCATGCTTACTACAACACCGAACTCTTGGCCTAGGCCTTCTACTATTTTCGTGGGATTGAACAATTTGCATAGCACAAATCTTGCAACTCAAATTTTACAAAGAATTGAAATCATTGATTGTGGGATTTAAAAATAATCATTTACTTGGCAAATTTTGTTTCTACGGCTGGCCATTTGTGAATTTTTTATTTGTTTTCACTCTAGCACTTTAAGTCTAGCTTTGTTGGCACTTTATTTTTCCAACTTCTCTTTTCTTCATCTTTTTGGTCAGTGTATTGTTATTCTACCCTTGTGCCTTAAATAAGGTGGGCGGAGAGACTAGGCGGTTATTGATGAAGTTGAATAAATGAAGGCCATGGGCATCTCTAATACCTAAAATAGAGGGTGCTACTATATGTTTTCCTCCTAACTTCTTTTATGATTTTCCAGAAAGATAAATGGGGTGCAAGAACAAGGATGAAGAGCCTAATGCAATTAATTGTAGTTATGAAGTTGGACCTAGGTAGTCACTAAATTATTGTACAAAACCTTGAAAGAAGGATTGAGAGTGTCATGATGGAATATATAAGTAGACTCAAAGCTAAAAGCAAAGACGTTAGGAAATTTAGGGAAGTTCCAACACATGCATCGTCACATATTTTTTTGGGGAATTTGTGGGGGTAAGGGTAGAATGTTAAGATCATTGTGACAAATAAGGTGGCAAAATTTGCATACCATGCACATGATTGGATCATAGGACTAGGCAATGTCAAGTAGGCATATGTTAACCCTCAGATGAATGAGGTGAAAAATCCAAAAAATCTAAAGCAAAAGACAAGGCCAAGGCAAAAGTGGAATGGAAGACGAAGGAGTGCCAAGAAAAATCGGAAAACACAAGAAGTGTGAAAAAGTCCTAAATCAAGGAGAGGCGCTCAAGAAAAAGCAAAAGTCAATACTTTTGTAAAAAAGCACAAGGTGCACCGTGATTTATTTTAAGAGCGCCAGGCTCTAACCTGTGCAAATTGTAAATGTAGGTGGGTGGTAGGAAGGAAGCTAGGAAGATAGGAAAACAATGGAAAAAAGGGCCTAGGCTATGGTCAGCCATGTGAAAAGGGGAATAAGGGGATGACTGTCCAAAAGGAATTTAAGGCTTTGTATATAAAGTTCAAAAAGTGAATGAGAGCTCATTCTTTGGTGTGTGGCAAAGTGGATATGTTAACCCTCAGATGAACGAAGTGGAAAATCCAAAAAATCTAAAGCAAAAGACAAGGCCAAGGCAAAAGTGGAATGGAAGACGAAGGCGCGCCAAGAAAAATTGGGAAACACAAGAAGTATGAAAAAATCCTAAATCAAGGAGAGGCGCTCAAGAAAAAGCAAAAGTCAATACTTTTGTAAAAAAGCACAAGGCACACCGTGATTTATTTTAAGAGAGTTGGGCTCTAAACTATGCAAATTGTAAATGTAGATGGGCGGTAGGAAGGAAGCTAGGAAGATAGGAGAACAATGGAAAAAAGGGCCTAGGCTATGGCCGGCCATGTGAAAAGGGGAATAAGGGGATGACTGTCCAAAAGGAATTTAGGGCTTTGTATATAAAGTTCAGAAAGTGAATGAGAGCTCATTCTTTGGTGTGTGGCAAAGTGGACTCTTCTTCTTCTCTCCTTCTCTTCTCTTGCTTGCTTGTGAGTACGTGAGGAAGGGAGTGTGAGAAAGTGAAGGAGTGAGCTTGTGAGAGCGAGGGATCTTGGAGGTGAAGCTCTCCACCTTCTCCTCTCTTCTTCTTCTCTTCTCTTATCTCACGCGTGGCTATGGAGGATGGAGCTTGGAGGAAGGGGTTTGAGGATGCTTGAGCTTGCATCATGAATCATGGAGCTATCAAAGTGCTTGAGAGAGGAAGCAACTCAATTGGGCATCAAGGTAAGCTCACTACACTTGTAGAGAGGGATAGCGCGTCGGCTATGTGAGAGGTAGCCATTACTGCTCGCTTGAAACGCTTGAACAATAAGCGGTCAGTGGGCCTTGGCAATTGAGCTTGTGCTTGTCTCTACATTTTGGTTCCATTGTCGGGACCAACGAATTCAAGCTTGAGCGCTTGCGCGCTTCAAATCGAGCACCGAAGTAAGGGTTACATCCCTGAACCAAAGCTTGAGATAGATAGGAGGTGGTCTTTAATCCATGCTACAAGTAAGTATTTTTTAATCTTTGATGGTTAGTGTAGTAGGAGAAATTAGTTCAGTACCTTGCTTTCGATTCTTCTTGCATTTAGAGTAGGTTAAGGTTAGAAATTCGGTTGGAAAAGTGTAGGGTTTGCTACTGTAAAACAGACTAAATAGGGCACATATATGTGAAAAATGGGAGGAAGGAGAGTTGAAGGGGATTGAGACCGACAAGCAAGGGGGTAGAAGTGGCAAGAACTTCGTGGAGGAGGAGCTTAACAGCCAAGAGACCAAGGGGAAGCTCATTTGAAACCCTGGTTGCCTGAGAGAGTGAGAGAGTGAGAGAGAGCTTCATTGCGTAGACTTGCTTCAATCTCATCACCAATGGGTTCATTGCCCACTACATGTATTCCCACACCTTCTCCTACATGTGTAGTTAGGATCTGGAGGTGCTTGAGTAGTGCAAAGGCCTCGATCACTCAGCATAGTGAATTTTGTGTTAGCTCGACGAAAACGCATCGCGTTCGGCCCGTTCGAGTGATGGTGAGGGCCGAGTCTCAAAAGCAGCCCTTGGCCCACTCTGTATTCGGTCATTCAGCCAACTTGTTGACTTGGACACCCACCGCTCAGCCTGTCCAAGTCAACCATTCAGACCAACTCAGCATTCGGCCCATCTAACTCGGACACTTGAAAATTCAGCCCTTGGCCCTATCCACTCAGCCCTCGAACCAATAAATTTGGCCCACTACCGTTCGGCCACTCGGCTCTCAGACAACCTCGTTTGGACTTGCCAAATTCGACACTCAGACCAATTGCATTCGGGCCTTTCTCATTTGCCCCTTGACCATTCGGATGGGCTGAATCAAACATTTGGCCAGTGCAATTTAGACTTATTGGGCCAACTTTTGATTTTCTTAAATTTTAACCCGTAGACCCTGAGACTGACCCAAAGGCCAATCAGACACTCAAGAAGCCATTCTCGCGCAAGGAACAAGGGGATTAGAGAGACTCAAGCATAGAGGAAACTCTAGCCGACTATCTAGTGATTTCTACCCGATAGCAGCATCGAGTGGAGTCTCAGAGCACTACTGAATCATGACTAGGCGGAGAGACTAGCAATGAACCCTACAAATCAGAAGGGACGGCCAAAAACTGCGCCAAAAACTAGGCATACGAGCCTATCAGGCTAAACCCACGACAAGAGTGATAGAGTCGTTTAGGCACTTGTCTTCTCACTCACTCTGAATTCCAACCCTCAGAGAATGATGGAGAAAAGCTAAAAGCCTGATTTCACACAATGCACAGAAAAGAGCACGCATGCACACACGCACAGAGTGAGGGTAAATTGAGGACTAATTGTAATTAACAAGGAACACACCTGGACTTAAGTACTTGAAGAACCCACCAATAAGAGAAGACCCAAGGACATAGAAGGGAGATCGAATCCCCAAAAGTAGGACCAAGTGAAGGATACAATCGAAAATCTGAACATAACAAGGACAGACAGTATCGTGGAAGTGGATCTACCTAGCCTTATCAACTTGATCGACAACTTGGCAGAACAGGAAGTCCTAGACATGGAGGGAGATAGCTCAGGCCATAGAAGCAACGAAGAGCTTAACCTAAGAGACTTTCCTAAGGTTATCCAACAGTTAGTGAACAAATATGACACTCAAACCCAGCTAGAACACCATAGTAGACCGATAGATGACATCATAGCAAACCTAGAGGAGAAAAGAAAGCTCGCCCGTAAGGCTCTGCAAGGCCTAACTACGTATAACCAGGATCAACAAACTAGGAACTTGCACCAGAATTTAGAAATGCAAGAGATCCAAAGAGTGCTGGCCCTAGCGGGCAGGAGTCCGTGAGAGAGCGCTAGAAGAAGATCTCACACTGAGCGAGCTCTTGAAAAAGCGGCTGCTAGATAACACGGCTGCAAAACAAAGTGCTACAACATTGGCAACAATGCTACTGACAAAACTAGGAGTCTACCAAGGCTCTAAAAGCTAATTGAAAATCCTTGTGGTAATAAAAAACAGTTGGACAAGTACAAAGTTACCGATGACCCATATAGCTTCATGGAATAGTTTGAGCATGTTTGCAAGGCCAATGGCCTCACTGATCCTACTCAGCACTCTTAAGCCTTCGGACTCTGCTTAGGCAACAAGGGTCGGGACCTGATACATGAGTCTAGATGCTATAGAGCGTACTGATTTCAATGGCTTGAAAAATCTCTTCATTAAGAGATTTTCAAAACTTGGATGCTCCGATAACCTGTTGGTGTGACTTATGAACGTCAAGCAGGAAGAGAGAGAGGATATTTGAGGTTATATGATCCACATGAGGAGCCTCTTTAATAGAATCCCCATGGGTGAGAAACCAATCGAAAGGGCGATATCCACGGTATTCGTCAACGGAATACGAAGCGAAGAGCTCTACAAAGCCTTGGTCGGCAACTCACATTTGCAGCAAGACGCACTAGCAAGGGTTTTTGAAGCAGCTATTAGAGTGGATGACCATCTCAAGGAAAGAGGCTCCAAAGGCTCAAATCAAGAAGATTCCAGTGTCAGGAGCTTCGAGAGAACCTCAACACCAAGTAAGAGTGCAGACTCAAGCACTCAGGACAAAGGGAAGGGCACCGAGTCGGGAAAAGAGCTAGCTAAGATTAGAATGGACATAGCCAAACTACAGGAGATGATGAGACGACCAATGCGCCCACATGTCCAACGTGTGCATTGTGGCTAAAATCACTTGCCGTTTGAGTGTCACGACCTTGTGCTAATTGTGGTAGGCTCGGCTATGACACCATGCATTGTCGATTACCTCAGAGGCTCCCATATCCACAGCCTTACAGTTAACCCCACCTTGTGAACAGGCCATCGAACTTCTTTGGAAGGGGAGCCCCATTGGCTCTTCACGCACCAAATGATGCTAAGCCGACCATCCCTAGGATGGAAATAAATCCTACAGGCATCCCTAGACCGCCTGGACCCTACGTTACCCATCCATCGAGCGACGCCCCAGTCCACTATGTGGACGAGCCTAGCAACGATGAGCCTTATGTAAACCCATATGTGTCATACGATGAGGAAGGCAACGCTATCCTCATGGACTATCAACTAGTACTGATGATGGCATTGGGAAGAGAGAGCCAAGAGCCTGTTGGACTTGCGATCACCCAGGACATATTTCTTCGCGCAGCCCCAAAAGAGAGCAAGAAAATAGAGATAAGGCTGACCTAAGATGCGTTGAGTGTGGAATCACTCATCTCTTTTTCGATTGCCCTAGGTGGAGACCATCCTCTAGTTCAGCAAACAAGCCATCGGTTCCATTGGGGTTGTTTGGTGTCAAGACACTCAACGAGGAGGCCACACCTATCCCATTGCATGTCATGACCCGTGCGCAAACAAAGCAGGTTGGCATATCATTGCCAGGGCCTAGCAACAGTGACACAACCTTAGTTGGAAAAAAGAGTTGAAGACGAAGGAAGAAGAGACTAGATGCTAAGGTCACCCTCAAAATCGAAGGTGCCACGACTTTGCCAATTGGAGGGGAAGTCATTGACGTAGAAGAAGAGACGTTGATGGGCTGAAAAGGGAAGTGGTAAGGTCTCGAAGCCATCAAGAAGGTGAAAGAATGGGTGAGGGAGGCTGAGGAGCACCTAAAGGACGTTGAGCCCATACTAGAGGACGAGATCGATGATCTCTCAATCATAGGCACCCCAATCTCTCTTCCACAACCAAAACCAAGAGAGACGAGGGAACCACAAGCTAGGTCGCCTAGATAAAGTCTAACTACCCCAAGCCGGAAAATTAATTAGGGCCGTTGGCCAAGAACCACAGACCTAAAAGAGAGGCGAGTATAGCAACCTCCTCAATACACTGGTGACCACTCAAGTAACTCTGAGCTTAGGTGACCTGCTTAGGCAGCACCCAACGTTATGGCGGGAGCTTAAGCAGTGGGTCAAAGAACCAAATGAGCCAGTTGCCACAGATTTATCTGAGCATGATGTAGAAACTCAAATACCCAGTCTGATGCTGCACTCCATTCCAAAATCCCTACACATCAATGCCTTTTGGGAAGGCACGAAAATGCATGCAGTCCTACCATTCTTAGCACTAGGGGATGTCATGAGAAAGGGGATCTTGGACACAGGGGCAAGAGTGAGTGTGATAAGTCATGTGGTACTCCAAACTTGGGGCAACCCACCGGTCGAGATTGCTAGATGTAAAGTCACACTGGCAAATGGAATGAAGGTGAAGCCATTCAGAGTGCTGATTGGCTAGTAAAGCTCACAGGGATCCAATTCTTTGTAGGCTTTATAGTCATGAAGGGAGTAGACTACAACATCCTGCTAGGTTGGGCTTGGATGTGCAACGCGAGAGTCATAGAAGACTGGGGCAATGGTCTTATCTTCTTAGGTAATTGAACAAAAGCTGTGAGAGTAGAGATGGACACTTGGAAGACTACACCAGTCAACCTAGACACCATCTCTACCATGCTGAAGGGCGATGGACAGACTAGGGGATCCTATGGAGCTCTTACCAAGTATATCTCGTGCCCTGAGGACGAGCGAGACTGGATGCACGTTCTTGTTACCATCGACCTACTGTTCTCAAATACTGAGGAGTACAAACAAACCGTCAAGGCAACTGATAAGTTCAAGGACACACCTTCAGTGCTACTCTGCATGATGGACAGGAGTCTACGTGGAAGACCCACTCAGGTTGCATTTCGAGTCCCAAGCAATAGACGTGAGCTCTAGGAGATCCTAGGATACTTAACCAATAAGTTGGCTGGCAACCTTAAGCCACTCCAAGATCTCTTGGATGAGTCTGAGTGGCGATGGTCCAAGGTGCATGATTTTAACTTGAAGTACAATTGGGCCTTACTTCTCGACCCAACAAGAAGGGAATAGTCAGAACCAGGAGAATCAGGAGCAACTGGACAAAGACAGCTCTGATGACGAATATGAGGACTGTTGTTCCTTTAGTAATGAGAGCGAAAAGGAAGTCGATACCCTAGAGTACGACACTAGGAGACATATGATTGAAAAAATATAAGTAGAGCCTAGACCATGCAAGCAAAGTGCACTTAGAGTAGAGAAAGGAGTCAGACACAAGGGTTGCGATCGAACTTGGTTGGAGCACATGGGTGCAATTGACTATGAGTAGGGCAGGCCTAGCTCTGCCAAATGATGCACCACTGTTGCGAACGGACTCACCTTCTGAGCTACGACTGCCAGGGGAGAGCCCCTCTTCTAGCGAAGACAGAGAGTTCGATTCCGAATCAGAAGTCAGCTCAGATAGTGATCTTGAAATACCTCGACCTCCCAAGACTAGATACACCAAAGGGGGCCTACCCGTCCACCAAAGCACCAACAATTAAGGGAGGAACGACCGAAGCTACCTAAAGAGACGCAGACAGAAGAACAATGAAAACCGTAAGGCCTACCAAAACAATTCACAAAGTTCAAAAAGGGAGATAGGGTGGTGATCTTGTTGGGAGCCAAATGGTAGGGGCAAGCAAGCAAACCAATCGAGGGACCCGCCAAGGTCAAGGAGGTCAATTTACCTAAGGAGGGGGAGACACCACGACCTATCTTTATAGTGGATGAATTGGCTGAGCAAGATGAAGCAAGTCTCATTACTCTCCTATGAGAGTATATAGACGTGTTTGCTTGGTCCCTAGAAGAACTTAAGGGGTGGACCCAAGTGTGGTGACTCACAACATACCCATGACACCTCATGCAACACCGGTCAAACAACGACCATATCCCATGAATCCAAAGCATGCCCATGCTGTCAAGGAAGAAATCGACAAGCTAATGAGAGCATGATTCATCTATGAAATTTAACACATGGATTGGGTTTCCCCCATAGTCATCATATTAAAGAAGAATGGAAAGATTAGAGTGTGTGTCAATTACAAGAAGGTGAACGCAGCTACGAAGAGAGATAATTACCCACTAGCATACACAGAGCACATGCTTGAGAAAGTAGCTGGTAAGGATGCCTACAATTTTCTGGACGAATTCTCTGGGTACAATCAGGTGCAAGTGCATCCTAACGATAGGCATAAGACGGCATGCGCCGCTGAATGGGGAGTCTTTGCCTACATTGTCATGCCTTTTGGATTGACTAATGCACCAACCACTTTCCAACGACTGATGTGTACAATATTCAAAGACATGATGAGGAAGGAGTTAGAAGTCTTCGTGGACAACTTATGCGTTCACTTTGCTTGGCGAGAATACTTAAACAGGCTCCAAGCGATCCTTAAACCATGTCGGATATACTGCCTCTCATTGAACCCCTTGAAATGCCAGTTCTGGGTGAAGCGTGGATGTATCCTAGGACACGTGGTGTCAAAGAATGGCATTGCCACAGATTTCCCAAAGATCAAGGTCATTGTCGATCTTCCACTCCCAGTTGGTTACAAGGGTGTTTAATGCTTCTTAGGGGATACTGGGTATTACCGACGGTTTGTGTTAAACTATGCATTGATTGCTAGACCTCTATATAAGCTATTGATTTTATTCGAATGGACTGCGAAGTGCTAACCAACACTCATATGAGGAACTAAAAAAGGCTCTAACCATTGCTCCGATACTACGAGCCCCATATTGGACACTCACGTTCCACGTGCACATTGATGCTTCGAAATTCGTCATAGGAGCTATGTTGTGCCAACTTGGTGAACACAACCTGGACTACCTAGTGAGCTTTGCTAGTAGACAACTCATTGAGACTAAAATGAATTACTCGACCAATGGAGAGAGAGGGCTTGGCCATGATGTTTGCTGTGAATAAATTTCAGCACTATCTTTTGGCTGCGCCTTTTACTTTCTTTGTTGACCACTAAGCCTTGTTGTATCTGGTTAATAAACCATGCACTATAGGACACATTGCTAGATGGATTCTTTTGCTTTTGGAAGTTGACTTCTCCGTGGTAGGGTGTAAAGGGAAGTAGCACTACATGGTTGACCATCTATCTCGTATCCCCATAGGAGAAGTGGCTGGCCAATGCATTGTGGATGAACTGCCAGGCGCACCTATTCCATTTATCTAGCGAAAAAGATTTGTTTAAAGTTGACATGACACCATATTGGGCAGATGACATAGTTCAAGTGCTTGACCAATAGATAAAGCCTGACTTAGGCGGCTCATCCTAAAGATCCAACCATACCACTTAATAGCAGGCCAACTTTACAAGCTGCGACAACACAGGTTACTGCGCAGATGCATGTGTGAACATGAAATGCATCACGTGCTGATAGAGACACATGGCGGAATCACCCGAGGACATTTCAGCGGAGAAGTGATAGCTGGCAAAGTATTGCAGTCCTAGTTATGGTGGCCTATCCTTTTTTGAGATGCTACACACTTCGTGAAACACTGTGACGAGTGCCAAAGGACCAAAGTCCCGATTCGTAAGGAAACAACCCTTCGAAAAATGGAAAATTGACTTCATTGGACCCATTAGTCCAGCATCATAGTATTCACAAGTCAAATATATTATTGTGGCTATCGATTATCTAACAAGATGGGTAGAAGCATGAGCCACAAGAAAGAATGACTCTCGGACCACCTCTAAGTTCCTATGGGAGCAAGTGATCTCACGAATCGGCTGCCACATCGAACTAGTTAGCAACCAAGGTACCCACTTCATCAATGAAGTGATAGCTCATCTCTTGTCCTCCTCCCTAATCATCCATTAGAAATCCTTGCCTTACTATCCACGAGAAAACAGTCAAGCCGAATCAACAAATAAAATTCTAATAAACGTCTTGACTAAGGTTGTCTCTGCTTCACGCAGTGTTTGGGATAACAAGTTGATGGCGGCCTTATGGGCCTATTGCATGGCTTATTAAATAGCTGTCAAACAAAGCCCCTTTAGATTGACATATGGCATAGATGCAATCCTCCCCTTGGAATTCTTTTTGCCAAGCCTCAGGATCACCCTTCAAGAAAGATGGGAGGGAAAGGGGGACTTGGACGGAACGCTTGATTGAACTCGAACGCTTAACAGAAACCCGACTTCTAGCCACCCATGCGTTTATATGTGAGAAGGCAAGACATAAAAGTTAGTTTGACAAGCATGTCAAGTAGCGTAGCTTCGAATAGGGTGACCTGGTACTACTATACTTAGTCAAAGGACATAAACAAAAGCTAAAGTTTCGAGGGCTATAACCTTTTAAGGTTCAAACCATCAATCGAACTGGCAACGTGGAACTTGAACCCTAGAGGGTGAAGGCATTGGCTTCTTCAATGGCAGCCGCATAGAGAAGTACTTCCCTCCCATACACCCGTTGCATGAGCCCCCAATGCCAGCACCTCCTCTCCACGTACAAGTAGCTAGTATCATTGAAATAGACGGTGCGGATGAGGAAGCAATGCCCCCATCCTACCTCAACGTGACGGTCACTGCGAAGCACATGTGCACCATCGACGCATTGATCAATGAGGGAGTTGATTTTAATATCTTGACTCATGACCTTGGACCCAAATTGGCAAACCGCAATTGCAGCCCACTAATGCTAGTCTCACTCCTTATGGAGGCCAACCCTACAAACTTCTGGGAAAGTGCAAGGTTGCAATTTCTATCGAGTCTGAAAGCATGCCAATAAATTTCTATGTGTTGCCCAATACTAAGAATGCAGGCACATAATCATTGTTAGGACGAACTTTCAAGAAGCAAGCTCGTTGTAATGTCGACTATGAGTCGCAATGCATCCACCTCGCCATGGGTAACGTTCGCATAGTTACAGCTTTCAGCAAGGGCAGTGTAACTCTTTCCAAGTCCATAAAGCCACCGGTAGAGAAACCCACCACCAAGGCTAAGGAGGGGGGTCGTGACTCGTCACAACCCACCCAGCCTTAAGGCCAACAACCCACTAGAATCCACACTGAAGCCCATGAACCCCAATTCAAATGGGTACCTAAACAGGGAGGGCCACCTAGAAATAGAAACCCACGGCCTCGCAAGGCTCATCATCCACACCCAAAACCTAGGAAGCCAAGGTTTTGCCATAAACATCAACGCACAGTCAAAGCCACGATGGTCCCCAAGACCTCATTGCAAGCGCAAGGCTACTATGTGGGTAACACCTGTATTTGGCTACCTAAAGCCAAAACAACCAAAGGCCCTACTCAAATTCCACCCTCAAAATTGACCACACGAAACATCATGCTAGAGACACTCACAACACAAGAGAATCAGGCTGCTAAGTCCGTAGAACCTCCAAAGTCTAGCTCAGTAGGGCTTGAACCAATCTATCGCCTAAAATCACAGCCCGCTACTAGCAAAATGCCTAGCTCTAGCGCTAATGATACATCTCACATCTTGAATGCATCTAGTGGCATGACAACCGCAACTCCCACTAAACCCATCGAATGTGAGGCCAAACTCCAACCTAAAGAACAACCCAAACTGCAATTATTGGCTACTGAACTCTCTAGTCCTGTTAAGCCTCAACCCCCCACAAGCCTTCGACCCTCTTATGAGCAATGATCAATCTAAACCTTGGCCGCGGACTTAGTTGAAAATACGGGAGACGGCTTGGTTGCTTGCCTCCGATGCTTGGACGCTACTTTCATGACCTTGGCTAAAAGCTATGAACTACTAGACTTAGGTCTCTTGGACGAACCTAGAGCAACGAGAGTACGAACACTCCCTTGCTCTTGGGAAGAGTCAGAATTTGTATTCATCAAGGCTTCCAAAGCAGCTCGGGAATTAATTGCAACTGAGATATCCCACAAACAAGCCATCAAGCAATGTCTCATTACATCATATAACAAGACTACAACCTCGGCCACAAATCAAGAAATCGCGGAGTTGGAATAGCTTATCGACCATGACTCCTCCTTCTTACAAAAATGGTACGCTCTAAGATTGCAATGGGAGCAAGTGGGATACCAAATAATGACTAATGCTGAACATTGACGCGCAATCAAGGCATCTGAATATGACCCAACCTATGTTGCTCTAACTTCCTATAGGGTGTTGACTTCTATTCGTAGCCAACTCCTAGAAGAACACATTGAGAGACATTTGTTTTTAGATTGCATCATCACTGAAGAGGAGTTGCATGTCGCTAGTCGAATGGACTTTGGTGACTTCCTGCTTGACATTCTCACTTATATTACACATGTAGGCATCCGCCCTTTCGACATGGATAGCTATGCTAACCTTGAGTATAATCCAAATTTCTATGCTTGGCTCATGCAAAGTTAAAAGTACTCACATTGTGTGCTGAATGGCCCTCATCCTCTAACCCTTTAATCCTAGGAAGGATTATTCTCAATTCAAAGAGGGGGAGGCACAGTGAAACAAACCAAAACACATAACAAGAACCATAAAGGAAAATAACACATGCGGGACATGAGTGACCTCAATGGTAGGACGAAGCAACTTGTGACTGAGGAATTGATAATAAAACTTGAAATTAATGGACTTAGACTGTTGGAGGAAAAAGTCTAATCACGTACTAAAAATAAGTTTATTTGCCAAGCATGAAGTCTTTCTTTCAGTAAATCTAGGTGGAAAAGCACTAATGGCAAACCATGGCTTATGACAGGAGTTGAAGATGTCGCAGCAAGACCAAGCCCATCGCCTACCCTTCATGGAAGAGGAAAGAGCAAAGTATGGCCTAACCCTTGAAAATTGGGCATACAACCATCTTAGGTTTAGGAGCATCCACAACATCGAAGGGGTGGTGACCAGCGAGGAAGCCATTAGAAAGATTGTGGATCAGTGCAACCTCGTCACATATATCCAAAAGTTTTGACCACACTAAGTGTGTGGAATTCCTGAGAATATATAACCCTGATAAGGAGAGTTGGACAATGTCCTTGGCAAGGAGGGAAGGAACCAAGCATGTGCAGGTCCCACTCAACAAGACTTTGTTGGAAAAGGCATTGGGATTGGAACCAAAGGTGGAGAAAAGGCACAAAAGAGACGTTTATGCCATGCTGGGGATGAAGAAGGAAAGCGTCTTAACAAACGATGGCATAAGTATCCAAGACATTCCTAACGCAAAAATCAAATTGCAAGCAAAGGTGATCCACACCCTTTTCCCCAGCCTAAGGTACAATTCGCTCATGCATAGGATCGGCGTGCCTGTGCTGGAGAGCGTGGCAGCTCATTTGTTGCATAAAGTGGATTGGAACGGCTATGTTAGGAAAACCATAGACCAATCAGTCAAGACACTCGACCTTGGAAGTAGATGGACGGGTGAAGAATCCCCAGCATCAAAGGGAACTAATAGGAAGAAGCCCTCGACCAAGGCTGCATTCATAGGTTATGGAGGAGTCTTGACTGTCCTTATCCGAGAGGCTATAAAAGAGGCACAAGACGGAGAAGAGGGATCAGATGAAACACGTGAGAAGTCATCTCCTCGTCACAACAAAGAATCATCAAGTGAGAGGACGATTAGTGAAGAAGAGGGAGAGCAAGAAGCTCAATCTAGCAAATATAAGGCAAAGACGTCTAAAAAGAAGTCAACGAAGAAGAAGCACGAGGAAGAGAGGAAGAAAAAAGAGGAAGCGGACCTACTTAAAGCCAAGATTGAGTCAAAAAGATCTGTGGAAGAAGAAGAGGAGTTGAGAAGGAAAGAAGAGGAGGACCTAGCACAAGCTATACACATGTGCATTGAACAACAGTGCAGAGGCAAGAAGAACTAGCAGCAATGAGCTCGCCTAGGCAAGATAGGCCAGGAAGCGATAGAAGACTTGTCTCCACCCGTCCCTGAAGGAAAGGGTAAAGCCATGCTCCATTCAACCCCGCCTACCCTCTTACCCACTACCCCAACCATCATAGCAATGCCAGGCACCCCAGCCACAGTGGACGCTAGCAACCTCATGGCACAGGTGCAATTATTAGTCAATAAGGCACATATCCCAATGCCCACCTCTAGAGCGGCAACCCCAACTATAGGGGTGAAAAGATTGGCTGTTGTGCTGAATCTCAATAGGGATCCAAGCGACCAAAGGTAGATGCTATCACCACAGAGCCGTAGGCCGTAGACCAAGATGAGCATGTCAGGGAGCTCTACGCTTAGTTGAAAAGGGCAAAGGAGGAGAAGAGAGTGGCAATGGCGACGCTGGAAATGGAAAGGGAAATGCCAAATGCCTCCTAGCTAGAAAGACCTGCCAAGTGGCCTTGCAACACAAAGAAATCCATGCGTGAAAGCAGAGCTAAGGGCCAAGGAAGATGACGAAGAATAGTGGTGAAAAAGACTCGAGGAAGAGAACAAGGAGCTAGTCACAATACAAAGGGAATACAAGCTCTTGGTTCTATAGTAGACTAAGCTTAAAGCACAGGTGAGAAAACTTCAAGAGGGCATGGAAGAGCTCGCTGTGCTGGAAGTAGAGAGAGCACAAGAGCAGGAAGAATGGAAAAAAGAGAGAGAAGAAGTAGAATGTGGAATGCAATGACAAAGGGAAGAACGAGCAACGCTAGAGGAGAAGACCGGGCGCCTAAGAGAAGAAAAAGAGGACCTTGTACAAAAATGGAAAAGGCAGGAGCCAGTGATAGTGGCACTATCACAAAGGCAAAGTGAGGGCCTAGAAGAAATGAAAAAGAAGGCAAGGGAATGGGAAGCCAAGAGCGAGAAAGCAAGTGAAGGATCTAGCGAGCCGCTTGGCCCTTGCAGAGAGAGGCCGAATATTAGCAGAAGGCAGGGCAGGTGCCACTCAAGCTAGCCTTGAAATCTAACAACGTGCCTTTCTTAGCACAATCTTAGACGTCACACTCTTTGAGGAGGAGGAGACAATTGATGTGCTTAAAAGGAAACTAGAAATAACCCGGAAGGCGATCGAAAAAGGGTTGTACTCCCAAGTCCAAGATGTAAGCCTCAATCCAATCAGTCAAGATAAGCAAGAGAAACAATTAGGAGCAGGCTTGACACCAGAGGAGATTGACACCTTGGAACTTCAAGAACGATAACCCCAGGAGGCAGGGGTAGGGTCAAGCCGTGAAGGAAAGCAACAAGATGAGGAGTGGATTCCACCACCCCCCTCACCACAACTAGAGCCCCCTCAAGAACAAGATGCCACAATGGAAAGGAAGGTAGAAGCAAAAAAGAAGAGGGCTAGAATGTTAGATCGAGCACGCAAAAGAGCTCAAGCAAAACCACTTGCAGTTCCACAGCCACCCATCCCACTAGAAAGGGACTGCTTACCCACTAGAAAGGGACTGCTTACCCATGAATTGGAATACAGAGCTGTTGGTATGGGAGTAGTGGAAAAATCATCACCAACCCTTCGACTTCACCATTCGATATCCAGCGGGTTTGAGAAAAATACTATCCACCGAAGCAGTAACGGAGGTAATCACCATGGGAAAAAGGCTTGGTGAAAGATGGCTCACTGAAAGAGAGAAAAATCCAATAGTTTGGGGGACAGAGTCCCCAGATTACTAGGAAAAAAAGGTTGATACGGTGAAAGGCTATGAATCCCAACCTAAGTGGAGGAGAAGGATTCTGGAATGGCAACGTGAACGTATGGATGTCATTTTGTGGCTCCCTACCCTTTGAATGGAACAACCCGACCTATCTACCATATCCTCGAAGGGTGGGAGTAGATTTTGACCTGGACATCCATGGCCGATACGACTTCCCAAGGATCTACAATGTCAACACCACAAAATGAGAGGATGCACTTGCCTTCAGAATAAGATCTATGGGACTCTATGGCCCATTTCCTAATGGAATTCTCCTCTTGCCCAGACCCCACCTTTGTAACAACATGTAACTATATTAGATTACTTAGGACTCTCCTCAAGCAACCCCCCAAACCAGCAGAGTACCATCTTTCGCTGCTCTTTTTTGAGATTAAAGCGGAAATAGATGGGTGCGCCATGACTCGGCTAATGCTATGCGTTGCTTTACTCCCATCCTTTTGCATGGCCCTTCTTGAGGACATGAATGATAGCCAAATTACCAAATGTAGCCATCCATTCTTGTCCACCACACCTCTCCACTCTAGAATAGGCCAAAAAGGGTATATGCTAAGCAGACACTTCCTTAACAAATCATTAAAGCCCCCAACTTCCCTATCCCATGCCCATGAACCCAAAAAATGAATTTGTCATCTTGTATTACTTCTCCAAACTCAAGAAACAGTTTATAAAAAAAAAACAAATAGAAATAAAAAATGCAAGTTGCACATCAATCACCGTCACTGCACCTAGGGGTTCTCAAGTTAGGTGTGCCCAGTGGCCCTAGTCGGCCAGCTCCATTCCTAACCCCCTAGCCTCATTTTGATCCCCCACTTCACACTTAGGACACATCAAGGGCAGGACATACTTAGGGACATAACACTCACCTATGGATAAGACCTATCACCCTGAGCTATACACACTACCCTCCCCTATGCACAAACTAGGTCCTCAAGTGTGGGACACACCAAGGGCTTGCCCAAGGGTGTACCCATCTCCCAGCCCCACAAGCACCGGCACTACACTCCACGGCAAGGCAGACACACCCCCAAGTAGTGCACCTTCTTCTCTTTCCAGGTACAAACAAGGGCTCCCACCACCAACTCCAGAGACCCCATCATCCATGCAATGTATTCCCCATATTATGCGACCTTTCACCATGTAGGCACAACAAAGCAAAGGGCAAATGCAACAGGCTAGTCAAAAAGTGAATGAAGAAGCCCATTTTGAATAGCATTGGAAAAGGTAGCCACGGAGGGGCAACCAACGGATCCATCCAACTTTATCTTCAATTTCAAAGGCATAAATGCCTCCAACACACCTTCCACCAGGGCTAGTACAAGGGCCTTTCAACTTCCATAAATCCCTCCAATACCAAGGCTCATTCGCAACTTAAGGGCCTTCTAGTTCCATAAATCCCTCCAACACACCCTCCAACACGGCTTGTATACAAACTCAAAAAGCCACTTGGCCTTCCCAGCAACACTATCCAACTCAGCAAGTGCCATGGGAATGGCACTCAGCCAGGAGGGGGTAATGTTAACCCTTAGACAAACAAGGTGGAAAATCCAAAAAATATAAAGCAAAAGTCAAGGCCAAGGCAAAAGTGGAATGGAAGATGAAGATGCACCAAGAAAAATCGGAAAACACAAGAAGTGTGAAAAAGTTCTAAATCAAGGAGAGGTGCTCAAGAAAAAGCGCAAGTCAATACTTTTGTAAAAATGCGCAAGGCACACCATGATTTATTTTAAGAGTGTTGAGCTCTGGCCTGTGCAAATTGTAAATGTAGATGGGTGGTAGGAAGGAAGCTAGGAAGATAGGAGAATAATGGAAAAAAGGGCCCTAGGCTATGGCCAGCCATGTGAAAAAGGGGATAAGGGGATGACCGCCCAAAAGGGATTTAGGGCTTTGTATATAAAGTCCAAAAAGTGAATGAGAGCTCATTCTTTGGTGTGTGGCAAAGTGGACTCTTCTTATTCTCTCCTTCTCTTCTCTTGCTTGCTTGTAAGTGGTTGAGGGAGGGAGTGAGCTTGTGAGAGTGAGGGATCTTGGAGGTGAAGCTCTCCACCTTCTCCTCTCTTCTTCTTCTCTTCTCTTCTCTTCTCTTGTCTCGTGTGTGGCTATGAAGGATGGAGCATGGAGGAAGAGGTTTGAGGATACTTGAGCTTGCATCATGAATCGTGGAGCTATCAGAGTGCTTGAGAGAGGAAGCAACTCAATTGGGCATCAAGGTAAGCTCACTACACTTGTAGAGAGGGATAGCACGTCGTCTATGTGAGAGGTAGCCATTATTGTTCGCTTGAAATGCTTGAACAATAAGCGGTCCATGGGACTTGGTGGTTGAGCTCGTGCTCGCCTCCATAGCATAGTTCAATTGGCTTAGCTTAATAGTTCTTCCATAACATCATGGTAACTTGAAAAAATCAGTGGTAGGTTGCTATATTTGTTCAATATATTTATTGGATATTCTAAATTCAACTTTATGAGGTGCTTGATATGAGAGAGAGAGAGAGAGAGAGAGAGAGAGAGAGAGAGAGAGAGAGAGAGAGAGAGAGAGAGAGAGAGAGAGAGTGTGTGTGTGTGTGTGTATGTGTGAACTCTGTGGAGCTTGGGAGGAACCTCAAAATTCAAGATGACATAGACTTTGGTATTTTATTTCAACACCTCAAGGTCCTTGCATGCAAGTTGAAGCTCTCTATTGGTGGTGCTGTATAGAGAGGGAGCTCAATGTGAGGGATAAGTTGGATAGCCATATTGAACAATGGATGAACTTCCTATGATTAGCTTTTGCAAACAAGGCATGTTATAGAAGTTGGATAGCCATATTGAACAATGGATGAACTTCCTATGATTAGCTTTTGCAAACAAGGCATGTTATAGAAGTTGTGGTTGATTTGTGAGGTTGAGCTTCATGTTGTGTTATTGCAATGGGTTATTGCACCTATTGGACTTGCTGTCCGTTTTGGCATTGGCCTTCTATGGATCAATGGTCATTCTATTATAGATGTCAATTAATCTTTATGTGTTCCCTCCTCCCAATCTTTGGTTGTAATGAGGTGGGATAAGGATGTCTTCATCAAGTGTCTAGTCACTATCTTCCACACTATATGCTCTAACATTGTAGGTGGTTGTTCTTCTTGTTGTAGAACTAAACATTTTTATACATGAAGTTTGCTGTCATTGTAGCCCATCTACCTTAGGACACTGACAAGGTGGGCCTTTGCTATTTCTCTTTCAATTCGAGGTAGCGTGAGTCTCCACATCATCATTGCCAAGTAGAGCTACATATGAGTGAACTACTATGAATTGTGCATTGCTATGAAGAACTTCTCCTACTATTGATAGGATGAGGTGTTCTAGAAGCACAATCTACTCCTTAAATATAATTCTTAATAATCGAGCAAAGGCCAATGCCATTGGCTAGTTTTTGAAGTAGTAATTTATGTTGATTCTCCTTATTGTTGAAGAACTATCCTTATAGGTAGTTCTAGAAAAAGTAAAAGTGCATATGGAAGTGTTGGAAAATAGGTCAAATGATGTATGGTGCATGATGAGGAGACTTGTATCCCATAAGCACAGTGAGGAGAGTGGAGAAGCTGGAAAGCTATAAAGACATGTACTTGGTTCACTTTTCATGTAATGCTATTGGTACTTGCTACTCCATTCTATGTCTTTGTCATGGTTAGCTCATGATTCTGTTTATGAATCCAAGCCTATATCTTGGAACTTCATTCTAGCTTGTCTTATTGTCTATGTCACTATGAGTCTTGTTACTGACTTCCATCCTCCATAGTCAAAGCTATGCTCTAGATCCATGTTCTTTACATGGTATTAGAGCTAGTCGAGCATGGTTCAGTTCTTTTCCCTGATCCTCCAGCTCATAGCATCTAGTCAATCTAGCTTAAGCATTTAATCTCATCTCTTAGTCTACACTTCTTCTTCCTGTTGTCTGCCATATCTAAGCTTCACCTACCTGCCTTGGAGATCTTGGATCTCTCTCCACACCTAATATTTTTCTATGATTTCTTCTAGGCAAGCATCCTTCTGGTTAGGACGCACCTGTCTAGCATGATAAAACTTGACATTGACCATTGCAACACCTGGCATTGCTGAAATTCATCATCGTCTATAGATCTGTGCCTATCATTGGTTGTACAGTCGGCTTATCTAGCACATGAAGCAAAACACTCTGTGACCATAGCACTTTCTTAGCCTATCATATAACCTACCTTCTCACCAATTCTTAGTGTAGATAGACCACTGGTCGCGCAGATACGAGCTAAAAATCATATGGGTATAGTAGAGACTACCATAGCTTGTCTCAAACCAATATTTCTCTCTCACCTCATTTACTTACTCTTCCTATCCTATTGAAATCTCTTCATTCAAACCTGTATGTTCTCTAGCAAGGGAAATATTCAAGAAGATTTGGAAGAATCAAGTCAACAATCAAGCTCATCATAACTAGTATCTCTTAATACTCAACCAGCGTCAATTGACACTGATCTTCTTGTGTCTCTTGACAAATTGAACTACAACTCTTTTGCTGAAGTTGATGAACATGGCAGAGCTTGAACAAATAGCCAAGTTCAATGGACAAGGCTCTCATCCTGGAAGGAGAAGACCATGTACCACCTCATGCGGAAAGACTTGTGGAATCTGTTTGAAAATGAACGACAAAGCTCTGGGTATTATTGCATGGGGTCTATCAAGTGATGTATTATACCACATCTCTGGCATCAAGGATGCAAAAAAAGCATGGGAAGAGCTTGATAGGATCTTTGGTACACAAGTAAAGAAGTCAAAGGTAAAATTACTCATGCACTTTAATAAGTTGGATGTTAAAGATAGTTTGTCTATGACTGTACACATCAATAAGTTCAAGAGCTTTAAAACTTAGCTTGCAACTCTTAAATTGAACATTGATGAGGATGAGGCAATAACATTGCTACTTGCCAATGTTAATCATGAATCATATGAGAATCTTGTGTCCACACTAAGTAATGTTCCCAGTCTCTCACTCAAATACATTGAGTGCTCATTGCTTGATGGAGAAAGCAAAATTAAAAGCAAGGATGTAAAAGAAACTAGCTCAAGGGATAACCTCTTGTACACCAAGGGTACTTATGCAGCAAAAGGACGTGGTCGAGGATTCACCACCAATAGCCATAAGGACCAAATTATTTGTCATTACTATGGCAAGACTAGTCATATAGCCAGTGAATGTTTCCACAAGAAGAGAGCACAATAGGCACAAGATGATCACCATCAAGGTCAGTTTATGAATGAAGGAGAAGAAGAAAAAGAAGCTTCCACCACCATCAAAACTCTGATAGATTATTCTAAAGAAATTTTCATTATATCTTTCCATATGAGAGCGGAATTTTGATGCCGAGAAGTGCTTAAAAATAGCTAAAAAATACGAATATCAAGGGAAAAATATTCAACTTTGAAGGCGGCGGCTCAACCTAGGACGATTTTAAGCGTCAAAGTGCTTTAAATGCGCCCGAGCGACACTTGTTGATTTTTGATAAATTTTTAGACTACCGTGCAGGTTGTCAAGAGTTATCAGCCAATGCGGGATGTCAAGCCGGACGCCTAGGATTTTTCAGAGCTCAATTCGGAGTCCGGACGGGGAAATGACCAACAAATGGGCAAGATTTGAAGAGGTTGACCAAAGTTTGACCAAAGTTTGGCCAAGTGGGAAGTGACCTTTGGGGAGAGTTGGAGCATTTCATGCAACATAAAATGTGGGCATCAAAACGTGGTGAGAGAAAGGAAGAGGGAGCGTGAGGAAATGGCGCCCAAAAATGCGCCCAATTCTTGGGGATTGGAGATGGCAACCTGCACACAACCCATACAACAGACATTGGCCCTTGATTCTCTCCTGTATGCTGACTCTATCGCCGCCTTTCGCTCTCAAATGGTGACTTCAATGGAGATCTCTAATTTCAGTCTTTCTCTCTCCTCCCTCTCTCTCCCTTAAGGGCCTGTTCTTGTGTGAAAGAAGACAATGAAGAATGATGGAGGAAAGCTTGTCCGGATGAGACCGGATTGCTTCCGGGTGGATAAAGACATGAAGAGTGCTGTTCTTGAAGATGATGAGTATTAAATGCATGCTGGAAATGAGTCCCGTAAAATCAAGACCAAGAAACTGAGACCTGAAAATAAGCGGTAATGCTATTTTTATGAAGGAAAATGATCTTTTTATGCTATTTGCTTTATGAAATCTCGTTCATGTGGGATGAAATTTCATTATAATGTTTTTTGCTATGAGTTTGATCAGTTTATGCTCAGAAAATCAGAAAATCATAAGTGTTGTGACTGAAATTAATGGTATAAAACCCGTAAAACACGCGTTTAAGAGGCAAAATGGGGTCTTTTTGCAAAATAAAGGGGAAACATGAGATATAACATCAATAAAAACCTGAAATTTTACTGTCAAAGAACCTAAGGGCCACAGTCCACAATCAATTTTAATTTCTAGCCATTTTTATTGAAAATAATAGAGAAAAAATACCAAAAAATGGTGAAAAATGGGTTTTAAATGGGAGAAAATTAGGAAACGATAAAAGAAAAATTCCAAAAAATTACATAAGTGTTTGTGCAATGTACAATGAAGTTAGAGCACGAGGTTAGCCTCGGTTTACCCTCATTTCTATGTTTTTGTTCGTATTTATCACTTTCTCTACAAAGAAATACACATAAAACAACTCTTACACCTATCAACGATTGCAAAACATTAAGCGATAGGGTGAGAGGGGAGTTTGAGCGTCAAAGTACAATCTTAAATCTGATTTATGTATTGCATCATGGCCATAGGGCGTTGTTTTAAAATGAAGGAAAAGACAGCATGAGCGTAAGGCTCGGTGTCTCTCCTCGTTTCAATACATAAACGTTAGCGTGGAAATCATGAAAAGATTGGTTTCGCACGATGCACAATGCTGATTTTCTATTGTTTTTGCACTAAACCATTCACATTATGCACTATGCATGGTTCATGGTATCGAAGGAAAAATCTCCTGGACTACATAGCAATTGTTTTCTTAGGAGTTTGACCCACGATTGAGGGTGTGAGGTTATCCCTTGCCGTAGGGTAGAGGGTCGGTTTCCTAAGGGACTGTGAAGTGAGAAAGCATGGTATATCTCCTGGAAATACGAGAAATATAAAAGAGAGGAGTTTGTGTTCGTTTGTGTTATATGTTTAGCAGCGCATCAAAGGGCCAATCCCTGCGATGTAGGAGAGCTGCAGTGGGGCTTCGACTATTAGTCGGTGGAGTGTCTCCTATATGTGTGTGACGAGGCGTTATGCCTATGTACTTTGGGATCTCCCTCTGAGGAGTTTAAGGGAAATGTTGGACTATAAACTATAAATGCACGAATTAAGCTTTAGGGCAGTTTGTCCTTCAGCCTTAGATTGATGCTCCTGGTCTGCGAGGTCGTGAGGGTATTTGTGTATCATGAGCATGAGTTCCGGCTAGTGCTATAGCCAGTGCCGGCCCGTTTTAGGTCCCATCAGTGGTGCGTTTGCTGGGAGCTGCTTATAAGTGATGGTTTTCAGATCTAGGGTTTCTAAGGACCAAAAGAAAGTTGGTTTATGTCCTCTGACAAGGACCGTCAAGCCTAAATCCAGAAAGCAGAACGTGCTGAGAGGGCTAGACGGCGGTTAGAGATTGTAAGCCGTTATTCTCCTCAAAGGAGTAGCCCAGTATGTATACGAAGCAATGGTCTTAGTCATTCAACTACTCCACCTATTTCATTAGGTGCAGGAGAAAGTGTAAGATCTTCTTCTCCTCCACCAAGTCTACCCACTTCAAGTGGGGGTGTGAATCCGTCATTTCAAGCTCCTATTGCTAATCCGATTGTCACCATGGCACAGCCTATTGCGATCCCTGCAAGGACGCCGGATTTACCAGCCTTAGGAGTTCCCTTACCCATTTTTAATGGGTTAGTGGAAGAGGATGCATAATTTCACATTTGTGAATTTCAGAGATTGATGTTTAATTATCGCATCCAAGACGAGGGACATAAATGATGTTCTTTAATATGTCGTTAAAAGGAAGGGCTACGGTATGGTATCACAGCATAGAGTCTGGAACCATAACCACCATTGATCAATTCTATGCAGCTTTCCGAGCGGAATATACCCCTGAAAGAGGTGGCCAATATTGGTTGCGGGTCTTGAATGTAACGCGCCAAGATCCTCACGAGAATGTGAAAGCATATGCCAAGAAGTTGAAGGAAGTATTCCGTAAGTTGCAAACTTACATTTCCATTCCGCCGGCTGCCCAATTGCAATACTTTTTGCATGGGTTGGATTTTAATATCCAAGTACAATTGAGCAGTGTGGCCTTGGCAGATATAGATACCGTTATTACACGGGCAGAGGGAGTGGAAGCACGATTACAAACGGCCTACTCCTCTCGAATGAATGTTAATGGGGGTTTAGTATCTAGCGACAATCCATCATTGACGAATGGAAGTCAAGGGATGCCTATGACTAACCCTATTGGGAGAGGGAGTGTGGTTTCAAACGTACCTTTATTACCGGCTCCTCCCAGTGTGACTATGCCTATGGCAAGTCAGTTGGCTCCACCAAATGTTGGAGACCAAGTTTCGAGTTCTAATGTTGTTCCTGTGGGTTAACAGCCAATGCCAAATCAAATCATTAGGCCAATGGAACGACGGGTCGACGATCGAGGCTATGAGTCGAGTGCATCTAATGTCCTTGGCGAAGTTAAGGCCATGATGAAGCATTATACCGATATGATTTTCGAACAGTATAGAGAAATAGCCGTCGACGTTAATTTCTTGAAGAAGCAACAAAATCTGATAGGGAGTCGACGCCCTGAAGAGGGTGGACCCTCTAGATTCAGTTGTAAGTGGTGTGGTGGACAGCACTTCCCTAGAAATTGTCCAAATGTGAAATGTGACATTTGTGGGAAGTCAGGCCATTTAGCTGCTACCTGTTGGAGTAAGATTAGTTCCCTCCAACAAGGGAGTAAACAGCCGGGCCCAGTGAATCATAGAGCGCAAGGAAATAACTTGCAGCAGAATGGTGCACCTAGGCAAATATTGCAGAGGGGAAGAACAAATATAGAAGAGTTGCCACAAGGTAACGGAGTCAGCCTTATTGAGGTTGTACGAGTTAATGATCCTGAAACCTCTAACTTAAGAGCCATGACAAGAGGCCAAAAGGCTAAAGAGGTTGACAAAGATAAGGAAAAACCGGTTGAGGCAAACCCTAAACAAGGGGATAAGGGGACGCAAGTCCAAAATCCTAGCATGGAAGGGGGACCGCTAAGACCGGTTGACAAGAAAGTTGACCCTAAAAAGGATGAGGAAGTGCCAAGAAAGAAGGCAAGAGCTAAGAAAGAAGCACCAAAGCCGGTCCAAAGACCAAAAAAGAGGATGGTTTGGCGGGAAAAGAGAGCTTTGGCTACTTATTATGACTTCGATTTAGCAAGTTCTCTTTGCGAAGTTAAACCAGATGTAAACCTCTTGCAATTGATCAAATTATCTCCAGGAGTACGCAAGGAATTTAAGAAGATCCTGCGTATCGGGTATATTGTAGAACCTCTGGGCATAGCATGAGTAGGGGAAGATTGGTTTGACCATGCTGAAAAGAATTGCCCTAGGGTTTCAGCTTATGTGGATGGAATATTAGTGGAACATGCCATTGTAGACACTGGATCCTCCGTCAACATCATGAGTTCAGAGTTGATGGAGAGGCTGGGTCTAGGCATCCAGAAAGACAGCTCCACCCTTTTGAGAATGGCTGATGATAGTCTAAGACAACCAAAAGGTTGCGTTACTAGAGTCCATGTTACACTTGCAAGTGTAGAATGTTTCTTGGACTTTAGGGTGATTAGATTTGCAAGACGTCCTAGCTATCAAGTTTTGCTAGGTAGGCCTTGGATCTTACGAACAGACTGTCAAGTCGATATACCCGCCGGTCGAGTGGTTCTAGGTCGAGGTGCTAATTGAGTAATCGTCGATGCTTATCTTGAGTTTCCTCAGAGTGAGAGAGCTCCTTTATCTCCTACTGAATTAGAAACAGTAGATGATCCATTTGGTAGTGAGATATCATCCAGTGATGAATCTAAAGAGGGGTCCACTACAAAGGATATCTATCAGATAACTCTAAATGAGCCGATAGAGCCGCAAGATAGGATAAGAGATGCAAATGTGATTGAGTTAGACCTTGGCACGCCGAATGATTTGCGGCCAATTAAATTAGGTTCCATGCTCAGTTCAGCAGAAAGGGAGGACTATGTGTCATTGATTCAAGAATTCCGCGATATCTTTGCTTGGAGTTATGATGAGCTGCGAGGCATCCCTCCCAGCCTAGCTGTTCATACTATTCCTGTAAAAGAAGGCATTTGTCCTATGCACCAGAAGGTAAGGCATATGCCTTTTGAACTGAGGGATGGTCTGTTTGAGGAGTTACAGAAGCTAAGGAAAGCTGGGTTAATCTTCCCTGTACAACACACAGAATGGTGTTCTCCAGTTGTTATCAGGAAGAAGAAAAACAACCAGATCCGATTATGTGTGGATTTTAGAGAGCTAAATAAGCAGACGATTAAATATTACTATCCGTTGCCATTTATTGACCAGATTTTGGATCAATTAGTGGGTAGGCAAATATATTCATTCATGGATTGCTTTGCAGGATACAACCAAATGGCAATTGCAGAAGAGGACAAGTTGAAAACCACTTTTATTACGGTCTTTGGTACTTTTGCGTACCATGTGATGGTCTTTGGTTTGTGCAATGCACCTGGATCGTGGCAACGAACAGCAGACAAGACCTTTGGTGACATTTCCCCAGATGAGTTGAAAGTATTTATTGATGACCTGGGGGCAGCCACTGTAAGGGAAAGGATGTTGATTATTTTAAGAAAGTGCTTTGAGCGTTGCAGACAATTTTGTATCGCTCTTAACCCACGGAAGTGTGTCTTTGGAGTACCTTATGGGCTATTGCTGGGCCATGTGGTCAGTTCAGTAGGGATAGCAACTGACCCTGAAAAGATCAAGGTCATAGTTGCTATGAGTCCACCACACACTCTGAAAGAGATTCATAGCTTTTTGTCGTTGATAGGGTACTATCGGAGGTTTATAAATGCCTTGGCAGAAAGAACGTTGCCATTAACGAATATATTATCCTTTAGCTGTTCATTTGAGTGGAGTGACCCTTGCAAGGTAGCTTTCGAGGATGTAAATCAGGAGCTAGTAAAAGCACCTGTTTTAAAAGCACCTAAAAGAGGCGAGGTGTTCTACATATTTTCAGCATCCACCATGCATAGTATCAGCTCTGTTGTTTAGCCCAAATTTGGGAGGACAAGTGGTATCATCCGATAGCTTTTGCTGGTTGGAAATTGGGCATTTCAGAGATCAATTATACCTACATGGAGAAGTTGTGTCTTGCGATGGTCTTTGGGACTAAGAAATTCAGGCACTACATCCTCTATGAAAAGGTAGTGTTCTATACGAAGGCGGAAGGACTTAGATTGCTTATGAACAAGCTGCAGCCGCCTGATCGTTTGGCAAAGTGGTTAATCACTTTGCAGGAGTTTGATTATGAGATTAAGAGTAAGCCACCGAGGTTGCAGGGTATTGTGGAATGCCTTGTGGATTTCGGGGAGCCGAAAGAGATTTTGGCTGAAGGAAGTGATATCGAGGAAATGTTTAAAATTGATATAGCTTCTATCCCATCTTGGTATGCTGCTATTACGCATTATCTATCAACAGGAGAGATGGGAGCTGGTTTGTCAAAGTCTGAAAAGAGAAAAATTAAACAACATGCATTGAAGTTTTCCTTGATCGCAGGGACACTATATCGGCAGGGTGTTGATGATATCTACCTCCGATGTGTGATGCCTAACGAGGTTCCTTTTATCTTGGAGGAGTGTCATGACTCTGCATGTGGAGGGCACTTCGCAGGATGGTTGACGGCGCAGAAAGCGTTACGAGCTGGATATTGGTGGCCGTCCATCTTCCAAGATTCCTTTGAGTATGTTAAGAAATGTGATACATGTCAAAGACATGACAATAGAGAGAATAGGAAACACCCACTTACATCTATCATGGCTATTCTTCCATTTGAGAAGTGGGGCATTGACTTTGTGGGTCGTATTACTCCGTCGTCTACTACCCAGAAGAGGTATATTATAGTAGCCACTGATTATTTTACAAAATGGTCAGAAGCGCGGGCGACGAGGCAGGACAATGCAAAAGAGATTGCAAGTTTCCTTTTAGAGCAGATTATCTGCCATTTTGGTCCCCCGAAAGAATTAGTGTCGGACCGTGGAACCCATTTTCTGAATAAAGTGATCAAAAGCCTGACAGAAGCTTGGCAAATCAAGCACAATAAAACGACTCCTTATAATCTACAAGCAAACGGGCAGGTGGAAAGTACTAATAAGCAATTTGTGGGGATCTTGTCTAAGATAGTCTTTGAGAAGAAACGAGACTGGGACAGGAAGCTGTATGTGGCAGTATGGGCGTATAATACCACGTTCAAGCGAGCTACCAGCCATACTCCATTCAAATTGGTTAATGGGGAAGAGTGTGTGTTACCCCTCAAGATCGAATTGCCAACCATACGGTTTGCAATTAACCACTCTTTGGGAGATGAGGATTCCCTTTTTGAACGTTTCATGACCTTAGCCCACTTGGATGAGCTGAAGTTGCAGAGCTTATTACACCAGGAGGTAGTAGCTAAACGTCGGATGAAGCAGTTGCATGACCTTAGAGTGAAGAGATATACCTTTAAAAAAGAGCAATTAGTTCTGTATTATGATGCGCGCAGGGAGCTATTTCCAGGGAAGCTGGAACCTAAATGGGATGGGCCCTACAAGATTGTTAGGTTAGGGAAAAATAGGTCTACGGCCCTATTAGCTTATCTACAGGGAGTAGAGTTTAAGAATAAGGTTAATCTTAATAAGATTAAACCTTATTATTTCTAAGTACGCTAATACAGAGAAATGCATTGCAGGTCCATGCTGGGGATGATTTGAGACCTGCGAAAGAGCTTAAAGTCGGTTGATGGGTCGATTAATTCCTTATTTGGAGCACCCATATCTGGAGCAGAGATACCATCAGGGGAAACTTGTCTGGTGGAGCAAAGGATACAAGGTGATTGAGCAAGAAGATGGGACCTTTGTGTGGGAGATCAAAGTCTTTTGCCATCACTGCTTACGACTGTTGACGAGTATCCCTGTGGAGTTTAATGAAGAAGGTGGGATGGAGCCACCAGTTTATCCTCTCAACATGCTAAACTTTGATTACCATAATTACGAATAGAGGAGTTTGTGATGGCAGGTTGTGTAAACCCATTGTGAACATATACATTATATTTTGACGGAGCATCCAGGGGCCCTAATAAAAAAGGAAGTGTTGGAGTAATAATCCGAGATCCCCGATGTAGAGTCACGATGAAGCTAGCTGCTTATCTCGGGGTAGGATTCACTAACAATATGGCGGAGTATAAAGCCTTGATTATGGGACTGCATATTGCCAAACAAGGTGGTATTCGTCGGTTGTTGGTAAAAGGGGATTCCCAGTTGATCTTGAATCAGCTAGATGGGACATACATAGTGCGGAATCCCATTCTTTATATGTATCATCAGACTGCTATGACCCTACTTGAGGAGTTTGAGAGAGTGTCTTTTCAGCTGATTCTACGTTATTGGAATCAGTTTGCGGATTCACTGGCAAATCTTGCTTATGAGGAAGACCTCTTCTTTAATTGTGGTCCTAGTTTGGATATTGTGATCAATGATGAAACAGGACATGGTTGCTTGTGGGGAATGTTATTAGAGCATGCAATATATGATAGACGATGGTTGATATGGGTGATGCAAAGAATAGCCGAGACCAATCTACCGTTATTATCTGGGACCCATAGGTTAATTAGACAACATGTTATGCGTATGCCTCTTGCTATATATGCAGGAGAGATGGGTCATAACCTTATGCATTTAGTTTAGGGCTACGAGCCTGTTTTTGCTCCTTGGAAAGGAGCTTATTATTGTATATCTGGATTCTTTCAAGGAGGGATGTGTAGGTGCTATTCTGTTTGATCTCGTTAGGCCAAGAGAGCCCGTTTTGCGAGGTTTTGAATATTTTATTTCATTAGGCCAGGAGGGCCGATTCTTTTTTGTGGTGAAGTGTTTTATTTCATTAGGCCAAGAGGGCCAATTGTCTGTTTAGTGCAGGTACGGTTAATGGTTTCTCGTTTTAGTTTTGTGCTAGACAGGTTTGAAGAAGAGCTTGGAAGGAGCCTTTTGTTGTGTGGAAGCTTGTCGTGGCCCTATCCAGGTGATATCTCTCCTTTATGAGTACCGTGGTTTTTATACTCTACATGTCTGTGTCCTGTAGGGGATTTTTCTTTTCTTGATGGGGACCGGCGTCCAAGGCATGAAGTCCCAGGTTTAGGTTAAGTATGTCTGAGGGAGGTTTGAGTAGTCGTTGCCTCCTGACATTGTCAAGCATCAAAAGACCTGTTTTAGAAGGGGGTCCTAGTGACCCTGTTCTGCTAGCCTACTAGGCAGCCATTCTAGGAGTTCTTGTTAGTTGTGAGGCAGTTAGAGAAGCTTGCCAGAAGAAAAATGATGATGATAAAGGAAAGGAAACCTTGAATATCTTAAAGAAATTAAAAATATACAAAGGTGTATAAAAAGGGGTTCTAACCCCTATAAAAATAGAGAAGAAAGAAAAGGAAAATCTATAAGTAGTTGATCATCGCCTTGCGAAGGCCTGGTAGGTTCTTGGGAACAAGTTAGACCCGGGGCCGATGCCTTGTCTTCCTAGGGGTGGCATCTTGCTGGAAAAGAAGAAATTAAGGAAGGTTGGAGCGAAAATAAAAGTGAGCATCAGAAAAGGATTAAGTGTTGCCTTACGAGGGCTTGGTAGGTTCTTGGGTATCGAGACAGGACCTGAGACTGATGCCCTATTCTCCTTGGGTCACTACGCTCAGCTCCCTCCTTTTTACATGCCCAAGTATGTCAATAAAATAAAAAATCCTAAAAGAAGACATGTGTTACAAGAAAATACTTCTTGATCAGGCTATAGGAGTCCTCGCCTAATAGGAGCTCCTAGTTGTGTTGTCCTTAGTTAGGTAGGTAGTTCAGACCACCACTTAGGGCAACCTCTTTGATAGTTCTTTTTAGTTTGGCCGTGTTGGAGTAGTTGGTTAGTGACTAGCTTCGGACCTTTTATCAAATTATGCTAGGCCTACTCCTTGTGGATGGCATGCCTTGGTTTTGTCAGGGGGTAGGGTGAGCATTGTGCTGTCTTTAATATGTATCTATTTTGTATCAGCTTGATGCTTCCTTTGGTTGTTTTGTGCAGATTTGGTGTGGGATTCGACGGGCTGAGTCGCCCTATCCCGTGGTCGCCAATGAGAGTGAAATTTTGATGCTGAGAAGTGCTTAAAAATAGCTAAAAATTATGAATATTAAGGGAAAAATATTCAACGTCAAAGGCGGCGGCTCGATTTTAAGCGTCAAAGTGCTTTAAAGGCGCCCGAGCGACACTTGTTGATTTTTGATAAATTTTCAGACTGCCGTGCGGATTGTCAAGAGTTATCGGCCAATGCGGGATGTCAAGCTGGATGCCGAGGATTTTTCAGAGCTCAATTCGGGGTCCGGACGGGGAAATGGCCAACAAATGGGTAAGATTTGAAGAGGTGGACCAAAGTTTGGCCAAGTGGGAAGTGACCTTTGGGGGGAGTTGGAGCATTTCATGCAACATAAAATGTGGGCATCAAAACGTAGTGAGAGAAAGGAAGAGGGAGCGTGAGAAAATGGCACCGAAAAATGCACCCAATTCTTGGGGATTGGAGATGGCAGTCTGCACACAACCCATACAACATACATTGGCCCTTGATTCCCTCCTGTATGCTGACTCTATCGCCGCCTTTCGCTCCTCAAATGGTGGCCTCAATGGAGATCTCTGATTTCAGTCTTTCTCTCTCCTCCCTCTCTCTCCCTTAAGGGGCTGTTCTTGTGTGGAAGAAGACAATGAAGAATGATGGAGGAAAGCTTATCCGGATGAGACCGGATTGCTTCCGGGTGGATGAAGACATGAAGAGTGATGTTCTTGAAGATGATGAGCATTAAATGCATGCTGGAAATGAGTCCCGTAATCAAGATCAAGAAATGGAGACCTGAAAATAAGCGGTAATGCTATTTTTATGAAGGAAAATGATATTTTTATGCTATTTGCTTTATGAAATCTCGTTTATGTGGGATGAAAGTTTATTATAATGTTGTTTGCTATGAGTTTGATCAGTTTATGCTCAGAAAATCAGAAAATCATAAGTGTTATGACTGAAACTAATGGTATAAAACCCGTAAAACACGTGTTTAAGAGGCAAAATGGGGTCTTTTTACAAAATAAAGTGGAAACATGAGATATAACATCAATAAAAACCTGAAATTTTGCTGTCAAAGAATCTAAGGGCCACATCCCACAATCAATTTTAATTTCTAGTCATTTTTATTGAAAATAATAGAGGAAAAATACCAAAAAATGGTAGAAATGGATTTTAAATGGGAGAAAATTAGGAAACGATAAAAGAAAAATTCCAAAAAATTACATAAGTGTTTGTGCAATGCACAATCAAGTTAGAGCATGAGGTTAGCCTCAGTTTACCCTCACTTCTATGTTTTTGTTCGTATTTATCACTTTCTCTACAAAGAAATACACATAAAACGACTCTTACATCTATCAACGATTGCAAAACATTAAGCGGTAGGGTGAGAGGGGAGTTTGAGCATCAAAGTACAATCTTAAATCTGATTTATGTATTGCATCATGGCCATAGGGCATTGTTTTAAAATGAAGGAAAAGGCAGCATGAGCGTAAGGCTCGGTGTCTCTCCTCGTTTCAATACATAAACGTTAGCATGGAAATCATGAAAAGATTGGTTTCGCACGATGCACAATGCTGATTTTCTATTGTTTTTGCACTAAACCATTCACATTATGCACTATGCATGGTTCATGGTATCGAAGGAAAAATCTCCTAGACTGCATAGCAATTGTTTTCTTAGGAGTTTGACCCACATTGAGGGTGTGAGGTTATCCCTTGCTGTAGGGTAGAGGGTCGGTTTCCTAAGGGATTGTGAAGTGAGGAAGCATGGTATATCTCCTGGAAATACGAGAAATATAAAAGAGAGGAGTTTGTGTTCATTTGTGTTATATGTTTAGCAGCGCATCAAAGGGCCAATCCCTGCGATGTAGGAGAGCTGCAGTGGGGCTCCGACTATTAGTCGGTGGAGTGCCTCCTATATGTGTGTGACGAGGCGTTATGCCTATGTACTTTGGGATCTCCCTCTGAGGAGTTTAAGGGAAATGTTGGACTATAAACTATAAACGCACGAATTAAGCTTTAGGGCAGTTTGTCCTTCAGACTTAGATTGACGCTCCTGGTTCGCGAGGCCATGAGGGTGTTTGTGTGTCATGAGCATGAGGTCCGCTAGTGCTATAGCCAGTTCCGGCCCGTTTTAGGTCCCATCACCATAGTGGATCATGTGTTTTCCATAGTGGATGTTTTCTTTCCCTTAATGGATTTATACTAAAAAACCCTTGCCAAAAATGTAAAATTTCAAGCTTGACTTTACTAGACTGCCCAAGAGCCCAAGAGCTAGTCTCCCGGAGCCATGTTATCATGTAGGGGGAGCAAAAGCCAGCAAGTGTAGGAATTCATCATTTGAGGTGGGGTGTTGGAAAATATGTCAAATTATGTATGCTGCATGTGAGGAGACTTGTATTCCAAAAGCACAATGAGGAGAGTGGAGAAGCTGTAAAGCTATAAAGACATGTACTTGGTTCACTTTTCATGTAATGCTATTGGTACTTGGTACTCCATTATGTGTGTTTGTCATGGTCAGCTCATGATTGTGTTTATGAATCTAAGCCTACATCTTGGAATTTCATTCACTTGAGCAATATGTTGTCTTCTTGTCTATGTCACTATGAGTCTTGTTACTGACTTCCGTCCTCCATAGTCAAAGCTATGCTCTAGATCCATGTTCTTTATAGGAAGGTATTTCTGGATAATGGTTTTACAAAAAACAAAGTACTTATACATAGAAGGAAACTACTTGAGATGACAAGCTCAACATATGTGAATAATGGAACACTTGGTTAGATGGGTCCACATGTCTACACTTAGTGTTGGGATAAAGGCCACTATAATAGATCATGTAATTGCAGTAACCAATTAGTCAAGTGTATCTAGAAGTAGGTAGATTTATTAAGCACCAAATTGAGGGCCCTATGTATCTCATGAGGAAAGAGTGGGGGATTGAAATTTTAGCTCAAAGTCAATCCATTGTGTTATGGAGATCTACTTGTGTCTCTCATCCCTTGAGGGATTTTAGGTGGGGTCGACTCCATGATACTAATAGATTTTAGAAAGTCATCTTGCTATAAAGAGTCCATGACTCGTGAGGACAAGCTTAAGTGGAAGCTAGCTATATAGTTAGAATTGGAATCTATCACGAAGAATCAAACTTGGAAGGTAGTTCCAAAGGATAAGAATGCTTTGCCATGTGAGCAGTTTTACAAATTGAATGTTGCAACTAATAATTCTAAGCCAAAGTATAAGACACGTTTGTTAGCCAAAGACTTCAAGCACAAGAAACGTGTGGACTTTGATAAGATATATTCACCTATGGTAAAAAATAACTACTCTTTGCATTATGCTTACATTAGTGACTAAAGAAGACTTTATGCAGTCGGATGTCAATATGGCATTCTTACATGGTGACTTTTATAATGAGATTTATATGCAATAGCCAAAGGGCTTTGTGGAAAAAGGCAAAGAAGAGTGTCTACAAGCTAAAGAAGAGTCTTTATGACTTGAAGTAGGCCCTAGGGGAATGGTACAATAAGTATGATGCCTTAATGCAATCTCATGATTACAAAGAGAAGTGGGATAGAGCAATGCTTATACACTAGAAATCCTAATGATTACAAGAGAATTGAGATTGATGCCTTGAATAAAATGTTAATGGAGATCTTTAAAATGAAGGATTTGGGACATGTAAGTCACATTCTTGTTATGTGTATAATCAAGGATAGAACAAAGAGATCTTTTTGTCTATCCCAAATGGTTAGTCTCAAAAGGATTATGTTAGAAAAGTGTTGTAGTGTTTCAATATGGAGGGGGGAAGGCAATAAGTACTCCATTGACTCTATATGTGAAACTAAGTGTTGATGATTGTCCCAAATTTGATGAGGAGAGAGCTAAAATGGCTAAGGTTCTGTATTCATCATGGGTGGGTTAGTCTCATGTATGCCATGATTGCTAATCACTTGGGCATTATCTTTGCAATGGGAGTAGTGAGCTTGTATATGTCAAATCTTAGCAAGAACCATTGGGAAGAAGTGAAAGAAAACTTGAGGTACTTAAATGGTACAAGAAATATGTGCATATGCTTTAGGAGGAGTAGTAGTATACTTGGGTGCACAATACATAGACACACTCATTTATTATTCTTTGAGTGACAAGGCAATAAGGTGCTACTCATAAGAGAGCTATTGAGGCACCAATAAAGAAGCATACATCTAACTATATTTGGCATAGTTATAGCACCAATTGATTAGTATAGTTAGTTAAGCACTGATTGAATTAGTAGATCACTTTTCTTTTTGTTGTATCTTATATATACTTTGTACACATTATATTGTGAGAGGAAGAAGGAAGGAAAACTAGCAAGAAAACATTATCACCTTCTTGTGTTTTTGAGTGAGCTTTCTCCTATATGTATTGTGTGTGTTCGGCGCAATAGCTCAAGCAAGTCCCACCACCATGTGATTTGTGATGGTATGAAAGCATTGTCACTGAGAGAGGCTAGTTTTGGAGGTTTAGGTGAAGGAGAGAAAAATGATTCAAGCAATCAGGCAACTGGTAAGAAGCTCTCCCATTCTCTCACTCTTTTCTTTAGATAATGCATGTGAGGCATGGGAAGCAAGGTAGAACAAAAATCTTATATTGTTGTGAGATTTGGTGTGCAAACATAACATGTATTTTGCACACTAGGTCTTTAGCGCTTGTCCATTGTTATTTTGGCCATCTGAGACAGTTTTGGATCCCATTTCAAGGCTTTCAGGCATTTTCCTAGTGTTTTTGGCCATTTGAGATAGTTTCAAATCCCATTTTAGAGGCTTTAGGGATTTTTCATTGTGTTTTTGGCGATCTAAAATAGTTTCAGATCGCGTTTTAGTTCCATAGGGTTACAAATAATAGTTTTAAGGCATACTATAAATTTGGTGTGTTATCCATTCTCAGATGCACATATTACAGGTTTCAAATTTGTAAGTTTTGAGATGTTTCTCAGAAAGCAAACACAAGGTTTATCTATAAACATGTTATAAATTATATGTATTGTTCAGCAATCTATAAAAAAGGCTTTTTGATCTGTTGATGTACACATCTTATGTAAGGTTGCAAAAGACTTGCTTGGTGTTTGATACTCAATTGTATCACAATGGTTAAGAATAGTGAAAATCCTATATTGAGAAGCTAGACAATAACAACTACCCATCATGGAGGTTCCGTGTGACAAATTTCCTTATTGGAAAAGGTATCTAGAAGTTTGTTTTAGGTAAAGAAATGAAACTAGAGCTAAGTGATCTTGTGGATAATGAATTTAAGGCATGAAAAGAACGGATTACAAAAGATAAAAAAGTAATGTATTGGTTATCGGCAGTCATTGATAACCTTATGCTAGGATATATAAAAGATATAGAAAATTCATATGCATCTTGGGTAACATTTGAAAGTATGTTTTTGTAAATACAAAGGTACAAAAGATTTAACTCAAGTAAAATCAAAATACTTTGAAGAAAGGAAAGATATCAAATAAATGAATATGTTTTGAAGGTGAGGAGCATTGTACATTCCTTAGAAGCTATTGATACAATGCTTCACGATGATGATTGGTCTCATCTACTTTGGTTGGCCTTAATAAGGAGAATGCATGGAAATATTTTTCATTACTTCTATGTATGTATGGAAGCCATTTCCAAATTTTGATGCGTTGGTCTCTCTCATGATGACGAAAGAGATCAATATGCAGAGTGAATTATAAAAAAGAAGTGGTGAACATGTCCAAGCATTTTGCTCTAGTTTACACAGGGGATGTGATAGATCCTCTTCAAGAGGCTGTGGTATGGGTCATGTTGGTGGTAACCAATAAAACATGTTAAATTAATAGTTTGGTGACACATAGATTTCAAGAGGCCCTAGTACTTCTAGAGGTAAGGGGGAGCTCTAGAGAAAAATATGGATGGCATACATCATCTAGTAATTTTGGTATTGTTTGCTATTATTGTGGAAGAACATATCATATTGTAGCCCATTGATATGATAAGAAGGATGATATTCATAGTGGCAAATTGTAGCAAGCAAAGACAAAATCATGACAGAAACGAGCGTTTATTTTTCATACATTATATGATGAACGTTATTATAAGAAAGGGGGTATGTGACGATGTGTGATATGTTGATTTAGGCACATCTAATCATATGAGTAGCTATACTTAATGGTTTGGAGAAATGTAGGATTTACATAGTCCAAGTTATGAAGAGATAGATGATGATTTAGGCCACCAGATCTCACATATTAGAAAAGTTCCTTTGTCCTTGCATGATGGTCACATAATGCATTTGTCACATGTAATATGTGTGTGATTTGTCTCAAAGAATTTGGTGTTTGTTGGTCAAATGGTAAAGTAAGAGCTACACATTAGATTTATTGCAAAGGGATTTTTTATTGAAGATTTTAATAATAAGTGCAGGTTGATTGCAAAAGGAAGCTAAGTTGGTTGCATGTTTATTTGGAATGTTGGAATTCCTATAATAAATGTTACTATGTATGCTAAAGGCAAAGGTTTGCTTGTAGACATTGAAATGTGGAGAAATGCATTAAACATCTAAAATTTCAAAGGCCGAAATTAATGTAACCTAAAGGGTTAGTTATAAGGTTCCCTACATTTAGAGTTGCATAATTACATAAAGGCTAGGAGGCGTGTTAATTTAAGAAGGAGATAAGGCAACTATTTTCATATAACAGAGATGTAAGTAATAATATACTTGATGTTGTGCATACAAGTATTGGGGACCTACACATAATGTATCTTTTAGTGATAGTAAGTATTTCGTTACATGCATTGATTATTACTCTAGAAAACTCTAGATATATTTCATGAAGAAAAAAGTACTTGACACTTCAAAACTTTCAAGGCTATTGTTGAAATAGAGATAGGCTTGAAAGTTAAGTGCTTTTTTAGCACAACAAAATGGGGTTGTAGAAAGGAAAAATAGACATTATATTGCAAAAGTTGCATGGGCATTGATGGAATATACTCAAGTATTTTTGGTTTGAGACTGTTCACATTGTTGTCTATATTACAAATAAAACCTGCACAATTGCACATCATGGTACGATACCTTAAGAATGTTTACATGCAAGAAACTTGATTAATCACATTTGAAAGTGTCGATTTTACAGGTATGAAATGTGATTAGTTACACTTGTAAGTGGTTGGTTGTATTGCAGATGCTCATGTACCTAATAAGTTGAAGAAGAAATTGGGCCCAACAACTAAAAAATGTATCTTCATTGGATACTCTACTAAGCAAAAAGGGTATCATTGTTATAGCCCTATTATTGACTTTTGAATGACTACGGATGTTATTTTTTATGAGGTGAGTAGTTGGATGATGTTGATGATCATGATGGTCATGTATAGGCAGAAAAGTAGGAATCACATACCCTTAGTGGAGCAAAGACATCATCTGGTAATAGATCTAAAGTAAATCCTTTATCTAAGAGACTAAAGAGTAGCCCCACATCTTCAGGTGTATCTACAAGTGTTGTAGATAATGACAAAGGGAAGAAGAAAGTATTAGACAATAATGATGCATCTACTAGTCATTTAGTTAATTATTGATGGAGACTCTAGTGGGTTAGAGAGTTTAGATGATGAGCTTGGTACTCCTTAAGAAAACTAGGTGTGCATAGAGCACATTATAATGTAAAGGCTTCATTGAGTTATCCAATTGTATCTAAGTCTAGCAAGGTGAGATACCCTGTTAAAAGATTTGGTTTTGAGGGCTATGTAGCTCACCATTATGCTTATATGGTAAAGATAGTTGAGAATATTAAGCATGCTTATGTTGAGGAAGCTATTGGTCATGCTTATTAGGATGCAACAATGGATGATGAGATGGCTACATTAGAGGCCAACAAGACTTGGAATGTAGTACCATTGCCCAAGGGCAGGAAAACTATTGGGCTATAAATGGGTCTATAAAATATAATGTAGATGGTTCTATTAGCAAGTATAAGGGGTCCAAGCTAGTTGTGAAAGCCTATGCATAGACATATGGCATAGACTATGAAGAGAAATTCAATCTAGTTGCTAGGATGGCACATGTCTCAGATATGTGATTGCTTCGGCAATAGGCCAAAGGTTGGAGTTTACAATACATGGACTCAAAGAATGCCTTCTTGCATAGTGATTTGCAAGAAGAGTTGTGCATGTAGAAACCAATAGGTTAAAAGTATTTAGAGTATCCCACATATGTGTGCAAGTTAAAGAAGGTACTCTATGGGCTGAAGCAAGCACCTATAGCATGGTCTGACATATGTGAGGAAGGATGATGTAGGTTTGGTCATTATAATCATATATGTAGATGACTTGATTATCGTAGGTGATAGTGACAATGGGATTGCTAATGCTAATGGCCTTTTGAAGCAAAAGTTTGAGATGAAGTATTTGAATGAATTGAGGTACTTCCTTGGTATTGAGGTGATTAGATGTGTTGATGGTATATGGATGTCCCAAAGGTAGTATTGCTTGGATATGTTATCCAAGTCTGGTATGACAACATGCAAGCCTCTTTCAGTGCCATTGGAGCCAAATGTAAAGATGAGTGTGCTAGTGTTAGGGGTGATATAAGAGACCATACTATGTTTAGGAGGAAACATTTTTGCCTCCATCTCTCTTCTTATGTTCTTGAGTGAGCTTTCTCTTGTATGTATTGTGTGTGTTTGATGTAGTGGTTCATGCAAGTTCTCCCTTACGTGATTCATGACAACTATTTACATAAGTACTTCTAGATAGTAGCATGACTTAAAAATCATCATAGGATTATAGGAAATTAATATATTTTCATGGATATATGATTTTTATTAAAAGCATTAAGTACACTGAATCAAAGGCTAATTTTTAAGCAATCCTAGATTTACTCTTGGATTTCAAGACCATAAAAAACAACAAGCAGTAGAGCAGGTACTTTTGGGCAACTAATATCTCACAAATAATGCAAAATTTGGATTTGACTTGAACTCCTAAAGTTGTAGCCAATGATATGGTTGACATCCCTACAAAACCTCAGCATTAGTTAATTACTCACCAAAAAGATATTATCATTGCAATCAAGCCTAGTTATGCAAGATTTGTAGGCAAATTGCCTAGTGCCAACTCCTATATAAACTCATGTATCCAACATATGAAAAGATACAAGAGAGCAAACTAAGAGACCTAAGAGTGAGCTATTGTTATTCTTATTATTTCATTATCAAGGATTGAGTTTATTCTCCTTCTCGTTAAGCCTTTTCCACAGTCCATTCAAATTTTTGTTGTAGTTTTATTCAATAATACAAGTTTTCTTCACTTCAATATGTTTGTTTCAAATAGTTTTTTCTATTTCTTGTTCTTTGGTGCACTTGTGTCTATTAGATTTTAGTCTAATATCAATTAGTAAGGTGGTTTTTATGCAATGTTAGTTGATTTATTACATTAGTATTCACTGTTTATAGTTATAAGACTAGTTTGTAACCACTTTTCTAACACTCATGATGCCATCAATATACTGTCTTGAATCATCTTTTCCAATATTTTTGATGCCTTAGAAAGATGAGGCAAATCCTTGGAGGGTCAAGCATTTGTTTGTTTTGATGCTTCATGCTAATGTTGAAGGGTTGTTGATTGCTCATGTTGTTGTGTTGCTAGAATTCATCCACCCCCCTTTTAGTGTCTTTAAGCTATGAGGAAAATCATTATGCATTTGCCTACTTTCCTTCCTCTTTGAGTCTTGAGGGGACCGTCTTGGAGTTCAATTAGTGAAACATTTGTAATGAACAAGGCCTCTTGAGTTTATCATGGATAATTGCAAATCCTCTTGGCTTTGAGCTACCTACATGGATGTGCATAGCGGTGATGGGCTTGTCCCTTGTAGACACTTCTTTGATGGACTATTGAGGAAGGCAACTTTAATTAGGTGAGGAGGAGGTCAAGTGGTATTCTTTAACTCCTATGTGTTCTGTATAAGTTATGTGTACAGAGTTGCCTTTTGTGCCAACATTTCTTAAAACTACAAGAGTATGATATATTCAATACAACCCTCCTCCATAGGATCCTTGACTATAGCAAATGCAACTTTGCTAGACTAACTCTAAGCTTGTTGAAGTTTTGTTCATAGTGAATGTGCATCCACTCTTCGAAGGATGCCTTTTCTCTTTATTTTTCATCTTTTATAGATGTGTGGAGGTCCTTTTTTATGTTTAGTCTTTTTTATAGATGTGTGCAATTTCATGAGTGCATCCTTCAATTGCAAAGCCTCGAAGGCTACCTCGAGTTGGGCATCTTCTTTAGCATCACAATATGTTATCATGACCTCCTAATGGTCTGTTCTAGTCTCACTTTCTAGGTTTCTATTCACCTTACTTATTCCTTTTTACTTATTTTTTAATTTTCTATATGTACTCTTGCCCTTCTCCTTAATTGTGGTTTGTGTCTCCTATTCTATCCTTCCAAATCATGCCTCTATTTGGTGTAGACCTTGGGGTCAATTGTTTGGTTTATAGGCTAACAATCCCTAGAATTATGCTTCTTCAATCACATTAGTATGAAAGCAAGAAAAGGGAAGGTGGTCCTAATCAATAAACTCCCATTCCCATACTTCTTCAATGGCATTAGTATGAGAAATGAATGCTAATATTGGGCCTCCCTCTGAAAGGGCCAAGCGGCTCGCTAATCAATAAACTCCCATTCCCATACTTCTGCAAGGTTACCTAATCTTGATTGATCTACATGAGAAACTATGCACGCTTGGGAAAATTGATGTCATGATTCAAGGAATGGGGATAGGTCCCTAAACTGACTTTATGAGGTAAGAAATTATATGCACTTGTGAATAGATGTCATGATTGAAGGAATGGAAGTAGGTCCCCAGAGTGGCCATTGTTTTGAGGCCAGCATGGTCCATATCATCCATGAGGCAAATTTCTCCATATCATCTAGGTTCTTGGCTATCATGTGCTTATGTTTGCCCCTTTTGTTGATGTAGACTATCAACTTATGTTGCTATGTTTTTTTCAAAGAGAGAATATTGAAGCTATCCTCAATTGTCAACTTTGGCTTATGAGGAGGCAACTTTAGCCTCAAATTTGAGATCTTTCACCTTTCCCATCTACACATATAAACAATTAGTAATCATGGCATCAATAAACTTAAGATAATTTGAGCGAAAACTATGAAATCCATATGTCTATTTTTCTCATGAGCTTAGGATAAAGCTTTGGTCTTGACCCCAAACTCAAAATGTTGGTGTGGAAATGTGGTCTAAGGTTGAAGATTTGAGTTTTTCTAAGCTTTTTATGGATTTTTTCCATGTATTAGTGATTGATCTTTGCACTAATTAAAGGGCTTGAAGCCCTAAAGATTTGCAATTGATAACTTAGTCATCTCCATGAAATGTCCACCTACCAATAGTAATATAATACATGAAGGCAAACCCACCTTTAGTAGGAGCATGAAGCACCCCCTAAGTACTAAGTCCATGTCGGAGTATATGCCATGCATTACTTGTCATAAAGTGCTAAGCGTCATCACTACTTAATTTCTTTGGTATAGCAAAATGCATCTTATTCGAATACGACCTTGTGACTATACCACCTTGCAAATCATCATCATTGAGGTATTATTATTATTATTATTATTATCATTATTATTACATCTAACTCATGATTGTACATTTCAACTCAAGGTCAAGGATTTAATTAGAAAACAATTGATGGGAAAAGCCCAAAGGAAAGCAACATTGCAATGCTCTAATGCATCTCATATATCCTTCTTTATTTCACATTTGCTAAAATTTGGATGTGCATTACTCTTAAATGTAAAGGTCTTTCCATTGAATGAGTGTATTGTTTTATCTCACATTTTTGTTCAAGGTTTTTATGAGTGCTGGTTTTTTACTTACATATTATGCAGGGGTTCATGGGATCCCACATTGTTGTCGACTAGTAAAGAGAGTGGAAAAGTTGAACCCTAAATGGTGCCCAATTTGTTGACCCAATGCTACTTGAATGAGAGGTCCAAGATATATATTAGTTATTTAAACATTAACATCGTAGAGAAACATTTTCCAACATATCTTATTGGCCACATTTAGACGCAAAAGATAAAACATAAAAGAAACAAAGAGAAAGATTGGTTGTGCTCTTGCCATGTATATAGAGAGAGAATAAGAGTTGTAAGAATATTATGTGAACAAGAGTTATGATCCTCCCAAAATGTGAAAGTCAACAATTGTAATGAGTGGATACATCATTATGATTCCTCTAGCCAAGGAGATGAGAAATTCATTCCATACATAGATTGAGACTTCTCTCTTATCTACATGGTGGAAGTGCCATAATTCTCTATTACAAACTCCCTATTAGATGTGTGAGATTTACATGTCAATTCTCCAAAAATTGGCTTCTATGGAAGGTTGAGGTATACATCAATCTTATTTAGCAATTTGTGTTTACATACTTAAGAGTGTAAAAATAATTGAAGGTCTTTCTCACTTGTGGAATCAATGGCAATAACAAATGCATTTAAAACTAAAGATAGATTTCCCATTGATTTGGTTTACGCTTCATTAATCAAATCATTTACGCAAATAGGATGTGGAATTAAACCTACAACTTTTCAAGTCCTTTTCTTTTTTTCTCTTGGAAGTAGGGGAGCTCTTCCATGCATACATATTCAATACTCGACTCGTCCTTCTTATTTGTGGCTCTTTCAAGCATAGATATTCAACATTTTTGAAGACAAGCACTGTTAAGCCCAAAGTCATTTGTGCATCTAATGATGGTTTGGATGTGCATAATGATGTTCATACTTCATTTACTTAATTTATTTTCCCTAAGAGTTTAAAGGTGAGGTGTTGGTCCTGGAATCCATCATTTCCAAATGCTTGAAGACTTCTCTAACATTGATGCCTCTAATGTTTCTTGTAAGACAATTGTTCAAACTTTAGAAGGACCTTTCTATTTGTGTTAATCATGGAGGATTATGGTAGAAAATATGTAAAGCGCTAAAACTTTTTGCGATTTCCTACAGTGGCATAAGCTTGTGAAGAATAAAATTGCAAGAAATTGAGAAAAAATCCCGGTGATCAAAGCGAGGAACCCACATCCATCAATTAATTTGTTGACTATTGCAAGGAGAATGATATCAAGCATGAACTTGTGGCAACCTATATACATTAGCAAAATGACAATTCTGGAGCAAGGCAACCATGATGTATATACTAAAACATGAATGCCTTTTCAACTAAAGTAGTGAATGAAGCTTTGTATATCTTGACATGAGACTCTTCACTCATAATAGCCTAGCAAAGTAGCTCCTGGATGAGAAAATTTTGGCTCCTACAGATGAAGAGCTGCAAACTTCAAAGGTCAAAGAGAATGGAGTAGGGGAGGACATTTGAACTCATTGTCAGCATGGCCTTGATTCTAAAGGTAAGGGGCCCGTGAGTTTTGATGAAGCTACGGACAATCCAAAAAGACATGGATAGAATATGTTTATGGAAGGCTAACAAGTAGAATTAGATGGATTGTTGGAGAACTATAAGGCTTGAGGGTGGCATGGCTATTACTTGAACAAGCATCAACTTTCTCATCAATGGTAAAGTAGATGCCTCATATCCACCACAACAATTAACCCCAGAATGACGATGTCCACAACATTTTTTTCCCACTGACACCACCCATGCATGTATGAATGCATGTGTGCGCATGGATGTGGACGCATTCGTGTGTGTGCATGCACACATGCACATAGTAAGACGATGTATTACATTGCTTGCTAGAATATTGGACTTATGTCACCTTCAAATCACTTCAATTATACAAATGTGAAGGCCCTTTTAACGAAACAAAATCGACACCTCCACGTGTCAACCCATTTAGATTTTGTGTGAATGTATGCATCATACCAATGTGCTCTCTCATGTCTCATTTTAAACGATTTTGCATTAGCTAAAGTTAGGGAGAATGGAAGTAAAATTCAGGAAATCATTCCCCTACTTGAAATAGTTGAAAGCATGGAAACCCGGGTACTTGTAAAAGAATGAGCACGAAGGAGATAATACGGTGCATATGAAGGGGCGCCTATTGGGCTAAGGTTAAAGGACAAAAGAGATAAAGTTATAAAAGTAGTTTAAAAAGAGGCTATTCAACACTGCAACGACTGCAGTCGTCAACCCGCCGTCACGTCGTCCAGAGAGTCGATGAGTCGATGAGTTGTCGAATGGGTCATCGAGACCATTGACAATCATTGCATCATGCGCATCAATGCGTCAATGGCCTGCCTCACTGTCGGATCAATCTCATCGCCGTCAACCTGCAGCTTAGCGATATACGTGCCGTGCATTGTCTCGACTTTATCATCGCTCCCTTCTTATCTAATATGATCAGGTCCAGGCCACAAGTCCGTCTGGATCGCAGAGTTCGCTCGGGCGCACGAGGAAGACGACGACGGGCTATAAGGCGCTGTACGTTAGGCTACCATGTAATATGAAAGAACGAGGCCAGTCTAGCAGATGAGAAGAAACATAATAGTGTTGAGGAGCCATATTAACATTATATAATAACCTTAGATCGAGGCTATCGATGTTTTTTTCTTTGTCTTTCTTCCATATTATTCGCCTACACTCCGAGAGAGAGAGAGAGAGAGAGAGAATGAATGCCTTAATCTCCTCTTCTTGGCGAAGGCCTTAATCTCCTCTTTCTAACCCCAAAATTCGCTCATCGAATTCCCCTGGTTTGAGCAACAAGAAAGACTTCTAACAAGCATAGAGGACTCAAAAGAGTACATAATATGAAAGGTTGGAAAAGCAAAGTATCACAAATAAAGAATATATAGTTGTTTGGATACACGGATGCAGATTGGGCTGGTAGAATGTCAATGTGGCCATATTAAATTAGACTAGTTTCCTACAAAAGATTAGCCATATCCTTGGCTTGATTGACTATTGTGACTTGCAATTAAAGAATAGCTCTTCTATATATACTCTTAAGTGTGTGATTCCTCTCAATTGTTATACTTTATGGATATGTATAGTATAGAAGGAGACTTAAAATGTGTTATCTTGACTTGCAACCGAAGTATGATTGATATTGTTATTTATATATTATTTCTTACGTCATTTCACTCGTTCGAGAATTATGTTGGTGAGTTAATTGACAATTGTGGGGTATTTAAGGATTTTGTTGAATTCCATTTGTCTTGAGAAGATGTTATACTTATTATGAGAAAGATCGCTTTAACTAGTTAAATGTAGGCTACTTTGCCTTGTTCTCGTTTGAACCTTGAAAATCTGAAGGAATGTAATTTTTATTTTCAAAGGTTTTTTGAATAAGGGTATGCACAAGTGGATTGCCTCCATGACCACCCCCCAAAAAAAGGACATTGGTAAAGGCAAGGAATCCAGGTGGATGCTACTCAATACGTTGGCCGAAGGTTAAGTGGTGAGGCAGCCACTATGGAACATTGGCAACTTGTGGGTTATGGAGACTTTAGATATCCCAGGCTAGACTTAGGATGGAGATGGAAAACCTCCGTGTCCTAATGTTTGTGGATGTTAAAAGACCTTATTCTAAAAAAAGGATGGATTATGTATTGTGTCTATGAAACTTGAACATAAGTACCTAAGTATTTGGATACGAGTCCTAGTGTAAGAGACAAAACGCTAGATTAGCATTACATCCTAGAGAAGGTGCACATAAATAAATTATTATTATTATCTTCTAAAGACTATTAGATCTTGTCTTTATAGTTGTACATAAAATTATGCAAACAAACCTCCTACTAATAGGATTAATTTAAAAAGTTATTTTAATATATTACATTAATTGTGCTAGGCAATTAAATAATTTAAAAACCCCATCTTAAAATTGAGCTAAACATTTACTTTAAAAAAGCTAAACTCATGATGTTTTAGAAAAGAGTTGGACGATGATTGTTCTTTAAAAAAAAAAAACTTTGACCCAACCTTGTATTGTTTTAGAAAGCCAAGGTGAGATTTTGTCTTCCAGGTGAAGGGGTTGGCATGTTTAACTCCCCCTCGTTTCTTACCCTCTCAAACCAAGTTCAACATGAGTCTACCTCAATTTAGGTTGATTTGCATAAGCAACTGCTCAACAATTGACACTAGATAAACCATTAGAAAACTATAGTACAATTTAGAAACCTTAAAACCAAGTCTATCTTTGTGGGCACGAATCAAAGCCCTCTTTGTGAGATAGACTCAAGTAAGCCCAAGTAACAATGTCTACAATATTCCAAGGAAATTCCAAAACAACGTCGTCTAAGAGTATCTCTTGATGGGCTACCCAAATTGTGTCATGAAGGGAGTCATGAAGGGAGTGTTTGACAAACACATTACAAAATTGCTTTAGTTGTGTTAGCATTGCCCCTTGAGAGCATGCCATTGTAATGGTTGATGTGCAATCTTGGATAGAGCAATACCTCAAATTAATTAAAGCTCACAAATACAAATGGCAATTGTATCTTCCCCTCCTTTTTCTCTTTGTATTTCTTTTTCACAATCACTCATGTGCAAGTAACAAGTGAATTAACACATCATTAGGAGTTGCTTATTAAAAGCTAACTTTCAATTTACCTCTCTTGGACAACACTAATGGGCTAAAACTGCACACACCTCACATTTGGAAAATATGTAAAACCGTTGCCTAATTTAAGCACATGGAATTTATGGAGTAACATAGGAGCAAGACAAATGGCATCTCCATTCATCTGCTCAACACACTGAATCTGCAACCTATGCATCAACACAATCCACACATGCAAATTTACTGTTCTTGTAAAATGAACTGTCCCCTGTAATTCAACAAAGGCACCCAATGTTAGTGCCCCCTGTGACTTTAAACACAGACGATATCTGTCTATATTGGGATGCTCAGACAATGCTGCCAGCCTCTGTGCCCTCATGAAAATCTTTATGAAAAGGCCTGAGTATCCATATGCCAAATTTTACGTCATGAAATGCCATATTCACAAAGTGCTTGCAAACCAATACAGCCAGGCTATCACAGATGTGCGGTTTGCAAGAAATTAGAATGTTACATTTATCAACTACCACAGCACAACAATGAGCAACACAACAAAAGGCGACAGTTATTCACACCTGAAACACCACCTCAAGCATTGACAGATGATACTTCAGTTAAGCTATAGGATTGGAAACTTCCAGACTTTTGATGGTTTCTTCTCACCCACCTCACCTACTATCTAAATGCTACAGGTATCTGGAATGCAAGTTTCCACATGATTTTAACCATGAAGGGACAAAGCTTCAACTCATGTTCAGGTTGTTTCATTGACACTGAAAGGGTCAGGAGGACACTACTCAGACACCAAGAACAGAACCACCAGAACTTTTATCGACAACCTCAAGCAAACCACAGCTGAGTGTGTGAATAAAGACCTCCCACCACCAAGAAGGATGAAACTATATTTCTAGGATGAACAAAGACCTCCAATTTGCGAGATCAAAATTCCTATAATCTCATCAGGAAGGCAGTAGCTACTGTACAAATGGAAGAAAACCAAGGTCTTCAATTTGGAAGACCAACTCTCCAAACAGCCAAAGGCTAACAACATAATCGTCATCCATGCTCTTGATTAACATGGCCTCTTTCTTTCAGAACAGTGCAGTGGCTGTCAAACCTGGAAACATCCAAGCTTTGCAAGCAAGTACCCTCTTGCCTGAAGCCGCTTCTGCAGCTTGAAGAGGATTAAAACGCAACAAGAAGCTGTGCATACAGCAATGACTCGTCCATAAAGCAGACCAGAAAGGATGAACAGAAGTACTATTTTTGGCTTAAGTGTTGCTGTTGCGATTCCCTTTCCTTCTGCAGACACCATTCCTTTACACAAACTGAAATCCATATTTTCAAGTCTACTTGTTGATGAGGAAATCACATGATCAGCCTCAGACAAGGCCACATCAATCCTGGGCAATGATCTGCTTCTAGTAGCCTTTTGTTTTGCTGGTACAGACAGTCGGCCCTGAGCAGGTATGGTTGAGCTTCTGAAAAAACACCTTGTATTCAATTTATGCTCTTGCATGCCACAATGATTTCCTTGATCAAAGACATGAACTGGCTTTCGTCTGAACTGTATGATTTCTGCTTGCTTAGAAAGCCCTAACCTTGACGTCAGCATGGACAAAAGATGGCAAATTATGGTGATAAGCACTGCAAGTTCTTTGCCTATGTAGAATGCGCACAAACAAAGGATGGTTAAAACAGCTAGTTTTGCCCCTTGTTTCAAAGAGCTATTGTAGATCTTCTTCATCTCTGGAGAATTTGTGGAGGACAAATGCTGAGAAAGCTCAGCACCAACATGGTGTTTCTGAGAAAGCTCAGCACCAACATGGTGTTTCTTCTCCCTTGACACAGAAGGAAGCAGATCATTAAGATCTGTGCCAGCCCTTCCATTCTGCTCCTTCATCTTCTCTGCAAAAATCGGCCCACACTGCTCTTTCTGGAACTCTTTTGCATGCAAGTCAGGAAGGCAAGCATGCCTCTTTTCACATATCCGTGTTTCAAAAAGCTCCACAGATCTTTCAGAAACCCGAGAAGGCATGTCCAAGTTGCTTTCTGCAACTTGATATGCCCGAGTAGGCTCTCCAGTGTTAGACAAAGGCCGAGATGGCATATGGCTCATCTTCTTTGCCAGTGTATCTGCATCAAGCATGTGTGCGTACCTCGTGGGGAGCAAAGAACTTATCCTTGCAATCTTTTCCCTGACGAGATCCGATTGGCATAGTTCAGCGGAGCTTGCAGATAGCCAAGAGGTCAAACGACTCTTCTTTTTCTTCAGCGTGTCCGATTCAGGCATCTCAACAGATCCTCTGGACGTGGAGCTGACCTTATCTCCCACCATGGCTGTTTGGGCAATCTCCCCCGTTGGTGCAGAAAGCTGTGATCGGACAAGGGTCTTCTTCTTCTTGACTGGATTGACAGAAGGGATATCTGCACGTTTTAAAGGAGCCATCTCTGCACATTCTGCAGGCACTGTGTTGGGGCTTCGCAGATCCATCCATGGAGCCAATTGAGTCATGCGCTGCCTTATTTTCTTCTTCCTGGTCAAGGGGGGTGCATCGGGCATAGCGGGAGGCTGCGAGGAAGGCACAAAACAATAAGAAGGATCCTGAAAGGAGGGCTCCTTACCGTCTGTGACATCATATTTCGTGGGATGTGCTTCTGCAGGAGGATTGGTGATGGTGGATGTTGCAGCGCTCTTGTGGCAAGAAGATGAAGACGACGATATAGACGCGGGGACGGGGAAGAGAGGGAAGTTTATGAAGTCTACCGGAAGGTTTTGATGCAGGGACTTGCGCTTGCTCTTGATCTCACCCACGATCCGGCTGAGCTTGCTCCATGAAGGGAAGAAATCATGGCTTTGGCCAGACCTGCGCTTTGAGGGAATAGACATGCTTCCTTTCTCTTTTTCTTCTTCTTCTTCTTCGTCTTCTTCTTCTTCTTCGGTAATCTATGGAGACTTAGACTGAGAAGCTCTCAAGAACTCATGGTTTCTACCAGGCCACCGCTTTGAGGAAAGAGACATTCTTCCTGTCCCGTCCTTTCTTCTCCTTCTTCTTCTTCTTCTTCTTCTTCTATGCTCTATCGAGCCTCAGCCATGGTACCTCTCGATCTCATTCTGCGTGTGGAAGATGTGCTCCTCTCTCTCTCTGTCTCTGTCTCTCTCTCTCTCACGCGCGCAAGCCCCTTGCCCTTCCCCTCTCTCTCTCTCGCCCCACCCTCCCTCTCTCTGTCTTACGCGTGTCTGTGTCTGTTGCGCGCGTTGAATTTGTGTGCTGTGTCAAAACCGAAACTTGGCAAAAGGTACAATAAAATATCACCGTGGTTGACACTATGCTATTACTCTGTAACCTTAGCCCGCAGGCCTCGTAACCTTAGGCTTTGAAAAAAAAAGACTGTTTTTCCCGTGGAATTGGGAAAGCGGTTCTAGCTCTAAGATATACAATTAGTCATACCCTAAACCAACACAGATAAATAAATAGAGTATAATAAGGCATTCGAGAAAACCATGTCAAAGAAAGTTCCTTTGGCAAAATGGCCTCATAAGGCCTTTTGCTCATAAAGCTCATCTATTCGTGCAATGCAGTGCAACGGATAGTCATTAAATATAAGCCCCTTAAAGCTCCAAACCTTACCCCAACCAAATTGCCTTTGGAAATAAATACTGCGTGCTTATATTTCTTTTTGGTTTTGGTAGGAAAAACTAGATCAATGTTGAATCCAAATCTATAACCTTAGGTCTAGCGCAGTGATCCCTCTTTATATGGTTTTACATACACATGCAAACCATTTATTCCCATTGGAAATGGGAGGCATTGGGTAATTTGAAAAGGCGTAACATGACTCTTTGGTTTTCACACACACACACACACACACACACACACACACACACACACACACACACACACACACACACACGAGTAAAAGGCACTCATCGAAGGAATGACAGCTCCTCTTGAATGTTGGACTTATTAGAGAGCCAATACTATGGTGCAAGACGATCCAATTTCTACTTGAAATAATAGAGAATATGATTGGTTATCAACAAACTTGAGGTTGGTTGAATCGCACAAATCTATCCATGATTGGATTTCTTTCTTGTGCACCTTCCAGGCTACAGCTACGTCGATCTCTAGTGGTGTTGTTTGATCTCTGCACAGGGAAGTTTGCATGTCCAGATGGGTTGCCCAAGTGATGACTCGCCATCTTGGTTGGGAGGATGCCCCTACTTTGTGAAGGCTATTACACTTTTCTAATTGGTTACTAGGGCTTGTGCAAGGTCTAACGACGTTTCTATCACCTTTAAGCTCCCAATAAGTTGCTTGTGTTAGTTGAGGCCTTCAAAACCTTTAGGCATTAACTTGGCCTTTCTGATCATGCCCCTTAGAATCATTGCCTAGGGGATATTAGTGTGCAAGTTCTATAGCTAATACACTAAGAGCCTTTCACCTTTGAATGTGAGAGACTCCAATCCAAGACCCCCCTCCACTTTTAGCTTTAGTTACCTCTTTCCATGCTAGGACAGGTACCAAACATTTCAAACAGTAGGACCAAATGAAATTCCAAATGAGTTTTTCCACTTGTAGCCAATATGCCTTTGAGAAGGGGAGAATTGTGACCATTTAAATAGTGGTTGACATCATGAAGTACCGAGCAATTGTTAGCTTGCAAACTAAGCTTGTTGGAAGGCCTTCCCACCACTTAACTTTGGACTGAATCCTAGCAAAGAACCAATCAAACCTATCTTTCATATAGTTATCCCCAAACCCAAGGAGCATCTTAAATACTTGATGGGCTACCCCACCTTAATGATCTTGTATCCAGTGTTGAGTAGCTAGCTTGGGGGATCATCTAGCAAGAGGTAGATCAATCTAGACTTTGGAGAATCAATTATTGATCTAGAGGCCTTAAAGAACTAGTCATACACTCTGAGGGGACAACCTTGCTTGATCAATGTTCATATTGTGAAGAAGCCAACATTGTGACCATTAATCACTACTAGTACTATAGCATTGGTGAAAGCAACCTGATCAAACATGTGAATGCTTTGCCAAAAGCAAGTGCCTCTAGCACCTTATTCAATAGCATCCGGCTACCTCCCTCATTGATTGCATAGTCCATGATGAGTGCTAGGTTCATGATTGTCTCATAGATGCATCTACATTGGATAAATCCAAACTAGTATTTGCATAGGAACAAAGGTAGTAAGAATTTAATTGTCAAGGGGGAGAGGACTGGAGAGAGAGAAAGAGGAGAGAAAAGTCTGCAAAAGAGAGAGAAGATGAGGTGTAGAAGAGAGAGAAAGGGAGTGACAAGGAGAGAGAAATACTTAAAAAGGAGAGAGAAATATAGAAAGAGAAGAGATGTAGCTCTTGAAGACTACTTTGACCCTATGTAGGTGGCATAATTCTGAAAATTTGGCAGAATAAAAGTGTTGTAAAACAGTCTGTTGTCAGGACCCTGTCTACACCATAACTAGCCCCACAGTAATTATGCTTTAGCCACCAATGTGTCTCGTAGGTAAGGAAACTCATCTAGTATAGGATCAGGCCTCCAAGAAGCTTCTTCAAGTGGCAAACCTCTCTATTTAATCAGATATTCAATGACAAAGCAAGAGCAAAGCTTCTTCTAATGCTGACCTATGACAACCTCAGGGATGTATTGAATAAGACCTTCTTCATCAATAGGTGGCAGCTCATCAACTGTATCAACAGGAGCACCATAGAAAGACTTGAGCTGACTAACATGGAATGCATTATGAATCTTAATGGAAGATGGTAATTCCAATCTATATACCAAGACTCCAATGTGCTTCAGGATCTTGTAGGGTCCATAAAATCTATGACCAAGCTTGCAACTTTCAAAAGCAACCACTTCATGCTCCTATAACAAAACAACCCCTATGCCTCGGCCACTGACATCACATTGTATGGTAAATTCCTTCAAAAAATCTAGGCATACTAGAATAGGAGAAAAAGCAAGGAGTTCCTTTAATAACTGGTTGAGGCTACTATTTGTAAGTGCATCCAAAAAGAAAGCTTCCTTCTTCAACTTGTCAATCAAAGGAGCTACAATAGCCACATAATGCTTAATGAATCGGTGATAAAATGAGGATAGACCAAGAAACCCTCTAAGTGAAGTAGTGATAGTAGGTGTTGGTCAATTTTTAACACACTGCACCTTCTTGGGGTTAGGCTGGATCTCTTTTTTATTGACAATATATCCCAAGTACTCCACCTACATGAAAGAGTATTTCTTCTCCTTAGCAAAGAGTGTGATGCTTCAATACATCAAAAATCTTCCTCATATGTGATAACTAGTCCTGAAGCATCTTGTTGTAAATCAAAATGTCATCAAAGAAGACTGGGCAAATTGCATGAGGAAAGGCAGCGAAATCTTGTTCATCAGACTCTGGAAGGTAGCTGGAGCATTAGTAAACCTAAATGACATCATAGAAAATGGTATAGCCCTCAATCAGTCCTAAAGGCAGTCTTGATTTCATCACCCTCTCGCATACGTATCTGATGGTACCATGATCCCAAATCAATCTTTGTAAAGAATATAGCCCCCTTGAGCTCATCAAGAAATCATCAATTTTGGGTATTGGGTACCTACTCTTCATTGTGATATTGTTTAGATCCTTGTAATCAATACACATCCTAAAAGATTTGTCTTTCTTCTTCATTAACAAGACTGGAGATGCATAAGGTGAAGAACTAGGTTCAATGAATCCCATTTCAAGAAGCTCCTTGATTTGCTTGACTACTTCTTCATGCTTACACTTAGACAAATCTGTAGGGTGGCCTTATTAATTGGCTTTGAGTTGGGCTCTAAACTAATAGGGTGATCTACTACTCTCTTAGGAGGCAATGAAGTAGATACTTCAAATAAATCCCTATACTCCTCAAGAAGAGCTTTCAAAGTTGGATGATTTGCTTATTTTTTGGACTGATCTCCAACCTATTTATTCAGGTGCAAAACAAAAATCTGTGAGTGCCTCTTGTACTTATTCTTCAGTTGTTGAACAGTGATAAGCTGAAAATCTGATTTATTAGAGATTTGATGTAAATGGATGAGCTGTCCATCAAAGATAAACTCCATATACATATGTGAGAAATCCATAGTAATTTTGCTCAATGTCATCAACCAATCACACCCGAGTACAACATCTATGGGCCCTATTTTCAAAGTTATCGGGTTTACTTTTGGTTTATAATTTTCAGCCAACTATAAAGAAACTAGTGGGCATATTTGAGTGTTGATTTCTTCTTCACCATTGGCTATTTGAACCATAATGGATTGTTGTAAATCAATGGAAAGAAAATTCAATTTATCCACAATGGACTTATTCACAAAACTATGTGTAGTACTGCCACTATCTATCAAGATAAACACATCCTTTCCATGAATATTACCCTTCATATACGAAGTGTATTAGGGCTCTTAAAACTTATCTAAGCATCCATGGAAATGGAACAATTAGTGGCAGCAAGTAGCTCATCATGAGTTTCTCCCAAATCAAAAGGAACACTACCACCTTGATTAAAAGGAAAAGTGTTGGTAGGATCATAAAAATGTTATTGCCCAACTTCCTCCTCAACATCCTCATTTTCAGCGGGGTAGTTACAAATGCATTGATCTCATCAGTGTCATCCTTTGAATATTCAAAGACTAACATGTTATGAACCTTGGCTTTTGCATTTTTGTGTACACACTTTGTTGCACTATTAGTTGTATGCTTTTCTCCACATTTGAAGCATAAGCCTTTTTCTTTTCTTTCTTTGTAGAGGTCCATAAGAATAAACTTTGAATTCATATAGGCTAAAGTAGATCTAAATTTGCTCTCCTTATTTAAATTCCACTCTTGGATCATTTGTTGTCCTGAAATTGCTTTGAGGTCTTGAAGCATTGAACGATGGATAAGTTGGCACTCTTAGGCTCCAACTTGGTGCATGATTGCTGCCATAAATATTTCCAACTTATCCCTGTTTTAAAATAGTCTTTGACTGTCCATAAGTAGGCTGAAATGGAGACTCCCTTCTATACTTTCTTCCATAACATTCCGCAAGCTCAATAGCTTTGAAAAGATTGGTAAGGTTTCATGCCATAACATCAGCTGATAAAAAAGGTTCTAAACCATATATATACTTATGGAGTTTAGCTTCATCAATAGTGCTCTCTACATACATGGTAAGATTGAGGAATTGGTTTGTATAATCTCATACACTTAGGCCTCTTTGCTCTAATCCATACCATCTTCATGCCAATTTCTCTTTTTCAAGAGGAGAGACAAAGACTTTAGCTATAAGTGTCTTGAATGCATCCCAATTCTCTACCCTTATGTTCTCTTTCTTGATATATCTCCACCAAATATACACAAATCCTTCTAAGTGTAAGGATGAAAAATAAATCTTCATATCATCAGTTCTAGGGAATATATCAAAATAGGAGTCTAATTTTCAAATCTATTCCTTTAGATCGGATGGTGAAGATGATTGCCCATTGTACTTTGCCAAAATGACCTTATCCTTCAACTCCCTTTCATGAAAGGGTTGTTGTCCCGAAATAGACTATGCATAATTATAGGCATTGAACCTCAAAAATAAGATGGTACTCTTCCAATAGGTGGTTGAGAACTAGTGTGAAACCTTCGCGATAGTAGAGGACCTCTAGGAGGTTGGAAATTCAGCCCATAAGCTTGGGAATTAACACCATTCAAACTACCCAAATAGTCATCATACCTTTGTGAAGTCTCACCTATTTCATATTGACTTTTGGGAATGCCCCTTCGTTCAATGATACTATGACCTTGACCATTTTGATTAGGTGGCTGAAGTGGGATTGAAGCTTCACTGTTTGAATGAGCTTTCTCCTTAGCTTCCTTAGTTCCCATTTGCATTTATATCCATTGGGAGAATTAAGCCATTATTTGAGCATTGGATTCTACTAATTTGTCAATTGAAGCCTTCATTTGGGTTTTGGAACCCACCAATTTTTCAATGGAAGACTTTGTTTGGTTAATAGACAATACCATCTATTTCACTCTAGACAATAGCTCCATATGTCTTTGAGCATGCCTATTCTCATGTTCACACATGGTATTATTAAGTGCACTTATTTCTCCTTGCATTTGAGGTACTTTAGGTTTCTCTTGAGGTGTATTTTCTAACATAGAATCTCTAATTTGCTGAGCATACTCACCCTAGGCCACTCTTTCCCTCATGACCTGCCATAGTAGTGCAATCCTATTGTACTCCTTGTAAGAAAATTGGCTATAACTTGAGCTAGGAAACTCAAATTCCAAAATTTTTTAAAATTCAAATCAAAGCCAACAATGCCCTCTTCAAGATGAGCTATAGCACATCATAACAAGTTTAGAAGATAAAATTCTGCAATTCAATCTTTGAGACTGAACTGTCTAGGCCGACACCTTGCTTTAATATGTAAGCACCCTGTTTCCACTTTTGAGAGAAAAATGGTGGTGCCTAATGGCTACCAAACCCTATAGGAAACTGGATAAGACCTATATGCAACTTGTAGCACATGCATCTATACTTTAGTGATAAAGATGATACCTATAATAACCTATATATACCCTGCAAAATGTCCTGTAAAACCCTTGTTTCACTTTGTTTTGATCTCCAAGGTACTTGAGTCTTTGAAAGTGATTCAATCTTCAATTGTCCACTCGTTGTATATGTGTGACAGATAAAACAGTAGGATAGGTTCTCTACATGGGCTTTGAAACATCGGGAGGTGGACAAAGTTCCCCCCGGGATGGTTTGTTGCACCCCTTCGAGATCTTTAATAGTGGGGAATGGCCACCTATCTATATGCATCACTGAAATTTTCATTCAGCTCTTTACATGAAATGCAAGAGTTTTGAAATTGGGCAAAATGAATGGGAAGAGGGTCTTACCATGCAATGACTCACTACTAACTTACCCTTTTACAATGGATTATGATATATTTTTACTACGAATGAATAATCATAAGCAAATCAATGGATTAGAGTAAGCAATCTTATCAATCAATTGGGCTTTAATCAACTGGATTGAATGTAATGCTAAAACTTCAGTCAAGAGCTTCTAATTCACCGATTGAATCTAATATGAATCAAGTAAACAATGCATTCCATGAATGGACTGATTTGAGCATTGATTGACCAAAATTTTATGGAAATTTTACAATTCTTTGATCTCTCAATCAATTGGATGAATGAGAGAGGTTAAGAATTGAAGAGGAATACCTTTTGCTAATTTGATGAAGGCTTGAATGATCCCCAAATGCTTGATGGAGCTTCCAATTGCCCAATGTTGCTAAATTAATATTCAATCCTTGTGTATTTAGTGCTTAAAAGTAATATTCAAGCTTCATAAGCTTGAGATTAAAGCATTAAACCCGTTTCCCCCAAAATTTGACTCCATAGAAGCTCTTGAAATTCAATCCTTGACCATTTTTACTCAATCCTTGCAATTTCTTCGAGAACCTTTACTGAAATGAATCCCAAGGCTGAAATGATGAAGAATGTTCAAGAAATTGAAGAGAAATTGAAGCTTGAGCTGAAGCTTTCATGGTTGTCCATGACTAGGGTTTCTCAAAAATGGGAGAAGAAGAGAATGCCAACTTTGCCTATTTGACCATGTTGCCTTCAAAATTACATGAAAATTTGATGATGACCTGCTATTTTGTCCTTCTATCACCATATCTATCCCAAAGATCTCCAGATTTAGTCTTCTTCCAACTATAAATGTCCTGCAAGCCACTATTAGTCACTATCCATGTCTTGTGCATGTAGTACTTGTTTGAAATTGATTTTTAAGATGAAAATTAGGATTGAATGAAGAGAGAGAAGATGAGGTGCAGAAGAGAGTGATGAGGGAGAAATACTAGAAAAGGAGAGAGAAAGACAAAAAGAGAAGAGAAGCCATGGAAGCTATGAGCAAGGTAATGAGAAAGAGACAGTAATGTATTAATGTTCCAACTAGGTTGACATGTGCAGCTCAATAAAGGAGTTTAAAGTTCTATATGTAGTTCTTATATGCTTGTTATGTAGCAATTTTACTAATGGTGTTTAGATATGTGTCGTATTTTGAAGCAAAATACATTTGTAGATAAGTTTTTGTGTTGTTTAAATACATGGAGGATGTTGAAAGGAGAATATGTATGCATATCTAGTTCGAGTTAGTGATCGTGATTTTGAACGTTCACATTTCTTTTGGTCATAGGCACCATGGCCAAGTGGGAATAATAACGGAAACACTGCATTTTCCAAGGTGATATCTAGGCAAGATAAGGTTCCTACAGGGAAGCCGTCCGTCCTGAACATCATTGTTCTTTCAAGAAGACTATTCTTATTCCATAATATAATACATGCAAACTCGTGCTGATCAGCTCTTTGGAATGCGTGTCTTGATTATGTTTTCGAGCAAACTATAACATCTTTCATTCTTGTGATTTGCTTGGAGCATCGGGTCAAATGGAGAGCTTTCACAATGGAGCTCTATAATCCTTTCGATGGATTGCCTGTTGAGGATGCAAAGCCCTGTCCTTGGATATGGATGTTCTGCTATAGCCATGTACTTTTAGATCAGTGGATTATGTAGCATATTGAAAGCAAACATATCCGCAATATCAAATGTAGTCAAATCAATTCTAGTAGATGGTTGTGAAAGCGATCCATCATTCCAAGAGACTAGAGGGTTATCGAGAATAGATTGATGGTTCAAGGTTCCATTCGCAATCGTTCTTGTCGTTTTGCAAACCAAGATGGATGTATCAATGATGCTCAATAGTTGAAGCTATAATGGCTTTGCATTGAGAATTTGTTTTGTGTAGTCTGGTAAGAGTGACACCATGTATTTATTTCTCTCTTTCTTTGCAAAATATGGTTGGCATTTAGTTATCATCATGTTGAATCTGTGTTGTTGACATGCAAGGATGAGAATAGTGCTTGACAAAGCCATTGTAACTTGTATTTCTTTTGTAGATGGATCGTTCTTTTGTGAGTTGACAACATGATGGTGCATTATGAAGATACCATAGGATGTGCACATTGTTAGTCTTCCAATGATGCTTTCACATTCTGTCGCCCAAGATGGTTCGAATTTTTCTACGTCATACCAAGTTGCAACAAATGGTTTTAGTGATGTTTTTTTAGAAGCCATAGTTTTCCTTTTTCTAGAAGTCCTGGATGCCTTATGGCTTTGTTTCTTCATAGCGTCCATTGATGCTGATGAGAACAATATGTTTTTATCATAAAACTGTAGTACACATGTTCATGAAAAAACATGCTATACTTTGTAATTTCATTTTAAATAAAGATATATTATTTTTTCGACATGCAAGGATTTTTTCTTCTTAATAGTAATTCTAATAAAATAAATAAATGAAATCAATAAATAATAATAATACTTCAAGAAATTTAAAAAAACTAAATGAAATAAGAAAACATGTACATAGCACGTTGAAGAGTTGGCACAAATCTCTTCATAATTGAATAATTATGGGAGAAGATGGCATTTTCTTGTCCATTTAAAATATTTGATTTGTTGAAGTTTTACATTTTCATTTTTTTCAATACATTTGAAAGTTCATTATGCTTTTGTTGTTTTGCCATACATTCAAAAGATCATTTTCTTTCATTTTCGTTTCACTGCTATTTGCTAATCCTAAAAAGAACGAATGTTGAAGATTTGAATCTAACCGTAATAAACTAAAAAGACGAAGGACAAAATTGTTTAAATTAATCCTAAAAAGAACAAATGACGAATATTTGAATCTAACCTTTTAGCTTGCAAATGCGATGACCAAGGAACTGACGTACGTGTCCACACACGTGTGATCTTCCTCTCTCCTCAAATAAGAGATGAATTTTGTAATGAAGAGAATGGCCCATACTACTTAACCCCCCCTCCCCCACCTCCTTTATATAGGCTTAAGGCTTCCCAATGTTCAAAGCTTTCTTTTAAGCTTTTTAAAGCTTTTGTAGTTACAAACTTGAAAAACCTAAAAGCTTTCAAACGTTTAAGCTTTTCATCAATTTTGGGTGTACGCTTACGTTTTCCTTCTTTAACCCAAAAAAATAACGAAAAAGATAATTAGAAAATATCACATAGCTGCACCTATAAAAAGATATGAAAAATTACATGTCTCTCCTTTTTATACCTATGTTAGTGTGACATGGTAATATTATTATTTATGTACTAAACATTTCTTCTTTCTAGCTTCTTAGATTAACCCTACATACTATTGCTTTGGCCAGCCCCTCATTCATGTGGAGAGTTATATACCCAACTGCTCTAGCAATATTGAGTGAATCACATGTCTTGATTGCCAGTAATGCTATGGTGAAGGGGTGTGCTAGCCGTAAAGCTTCATTATGTGGGATTTGTGTTGTTAGCACTTTGTTGAATGAGTTTATAGCAATCTCCCATTTTGCATCCATTTGATGGTGTGCACCAACAATAGACAACAAGTATTTAGTGAATACCTTTCCTATTGCATCATCATCTCGATGCATGTTGCCTTTGTTATCTATAATAATCATTATAGATTCCTTTTGTTGCTTGATCTTGATTGATTTGATGAAATGATCTAATTGAGTCTCTCCCTCAATGAGCCACTTCTCCCTCGGTTGTACACGAGTTTCCTCAATTTGACTTTGTTAGGCTTCTTTATGTTCGATCTCTACCATGTTGAGGGCCTTGCGTAGGCCGATATTCTCCTCATATTCTCTAAGGTTCCTTGTAGCTCAAATTTGACTTGTAGCTCTAGTAGCTCTCTCTTCTTGAGTTCTATGCTTTAGGGAAGCCCTCTTTCCATGTGCTTTGGATCACTATGTTATAGTCCTTATGCATTTCTCCCATCTAGCCAATGGGTCCAATTTTTGTTGTGCAGTTCAATGTCAACATCAAATTGTTGTTTCCCAAAGAAGGAGGTGTTTATCCTCAAGGCAAGGGGTCCATTGTGGGCTAGAGTTGGGATAACCACCTTGCCCATGAAGCACAAGGGTGTGTGATTTGACACTAATATGTGTTATAGAACTCTACAACCTTGTTGACTAGCATAAATTCTATCTAGACGTGCCTCTCTCTCTAGGTTGTTGCTTCATGTTGATTATGCCTCTTCTTCCATCCCAAGGGCAAATAAAAACTGACACCCCACAAAGTGGTACCGCTTGAGTGAGGCTTAGGCTTCAAAGGATGAGAAGCACCGCCTTTTGAGCTCCCACTCTATGGGCACCTTAGCCATGAAGTATAGAAAAGCCCCACAAGTAGAATATGAAGCATAACATTTTTAAAGAGGGCCCAAGGTAAAAGTAGCAGGGATATTGTTGATTTTTTCTGTAATGTCTCCTCCACCCCCCCCCCCCCCCCCCCCCAATGACCCACGTGCTCCCCCATAGGAACAGTCCCCCCTCCCTAATTTTTTAATTTTTTTTAAAATCTCTCCCTCTCTCTCCCCTTGCCGTGGCATGGCACACACACACACACACAGAGAGAGAGAGAGAGAGAGAGAGAGAGAGAGAGAGAGAGAGAGAGAGAGAGAGAGAGAGAGAGAGAGAGAGAGAGAGAGAGAGAGAGAGAGAGAGAGAGAGAGAGAGAGAAGGGGCGACATGTGGGGAGCTGGGGGCATGCAGGCCGCAGGTGGCAGCGGCCCCCCTATAAAACCTCCCCCTCCTCCCTCCTTCAGAGGGAATGGCCCCCCTATAAAACCTCCCCTTCCTCCCTCCTTCAGAGGCAGCGGCCCCCTCCAACGGCTGCATGCTGTAGAGCACCGGCCCCCCCTCCATCGTCTGCAGAAGTCCCTGTGCTGCCATTTTTCCCTCCCCTCCTCCGTTGTTGTTGCTGAAGTCCCCCCCCACCTCCAATGCCAGTGCAGGCACCGCCCCCACTTGGCGTGACGTCAGAAATCCCCCCCCCCCCCGTGGACAAAAAAGGAGGTGAAGAGAAGGAAGAGGGAGAGAGAGAAGAAGAGAAGGAGAAGAAAAGAAGAAGAAGGGAAGAAGGAGAAAAGAGGGAGAGAAGTGAGAGAAGAGAGAAGGAGAAGAAGAAGAAGGAGAAAAGGGAAGAGAGAGAAGTAGTGGAAGAGAAGGAGAGAAGAGAGAGAAGGAAGAGAGAGAAGAGGAGGAAGAGAGAGAGAGAAGAGGGGGAGAAAAGGAGAAGGGAAGAAGAAGGAGAGGGAAAGAGAAGAGAGAGTAGTGGAAGAGAAGGAGAGAAGAGAAAGAAGGAAGAGAGAGAAGAGGAGGAGGAGAGAAAGGAAGATAGAGAAGAGGAGGAAGAGAGAGAGAGAGAAGAGGAGGAGAGAAGGAGAAGGGAAGAAGAAGGAGAGGGAAAGAGAAGAGAGAGTAGTGGAAGAGAAGGAGAGAAGAGAAAGAAGGAAGAGTGAGAAGAGAAGGAGGAGAGAGTGAGAAGAGAAGGAGAAGAAAGGGAGTTAGTGAAAGAAGAAGAAGAAGAGATTCGAAGGTTAAGACCGTCCAAGTGAAGCGGCCAACACACCAAATGTCCCTTCGTCCCCAAATAAAAACCAAGTTTTTTTAAGGATCTAGGCTCTATGCTTACGTATTTTAAGATCTTACATTCATTTAAGGAAACATGAGAGTGGACTTACATGATAGGGTATTGATAAGCTTGCATGCATGAAATAATGAGAAATGAATTTCGGCATAGGTTTACACACATGAAATGATAGGTTTTTTTCAATAGTTCACATAAAATAATAGGCTTCCACCCAATCTAGCACATGAATAGTTATCTAGGATTCATGGTTCGTGCCTATGATTACAATAAACACATGAAATGATAGCTCCCGTTCTTAGCATGCAAATGCACAAATGCATGGAAATTTAGGCTTTCATGTACTTAGGCCACACAAATACATGCATATTAGGATTAAAAAAGTCATCGACTAAATGTGAAGGGAGTTCAGGATCGTAGATTGTGTCAGTTTACGGGAGATGAGTTTGATGGCAAAATTCTGCATAGCATCGCACTAAAAGAGGATGGAAAGAATGTATGACAAGTCTTGCAATATATTTAATGTGTTTTAAAGATTACCAAGTATGTTAAAAGACGTGCAAAGAATTGAGGATTCACAACTTGGAACCCTAGGATAAAATTCAAGGGAAAGAGAGATTCAAAAGAAGTTGAGTGATTAAACACACGTGCTTGTGAGTTGTTTTTAATGATCTTGTCTTAGATTATTAGAAGTGGATACCCTCCTAGTTTAAGCTAGGCTAGTAAGCTGACTCTAAATAGAATGTTGACCCAAGTTATGCTTGGCAGTTTGTAAAGATTGTGAATCTCTTAAGCAATTTTTTTGATACATCCGGTTAAAATTCTGACTATGCATGCAATGGGATTGCGATGCCTTGAAGTAAGAGGTTGTGCATTTAACTGTTTGTTAATGTGGTTTTGGATGCTAACCCAAATTGGGTGTGTTTGATGATTGCATGGCCAGGTCTGAGGTGATTGATTGCCATGGAAACAAAAGGGATGTTTTGCTTAGTAATTGTTTGTAAGTTGGGTGCTTCAGCTGTGATTGATTCCCTAAAGAAATAATTAAGGAAGGATGGCGCTAGCTACCCCTCTCGCGAACCGCCAAACCCTAACCAAGGGGGTTATGAATCCGTGTCGGGAATGTGGACCGAGAACCCGTCGCGAGAGGTCTCTCCATGGAAATTACTTGGCGTAGGAGGACGCTTGGGTGCCAGTGGGGGCTCTGGCTGTAAATCACAATGCCTCCGGGCCCTACACAAGAGTTCTACGTGACTCCAGATGGGATCTCGAGGCCTTGATACTAGTTACAAGGCGGAATCTTGGAAGGATAAACCTTCAGGTTTTATTGTCGGAAGATGAAAGGATTTTTCTGCGGAGGCAGAAAGGAGCACTTAATTCTCCTGTATGGGTAGGAGACACACATTAATCCGAAGATAAGTTAAGGAAGTGTTTGATCTTGTTTTAACCTGTCTTCGTGTTTGTGGCTTAAATTACGTAAAGGAACCTGTGACTAACAGGTTAATTAAGGAAGCTGCTCTTATGTGTCAAGCATAATGTGGTAGGTAATTAGATAACTAAAACAACCCTCGAGGGAAGCATGGTGGATGTGACCAATGGGTCTATCCTACGGAAGGGTGGTCTCGGTTAGCCGAGAGCTTTCCTCAAAGGAGATGTTAACAGGAAATGTTAGGAAAAAGTTGGTCTATGACCTTAGACAATGTGGACTAGGAACCGTACTTCAGGTCGATCCTAGTGGGAATGGCCGGATTAGCTCCATTATGGGGCAGACTCGAGAGACCCTAGTTGACAAACCCCGTGTCATTCCTTGGGAGTGCCGGGCGGCGTCTTCTAGACATATCTCGTGATGGACTGCTATGACGTGTCCCGCGATTTGAGGAGCGGGCATGTTACATTTTCCCTTCTTCCTGCATGGCCGCTCTATGCTTGTTTGTGTGGCACTTGAGGTCCTACCACAAGTCAACCTCTACTTTTCCCATATTAAATTCTTGCTCTTGGATGAGCTTTGTGTACTCAACTTCCATATCATTGCTATTTGTTTGCTAGAGCTTCTGCATGCTAGGGGTCCCCTCAATAGTCACCTCAGAGTCCACCAGCCCATTCTAGTGTAGTTGTTGCTTTTTCTTCTATCCTCCTTGCATGCAATGGTATAGATAAGTGCTCACTCCAAGTGCAGTCCAAACATATGTTTTGTTGGGAAGAATTTTTTGACAATAAGCTGCCACACTAGTAAAAAGTTGCCAACATAGTTGAATATCTCTCTAATGTGGAAGGGAGAAAATTTGTTAAAGATAATCAAATGCTTTGGATGAGCATTAAGCCTTGGTTGAGTAAGGTTGGATTACTTAGAGTACTAACTCATGGCTCATTCAGCATAGAGCAAACATCATAAACACATTTTTCACAAATAGAGGCCAAAAATTTAGGAAGCAATGTCTTTTCCCTTCTTCATTTTGGAAATTGCCAAATGTTGCCCAAGAATGTTAGCAAGGTGACTTCTTAACACTTTGTCTATGTTATCATCATCAGTTTACCAATTGTCCATTAGCATTTTCAATAGAAAGTATTATGTCCTTCCTCTAGTTTACCTTTAGAGCTTGAAAGAAAAGTTTACTATGGGCATGACCTAGATCACAATAGGCCTTTCACTGAACCTTGCTAAATCTCTAAGATTTTCCCAAATTTTAGGTTAATCTTTGAGAATCTACTTGATATATAGTTGAATATGATCTAAAGGGTTAAGAGGCAAAGCAAGAGAAACATACACTCTATGTTCAACAAATCCATTTTGTTTAATTCTCCCCCGGTGAACTTTTTACCTCACATTATCTTTGGCAAGCATGATTGCACAAATTGTCACTCCCTACACTTATTCCATGCACTCACAAGATGGATGCCCCATTAACACACTAATAAGGTTGTCCAACCTTAATAGCTTTTAGTTAGGTGCATGATACATCAATTATGAGTCTCCTACATGTAGGCTTGGAGAGAGGCCTTACTTCTTTGTCACCATCTTTTGTTTAATGTTTATACCTCCCTTACATGTTACCTCAAACTTTTACATTATGACTTGTTCATATGATGATAGTAATGCACAACATACACACTCTCTCACCATTATCTAAGACTATGGACAATGTCCACCTAAGAACTTTTTAAAGCCAAGGGAAATATGAGCTCCAAAATAGCATATGTCTTCTTCTTGATTTTATCAGTTCCTATTATTAAGCAATTAGAGATTGCCCAACATTCATCATTACTTTGAAGAGTATTCCTATGGATGCAAAATGGATTTTGGAAAGTAGCCTAGAATTGGTGCAGGCATGAACAATTTGCTTATTGTGAAGTTTGGAAAAGAAGGATTCATAATTTGTGGTAACTACATAATATAAATTGTTTACAAGGGATAGGATTCTCCAATACAATTCACGACATCTTGTATAATAGATGTGAGGAGCGTCTCAAACATCTCTTTTGGGATTGTCAAAAATCAAGACAACTATGAGGAAGATTTTCAAATGTGTCAAAAGGTTGGGACTCATGTTACCTTATCTTGGAAGCATGCCTTGTTAACACAATAATGGTAGGTTGAATGAAGAATCAAAGTTGGTTTGCTATGTAATAAGAGCTCTTATCATCAAGAATATTAGCGTTCCTTGTGTGTGAAGTGTACAAGGAACGCTATTCCACTTTGCGACAACTTCAATGCCACAAAAGTGGATATGATAATAACTTTGCTTCCCTATTGCACGATAATATCACTTTTTCTCTCTCTTTCTCTTTTTTGGATTTTTCTCTCTCCTCTTTTCTCTCCCCCTCTTCTCTTTCTCTCCTCTTTTTTCTTTCTCTCTCTCTCTCTCTCCCCCTCTTTTCTCTCTCTTTTCTTCTCTCTCTCTCTCTCCCTCTCCTCTTTTTCTTTTTTTCTCCTCTCTCTCTCTCTCTCATATTTTCCCTTCTCTCTCTATTTCATTTCGTCTCATTTCATTCACCTTCTCCTTCTCTCCCTTTTATGCTTTTTCTCCCTCTCTCCCTTTCCTCTTTTTCCTCTCTCTTGCTTTGTTTATCTCTCTCCTCTCTCTATTTTTCTATTTTTCTTAGGAAGGGTTGCAATTAGGATTAGGCTTTGTGTAGCATTCATAGGTTCTTTGGTTCCTAAGAAAGAAATGTATATAATGTGACAATAATATGCTAACCATCAATATGACACTATCCTCTCTCAAGAAATCCATGCCTTCATTATCTAAATACTCTTGTTGAGGGAACTTAAGCATTGCATGTGAGCAAAAACTTACATAGTTCTTGTAAACTAGTGCCTAGATGTAGAATTATAGGAGCAACAATAAGAATTTTGCATCTTGGAGTCACATTCTTGAGTTCAAAACTACCAACCCCACCTTCCAATATTTGCTTTTCTTGAGAGAAGGCAAAGCCTTATTTGCAAAGCATGTAAAACATGCATGAATTTGAATGTGCTTCTTATGCCATGTGGTGTTGGATGTTTCATTTGCTTTACATTGTGGGCGTTAACTATCTACTCTCCACTTTTAGTTATAAGTTATAAACAAAGGGTAGCACTTTTGGGGATTCTCCCACTAATAATCTATTATTCTATAATCTAAAAACACATTATTATATCTTATGGTTGTACTTATCCTCCACGTTTATGCTTTCTCCAAAAGTTATGGTTTTAGAGCAATCTCACATTTTTAACTTTATACCACTAACCACTTCAAGAAAGACACAAGTCAATCAAAAGTATGATGTTAACATGCTATCCAACATAAAAGCAATGATCTCATAAAGTATGAACATTCATTCCAATCCCACAATAAGGCAAAACAAACAAGCACTCGAATCTTTCCACATCTACAACCTTTTCTACACATGCAAAAATCATGTTAGATGTCATGTGAGGTAAGATGACTATGAGTTATAGTGGCTTAAAGAAGTCCTTTAAAAACTCTCTTAAACTTAACCTCATTCAAGTGTCTTTTGATAATGTGGTTTTTATATTAAATAAGAAAGAGTAGTTACAACACCATGGATGCAACAGGGCTACTGAAAAGTAGCCAACTTCTTCCAAAATAGCTTGTAAGCCTAGTGCCCACATTTAATGATTGAGAGGGTAGCCAAAATTTAAAGCTTAAGAGCACGAACTTGGTCAGTAGGAGCTAAGCCTCTAGACATTTTAAAACCACATAATTTCTTTTGTTTTAGACAAACTTCAAAGTTACAATACTTAGCACACTAACAATTTTCCTGTTGGCATTATCTAAGTCTCCAACATCAGCAAAGAAAGTTGCTGTAAAATTGAAGCGAGACTTCAAATTTTCTTTGTCAAGCCACTTCTTATTTGCTTTTCACAAGGGGGTTACACAGTGACAATCCCATAGACATGCCTGTCAGTCTCTTGATCCTTTCCACAGAAGGGGCATAGTGGTGAAATGGGGATGCATTTGGCTAGGCTTACTCTAACCGAAAGCTTCTTGATTACAAGCTGCCACCACCTGAAAAAATTCACATGCCAGTAAGAAGGCGTGGTTTTCTAGATGTGCTTCAGCCTTCTCTTACATGTTGTCACTTGCACTCTGGGGTACTCTTTCTTCCACCTAAGCACTAAATTCATCGGTGTGATCAAGTTAAGGCCTTTGAAGTCCCTTGGATTCACTATTGGCTTAAACTACACTAAATGGATTTTGCTAAGTGCTTTTTTCAATGCTCCTTAAAGGGATTTTGTTTAATCATCTACTGGCTTAAACTACACTAAGTAACTTTTGGTTTTTTTTTAAAAATATTCAATTATAAGTCACAATGGATCATAATATTTAACAATTTGTAGGAGATGACATTCAAAACATGTATACATCACCAAAAACATATTATTTTTCTTGTCAACACACCACATACAAAAGTATGCAAAGAAGGTAAATCTATTTCTAGGGGTATATGGTTCAACTCAAATTGCTTAAAAGAGTGACTAATGGTTTTGGGTGAAATGCCACATGTATCCTTAAAGATGCTTTGTAAATATTTTTCAATGGCAATATAACTTTATTTTCACTAGTGCCCAAACAAGCAAACAAATCATATGATCATTAAGAAAATAGGTCTATGCTAAGTAACCCAAAAGTGTAATAGGAAGCCAACATAGTGACACAATGATGCTACAACTAAGGGTGAAGAATAATAGCATGACAACCATTTAGAGGAAAGAAATAATAATTGTAGCATGATGTGATAGCTCATTGTTTTGTGAGACGCTCATTCAACTTATCAAATAACTAAACATTCTAATGTTACTTTTTTGTCCTTATATGTAGTGACAAGTGCCCATATTTCATAGGGAAACCCAAGGATTTCCATTTCAAATGTGCTTTGGACCCCAAATATTTTGTCTTTTTTATGAGGCACATCCCAAAGAGGCCTATCAAGTTCTCCCTCCAAATTGATCTTATTAGTGAGGCCAATGTTAGTACAAATAACTTGTTGTTGCATTATCAACCATTTTCACATGCAAGAATGCACACATATGCGCAAATACTTAGTATTTGTAGAACCACTTGTTCTTGATTTGACTCGAATGGCTTCCTCAATGCAACAGATGCTCATTATACTTGATATGACATAGTTATACACAAAAATGATATTGATGACAGTTTATTTGTTAATATCCAAACTATAATGTGAAGACTATCTAAGGCTTTAAAAAACACACACAAATGAGCTCTCATAAAAGAGTTGATTCTATACTATTCAAATAGACAAGAAAAGCTAAGACAATTATCTCATTTCTAAAATCTGGCATATTGGAGTAACACCCTCACAACTTTTGTTATGAGACAATACTTGTGATGAATGAACTTAATATCCTCAAGCTTAAACATACTCATTACAAATAGTGTCACAAATTAACAAATACAAAGAGTAGATATAAACACACAATAGGGCCTAATTTCCCTTATGGCATGAGCCATGGTTTGCCATGTTTAATTACACAACGTCTTTAATTACACAAATGTATACTTTGTTTTAATCACACACCACATCAACATATGCCATATAAAGCCTTGCAAAAAAAGTAAATCAATGGGAAGTTAGTGTTTGTAGCCTTTATAGAAGCCCTAGGATAACTTTGGCCTTATCTTACAAACATGCTAATTTATATATAGAAATATCAAAATTTCTTTATTTGATATCAATATAGGGTCAAATTAGTACCACTTCAACAAGAATGATGCTAATCCAAATATGAAAGAGTTTAATAGTTTGTTTTATAAATATAACTAGCTGGTGTGGATGGTTACTATGCTTTGCATGGTTTTGTGCCTCATGAGGCTTCCCTCATTCGCTTTCTACTCTTTTGAGCAAAGCGAAGTGGTCATATTACCGCATGGCTACTTCCCTTTGCTCACAAAAGAAGAAATCACGTGCTTTGCATGCAAAGTATAAGGCACTTTGCCCTTAATGTGTGAAATGCTAGGAATGTGATTAGATTATTTATTGAGATTGTTCTTGATCGAAGCATGTAAATAATCATATGCATTTGTGCCCTACAATCTTGTGAGATGTCAGATGTGTGAAGAATGTCGATTTCTCTTGAAAGATAGAGCCTGAGTGGAAGCATACAAGCAAAAGTAAGAGCAAAGCAAGAGCTATGGTAGATGGATCAAGAGAGCAAGATGAGAAATAGATGTCATCTCATCCTACGTCCATCATCTTTCTAAGGAAGGTAGAATATTCCGCAAAGAGACTTTTAGTGAGAAAATTTGCAAGATTCATGCCAGTCAAGATCTTGATAAGCTCAATAGACTTGTCCTCTACCACCTCCTTGATGAAGTGATAACACAACTCAATATGTGTAGAAGCGAGCTCACGCTCAACCGCCAAGACCCACGGACCGCTTATTGTTCAAGTGTTTCAAGCAAGCACTAATGGCTACCTCTCACATAGCCGATGTGCTATCCCTCTCTACGAGTGTAGTGAGCTTACCTTAATGCCCGATTGAGTTGCTTCCTCTCTCAAGCACTCCGATAGCTCCACGATTCATGATGCACGCTTAAGCATCCTCAAGCCTCTTTGTCCAAGCTCCATCCTCCATAGCTATACGCGAGATGAGAGAAGAGAAGAGAAGAAGAAGAAGAGTGGAGATGGTGGAGGGCTTCACCTCCAAGATCCCTCACCCTCGCACACTCACTTCCTCATCCACTCACACTCCCTCCCTTAAACACTCACAAGCAAGCAAGAGAAGAGAAGAAGAAGAGTTGACTTTGCCACATACCAAAGATTGAGCTCTTATTCACTTTTTGAACTTTATATACAAAACCCTAAATCCCTTTTGGGCGATCATCCCCTTATCCCCCTTTTCTTACATGGCCATTATCTTCCTCTCTTCCTAGCTTAGTCCTATCGCTGGTTCATGGTTACAAATTGCACACGAGGGAGCCTGTCACTCTTTTACAGAGGTTTTGGCTGTGCCTTTATATTTAAAGGTGCGCCTTCTTGCTTCTGGCTTATTGCGGCTTCCATGGTTGCGTCTTGTACTCTTGGTGGTTGTTCCCGTGCTTTTAGATTTCTTCCAGGCCCACTCTCTTGTAGGGTGCCTTTTTCTTTTTTCTGCCTTGTGCTTTTCCTCTTGATGCCTCGTTTCTGCTTCCTTCGCTTTGCAGTTAACATTAATCCCCTCCTAGTTGAGTGCCAATCCCATAGCACTGCTAGATGGTGAGTTGGACGGTGTTGCTGGGGTAGATAGGTGGCTTTTTGAGTTTGTATATGAGCCCTATTGGAAGGTGTGTTGGAGGGATTTATGGTTCTAGAAGGCCCTTGAGTTGGATATGAGCCCTGGTATTGGAGGGATTTATGGTTCTGAAAGGCCCTTGAGTTGGACATAAGTCCTGGTGTTGGAGGGATTTATGGTTCTGAAAGGCCCTTATATGAGCCCTGGTGGAAGGTATGTTGGAGGGATTTATGCCTTTGAAATTGAAGATAAAGTTGGGCGAATCCCTGCGTGGAGAGAGACGGATGTGTGGATCCATCTTTGAAATTGAAGATACAATTGGACAGATTCGTCGTTTTGCCCTCCCTGGTTGCCTTCTCTTGCATTGTTTCAAATGAGCTTCTTCATTTACTTTTGACTGGGGCTGTTGCATCTGCCCCTTGCTTTGTTGTGCCTACATGGTGACATGTCACATAAGATGGGGAGTGCATTGCATGGATGATGGGGCCTCTAGAGCTGGTGGTCGGGGCCTTTGTTTGTACTTGGAAAGAAAAGAAAGGTGCACTACTTGGGGGTGTTTCTGCCTTATTGTGGAGTGTGTGGTGCCCATGCTTATAGAACTGGGAGATGGGTCTAACCCCTCGGTGGTGTCCCACACTTGAGGACCCAGTTTGTGTATAAGGGAGGTGTGGTGTAAGGGGCTTAGGGTGATGCCCTAAGCAAGTGTCGTGGGGAATCCAAAGGGCTAGGGGGTTAAGGCCAACTGAGGCCACTGGATGCACCTAACTTGAGGACCCCTAGGTGCAGTGATTGTGATCGATGTGCAGCTTGCGATGTCTACGTGTGATATCTCTTTCTTTTTTTTTTGGCCCAAGTTACATAGTCATGATAGAAGTTAGTCTTTGTCATCGAAGTGAGGTGAAGGGGGACTTGATAGATTTGTTAAGAAACTGGCGGCTTTGGAGGTACTCCTTGAGGTTTAGGTGGACCTGAAGGGTGGTGGTGGAGAGGAATGGATGATTGCAGCGGGTGAAGTGACTATTATTCATGTCCTCTAGAAGGGCTAAGCAAAATGAAAGTAATAGAGCAGCCCGTATCATTAGTCGAGCCATCGCACAACTATTTATAGCGTTAGGATCAAAATGGAGTACTAGAAGGCCGCACTTTTGTGGGGTGGGGTCTTGCCTAAGGAGTATCCTAAGCAGTCTAAGGTAATTACAAGTAGTAATAAAGGCGTGGTCAAGGCATGAAGAGAATTCATTAGTGAATTGGATTAGGGTATCATACAAGTTCTTTGATGTGAAGACGAGGGCCTCTTCATATGTAATACAATGAGGATTATAGATTATAGGGAAGTTGTAGCGGCCGTGGACACTGAAGTCAAAATTCGCTCCCACTCTTTGAGGGTAAGGCATAAAGGTTGGGTCATTCTGCTTAAAGGGTTAAGTGTTGCAAAAGGCCATCCAAGTGTCCAGGTTGGAGTCGCAGACCCTTTTTCTCCATTTAGGTTGACATTTGTAGCCGGCTACTGACCTTGGCACTTCAAAAATCTTATTCTGCCAAAATTTAGCATCTTCAGTGGCCCGTAAGGTGGGATTTTGCTATCTCTCCTCCATCCATTTTTGTTCAAGCCTACTTCCGATGTTAATCACCTCCTTCACCACCTTGATGGTCAAAACCCTACGTGGTGGGAAACTAGAAGTTAAATTTGAAGGGCTTCCTGGACGTTTCTTGCCTCTCAGATTGCACGGTCGGCGTGGAAGCTCGCTGGGGCATCATCCTTGGCATGGTGGGATAGGTGCATGGGGTGCCCTCACTCCCTTGGCATTCCATTTTCTCCTTGTGTCCTCCACCATTTGTTTTCTTCTTTACTTCAGTGCCGCCTTCCTTTCTGTAGATGTGTCTGTATGTTGCTGCTCTTCAGGCCGCGGGGAAGGAGGAGGTGGGACAAGCTCTTCTTCATGTGATCCCATTCCAAAGTTCACATCCACCTCCCTCTCCTGGATTGGATCCTGTTGCTCTTCTTTGATGAACCCGAGTGCATCCACTTCTTGTGAGGTTAGGCCTGCCAATAGGAGATAATGGCGTTGCTCTTTTAGGCTTGGGCCAACTCCACTCAATTATGGCGGCATTTGCATCCCTGCTTTTAGTGCTCTACGAGCCATTCCCAGTTTCTTTTTCATTGCCTCTATGGACTCTCCCTCCTCTGCCTGGGTGACGTCCAATAAGGTATCTAGGAAGGTGCATTTCTAGGTTTGGAAGCTCACTTGGGCAGCTTCCACTCTGCTTTCAGCAAGTATTTTTTCTTTTTCCACTTGAGCGAGATGGCATGCCAAGGATTTGACTCTTTTTTCATTCTGGTTAGCCCATTCCTCTACCCTCCTATTCATAACTCCAAGGCTTTCCCCTTGACTCTGAGCTAGCACTGTCAGCTTTCATTCTTGGTCTTCCATTTTTGTGTCCTTATCTTTTTCTGCTCTTCCTATGCTGAGGCAGCCTCTTGGGTTAGTTTCTCCACCTCTCTTTCATACTTGCGATCTCTTTCCTCCCTTACCTCTTCAAGTTCTTTTGTGGCTTTAGTGATTTTCTCCATTTCAGCTTGTAGATATTCATAGCGAGCCACAATCTCTTCATTGTGCCGTCGTAGGCATTGTATGGCCTCGGTTTCTTCATTCAATCGTGCCTACCATTCCGATTTTGTCTCTTCCTTAGCTTGTAGCTACTCCTTCAGCTCGTGAACTTCCCTTTGGGACATGGCTATTTGGCGTGTTTTCTCCAACTGGGATGTATCCATGGCCTCTTTTTCGGCTTCAAGCTCTGCTACCGCGATTTTTTTCTCCTCGTTAGCTTTCTCTAATTGAGAGAGGAGCTCCTTGACATGCTCATTGTATTCTTTGGATGGCTTCTTTGTTGCGGGGACAGAGGTTGTGGAGCCTACCACTTTTTGCCTCTCAGGGTCTTGCGTCAACTCGAAGTCTACTGTAGCCAGCCTTTTAGTTCCTACCAACAAGGTTCCTTCTCTTGCTCCTTGGCCCATTTCTTTATTCATGAAGTATTGGACCCAAGCCATTAAGTTGTTGGCATCCACCTGGGCCGTAGAACTGGGAGTGGAGATGACGGTGGTGGTGGCAAGCATCAGGAGAGTGGGAATGGGGGTGATTGGGGCCTTGCCCTTGCCTTCTTACATTATAGGTGGCACGATCTCTAGCACATGGGCGCTTGAGCTCGGCCCTTTGTCTCTGATTGGGCTTGCAGGTTCCAGCTTGTCCTGCCTGGAATGTTGCTCAATGGACCTGCACGTGTGGTGAGGGCCATGTCTTCCTCCTCCTTTTTTCTCAACTTCTCTTCCTCCTATTCCTGCTTTCTCCTTCTTTCCTCCTCGGCCTTTTTGGACTCCCTACGAGCCTCTACAAGTCCGCCTTCTCTTGTTTCCTCCTCTCCTCTTCCTGCTTTCTTAGTGTAATTTTCTTCTTTATCTTCTTAGCCTTCTCCTGGCTAGTCTGCTCTTCTTATTCCCTGTCTTCTTCTTCCTCATTCAGTGTCCTTTCACTAGACTATGCCTCCTGTTCTTGGTGAGGTGGCAACCTACTTGGCATTTCATCTACTCCTTCTCCTGCTTCTTCCTGCCCTTGTCCCAAGGCTTCCTTGATGATTGTGGTGAGGACCCCACCGAATTTGATGGTTGCAGCCTTTGAAGACGACGCTTTCCTTTTAGCCTTGGTGGCAGTAGATTCTCCTCCGACAGGTTGTTCTCCCATTGCCAAAGCTTTTATTGAGGTCTCAATGGTCTTCCTCACAAAACCATTGAGGTTCACCTCATCCAACGATCTTGCTACGATGCTCTCTAGCAGGGGGACATTGATGCGGCTCATGATGGTGTTGTACCTTTGACCAGAGAACAACGGGTGCACCATCTTGGCTTGGAGTTGGACTTTGGGATCTGGGATATCCGCTAAGATGATGCCATCGTTGATGTGGACCTTTACCTTGTCCATTCCTATCAAGGCATATATATCTCTCTTCGACTTCCTCTCTACTTTGCATTTGCCAAGCCCAATGCCTTTTCCACCAGATGATGCCGTCATTGATGTGGACCTTTACCTTGTCCATTCCTATCAAGGCATATATATCTCTCTGTGGCTTCCTCTCTACTTTGCATTTTCCAAGGCCAATGCCTTTTCCACCAGCTCTGGGGTCAATTCAATCTACACTTGATGAGTTTCCTCCCCCTCATGCACGGTTACGGTGCCACAATTCCTATGGAAAGTCCTCAGAAACTCTGCACAGTGGAAATAGTCCACCCCTTGGCTTACTGCTTCCACGTATTTCTACAGATTGCATTGGTCAATGATGTGCCTCACAGCTCGTTCTTCAATGGCCACGTCTTCAAGGTTGAAGTTATGCCGCGGAAATTGAATTGGTTGAAGGCTCGTGTTTCCACTGAAAGTCTGTATTTTGCTTATTCTTTTTTTGAAAAAGGCAATGTGGCAACTTTTTCTTGGCCTGCCATGATGGGTGCCTTTCATGAAGCCATATTCACCATTAATGTTTTTCAGAATAATTACAAGCAACAGGAAACAATTACATACTTATTGAACTGAAATGCTTGAGTGCAGAAGTAGACTTTTTCCTCCCAGTAGTATATTGATTTCAAATTTTATTGACATTTTCCTCAATCACAAGTTGTTGCATCCTACCCTTGCAATGTGTGCTTTTCCTTAAATTTTTTGCTTATGTGTTTGGTTTGATTCACCTACCCCCTCCCCCTTTTGAAATGAGAAGAATCCTTCCTAGGATTAAAGGATTAGAGGATCAAGAGCCTTTAGTAGATAATCTTAGTGTTTTACTTTATGTGTTTGGTTTGATTCACCTACCCCCTCCCCCTTTTGAAATGAGAAGAATCCTTCCTAGGATTAAAGGGTTAGAGGATGAAGGGCCTTTAGCAGATAATCTTAGTGTTTGGTTTGATTCACCTACCCCCTCCCCCTTTTGAAATGAGAAGAATCCTTCCTAGGATTAAAGGGTTAGAGGATATAGGGCCTTTAGCAGATAATCTTAGTGTTTTACTTTCACATGAGCCAGATGCAAAAATTTGGATTATATTCTAAATTAGCATAGCTATCCATATAAAAAGGGCGGATGCCTACATGTGTAATGTAAGTGAGGACCCTCACCTTCTAGGGTTTCGAGTTCTACATTACCAGTTTGTGGCTAATGGTTCGGACCTTAAAAGGTCCTAGCCCCCGAAACTTTAGCATTTTCTTATGGTCTTTGGTTGAGTACAACATTACTAAGTCACCCTATTCAAATTTGCATTGCTTGACATGCTTGTCAAACTAGCATTTGCGTCTTGCCTTTTTGCATATTAGTGCATGGGTGGCTAGAAGCCGGGTTTTCGATAAGCATTCGAGTTCAATCAAGCATTCTGTCCATGCCTCCTTCCCATCCCATCTCCCTTGAAGGGCTATCCTAAGGCTTGGCACGAAGAATTCTAAGGGAAGGATTGCCTATGTACCATATGTCAATTTAAAGGGGGTTTGTCCCCTATAGCCATCTTGTAAGCTGTGCGGTAGGTCCACAAGGCCACCATCGGCTTGTTATCCCAATCACTATGTGAAGTTGAGATGACTTTGGTTAGGACGTTTACTAAGATTTTATTTGTGGATTTGACTTGATCATTTGCTTGAGGGTAATAAGACAAGGATTTTTGATGGATGATTAGGAAGGAGGATAGGAGGTGAGCTATCACTCAGCAGTGGTCCTAGCGTCATTCTTTCTCATAGTTCATGCTTCTGTCCATTTTGTTAGATAGTCGGTGGCCATAATGATGTATTTGGCTTGTGAATATTGTGCCGCAAGACTAATGGATCCGATGAAGTTGGATCCCCCATTTCTTGAAGGGTTGTTGTGCGATAATTGGGGCTATCTCCATGTAATCCTTATGAATTGGGACTTTAGTCCATTGGCATTTATCACAACGCTTCACAAATCGTGCCACATCTCGGAAGAGGATAGACCACCAGAGCTGGGACTACAACACTTTGTGGGCTGTCGCGTCTCCACTAAAATGTCATCTTGCGATTCCCCCATGTGCCTTTGTGAGTACATCATGCATCTCATGCTCACACACACATCTACGTAGTAACCCGTCTTGCCCCAGTTTGTAAAGTTGGCCTGCTATCAACTGATAGGGTTGGATCTTCAGTATGAGCTGAGGTGTTTTTTCCTTGAGAGCCTTTGTATAGCTCCGATTTAGAATGTAGACTGCAGTATTAACAGCTTCAGCCCCAAAATGGTTAGGCAATCCCTTGCCCTTTAGCATGCATCTTGCCATCTCCACAATGGTGTGATTCCTGCGTTCCACAATACCGTTCTGCTGAGGTGTGTGAGGCGTCGTCAATTGACGCTTGATCCCTTTGCTCTTGCAAAAGCCTTCAAACTCCTTTGAGTTGAACTCACCACCACCATCTGTTCTAAATTTCTTCACACTTTTCCCTGTTTCATTCTCAACAAGTATTAGCCATTCTTTAAACTTACCAAAAGCTTGAGCCTTATCATGAAGGAAGTACTACACCCACATCTTTCTACTGTAGTCATCAACAATCAACATAAAATAAGAAGATCCCCCCAAGGCCTGTGTAGGCATCTTACCATACAAGTCAACATGCACCAACTCTAGAGGAGCATGTGCTCTATTCTTGCTTTCTTGTGGAAATGCCTTTCTCTGTTGCTTGCCCATCATACAAGCTTCACATGGTTCCTTCAATTCAGTTATTGTAGGTAGGTGAGCAACCATACCTTGCTTTTGCATCTCCTTCAACACTCCAAATCCGATGTGTCCAAACCTTTCATGCCAAAGCTTACTTGTGCCCACTCCAGCGGTGGCTATAAGAGCACTTAGCTCATACAGGTTGTTCCTTCTTTCTCCTTTGCCAACAATTGTGCCAGCACTATCAAGAATTTCTGCACCTGTCTTCTTGAACCTCACTTCATGACCAAGATCAGTTATGGCAGCAACTGATAAGAGATTTCTCCTAATTTCGGGAACATACAACACATTTGAAAGCTTTTTGACTTAACCATTTGCAGCAACAAAAGAAATAGTACCTGTGCCCGCAACAGGGCATTTAGCATCATTTCTAACCGTCACAGTGATGGATTCTTGTAGAGGTTGCATAGAACTGTATAGACCTTTCTTGTTGGTCATGTGACGGGAGGCCCCACTATCCAACACCCATGAGTCAGTGGTAGATTCTTCTTGCGCCGAGGAGCACACTTCCTCAATGGTCACCATGAATAATTCCAGCTCTGCTTCAGCCGTATTGGCTGTCTCTTTCCCTTTACTTTTAAGGGTACTATTCTTTTCATCTGCCTTTTTGACACGACAATCTGCAATTGCATGTCCTTTCTTCTTGCAGTAGAAGCACTCTCCTTGAAACTTCTTCTTGCTGCCCTTCTTCTTTTTGTCACCATCATTTTTGGTGGAGGAAACACCTTTGCCTTTTGCATTGGCAGAGAATGTAACATCTTCATTGTTGCTTCCTTCTCGGGCTTTCAACCTCAACTCCTCCTCCATTAATAATGCACAAAACTCCTCAAAAGTCAAAGCTTGAGGTCTCACCTGAGTATTAAGGGCAGTTACTAGTCCATCAAACTTTTGTGGACAAATCCGAAGACACCTCCGAGCTAGCTCTTTGCTAGTCTTTTGTATCCCAGCGCCAGCCATTTGGTCGCGCAGATTCTTAATCCGAGTGATGAATGCTTCAACCGTCTCTCCTTCAGCAAACTTCTCTGCTGCTAGTTGATTCTCCAAGTTTTGAATCCTTGTTTGGTTTCGTGTTTCATACTGACTCCTTAGTACATTCCAAGCCTCTGACGCTTTGGTTGTATACTGAATCAAAGTCAAAACATTGTCAGAACACCTTGTAACTAAGGCACACAATGCATCTGCATTCCTTTGTTTCCAAGCTTGTAGAAGATCTGCATTCGGAGGAATCATTACACTAGGATTTGATGGGTCGGGGGTAGGCTGTGGTTCTGCATCAGTCCCTAGCACAGTCTCCAGAAGCTTATAAGAATCAAGGATAGTTGTAATTTTGAGCTTCCACAAGGTGTAGTTTGTACCATCTAACTTGCCTTCGCTGAAGGTTGGTGGACGAATCCTTAGTGTTTGAATAGCCGGTACAGCAACACCACCTCCTGCACCGCTTCCTGATGCGCCAGAACTGCTTCCGGAAGTCGACATAGTTTCTCTTTACTGTTGAAGCCTTTGCCTCTTGCACACTCTCCGATCTCTAGAGTCCCTTGGGCTCTGATACCATGTAAAATATTACACGGTGCAGCGAACAGAATCTGAGAAAGAGATAGAGAGTACACAACAGATAAGAGGACAATCAGTAAATTCTTTAACTCCAAATAACTGATACAAAGATGGCTCTGTCCACCCGTGCGCTTCCACTGTGTGAAGCTTAGATGGCGATCTAGACAGAAGATAGGTGAAGAGCTTAAGGCTAGCTGGAACAACAACTCTGACTGGGTGAAAGATGAGTGAGAGATGGCTGCGAAGGGGTTTAGCTTTTATAGCCTGCGAAGGTCGTTAGGTCGGCCTGCTGACCGACCTACCATATGAGCCTCCACTAGTCGGACAGGGAATATTCCCTTTACCATCAGGCCGTCTGCCTAACCCAAAGATTAGACCCACAACAGTCACCTTTTTTGCCATCCGGTCACATAGACCTCATCTGATATACAAGTCAGGACTCAACCAATGTCCAGGTTCACATTTGGCTTCTCCTCATAATGGGGGCCTTACAACTTTGAGCACCATGGATCATTGGTAGCACCTAATGAGGGTGGGGCATTAATCATAACTAACATTAGGTGGATGGGTAGGTCCCCCTTGGTGCATCTAGTCTTGGGGGGTTGAGGTATTTCAGGGTCACTATCTGAGCTGAGTTCCAACTCAGAATCAAACTCTTTGTCTTTGTTAGAAGAGGGGCTCTCTCCTGGTGGTCGTAGCTCAGAAGGCGAGTTTGTTCGCAGTAGTGAGTGTCACTCGGTTGGGTTAGACCTGCTTACTCGTACTCGATTGCACATGTGTGCTCCAACCAAGCTCGATCGCAGTCCTTATGTCAGACTCCTTTTTCTACTCTAAGGGCATTCTACCTATGTGGTATGGAGTCTGCTTGTATTCGTTCGATTATACGTCCCCCGATGTCGTATTTTATGGTATCGATTTCCATTTTGCTCTCATCACTAAAGGAATAATAGTCCTCATATTCATCGTCAGAGTTGTCTTTGTTCGGTTGCTCATCATTCTCTAGGTTTGACATTTCTCTTTTTGCTGGTCAAGGATTAAGGCCTAATTGTACCTCAAGTTTAAATCGTGCACCTTGGACCATCGCTATTTAGGCTTGTCTAAGAGATCTTGGAGTGGTTTGAGATTTGTGGCTGGATTGCCATTCAATTTTTGTTCATTAGATATCCTAAGATCTCTAGGAGCTCTCATCTATTGTTTGGTACTTGGAACATGACCGGGTTTGGTCTTCCACATAGGCTTTTGGTGATCATGCAAACTAGCATTGAGGGTATGTCATTGAGTTTGCTGGTTGCCTTGATGGCTTGTTCGTACTCCTCAGTGTCTGAGAATGGTAGGTTAATGGTAGCAAGAACATGCATCTGGTCTCGCTCATCCTCAGGGCACGTGATATACTTGGTAAGGGCCCCATAGGATCCCCTAGTATGTCGGTCGACCTTTAGCATGGTGGAGATGGCATCCAGGTTGACAAGTGTAGTCTTCCATGTGTGCATCTCCACTCTTATGGCCTCTGTTCAATTGCCAGGAAGATAAGACCGTTGCCCTAGTCCTCCACGACTCTTGCATTTTGCATCCAGGGTCGGTGGGCATCTAGGGTCAGCCTGGTAGGATGTTGTAGTCCACTCCCTTCATGACTATAAAGGCAATAGAGAATTGGATTTGCATGATCTTCATTAGCCAAATTTTCAACACTCCGAACGGTTTCACCTTCATTCTGTTAGCCAATGTGACGTTGAACCTAGCAGTCTCGATCGGTGGGTTACCACAAGTTTGGAGTGCCGCATGGCTTAGCACACTCATTCATGCCATTGTGTCCACGATCTCCTTTCTGATGACGTCCCCTAGTGCTAAGACTAGTAGGACTGCATGCATTTTCATGCCTTCCCAAAAGGCATTGACATGCAGGAATTAGGCATGGAGTGCAATGTCAGACTCAGTATTTAAGTTTCTGCGTTGTGCTTAGGCAAGTATGTGGTAATTGGCTCATTTGGTTCTTCAACCCACTGTTTCAGCTCTAGCCATAGCGTTGGATGCTACCGAAGTAGGTCACCTAAGCTTAAAGTTATAGGGGTACTCACCAATGTATTGAGGAGGTTGCTAGCTGCTTGCCTCTCTCCTAATTCTGTAGTTCTTGGCCAATGGCCCTGACTGATTTGCTGGCCCAGAGCATTTAGACTTTGTCTAGGCAGCCCTGCTTGTGGTGCCATTGCCTCCCTTGATTTTGGTCATGGAAGAGAGATTGGCGTGCTTATGCTTAAGAGATCATCGATCTCATCTTCTAGTATGGGGTCAACATCCTTTAGGTGCTCCTGGGTCTCCTTCACCCATTCTTTCACCTTCTTGATGGCTTCAAGTTGGCGCTTCGGGTTGGAGTATTCCCTGACCTTAGCACTTCCCTTTTCAGCAATTCATGGAGCCGACGTTTCTTCCTCTTGTGCATCAATGACTTTCCTTCCAAGTAGTGTTGTGGCACTTTCGGTTTTGAGGGTGACCTTGGCACCTTGTTTTTTCTTCCTTTGCCACCGACTCTTCTTTGCAACTAAGGTTGCATCAAGGTTGTTAGGCCCTAGCAATGATATGCCGGCCTACTTCATCTATATGCGGGTCATGACATGCAATGGGATAGGTGCAGCCTCCCCATCGAGTGTCTTGACAATGAATAACCCCAATGGAACCGATGGCTCATTTGTAGAGCTAGAGGATGGCCTCCTTCTAAGGCAATCGACAAAGAGGTGAGTGATTCCATACTCAGCGCATCTCAGGTCAGCCTTATCTCTATTTGTTTGCTCCCTCTCGGGGCAATGTGAAGAAATGTGTCCTGGGTGACCACAAGTCCAACACATGTTTGGCTCTTGGGTCTATGCTCCTAGGCCTCTGCCTCTCACTCTTCCTAACGCCATCATTGGTACAGATCGATAGTCCATAGGGATTGCGTTGCCTTTCTCATCGTACGACATGTATGGGTTTACATAAGGCTCATCACTGCTAGGATTGTCCACATAGTGAAGTGGAGCATCACTTGGTGGGCGGGTTGTGTAGGGTCTAGGTGGTCTAGGGATACCTATAGGATTTATTTCCATCTTAGGGATGGATGGATTGGCATTGTTAGGTGTCAGGAGAGCCAATGGGGCTTCCCTTCCAAAGAAGTTTGGTGGTGGCTTGTTTATAAGGTAGGGTTGATTGTAAGGCTGTGGGTATGGGAGCCTCCGAGGTAATCGACAATGCATGGTGTCATGGCCGAACCTACCACAATTAACACAAGGTCGTGACCTAGGGTCCTGACACTCAACTGGCAAGTGGTTTCCTCCATAATGTGCACATTGGATGTGTGGGCATGTTGCCCATCGCATCATCTCCTGCAGTTTGGCTATGCCCATCCTAATCTCTGCTAGCTCTTGTCCCAAATCAGTGTCCTTTCCTTTGTCCTGCGTGCTTGGGCCTGATCTCTCACTTGGTGTTGAGGCCCTCTCGGAACTCCTGGCACTGGACTCTTCTCAATTTGAGCCTTTGGAGCCTCTTTCCTTGAGCTGGTCATCCACTCTAATAGCTTCTTCAAAGACCCTTGCTAGTGGGTCTCACCTGTAAGCTCAAGTTTTTGGCCAAGGCTTTGTAGTGCTCTTCACTTTGTATTCCATTGATGAATACCGTGGATACCGCTCTTTCGGTTGGTCTCTCTACCATGGCAATTCTCTTGAAGAGACTCCTCACATGGGCCACATAATCTCGAATATCCTCTTTCTCTCTTTGCTTGACATTCATGAGTCACATAACAGGTTATCAAAGTATCCAGGTTTGGAAAATCTCTTAATGAAGAGATTTTTCAAGCCATTGAAATTGGCATGCTCTGCAGCATCCAAACTCGTGTGCCAAGTCCGGCCCATCACCTAAGCACAATTCAAAAGCTTGGGAGCATTGAGTAAGATCGGTAAGGCTGTTGGCCTCGTAGACTTGCTCAAATTATTCCACAAAGCTGCATGAGTCGTTTACTTGGTATTTGTCCCAGCTGCTTTCCACCATGGGATTTTTTGATTGGCTCTTAGAGCCTTGGTTAATAACCCCTAACCTCGCTAGTTGTGATGTTGCTAATGCTGCAATGCTTTGTTCTGCTGCTGTGTTATCTAACAGCCGCTTTGTTAGAAGCTTGGTTAGTGTGAGGTCCCCTTCTAGTGCTCTCCCGCTCTTCGATTGATTCCTGCCTGCTAAGGCTAGCACTCTCTGAATCTCTTGCATTTCCAAGCTCTTGGGCAAGCTCCTAGTTTGCTGGTCCTGGTTTTACGCGGCTAGGCCTTGCAGAGCCTTGCGGGCCAGCTTTCTCTCTTTCTCAAGGTCTACTATGACGTCCTCTATTGGTCTACTATGGTGTTCTGGCTAGGTTTGAGTATCATATTTGTTCATCAACTATTGGACAGCTTCAAGAAGGTCTCCTAGGTCAAGCTCCTTGTAGCTTCTCTAGCATGAGCTACCCTCTTCCATGTCTAGGGCTTCCTGTTGCACCAAGTTGTCGATAAGGTGAACGAGGTCACGTAGATCCACCTCCCCAATGGGGTTGGTCCTTGCTGTGTCTGGCTCTTTGATCATGTTATTCACCTGCTCCTACTTTCGGGGATTTGATCACCCTTCTATGATGTCCCGAGATCTTCTCCTACTAGTGGGTTCCTTCAAGGTTTTATGTCTGAGTGAGTTCCTTGTTGATTGCAACAGTCCTCAACTTACCCTCACTCTATCTGTGTGCATGTGGGTGTATTCTTTTCAGTGCACTGTGTGCAACCAGGCTCTTTGCTCTCCTTAAGTGTGTTTCAAGTGCTAGAAGTCAGTGTGAGAGAAAACAAAGTGTGTGCAGCTTTGGCGCTCTTGTTTATGGGTTGGCTTGATAGGGTCGTGTGTTTGGTTTCTAGATATCCTTGCTGGCTTCTAGTGTTTTTTGCTGTGCTATTTTATTTAGCTCGACAAGTTGGGGTCTTAGAATCAATCCACAATTCCATACCATTCGGCCATGATTTTTAGGTCCGTAACTACATGTGAGGTGTTTGGTGGGTCCTTCCGGTGCGGATCACGCTTCTCGTTGGCCGAGGTTTGTCAAATTTCTAGATTTTCTTTCTCAGGCTATGTCTGATTTACCAGTGTTCGATTTTGAAAATCGGACATCCAATTTACTAGTGTCGGATTCTAGGAATCGGACAGGGTTAGGTCCGATTGTCACAATTGGATAGGGTGTGCCCGATTGGATGGCTTGAGTTGGTCCATGTCTGATTCTTGAAATCGGAAGGGGATGCTTGGTCTGATTCGAATGTGTGTCCAATCATTGGATTGGATATTGGGTCCAATTCTGTGGTCCGATTTGCTGCGATCGGATGGTCAAGGGTCCGATCGGACGGGGTGGTGTGTCCGATTCCTTCTCGTCTGATTCTCAAAATCGGATGGCGGTGGTGTGTCCTGAAGTAGTCCAATTTGGAGTTGGTATGATTTTCAAAAATCGGAATGGATCGGTTTTCCCAGTCCGATTTTGGCAATCGGATCGGTCACTAGGGTTCGATCCTGGAATCCGACAATGTCAAAAGCGTCTTATTCCACCGGCCAAAAACATGCATCGATCGTGTTTTGCCAAAAATCTTCACTCTAATGTTGCCACTACCTCCAAGAATCTCCAAGAATCAAGCAGAGGTGTAGGCTAAGGGCATTTTATACCTGAATCTTACTGAAAGCTCCAATATGCTCCGATCGCAATCCGACGTAGACTCCTGACTTGCAAGCTCTCTCTCTCTCTCTTTATCCCTCACAAAACTAGGACTGCAAATGAGATTTTCCCTGGTCACCTAGGACCTTAAACCCTTTTGCTGGCCAGCACCTTAGCCTTCTTGATCACTCCACTTGCGACTTTGAGACATCTGAGCACTCCTTTTTATCATTTTTCCGTGTTATTGCCTTGTTCAAGATTGTCTTACAGCAATGAACCTTAAGCTTCCCACTTTGATTTCTCCCTCCTATCCTACTTTAAATGGGATAAAAATCAAAAGCAAAGCACTGAATTGATTTCTCCTACTTAACTAATCATCAAAAACCAAAAATACTTACTTGTAGCATAGATTAAAAACCCAAAATCTCCTATCTATCTCAAGCTCCAGTTCAGGGATGGAACCCTTACTTTGATGCTCGATTTGAAGTGTGCAAGCACTCAAGCTTGAATCTGTTAGTCCCGGTAATGGAACCAAAATGTAGAAGCGAGCTTACACTCAATCGTCAAGACCCACAGACCGCTTATTGTTCAAGCGTTTCAAGCGAGCACTAATGGCTACCTCTCACATAGCCAATGCGCTATCCCTCTCTACAAGTAGAGTGAGCTTACCTTAATGCCCGATTGAGTTGCTTCCTCTCTCAAGCACTCTGATAACTCCACAATTCGTGATGCATGCTCAAGCATCCTCAAGCCTCTTCCTCGAAGATCCATCCTCCATAGCTACATGCGAGATGAGAGAAGAGAAGAGAAGAAGAAGAAGAGTGGAGATGGTGGAGGGCTTCACCTCCAAGATCCCTCACCCTCACACACTCACTCCCTCACCCACTCACACTTCCTCCCTTATGCACTCACAAGTAAGCAAGAGAAGAGAAGAAGAAGAGTCCACTTTGCCACATATCAAAGAATGAGCTCTCATTCACTTTTTGAACTTTATATATAAAACCCTAAATCCCTTTTGGGCAGTCATCCCCTTATCCCCCTTTTCTTACATGGCTAGGCCCTTTTTCCCATTATCCTCCTCTCTTCCTAGCTTAGTCCTACCACCTGTTCATGGTTACAAATTTCACAGGAGTGATCCTAGCGCTCTTTTACAGAGGTTTTGACTGTGCCTTTATATTTAAAGGTGTGGCTTCTTGTGGCTTCCATGGTTGCGTCTTGTATTCTTGGTGGTTGTTCCCATGCTTTTAGATTTCTCCTAGGCCCACTCTCGTGTAGGGAGCATTTTTCTTTTTTTCGCCTTGCTCTTTTCCTCTTGATGCCTCATTTTTCACTTCCTTTGCTTTGTAGTAAACAATATGCTTTGTCTTTGCATGGAAGACCGGATTCTTGGCCAACTGGATAACACTCATAGAATCCGAGTGCAGTGTAGGAGTAGCAATAACACCAAGGTTTATTACCAAGTGGCCTAACCATAGGGCCTCCTTGAAAGCTTCAATGGTTGCAACATACTCTACCTTAGTAGTAGTAGATAAGGCTATGTATTTATACACCATGGACATCTGAGAAATAACACCTCAAAAGTGAAGGCATACCCAAAGGTGGACTTTCTATTAACTGCATGTTACTTAGTTAGAGTCAGTGTAACCCATGATTGTAGTAACTTGACCACCATAGAAAATGCTCATATTTGTAGTATCTTGACCACCATAGCAAATGCTCATATTTGTAGTATCTTTTAGGCTTCTTATGATACCCTTCACCTCATCCCAATGTCATTGGTCAAGTGTACTCATATTGTAATGTGTCTAGGTCGTGACATGTTTTAGTAATCCATTGGGAGTTTGATCTAAAGATGCCGCCTGGCACTCCCAATATGACCCTACTTTCCATAATAATGACATATAAGAGAGGCCTTACAACCACAGGACTTATTGCAAGACTTCTTGTGAGATAGAAATCTCTGTGAGTCTCTACCATGGTGGCTATTACTACTCCTACATTCATGTTTGTCCCTAATAGTCAATGTATGAGAAGTATGGGCTACATCCACATTCTTTCTATTTATCTCCTCTATGAGTAAGGCACCCTCAACATCTTGGAGTTTCAAACCATTCTTAGGTACTTAGCACACATAGTACTATGGAGAGTGTCCCAAGACTTGGGAAGTATAATAAGCATGAACAAGGGAGGGAGATGATCCTTGAACTTAATACCTTATGAAGTCAATTGGTTGAGAATAAAAATGAAATTCATTCAAACATGTGGGCACACTAGTCCCTTCCTTCGTGAGAAGGTCCATGAGCTATTTCAACCAATATATCTGTGAAGTGGGACTTTGCTTGCTATAAATATTGTATATCTTTTCCTATAACTTCCAATAATTATCCTCAGATACCACAACATTGAAATGAACCTGTTTTGATAATAACAATATAAGAATGGATTTATGTAGCCTATCCAAATTATCTCAAATATTCCAATTAATGCCTTTGGGCTTTCTACTCTTGGTTTTCAATGGCCTAACCTGCCTCTTTTGAACTAGTATCTACCATATCTATGTCTTCCAATAAATGAAATTTGTGCCATCAAGCTTCTCAATATTGAAAATATCACTATCATTCAAAGAACCAACCATAATGATAGTATGCCAATGTAAAATCGAAGAGAATGGGTTACTATTAATGTTTCAAATCAACTCCCAAAATTTAGCCAAAACAAGGGCAAAATAGGAGGGAATACTAAAATATAGAGCTTTCCACCAACTGCAAGCAATTCACTATCAAAGTACAATGTCAAATCTCCAAAAGAATGTTGAGAAGTGTAATTACAACAATGTTGAAATAAAGATAACAATGTATATCAATCCATGTTAACCCCAATGCAAAGAAAGTGATAAAGAAAGCAAAAGAAAATAAAAAGACACACGGCAAAGTGAAAAAAGACGCTAGAAATGGGAACTCCAACAGTCACAATGTGTGACCGGGCCTTCCTTTATTCAAACTGTCACTAAAAGAATAAAGAATAAAGTGACGGTCACGGGCACCCGCCACCTGCAGTATGCAATGGCGGTGACCGTCAATGTAGTAATATACAGGCGGCTAGGAGAGGTGCCTTTACCCCCAACAACCTCCACTTAAAGGCGAATCTGCCCCAGTGAGGAGTAAAAAGAAAAAGGAAAAAAAGACAGTACAACATGTACACATGTACAATAGGATGAGGAAAGACGTCATCTCATCCCATGCCCATCAACCTCCTAAGGAAGGCAAAGCACTCTGTAGAGAGGCTTTTCGTGAGTAGATCTGTAAGATTCTGGTCAGTCGAGATCTTGACAAGATCAAAAAACTTATCCTCAATGACCCCACATATGAAGTGATACCTCACCTCAATGTGTTTCATCTTCGCATGGAAGATCGGATTCTTAACTAACTGAATAGCACTCATAGATTTCGAATGCAGTGTAGGGATAGCATCAATACTAAGGTCAGCAACTAAATGACCCAACCAAATGGCCTCCTTGCAAGCCTCAGTGGGCTGCAACATACTCAGCCTCTGTAGTAGAAAGGGCCGTGCATTTTTGCACCCTGGACATCCAAGAAACAGCACATCCAGCATAGGTGAATACATAGCCAGAAGTTGACTTCCTACTATCTGCATGTCCTGCATAATCAGAGTCAGTGTACCCCACGACTCGTGTATCCTGGCTGCCATAGCATATGCACATATATGCAGTGCCCTTCTCAGGTACCTCATGATACCCTTCACGGCATCCCAATGCTTCTTGCCAGGTGTAGACATATAGCGTGCCACAACACCAACTGCAAAGGCAATATCTGGACGAGTGGCTATCATGGCATATATAAGACAGCCCACTGCGGATGCATAGGGAATCTTGGACATCTCGGCCCTCTGCTCATCTATTTGCAGACAATTAGCATGTGATACCTTCACCAACCAATAGGCTTTACGTCCTGCATGGGGAAGTGCTCAAGGACTTTATGAATGTACTCCCTCTGTGACAAGTAGAGGAGTCCCTGATGCCTGTCGTGTCTAATGCGCATACCAAGTATGTGAGTGGCTTGTCCCAAATCTTTCATCTCAAAGCTCTTCTTGAGCTGAGTCTTAAGAGCATCTAGCTCATCATGAGCTTTCCCTGCTATCAGTATATCATCCACATAGAGTACCAAAATCAATAAAGAACCATCACGGGCTTTCTTCGTGTAAAGACACGGATCTATAGCACTCCGGATATAGCCCTGTGACTGCATAAAGGCATCAAACTTATGATACCACTCCCTAGGTGCCTATTTCAAGCCATAAAGACTTTTCTTCAATTTACACACTAGGTGCTGCTTGCCAGGTTCTGCAAAGCCCTTAGGCTGCTCCATATAAATCTCATAACGCAAGTCCCCATGTAAGAAAGCCATCTTGACATCCATTTGGTATAAATCCAAGTCAAGCTGAGCAACCAAAGCCAAGACGAAGCGCAAGGTGGTCATCTTAACCACAGGAGAAAAGACCTCGTCAAAGTCCACACCATGCTCCTACTTAAAACCCTTTGCTACCAATCTAGCCTTGTATGCTAGCTTGGGGTGTCCAGGGGTACTTTTTAGCTTGTACACCCACTTGCATGGCAAAGCCTTCTTGCTCGTAGGCAAGGAAACCAAATCCCAAGTATCATTTTTATGCAAGGATTCTATCTCAAACCTGGATAGCCCTCTCCTAGGAGTGACTGTCACCCCTGCGCATAGCCTCATCATAGGTGAAAGGCTCTCCTGTATCTGTAACCAAGACATAATGCATCGAGGGCTGAAATCTATCAGGTGGACGTCTGTCTCTAGTAGACTATCTCATGATAGGCTATGCTGCTTGCCCAGCTCCTTGTCCAACACCCTGACCATGAGCATCTGCTGCAACTGTAGGCTATCCAATTGGCTGTGTGGGAGCTCTTGGATCCTCTTGAAATATGACCCTGCGGATCTCAACAACTCTCTCAGGCTGCCTATGCATTTTGTCTTCATGAAAGACTACATCATGACTGCAGATGAATTTCCACGCCTGCGGATCCCAGAGATGGTAACCCATCTCACTTGCATCCCCATAACCAAGGAAAATACATTTGACACTCTTGGGATCTAGCTTACTTCTCTTGTCAATGGGCACATGGCAAAATGCCTCACATCCAAAGACATGGAGATGTGCATAAGAGGGAGGTTTTCCAGTCCATACCTCCTCTGCAACCTGGAAATCCAAACCACTAGAGGGTGATCTATTTATGACGTGTATAGCTGTACTAATTGCCTTAGCCCAAAAGCTCTGTGGTAGGCCTGCATGACTAAGCATATTGCGTACACGCTCCTGGATAGTTCTATTCATTCGCTCAGTCAAACCATTTTGGGGGGTTGTAGGGGGCAGTCAACTGATGCTTAATACCCCTCTCATCATATAACTGCTTAAAAGTAGGTGATACATACCCACCCCCATTATCAGTCCTTAGGCATTTTAGCCTATACCCAGACTGGTTCTCAACCAATGCAAGCCATCTCTAAAACACAGCCAAGACATCGGATTTCAGCTTAATGGGATAAGCCCAAAATTTTCGTGAAAAATCATCTATGAACGTAACAAAATAATTTGCACCACCCATACTGACAAGGCATGGGGGCCCACAGACATCTGAATGTACCAATGCCAAGGGCTCACTCATGTGTGGCCTACCGGACTTCTTATGCGTAGACCTAGTCTGCCTGCCATAAAGACAATGCTCACATGAATCAAAACATGCATAATCAAGGGGCGGTAAGTACTGCAAACCAGAAAGCATTTTCATTCCCTTCAAAGACATATGATCCAAACGGGCATGCCAAAGAGATACATGTGGGATAGAACCCACAGACAAAACATGATCAAGGGAAGAAGCTGATAAAATCAAGGGGTAGAGACTGCTAGGCTTGGCACCTCTCGCAATCACAAGTCTGCCACGAGTGATCTTCCATGCAGAGTCTCCAAAACATACATGATATCCTGCGTCATCAAGCTGTCCATCTGACATGAGACTGCATGTCAAGGCAGGTACATGACGTACATCTTGCATAACAAAACTGCTGCCAAAAGGAAACTACAGCCTAGCATCACCAACACCCACAATATCAAGAGAGCTGTCATCACCCAAGCGCATAGAACCGAAACAGTACGGTATGAATGAAACCACCCTCGGCAAGGTGTCATATGAAAGGATGCACCTGAGTCCAAGAGCCAACACTATGCATACATAGAGTGTATCTCTGTCATCTGCGAAGCACTAGAAGAAGCTGCTAGGATATAATCATCATCATCAACATTCTCAAGTTGCATAACATTGATCTCTTCAATTTTAACACTGGACTTTGCAGGTACTATGCTGCGATCAAAAGACTTATCCTATACTTTGTCTTTCCCATTACCTTTGCACTTTTCATTGCGCAATTCATGGCATTATGGCCTAATATGGTCCTTTTTCCCACAATGGTGACAAGTAACATCTGCATTCCTGCCATGGGATTTGCTACGTGACTTCCCACGAGACTTGGACCGAGATTTTTGAGAATCCCGTCCACGGCCACTGCCACTGCCATGCTTTCCATACCCATCATTCCTACCTCTAACAGTCATAGCATTAGACACACGAGAGACATCCAAATTCTTATGGTTAACCTCTTCCTGCAGAAGAGCACTCTCAACATTAGATAATTTCAAGGTAGCAGTAGAGGCACATAATGCAGTGCAGAATACATCCCATGACTCATTAAGAGTACCAAGCAAGAAAAGAGGAGTGACATCCTCTGCAAAAGTGATGTCCTGTGAAGTCAAGTTCTTGAGTATAGCATGGAACTGGCTCAAGTGAGCAGATATAGTCACATTCTCCTTCATGCGCAGATCCATAAGCTGCTTCAACTAATACATCTGACTCACTGGACTTTTCTTGTCATAGAGAATTTTGATCTTTTCCCACAACTGCCATGCACTCTGTTCTTCCTCAAAGACATTGTAATGAACCTATTCTGTGAGAGACAGTACAATAGTGGACTTGCATAACTCATCAAGCTCAAGCCATTCCTCATCTGGCATAGTTGCAAGCCGATGCCCCCTTAACCTCAAAGGTTTGATATGCGATTTTTGCACCAACACCTGCCAAATCTGGCTCTTCCAATAAGAGTAATTCGTACCATCAAGTTTAGTGATGTTGAAAATAGCATGATCAATGGATGAACTCGCCATAAGGCAGGCTGGAAGACTGTAGACAATTCAAAACTGCTTGTTGTTTACTGTAGAAAATGACCAAAAAGTCACCAAAATTGAGGAATAATGGCGAAGAAAGTGGAACTAAAGCTGTTGCCCACCAAGTACCAGTGAAAGTACATCATTTCAGAGTGTTTCAGCATGAAAAATCCATGTCAGTCTATACATATATGCTTGCTGTAATAAATTTCAAATTTCAGTAAAAGAGAGCTAACAGTGCCAAAATCGGATCCCAAGGCAATCAGATACTGCCAAGACCAAAACCGGCATCATGCGGGCATATCATAAGCATATGATGGTCAATAAGCATGAATCCAACACCCAAGTATGTCATACAAACATCTGCCAGTGAGTAGGCACACCCCCCAGGCAACGGGGCAAAGTGTTCCTACCACTACTAAAACTTGATACAAGTAGGTGTTAGCTCACAAAGATACGGATCCAAAACTGAGACTTAGCTCATAAGCATACATGAACCAAGACATATGATGTATCATCCCAAAAGGTAAGAAGTCCCAAAGTCTCAAGTGTCTGTAACTGCTCAATTGCATGTAACGGCTCAATGCATAAAAGTACAACCTGCTCAATGTCTAATAAGCATTCAAGAATGCTCCCACTGGCACAAAAGCCGTATGTATGAGCTCAAGAGCTCAAGCCAAGGCAAGACACAGTGCCAATGACATAAGTCCAAGACAATACATCAATAGTACATCCTGAACATATAGGCGGTAGAGCATCCGTATGTAGCATCCATAAGCATGTAAGACATCAAGTACATCCAAGATGGAGCATCCAAATTCTTTGCAAAGTGAGCTCAAGCTCAACCAAGGATCCCGAATCAAAACCAAGCTCTATGTCGAGCCCCAAGTGTCAATACATCACCATATATGTCCGAAACATAGCCCGAAAAGCATAGGCATAAGTATACACGAGTAAAATGACTTCAGGCCAACTGTGTGTAGCAGTAATTTATTGTTCAAAACTGAGAATTTTAGCACCAAAATCAGCTCCAAATGGTTGCCAAACAATAGGCATACATTCCCCTAACATCCGGGCATCAAACGGGACCAACCGGGCATCAAATGACAATGCCAAACAAGCTGTAGCATCAAATGTCAGTGTAACAATGTCATAAACTGCATGTGGACTGTTATGACAGTTCCAAAACAGTGTTAAATCAGTCCAAATGCTATGCCAACACATCAACCATCAAAACCAAGCATCAAAGCATGTTCATATGCCCGAAATGGAGCCTTTCCAAGTGCCAATGGAGGGGCAGAGCTGCTATTGTGACTGTCAATGCTGAAGACACATATGGGAGAGCTGCGTGATTCTACAAACTTTAAATGCTGGTCCTAGGGCTGCAAAAAATGGTGGCCAAGCTTCAGAGGGGTCCAGTTAAAGCCAAGGAAGGCCTCAAACAAGCTCCAACAAGTCTTGTTCAAAGGCAAGTGAGATATGAAGCAAGGGAGCTTTAATGGTGGCTACCCCAATCTTTTTTACAGCATGTGAGACTTGAGAACTGAAGTAAACCCTGAAGAAAATGATCAAATACCTCTGATGTAATGCCTTGAAGGTGCCCAACAATGCCAAGAAGGTGCTCGGGAACCGGGGAGTGACGGGAGCTCGAAGGAGTCGGATATGGCTGCCGAAAAGGAGCCCCAATGCAAGTAGGGAGTCGATGGGATGTTGAGAATGCCACGAACCAAGCTCAAGAGTCAGAAAGAAAAGCTCTAATACTAGTTAAAAGGAGCGACGGATCGAAGGTTGGACTCGAGAGCTATGGCAGGAGAGCAAGAGCAAGAAAGGGAGAGACTAGAAATGGGAACTCCAACAGTCACAATGTGTGACCGGGCCTTCCTTTATTCAAATCGTCACTAAAAGAATAAAACCTCTTCTTTGAATCTCCCCATATCGAATTCAAGCTCAGTCTCCTCCCCCTGTCGGTCTCCTTGTTGTGCTCCTTCTTTAAAGCCCATTGCGTCAATTTCCCGGGGGGTTAGGCCGGCCTAGCAGGTATTTTCATTGCTCTTCTAGGCTTAGCCTAACCTTCGTAGGTTGGGGTGGCATCTGCAACCCTGCATGCAGAGCTCTGCATGTGATATTGAGTTTTTTCTGTACCATCCCCAATGAATCTCCTTATTCTAGGTGGGTGGTTTCCATTAGAGTGTTAATGAAGGCCTTTTGCTGGGCACTGAAGGCTGTCTGGGTGGCTTCGGCTTTGCTCTCTGCAAGGATCTTTTCTTTCTCTACTAGGGCGAGGCACTGTGCCAGTGTCTTCACCCTCTTTTCATTCTGCACTACCCATTCCTTTGCTCTCTTGTTTATCTCTTCCATGCTCTCTCCTTGCTTCTGTACCAGGGTTACGAGCTTCTACTCTTGGTCTTTCAGTTCCCTGCCCATGTTCTCTTGCTCTTTCTTTCCCAAGTGTAGTTGATTAGTCATAGACTCGATCTCCTTTTGTTGCTGCTCCATCTCCTACTTTCTCTCTTCTTCTTTGGCATTCAATTCCTCCATCATTTGCTCGATGTTGGCAGTTTTCGCCTCCAATTCCCCATGTTGCATCAGGAGGAGCTTATACTCTCTCTGTATCTGCACCAATTCCCGATTTTCATCCTCCAGCCGCTGCTTATAGCTCTCCTCCATGTCCTTCTTGGCCTTCAATTCCTGTTTGAGATCAGAGATCTCTCTTTGCTGCATGGCTATTGTGCGGGTCTTTTCGAGCTGGAATGCAGCTACCGACTCCTTTTCCGCCACCAACTCAACCACAACTATCTTCTTTTCCTCCTTAGCCTTCTCTACTTGGGAGAGTAGCTCGGCGACGTACTCGTCATAATTGGCTGGTGGCGTCACTGTTGTGTGGAATGGAGTGGTCGAGGCCTCCACTTTCTGACGTTTCTGGTCCTGTCTCTCGACTCAGCATCTGTGGCTGGTCTCTTTTGCCCCATGGCTGTGGTCTCTGTGCTCTTTCCCTGGGCCATTTCTTTATAAAATAAAATATTGCATCCATGCCACGAAGTTGGAGACCTTTGCGCTGGTGGGGATGCTAGGGGTGAGGGTGGTTGGTTCTGTGGGAGGCACCATGAGGGTAGGGATAGGGTGGATAAGGGCCTTGCCTTTGCCTTCAAGGACAACGGGCGGTGTGATTTCTGCTACCTGCGTGCTAGAACCAGGCCCTTCTTCCCTCAGCGGCCTCAAGGCTCTGAGATCATTGGCCTTGCTCTATTGCTCGATTGACCAGCGTGTAGCTTCAGCCAAGTCCTCCTCCTCCTTCCTTCTCAGTTCCTCTTCTTCCTCAGCAGCTCTTCTTTGCTTTTCTTCTTCAGTTTTCCTGCACTCTTCCTCCAATTTCTCTTTTTCTTCCTTTTCTTTCCTTTTCCTCTTCTCGGCCTCCTGTTTCGACACCTTTTTAGCCTTGTTGACTTCTTCCTTTGCCTTTTCTTCTTCCTGTTTCTTCTTCTTTTCCCTCTCCTTGGCCTCCTTGAGGGATTCTCTTTTTGCCTTCTCCAAATCCTCTTTCTCCTTCTTGCGGCCTTCATCCTAGTTCTTTTTCTTTTGTGCCATCTTCTTCTTGGGTTTCTTGGCGTGCTTTTTGCCTGATTGTTCTTCTTGTTCTTGCCCTTTCTTATCACTCTCAGTCATGTCACTAGACCTCTCTTGGTCCTGGTGAGGGGGTGACTTGTCAGGCATTTCTCCTTCTCCTTCTTTTGCACCTTGTGTCTCCTTCACTGCCTCTTGGATGAGCGCAGTCAAAATGCTTTCATAGCCGAATGAATGAGGCCTTGGATGAGGCCTTCTTTCTTTCTGTGGCCTTGGAAGCTCAGGACTCCCCACCTGTTGGTGTACTTCCTGAAGCTAGTGCTTTAGTCGCCTGGTCAATGGTTTTGCATACATATCCGTTCCAGTCAACTTCATGCAAGGTGTGAGTTGCTACATTCTCCAGCACAGACACATTGATTTGATGCATTAAGGAGTTGTAGCGCTGGCTGGAGAAGAGTGCGTGCACTAGCTTAGCTTGTAGTCTGGCTTCCGCATTAGGAATGTGCTGGATGCTGATGCCATCATTAGTTAGCACATCCTCCCTTTTCATTTTCAGCATGGCATACACATCCCTCTTCTGCTTTTTCTCTATCTTCAGCTCCAATCCCAATGCCTTCTCCACCAAGGCTGGATTTAAGTGAACCTGCACCTGTTTAGCATTTTCTCCCCTTCCCACCGTCACGGTGCTGCACTCATGATCAGGGTCGTATGTCCTGAGAAACTCCACACACTTTGTGTGGTCAGGCTCTTGCGCAAATTTCTCAAGGTACTTGGTGAGGTTGCACTGCTCGATGACCCTCTTGGCTGCTTCCTCGGCCACCACACCCTCTATGTTATGAATGGTTCGGAACTTGAGCTGGTTGTAGGTGCGGCTTTCAAGGGTGATGTGGTATTGTGTTCTTTCCTCCTCTATATGTTTATTGAATGAAAACATTAAAAGCCAATCCAATGTAGAATCTTCCCTTCAGACTTTAACTTTTGCCCTTTATTTCAAAGTTCTCATGCCATTTTTTCTGCCTCACTCGTTGTTTACGTGTTTGTGCATTTTTCTTGATTTTCCTTGGTTTTAATTTGATTCACCTTATCCCCCTCCCCTTCCAGCTCGAGAAGAATCCTTCCTAGAAGGGTAGGAGGTTGAGGGCATTCTGCAATGGGTTTAGGAGTTATCGGCGTAGGAACCAAGTATAGAAATCGGGGTTGTACTCTAACTGAGCTTCGCAGTCTAGATCAAAAGGTTGAATGCCCACGTGTGTGATGTAAGTGAGAACATCTGTTAGAAAATCATCGCAAGCGACGCAGCTAGCAATATGTAACTCTTCCTCAGTCAATAGGCAATCGAGGTAAGGATGTCCTTTGATGTGCTCTTCCATGGGTCAGCCACGAAGAGTGGTTAACACTCTATATGAGGTTGGCGCGACATAAGTGGGGTCGTACTCTGCTGTTTTGATTGCATGGCATTGCTCAGCGTTTGTTATGACTTGGCACCCTTCAACTACCCATTGCAACCTAAGAGTGTACCAGTGCCTCAAGAACGGGGATTTAGTATCACCAAGTTTTGATAATTCTGCAATTTCTTGGTCAGTGATGGCAGAAGTGGTTCGCTGATCATATTGTCAAGAATTGCGTGGTGGGGGGACTTGCTCAAGATGCTGCACCGAACACACACAGAATGCACAAGGAGAAGCTCACTCAAGAGACAAGAAGAGAGATGGAGGCCAAAACGTTTTCTTGCTGGTTTTTTCTTCTTCTTCCACACACTTTACAATGTACACAAAGTATAGATAAGATACAACAAAAAGGAAAGTGGCCTACTAAGTCAAACAATACATAACCAACTACACTAGTCGACTGGCTCTATAACTATGCTAGCTGTAAATAGGTGTAACAACCTGAATATAATAAGTAATGAGCCAATGGCTATGTGAAAGTCATAATGACCACCGACGTGCTAATTGTAGATGTGTGGACCCATCTAACCAGGCGGTCCATCATTAATGTCCGCATGTGTTGAGCTTTTCATCTCAACACTCCCCCTCAAGCTCAACTGCATCTCTGCAACTCCAAGTAAGCTTCGAAACTTTTGAAGCTTCTTTATACCCAATGCCTTCGTGAAGATGTCAGCTATCTGATCCTGTGTGGTGATATACACCAAGTCAATCTCACCTGCTAGTACCTTCTCTCTCACAAAGTGGTAGTGTACCTCAATATGTTTTGTCTTGGCATGGAACATAGGGTTCCTAGCCAACTGTATACTGCTCATGTTGTCACAATAAATGACAAATGGACCTTCCACCTGTACATCTAAATCAGCCAATAACTTTTGCAGCCATACTGCCTCACATGCTGCAAGAACAACACCTCTATACTCAGCCTCTATACTTGACAAAGCAACTGTAGATTGCTTTTTGCTGCTCCAAGTAACTGTTGCACTACCAAGAGAGAACATGTATCCGCTGGTAGATCTTCTATCAGACATACTACCAGCCCAATCTGCATCTGTGTATCCAAACACCTCTACATCTGTATCTGCCTCATAGAAAAGTCCATAATGTAATGTGGACTTCACATATCTCAATATGCGTCTGACTGCATCCAAATGTGGCTTTCTAGGTACTTGCATAAACTGACTCACAAGATCGATAGCGTAGCTCAAGTCTGGCCTTGTAATGGTCATGTAGATCAAACTCCCCACTATCCTCCTGAACATAGTAGGGTTTTCTATCTCATCCCCAACATCAGCACTCAGCTTTACATTCTGCTCCAACGGGTCTGAAAGTGGTTTGCATGCTGTCATACCATACTTGGACAACATATCCAAGCCATACTATCTTTGGAACAGCCATATACCATCATCACATCTGATCACCTCAATGCCAAGAAAGTACCTTAGCTCACCTAAATCCTTCATCTCAAACTTCTTCTTCAAAAAGTCCTTGACTTCAGCAATCCCACTATCACTATCACCTGTAATAATCAAGTCATCCACATAGATGACTATGATGACCAAACCTGCATCTCCCTTTCTCACATAAAGTGAGTGATCAGCATCAGAAACATAAAAGCCAAAATTGACAAGATACTCTCTGATCTTGTCAGACCATGCTTTAGGTGCTTGCTTGAGCACGTAGAGCACCTGCCTCAACTTGCACACATACGTGGGATGCTCTAAATATTCATAACCTGTTGGCTGATCCATATACACTTCTTTCTGCAAATCACCATGCAAGAAGACATTCTTCACATCTATTTGCTGCAACCTCCAACCTTTGGCTGCTGCCAAAGCAATCACACATTTGACAGTTGCCATCCTAGCAACTGGACTGAAGGTTTCATCATAATCTATGCCATATGCCTGGGCATAGCCTTTTGCAACCAGTCTAGCTTTGTACCTACTAATAGAACCATCTGCATTGTGCTTAATCTTATAAACCCACTTACATCCAATAGCTTTCTTGCCCTTTGGCAATGATACTAGATCCCAAGTCTTATTGGCCTCTAATGCAGCCATCTCCTCATCCATTGCTGCATCCCAATGAGTATGACCAACAACATCCTCAAAACAAGTGGGCTCAACATCCTCAACTAGTTTCACCATATAAGCATAATGGTGAGCTGCATAACCTTCAAAACCAAATCTTTTAATAGGGTATCTGACCCTGCTAGATCTGCATACCACCGGATGACAGAAGGAATGCCAAGCTCATCATCCAAGCTCTCTGAGCCAATGGAGTCTCCATTAAGAACTGCATCAATGCCATCTGACACTTTATTCTTTCCTTTGTCTTTACTTGTAGTGCTACTAGATACACCTGAAGATGTAGAGATACTCCTTAGTCTCCCAGACCAAGGACTCTTGATTCGGAGGTAGCATCTTCTAGGTGATTAGTAAGCTTCTCTTGCAGAATGGGATCAGTAGCCTTAAGGAATAATTCAATCATCTGACCTTTCATACTTTGTTGGTCTTCAGTATCAAGTTGTCCAAATTTACTTTCAAGTTCATGGTATAAAACTGTTGCATCTAAACCTTTGTTGGGTTTCTCAACCCAATCAATGAAACTTTTCTTCGTCATTAGGCTAGAGTCTTCTAAGAAGAATTCTTTATGTAGGGATTTTTTGAATGCATCCCAATCTGCATCTTGCTAAAAAAGACCATGGATTCTCTCTTAAAGACCATGCTTGGCTAGTTTGGTTTAGGTGGTAAAAGTAAAGCCATAGGCTTAACCTTCTTTACAACTATTTTGTACTTTGTATCCACCCTTACTTCAGCCCTGTTTTGTAGCCCATAACATTCATGCTCAGCAAACTCTTGAATGACTTCATATACCTCTAAAGTGTCAACATAAATAACCTCTTTTTCTGCCATTTTTTAACATTAATTGCCGCAGAAATTTCAGCCACTATATCAACACCAATCAGCCTTGAAAACAGCCCTAAAATACCTTCATTTGTAGCCATCAAACCATATGTCTTCAGCTCTTTTTTAGCCCATCCTACATATTTCTTTTTAGCTGTGCACATGGCTGAAATATTCTTAAAACTACAAAGACTACATGCTGTCCGTTCTTGCAATCTAGACACAAACATAGTTTCCCCCTTTCTTGGAGGCATAATTATCTTTCTAGAGGCTCATCATCCAATGCATCACCACTAGATGCATACCAACTGCTCATTTCATCAAAGATGACATCCCTGCTCACTCTGAACTTACATGTGACAGGGTTATAACAACGATACCCTTTCTGCTCTAAAGAGTATCTAATAAAGACACATTTTTCTGCCTTTGGATCAAGCTTCTTCCGTAGCTCATCTGGCACATGAACATATGCAACACAACCAAATACCTTCAAGTGTGATACATCAAGCTTCTTGCCAGTAAAGCATTCTTCAGGAGTCACCCCATGAACTACAGCTGTGGGAGTTCTGTTCATAATATAAACAACAGTATGAACAGCCTCAGACAAAAAATGCTTAGGCATATTCTTTTCAGCCATCAAGGCACGTGCAACTTCTGCAATATGCCTGTTTTTCCTTTCTGCAACCCCATTTTGCTGTGGGGTATACCTGGATGTGAACTGTCTCTTTATCCCATGAGACCTCAAAAAATCACTGAACTCATTCGAGAGGTACTCTCCTCCTCCATCTAACTTCAAGCACTTTACTTTCAAGCCTGTTTCTCTTTCAACTGCAGCCTTGAAAGTTCTAAAGTGTTCAAATGCTTCACTCTTTTTCTTCATAAAATATACCCATAGCTTTCTAGAACAATCATCAATAAATGTGACAAAGTATGAACTGCCTCCAAGAGATACATTTTTGTTGAGTGTTGAAATGACTTGTTTTTTTGGCTGATTTTTGTTGTTTTTGAGAGCTGAATGGTTGATTTTATGAGATGATTGATTGGTTTGGAAGTGGTTTGAGAGTGTTTTGGATGATATTGATTGTGTTTTGGAAGTTCATGATGTTTATTAGTGGAGATATGAGGTTCTGTGATGTTCTGAGAGGTTCTGATTGGTTCTATATACCTTCTGTATAGCTTCTGTTTTGTTCTGATTGTCTTCTGTAAGGAGGGACGGAGTATTGATTGATGAAGATTGAGATCTTGTGAAAGCTTATTGAATGGTTTTTGAGAGTTTGGAATGGTTTGAGTATGAGTTATGAGGTTTTGATAACCTTCTGTAACCTTCTGTAGGTCTTCTGTAGAGCTTCTGTCTCTGTTCTGTTCTGTACTATAGCTGTTCTGGTACTGTTTTGTAGACTGTTCTGTATGTGTTCTGTTGGATGAGAGTGTAGCTTGGAAAAGTTTTCTAGCCTTGGAAAGAGGTGAATACAAGTGCAAAAGAGCTGAAAGAAGTAGCTGCTGAAGACTCAAGTGAAGATTGGAGTGAAGTGACAGTAGTGAGCTATGAAAGAACACTGTAGTTGCTCTGGTGACTCTTCATATCAAACATACCTCTTGGCAGGGGTATCCACGACCTAAAAAGGATTATTGAGAGTGATTTTTGAGAGATTGTAGTGAGGAGATGATGTATTATTGATGGAGAGAGAGAGAGAGAGTCAGAGATAGTCGAATCTATTGAAACAGAGTGATTGTATATGAGAGATTGAGAGAGAAGACTATGAAGATATTGAAGATGAATACTATGTGATGCATTTCCATTCAAAGATGGTGTATTCCTTTGCTTTCTTTGTTCTATTGATGGATTTTGTGAAGATATTGAAGAATATGGTTGATTCTATCAAATCCGTGGGAGATCTACATGATGCTGCATGAAGATTTGTTGTGCCTGGTGTTCTTTTCTTCATTGTGATCATATAAAACATAATAAACAAACTTGTTGATGTTACAAGATAGATTTTCTTGCAAGAGAATTCCCTTTTCCTTGGTGTTCCTCTTGGGGCTCCATGTTTTTGGTGCGCAGCCGGGGAAACTTGCCATCAACAAGCACGAGAAGAGGCTGAAAATGAAGGAAATGGCATTGCCAAGAAGAGAAGAATTCAATGGATGTTTGTAAAGTTCCTTCTTCCACTAAAGAGTTGGAATTTCTCATAATCAGAGCCACTTTCCATAAGAAGTTCATCCCACAATGGCAGAAACACATCACCATCATGATGCATGCTCTATGTGGTGGACAGTTTCCTCTTTCTGTTGAAGTAGCAGAAACTTGCATCTTGGTGGCAAACTGTTTGGGAACAAACTGAAGAGCAGAAACAGAGAGAATGACCATCCATGGAAGATTTGGCATTCATTGAGAAGTTTCCAGACATCATCAAGTGGGAGATTGTGAAGAAGCTTCAGTAGTCTTGGTCTGTGGAGGTTCACAGAGACAAGAAGGAAAAGAGTTGGAATTTGTTCGTAGATGCTCAACAGCAAGATATGTGGGATGCTTGGTGCACTGATAATCTTCTGTTTGTTCAATTAGCAACCCACTGGAAGTTGGTAGACAGAGTGTTCTTTACAACGTACACTGTTGAAACCATCAGAAGCTGGCATTACTATGATGATGGCACTACCACAATGCTCAGACGTATGCATTTTGACACCTTCAGAAGGCTTTTTGAAGCCAGAGCAAGGACGGATTGGTTCAAAGGAACCTTGACCTTGGGAAGAGGAACCAATAAAGTGGTGTTGAAGCTATATGGTGCTCAAAAAGGACATGGATCCACCTCCTTGGAATTATCTTCTGACTCCCCTAATGAGGCTACAGATGGAACATCAGTAGACGAAGATGCTGTCAAACAGATCCTTCCTAAGAAAACAGTGGCATGTTCCTTAACAGTGGATACTGTAAGCCGACTCCCAAAAGATGCAAAGCCATTATCAATGGGAGAATACTTCCTGCCTGAATCAGGAACGACTTCCGAAATCACTTCTAACAGTGAGATAGAAGCATGGATGTACTGCTCTCCCTGTTACATGGCCATAGCAGAGCCAAACACAGAGGCATAAGATGAAATAGAGAACCTGTTCTTCTTTTACAGAGCTCCTACAGAGACAGAAGCAGAAACAGAGCCAGAAGCAGAAACAGAGCCAGAAGCATAGACAGAGCCAGAGGCAGAAGAGGATGGATATGATATGGACGAAGAAGGTTATGAAAGCGAGACGGAAGAGTTTATTCCACCCGAAGAGGATATATATGAAGAAGAAGTTCCAGAAGCATCAGAAGCAGACGAGCTCATGCTATGGGACAGAATGGCGATGGTACCATTTGGTCTGGTAAATGGATCTTCTCATATGCAAAATCTTTTTAAGAAATGGGTTAAGAAGAACAAGCCGTATTTCAGCAGTGGCTCTTGCCGTCCTCAACCATCCTTGCCAAAGAAAGATGATGATGATGCACCGTGCCAACAAGCACCAGTCCCACAAACCCAACATAAATCAGAGGGTCCCTGTTATGTGACGTTCTTGGATGTGTTATCAGAAGATGAGTCTTCAAGCCAAGAGGTAACTAATCGTGAAATCAAACCCGAAATGGCTCTAATCCCATTTCAACATCTCAAGGAGCACCCTAAGTCTTCCCCAAAAGAAGAAGTTGGTTCTAGTGGGACATCAGAAGAGGACACCACTCCCTTGAAGGAGTCGGATCTGTACCCAGAAGCAGTCCGTGGGACCTTCATCCGTGAAGTAGAAGGTGAAAGGCAGTTAACCTTTGTGGATGCAGAAGGCACTGAACGCCACTTGAAGGTGGGTAGCAGCCTCCCAGAAGAGGAGTTGTCAACCTTGTATAACTTGTTGAAAGAAAATTTGGACGTGTTGGCGTGGTCCTACAAAGACCTAAAGGGGATTGATCCCACAATATGTCAACATCATATTGACTTGGAGCCTGATGCCAAGCCAGTAGGGCAACGACAGAGGTGAATGAACCCGAATTATTTCACATTGGTAAAAGCAGAGCTGTTGAAGCTTCTGGAAGCCGAGTTCATCTATCCAGTGGCAAATAGTGAATGGGTTTCACCCATTGTGGTTGTACCCAAGAAGAATGGCAAATTGCGAATATGTGTGGATTTCTGCAAGCTCAATTCCAAGACAAAGAAGGATCACTTTCTGATTCCTTTCACAGACCAACTGTTGGACACAGTGGCAGGACATGAGCTTTACTCCCTTTTGGATGGATTTAGCGGATACAACCAAGTCCAAATCGTAGAAGAAGACCAATCCAAAACAACTTTTACCACAGAATGGGAGACCTACGCTTACCGAGTGATGCCGTTTGGGCTCTGTAATGCCCCTGCTACCTTCCAGTGAGTCATGATGGCCGCATTCCAAAATCATCTGCACGACTTTATTGAGGTATATTTGATGCGCAGATCGGTCGCAGTATGCTCACGTAGTGAATCCCGGAAGGTCCCCAAGAACAATGAACTCTACCTTTTTGACAAAAAACAATGTAAAAAGCATCGACAAGAGCAAGAGACCAATTGGGTTCAATCTCCCCCCATGCCTTGTGTGAGCGCTTCACAAAGCATGTATTTTATGTATATTTCCATCTTCATGCTCAATAATAGCCCAATTTACAAAAATATGACAAGCTTTTAGCTTTTGAGTTTGCTTTTACAAAAATAGGAAATAAAGCTAATGGACGGTGCCCGTAGAGTCTGGCACGCCCAATCTAAATGTCCAAATAGAAATAACATATCCGTGCGCATAGATGCATACAAAATAATAATAAATAATCGATGCCTCAATAGACATAACAAAATATAGGCGTGGCGCCTATCAAAATATAATCCATAGGTCGAATACTCGCTAGACTCCAATGCTTTCCTCCGCCACTGCTGCTATCTCTACACATCAACTGAAGCATTCACAATCGTTAGTAAAATAATACAATTAAACCGACAAAAGTGAATACCTAGCAGTCTTCAGCTACATAAATAAATCAACTGGTTAGAAATAAATCCTAACCTTAATTTATTACGAGTGCGCACTCTAAACTCATAAATGTTTATTAATTTAATATGCATTTTGCGGAATCACCCGCTATGGAATCACCCATGTACACACTAAATTAATGAAATGCCCGAAAAGGACAGGCGTCCCCATCAACTTCTCGCACAAAGAATCCACTTTGTGTATGAGCCCCGGTCATCTAAGTTTACGGAATCCACCGTAAAACCTCACGGAATCCACCGTGGAATATGCCTCCTGGCATCATACCCCCGGGATGGGATAGCAATTGACCTCAATTGCTATTAGCTCAATGTGGAGCTAATAGAGTGGGGAAAGCATTTAAGTCTCTAGCGTGCATCCATTGTGCTTCCTCTACAGGATGGTTCTTAAATTTAACTAGATATCTAGAATACCTTCGGCCAATTCTAGTGGTCATAAAGTCAGTGTCTATGATAGCTTCTGGTTCAAGTATTTCAGTCTCTTCCTCTAATAAAGGTGGGTTTTCATAAACAGGGTGGATAGGTAATTGGCCTCTAAATGGTCTCAATAAACTAATGTGAAATGTATTGTGGATTTTCCAATAATATGGTAATTCTAACTTGAATGCATTATCATTAATTTTATGAATGATTCTAAATGGTCCATAGAATCTGGGAGCTAATTTGACAACTGGATGTCTATCTACACTTTGCAGTCTACGTTTTTCTATTCTCAGCCAAACATAATCATCAACTTTGAAATTCATGGCTTGTCTTTTCTTGTTGGCTTGTTTGGTATATGATTGCTGGGCTTTAGCAATCATATCCTTAACCTCATCAAAAATACTGTTATGCATACTAGCAATATCATCAGCACTCTGAATTCTATTAGACAAAGATGCAACAGGTGTAGACAATCTATATCCATAAATGACTTCAAACGGTGCTTTCTTTGTAGATATGTGCGGTGTATTGTTATATGCAAACTGTAATAAATGCAAATGAGTGTCCCATGTCTGAGGTTTAGAGATAGTATATGCACGTAAAAGATCTAGAATGGTGCTGTTTGTGGCTTCTGTTTTTCCATTAGTTTCTGGATGAAATGCAGATGAGAAATCAATCTTTGTGCCTAGATTAGCAAACAGTGTAATCCAAAAATTGTTACAAAATCTAGAATCACGATTTGAAATGATAACTTTGGGCAATCCATGGTTAGTAAAAACAGTTTTCAAAAATAACTGTGCTGCCTGTGATGCTGTTAAAGTTTTCTTACATGGAATAAAATATGCTTGCTTACTAAATCTATCTACAACTGTCCAAATCATGTCATGGTTAGATTTAGTATTTGGTAAACCAGTAATGAAATCCATAGAAAATTGTTCCCAAGGTTTAGATGGAATAGACAAAGGCATTAGTAATCCATACGGTTTACCATGATGTCTCTTAACTCTTTGACAAATCAAACATTCAGAAACGAAATTAGATACATTTGCATCCATATGCGGCCAATAAAAATCTTCAATTAACATACGTAATGTAGATATGATACCTCTATGACCTTGATATGGGGGACAATGAATTTCATTCAAAACAAAAGATCGGAATGGAATAGTAACACACAGTCTCTTTTCATAAAACATAAATCCATCATTATATGACAATGAATCAACATGAATGAAATTATTTTGTACTAATTTATTCCAATCAGAATGAAAAGTAATATCCTGGTGATATGTATCTTTCATAGCAATCAAAGAATCAAAAGATATGATAGAAATATTATGAATTGCAGGTCTTCTACTCAATGCATCAGCAACTACATTTTCTTTTCCAGGTTGGTATTGAATGATAGGATGAAAACTTTGAATGAAGGAAGCCCATTTGATATAACGGTCAGAAATTTGGGGTTGGGTAAGTAAATGTCTAATGCTTTGCTGGTCAGTCTTTATCATGAATTCTGAACCCATTAAGTAGTGTTTCCACTGTCTTAATGCTTGTACAACTGCTAATAGTTCTTTGTCATAAGTGGAATATTTCAGCTCAGAGGGTTTTAGCTTACAACTAGAATATGCTATAGGATGATTGTCTTGCATTAGTACGGCTCCTATTCCTGATCCGCTAGCATCAGTCACAACTAGAAAGAATGGTATATTAAAGTCAGGCAACTGTAAAACAGGGGCATTGGTTAATTCATGTTTCAGTAAGTCAAAGGATTTCTGTTGATTTTCGGTCCATTGATAAACAATTCCTTTCTTGAGAAGTTTGGTTAATGGTAAAGCAAGTAATGAAAAATTACGTATAAACTTCCTATAGAAACTAGCAAGAGCAAGGAATGAGCGTAACTCATGCACGTTTTTAGGAACAGACCAATTCAATATTGCTTCAATTTTCTTAGGATCAACTTTAATTCCTTCAGATGATACAATATGACCTAAATACTCAATTTCTGTCTTAAAGAATTCACTCTTTTCAGGATTTGCAAACAGTTGATTTTCTTTCAATAATTGAAAAACTAATGACAAATGCTCATAATGCTCTTTCTCATTTTGACTAAACACCAAAATATCATCAAAGAAAACAATCACACAGTACTGATATTTTAAAAAGATACGGTTCATCATTCTACTAAAGGTGGCAGGTGCATTAGTCAATCCGAATGGCATGACTAAAAATTCGTAGTGACCAAACTGTGTTCTGAATGCAGTCTTAAATATGTCAGATTTATCTAGCCTCACCTGATGATATCCAGACTTAAGGTCAATTTTACTAAATATAGAAGATCCTTGCAGTTTGTCCATAAGGTCATCAACTCTAGGTATAGGATACCTATTCTTTACAGTGATCTTATTTAAAGCTCGGTAGTCAATACACATACGATAGGTATTATTCTTTTTCTTGACTAAGAGTACAGGTGCACCGAATGGAGAACTGCTAGGTCGAATTAAACCTCTATTTAGTAATTCCTCAACTTGACTCTGGATTTCTTTTTGCTCTATCTGGTTGTGCCTATATGGTGCTTTGCAAGGTGGTTGTGTGCCAGGGATCAAATCAATCTTATGGTCTTCTGGACGTGAAGGAGGTAAACCTGGTGGTAGGTCTTTTGCAAAACAGTCCTTAAAATATGCAAGAAATTCCTTATGCCTAGGGTGCATATGATTTTCCTTTGCTTGCAATTCATTCACCCAAATGAGATATGATTTACTACTCTTGCGTAATGCACGTTTTTCTTGAGTATGCGAAAACAGTGGAAAAACATTAGATGCATGCATACCATATAATGTAATAGATTTTCCTTGAAAATTAATATTCATTGTGTGTGTGTAATAATCTATATCTGGGTTATGCTGGTGTCGCCAAGGCATTCCTAAAATAATGTCACTTGACTGTAATGGAACAACTAAGAAATTTCTTCTTTCAATGTATGAACCAATTTGAATCTCTAAATCTTGGACTTCCTGTGTACCATTATACCTAGTACCTAAAAATGCAGCTTTTATGCGATAATGCGTAGGTACAGTCTGTAATTTCAATTCCTTTACCAATTTTGTTGAAATAAAATCATGAGTACTACCGTCATCATGCAAGATAGTCTTTTCCTTTCCATGCACCAAACATTTCATAGTCAATAATGAATATGGAGTATGCATACTTGGTAAAGTGTCGGGAGTAGTAGTAGTGTCGTCTTCATCTTCAGTGAAATCAGGCATATCCTCAGGTTCATCTTTGTCCATGGCTCCAAGATAGTTGATATGTGCTGGTGGCTTCTTTGAATGACAATTTGCTGCGAGATGTCCAGGCTGGTGACATTTATAGCATACTATTGGCTTGGCTTTGGTTACATTATTTGCAATGGCTGGAAGTCTGGGTACATTTGGATTTGCTTGTGGAATAGGCTTAGGATTTGGATTGACATTGGATGGTAATGCAGGTGGTTTAGCCCAATTCTTGCGAAAAGATGATGAAGAGAAACGACCTGGATTAAACCTCCTAAAATTGGAATTGAATTGTTTAGATCCATAATTACCATTGGCTTGGAATTGCTGTGGTCGTTTGTCTCTACCGCATAACTTATCTTCAGTGTCGTGAGCTAGTGAGATGGCGTCTTCAAGGGTAGCAGGCTTGAACATGTTCACTTCAGCGTAGTAATGCCCAAGAAGTCCAGACATATACTTCCGCTTATGTGTCGTCTCTGGTACGTCTTCAAACATGCGTAGCTGTAGGAGTGCATTCCAAAAACGCTCTGTATACTGTGGTATAGGCTCACGATCCCGTTGTTGAAGTAGATCCCATTGCTTGATAGCCTTCTCATGAAATTGCGGTGGAAGGAAATTCTGCATGAACTTCTTCCTGAAATCTTCCCAAGTAGCAGGACATTCTATGCTCTTGCGTACTACAGTCCACCAAAGTGATGCTCTATCTACCAAATGATTAGTAACACACTTGATTTTATCTTTTTCTGGATAGGTTTCCTCATGGAAATAGTCAAAAACTGGCTAATGAATGATAAAACAGTCTTTCCTTCTCGTATGCCATTGAAAGTGCGAAATTTGAAACTTCGTTTACTTATCTTTGATTCCTTGTGAATGGTTTGAGCTTCAAGAGTGGCGTCGATGGTACGTCGAATCAAATCTTCAGCTTGAGGTTCTTCTTTATCGGTAGACGCTCTTTGTAATTTTGTCAATTGCGCTTGCAATGCTTGCCTAGCCTTTCGTTCTTCTTCCAATTGCATCATGATTAGGTCTAACTTTTGCTCCATGGTAGGCTCAGGTAGGTCCTCTTTAGCCATAGGATCATCCATATGTGGTTCCGTCATCCTGTAAAACTCAAAAGACCTTTCTCACTCAAAATCAGGTTAGCGGGATGAGCGTAGCTCAAATTCGGGGTTACAAGGCTATGTGTTTTTGGGTATTTCTTTCTCAATCTTCAGAAAATCTGCGATTTTTCCTTCTTCATATGCTGAAAATTCTTCAGCGAACCTATGTATGGGTAGAATACTTTGCCACGAACAACTTTGCAGTTCAGAATTTCTGCGCAGGAACAACCCTTCTAGGAGTTTTGAGCACTAGTCAGTTCTGACTCCAGTTGACTAGTCTGACTTGCAGAGTTGCAGACTTAGCTGACTTGCAGAGTTGCAGACTTAGCCGACTTAGTGAACTTGCAGGACTTGATCACAGTCGACTTGCAGAACTTGATTTCTGGTGCGCAGGACCTGAAGTTTGTTGACTTGCTGGAGTTAAGAGCTTTGAATGACTTAGCTTAGTTATGGAACTTATGGCTTACTAAGCCAAATGTGATTTTCTGGTATCACGGTATGTTGACGACGTGATTGAACTCGGCGAGATTATACTGACGCCGCCCGAGATGAATTTTTGAGATTAAGCTTATTAAAGCTTAACTAAGCTTTAATACTTTTGATTTTTTTTAAGCTTTTAGGCTTGTAATGATGAAACTTAGCTCTGGTTTTTGACGACTTGATGAAGGAGATGAATGCGTGGTCCACCGCATGTACAGCCTGGTTCTTCGCGATCTGAGAGTAGAAACAGGGGTTCTTGATCGCCAGAAGTCTGTCTGTATCGACGGTTCGCGACGAGATTGACTGTAGAGCCCGATCGTTCCAGGAGCTCCGCCTTCGCACGAGATGGGTAGCGATTGGAAGCTCTTGATCTCAGCTCCGCTCTGATACCACTGGTGCGCAGATCGGTCGCAGTATGCTCACGTAGTGAATCCCGGAAGGTCCCCAAGAACAATGAACTCTACCTTTTTGCACAAAAAACAATGTAAAAAGCATGAACGACAAGAGCAAGAGACCAATTGGGTTCAATCTCCCCCCATGCCTTGTGTGAGCGCTTCACAAAGCATGTATTTTATGTATATTTCCATCTTCATGCTCAATAATAGCCCAATTTACAAAAATATGACAAGCTTTTAGCTTTTGAGTTTGCTTTTACAAAAATAGGAAATAAAGCTAATGGATGGTGCCCGTAGAGTCTGGCACGCCCAATCTCAATGTCCAAATAGAAATAACATATCTGTGCGCATAGGCGCATACAAAATAATAATAAATAATCGATGCCTCAATAGACATAACAAAATATAGGCGTGGCGCCTATCAAAATATAATCCATAGGTCGAATACTCGCTAGACTCCAATGCTTTCCTCCGCCACTGCTGCTATCTCTACACATCAACTGAAGCATTCACAATCGTTAGTAAAATAATACAATTAAACCGACAAAAGTGAATACCTAGCAGTCTTCAGCTACATAAATAAATCAATTGGTTAGAAATAAATCCTAACCTTAATTTATTACGAGTGCGCACTCTAAACTCATAAACGTTTATTAATTTAATATGCATTTTGCGGAATCACCCGCTATGGAATCACCCATGTACACACTAAATTAATGAAACGCCCGAAAAGGACAGGCGTCCCCATCAACTTCTCGCACAAAGAATCCACTTTGTGTATGAGCCCCGGTCATCTAAGTTTATGGAATCCACCGTAAAACCTCACGGAATCCACCGTGGAATATGCCTCCTGGCATCAATATTTGGATGACTTCTGTGTCTATAGTTTGATCAGTGAATACTGGGGACATTTGGAACAATGCTTTGACAGAGGACTATGGGATTTCCCTCAACCCCGACAAATGCATCTTTGGGGTCTCTTCTGGAGTTCTGTTGGGCCACATTGTCTCTGCACAAGGGATATCAACAGACCCTGCAAAGATCGAAAAGATAACAGCTCTGATAGCACCCACCAACCTCAAAAAATTGAGGGGATTCCTAGGCCATGTGGGCTATTACAGAAGATTCATAGCCCATTTTGCAACAAAGGCAACCTCCTTGCACAAGCTTATGAGGAAAGATGCAGAGTTTACTTGGACGGAAGAATGTGACAAATCCTTCAACACTCTAAAGCAGTGTCTGATTGAGGCACCCATTTTGCAACCTCCTGATTCGACGAAGGAGTTCCATGTACACACTGATGCATCCATTGAAGGCTTAGGCGCTGTCCTATGCCAAAAGGGCTCCTCTCAGCTGGATCAACCGATCTATTACGCAAGCCGGAAAGTCACTGATAGGGAACGGAACTATACAGTGACAGAGCTGGAGTGCTTGGCAATGGTGTTTGCCCTAGAGAAGTTCCGCCACTACCTCCTATCTACCCACTTTAAATTTTATATGGATCACGAGGCCCTGCCCTTCCTGATGAACAAAGCAGATGTGAAAGGATGAATGATGAGATGGCTCCTTCTATTCCAGGAATTCGACTTTGAGGTAATTACCAAACCTGGTCATTCCCATGTTCTGGCTGATCATCTGTTGCGTATCCCACAAACTGCAGACGAGGAGCAAGATGATCCAGACCTCCCTGATGCTTCCCTCTTCCTGGTAGAAACTGTAACTCCCTGGTATGCAGACATTGCCAATCTGCTGGCATCCCAATAGTACCCTCCTGGCATTTCTAGTCGGGAGAGGAAGAAGCTTATGTTAGAATCAGCCCCCTACACCCTGCTAGGCGGTGCACTGTACAAGAAAGGCAAAGATGAAGTGCTTAGAAGATGTGTTGCAGGAGATGAGATTGGGATTGTTCTGAAGGCTTGCCATGACGAGCCATGTGGGGGCCACTTTGCAGGAGAAGCTACAGCCAGGAAGGCTCTGCTAGCAGGATACTGGTGGCCTACCATTCATAAGGATTCCTATGATTACTGTAAAAGATGTGATGCTTGTCAGTGAATGGGGAAACCCACCAAGACAAGTGCTATGCCACTGCAGCCTATTCTTCCTTTGAAGCCGTTTGAGAAGTGGGGCATCGACTTCGTAGGCCCGATCGATCCTCCTACCAAAAGGAAACAGAACCGATACATCCTCGTATGTACGGATTATGTTACAAAGTGGTGTGAAGCTAAAACCCTAAAGCGGGACGATGGTAACAGCGTGGCCCTATTCATGTACAAGAATATCATCACCCGTTTTGGCAGTCCCTTAGAGCTGGTAAGTGACAGAGGCACTCATTTCATTAATAAAGTCATGGAAGAGTTGACAGAGTTGTATAAGATCCGCCACCGCAAGTCTACTCCTTATTACCCCAGAGCCAACGGCCAAGTGGAAGTCACCAATCACATCCTCTACTCGATTCTGACAAGAACGATTGCCGCACATCGTCATGATTGGGATGATCGACTTACAGAGGCCCTCTGGGCATACAGAACCTCCCATAAAGCAGCAACAGGACAGACACCCTTTCAGCTGGTGTATGGTACAAAAGTTGTTTTCCCTGTTGAACTGGAATTACCCTCTTTGAGAGTGGCTATCAAAGAGCGTTTGGGGGACGATGATTCACTACAACGCCATCTCCTGCACCTGGAATGTTTGGACGAAACTCGCAGGATGGCTCTACAGTGCATGGAAGCCACGCAAGCTCGACGCAAGGCTTACCATGACAGCTTCATCAAGCACAAGGAGTTCAAAGAAGGTGATTTGGTCCTAGCCTATGATTCACGATTTGGCAAGTTTCCTGGCAAGCTCCAATAGCGGTGGATGGGCCCATATAAGGTACTTGTTGTCAACCCTAATGGCTCTGTCCAAGTGTAGACCATTGATGCCTCTAATGATCCCTTCCTGATCAATGGATATCGCTTGAAGAAGTACTTCCCTCCTTGGGGATCTTGACAATCATGGTCACCTGATCCTTTCCCTCGTTGGCGTGGCACTATCATTCTTATGATGCTACTTCTGATAGCCGTTCTCCAGCTACTTCTGATGAGGTGGATGCAACCCTCTGTCCCCTCAACCCCACCTTCCAGTCTTGATCTTTTATCCTCTATTTTCCACCAGCGACAGTGGCGAGGTTGGTTCTGACAAATGGTATTTCTATCATTCCCTTGCTTAATTCGAAGAAAAAAAAAAGAAAAAAAAAAGAGAAAAAAAATATACATATCGGTCATGGGAGAAAAGGACTTAGGTCCCTGTCATGCCAACCTATTCTTCGAGAAAAGGTGGAAACACCCTCGGGAGTAGGAGAAAAAGAAAAGAGAAAAAAAAAAGAAAAACAAATCTGTTATGAGAGAAAAGGAAGCAATTCCCTGTCATAGCAGGCCTCGTTCCAAGAAAAGGTGGTAAACATCCTTGGGTGAGAAGCTGGCTGTGAAAAAGGTGGTAACACCCAGCAGTCCAGAAAGTGGATTCATTAATTGATATCCCTAGGATCCAGTTCCGAAGCTGCCTCCCTTGGTACGCTGTGTCCTGGGTCTCTCTGCAAGAGCGTCTAATTGTCCTCTAGCAGATGACATGTCCTATTCAACACAATGTTCGATTTGATGGCTACCTCCCTGGGTACGCCTCTTCAACAACTGACGACGTGATCTTCATCGATAAATAATCGATTGACGGGAGCTTTCATCCTAATCGGATGGGGACGTGAGTATGGGTTTCCCTCTATAATTATCAACCGAGAGTGAGACAGAGGGTGGGCCGAGAGACCAGTCTTTTCCTTTCAAATCAACTGAGAGGTGAGAAGTGTGAATGAAGTGTTGCACGCACGGGATGGGCCTCTCAATGCACAAAGCACAATTTGTTTCTGTGCACTGCACCATAAGGTTCCCTGGCCTTCCTTCTCGCACCGTATGTCGGCACAGGGTGGGATGCACAGTTGCACCATCCAATGCGCACAAGGCATACAACCTTTGCACAAGTGACCGTGAGGATTACATCAATGGGTTTCAGGAAATGGCTGCTCTCCTGTATCTATCAACTGAGAGTGAGACAGGGCTGAGTGTGACTGGAGTTTCTTCAATCAATTACCGAGAGGTGAGATTGAGGGACGTTACGACATTTGGTATCAGGTATGTTCTCGTTTCCCTATGCACCCACGGGATGGGTCTCTACCGTCTTCACAAGACACGTCACCTTGTTCTGTACACTGCACTGTAAGGCTCCCTTTCCTTCCTCCTTGCACTTATGCCAGACGGGTTCGACGCACTAATGCACCATCAATTGTGCACCCTGGCATACTCCCTCTGCACCATTCCCCTTGTCGATTTCCTAACCTGGGTATGCGATATGAGTTTCAATCCTTATTCCTCGAGTGATATTAGTCATGGGGCAAGTGACAGTTCTTTCATTTCATTTGAGTGACTGTGAGTTGAGTGTAGCATCCCTCATCATCGACAAATTTCCTGCAATTCCTTCAACCAGCTACCTCCCTGGTGCTTCCGCGTGGTCCCTGCCGTGAAGGACGTGTGCTGTGAAGATGCCTTGGTACCTCCAGCAGCCGACAACAATACAGGACGTGCCATTGACAATCAACCTTGATCCTCAACAAAATGGGCCAAGTTTTTCTAACCCTACACCTTCTGTTTCTCGGTGATGTTCATGTCTTATGTTCGGGGACGTTAGTGGATGGTCTATGGCGTGGTCCTAGGTCTGTGTTGCTCGGTTAACCCTGTCCGTTAAGGTCTTAAGTGTGGGGATACGTCCTTGCGCTTCTACATTGCATATCCTTTTGCATATGCCTCAACCTGCTAATGCATCTATGCCATGCCTTGCTTTTACCCTAATGGGGTCCCTTTCCACCTACCCGTTTATGTTCCACCCCCCCTCGGGGCTGTTCCCTTACAGTTTTCCTTCACTCCCTGATTTTGAGGTCCTGCCATGTGCACGCATCCTACGTTCACCGAAGTCCAAATCTAACCTTATAGCCTTGTTCCTTCCTCTGAATTGACCATTTTTCCTTTTTACCTACCCTTGTTCCGATGCACGATTTTCGAGTTATTAATTTTTGAAGCATTTTGAGCAAATTAGACGGTTTTCCATGCAAACGTGCTTTTCTTGCTTCAGAACCGTGATCTGACATCATAGCCCTGACAATCACTTTTCCCCTGACATTTTTCCTTTTTAGTCCAAGTCATTCTGATGCACGGTTTGTCCAATATTAATTTTCCGGTTTTTCGAGACTTTTTCATGTGTCTTTTTGACATTTTTCCATGTGAACCTGCCTTGTTTGCATCGGAATTCCAATTTGATTTGACAGCCGTGTCCCGCGTGCCTTCCCCCACCTTTTTCCTTTTTCCTCCACCCTCTTTCGACTTCTGGATTTTTAATTCTTAAATTTTTAATGAGTTTTCGGGCGTATTTTTGGTGTTTTTGCATGTGAACCCCTCCTACTTCCACCGGAACCGCATTTTAACATGACAACCTTGTGCCACCCCTTCCTGCGGACATTTTTCCTTCTTACTGCATGTCATTCCGGCGAACGGTTCGTCCAATATTAATTTTTGATCTCATTTTCGGGTCTGTTTCTTGGGTTTTTTGCACGTGAACGCATCTTATCTTAGTCGGAACTATGTTTTGATGTGATAGGATTGTCGGGCACGTCTTTCTGCACATTTTTCCTTTTTCTTGCACCTCGTTCCGATGCACGGATCTTTTGATATTAATTTTTAATTGTGTTTTTGGACCCGTTTTTTGTGTTTTTTGCACGTGACCGCCCTTTACCCCCCCAGAACCTCCGTTGCACATTTTCCCTGTCTTCCCCCTGCCGTCCTGCCCACTTTTTGTTTTTACGCCATTTTGTTTTGACGATCGGATTGGGCGTTATTAATTTTTCTTTATTTTTCTGTGTTTTTGCTCGTCCCGTCCCACGCGTGAACGCGCCCGTTTTCGATTTTACGCGTCTTAACGCACCCCGGTTGCATCCGTGTGCCTCGTCCCCGGATTCGGCGCCCGTTCAATCTCGTCACGGCAAATTTTTTTACCCCCGCCCCGCGCACGCGCGCGGGACGCGCGCGGGGCGGGGGGGGTACGCCTCCTTTTTGGGCCCTCCCCCTACCCCACCCCTTGGGCACCCTCCCCCTATGACCTAACCACTAACCCTGCCCCTAACTCTATCCCGCCCACTAACCCCTACCCCTCACCCTTCCCTATCCCCCCTCCCCTCTCACGACCCCTCCCTACCCCAACCGTCTCCTTCCTCTCCTTCTCCCTCCCTGTCCTGCGTCCTCCCTTCCCTCCCCTCCTCCTCCCTTTCCACCCTCTTCTCCATCCCCTCCTCCTCTGCTTCTCTCTCCTTCCCTTCCTTCCCCTCCTCTTCTCCTCCCTCCCTCCTCTCCGCCCTCCACCTCCTTCGCCACCTCCGGGTCTACGTCGCCGCCCTCTTCGACGTTGCAGCTGCTCGCCACCACCACCGGACGGCGCAGATCCAGTGGCGGGAGAGACGACTGCTGGAAGAAGAACTGCTGCGGCCTCCTCGCCGTTTGCGCCCGCGCCACCCCTGCTCGCCGTGTGGACGCCCTCCTGCGCCTCTGTCGCCTGCAGCTTGTCCCTGCCGACGACGACCTGCCTCCTCCCTGCTCCTGCCACGATCCGCCAGCCCACCTCCCGACAGCGCGGTGGTTCCCGCCTGGACGCTGCCGCCGCCTTGTGGGCCTCCTGCGCCTCTGCCGCCTGCAGCCTGTCCCTGCCAATGACGACCTGCCTCCTCCTTGCTCCCGCCACGATCCGCCAGCCCGCCTCCCGACAGCGTCGTGGTTCCCGCCTGGACGTTGCCGCCGCCCTGTGGGCCTCCTGCGCCTCTGCCGCCTGCAGCCTGTCCACCTCTGACGGCCCGCCAACCACCTCCTCCACGTGTCCCGCCCCCCACCCCCAACCTAACCCCCATTCCCCCCCAGCAAACACACTCCCCCCCCACCCCCAACCTAACCCCCATTCCCCCCAGCAATCACACACCCCCCCACCTCCTACCTAGCCCCCATTCACCCCCCGAAAACACACTTCCCCCCCACCCCCCACCCCCCACCTAAAACCCCATTCCCCCCACTAACCCCCTCATCACCTACCTTGCCACCCTCACTAACACATACCTCTATTTAAGCCCCCATTCACACCCCCAGCACACACACACGCTTACCCTCCACTAACCCTCATTCCCCCCATTACCCACGTGTCCCCCACTAACACGCACTCCATGTAAGCCCCCTGTCCCACGCTGTAGCCCCGCTGCATGGCTGAACCGCAGCTCCCCACATCCACTCCATAAACCCCCGTTCCACCCGTCGACACCCTCGTGGCATCGACACGCGCATAGTGTGTGTACGCGCGCGTGGGAGCTTGAGGTTGTTCGAGGTTGATCGTGCGCGGGTGCGGGAGTTTGTTCGTCGGTTGCTGCCACGTAGCTTATTTCTGGGTATTTTCCCAGATTTTTAATTCAAACACCCGAAACCTTTACAACACTAAAAAAATAAAAAATAAAAAATAAAAATTAAACAAAAAACAACCTTTAAAATTCTGAAAAAATTCCAGAAAAATCTAGAAAATTTCCTACTATTTCTGCAACCAATTGCCTTTTTTTAAAACCTGTCAATTTCAAGAAAAAAAATTCAAAACATTTTAAAATTCTATATTCTTAAAAAAAACCCAAAAATTTGAAAAAATTCATTCAAAATGCTAAAAAATTCCAAATTCATTTCCGAAAAATTCCTAACACTTTCATTAACATTTTTACTTATTTTTGGCATATTTTTCTAAGCTGTCACAATATTTTATTTCACACCTAAATTCCTTAAAAATAAAAATTACAAAAAAAACACAATCTTTTTTATCCAAACACACCAACTAAACATCTAAAAAAAAAATCCAGATATTTTTGGATTGAGGAGAGCGTATTCTTTGCATTTTCATACACCCACTACCAGGTATTTTCCCTTTTATTTGTTATTTTTTTCAGCTATCCCAAAACCCATGGTTAATTCAAAAATTTACAAATTAAAATTAAAACAAAAAAAACAAAAAAAACAAAAAAACAAAAAAAAACCACAAAAAAAACAAAACAAAACAAACTGAAACCTTAACACCACCATGCCACGCGCATTCGCGCTAAACACATCATTTTTTTAAATAAAAATAAACCTGCCATTCACTTAGCATGCGCTAAGTGCGCTAAAGAGGCACTTTAATATTTTTTAATTAAAATGAACCAGCCGTCACAAGAGCACGCGCTGGAAAAAAAGCGCTCCACATCACCTTAATTTGTAATCAATGAACTTGCATTTAGAGACCCAGTCTGGGTATCGAAGTTCGGGATTCGAATTAAAGCACCGCTTTCACCTAATAATTGGTAATTAAATTTATAAGAAGGAACCGCCCTTTTCTTGCTAAGGTTTATCACTTAATAAAACTTCACCCATTTCTTAATAATTTATTAAAATGAATCTTTCATTAAATTAATTCCTCCTCACTGCACTTAATTCCCCTTTTTAATGAACCCGATTTCGTGGGCTGGGTACGCGAAGTCTTTGGAGTTATTTCCATGGTCAACCACTGGTTTATCAAAGTTGTGGTCTTGGTATGTGTAAGTTGTTGTGATGTTTTGGTTTAGTGTCTTTGTTACGGTTAAGGGTACGGTGTGTAGTTTTTTTTTCTTTATTGCCTGATACGGGGTTTTGGGTGTTTGTATGATGCATAGAATGAAGCTTTCGGTCGCATATGTCTCGAGGTCATGTCGAATTTTTTCTAGGCTGTGGTTTGCTTGGAGATAGTTGGTCGAGTCACGTTTTATTGTTTTGGTTGTTTTCTTATCCTTGGTTTTTTGTCTGTTGCTTTGCAGGCATTCTCCTTGATTGTCTGTGTTTGTGGTGTGTGTGTAACCATCTGAATGGCGCCTTCTCACGCTCCTTCCCCTATCCAGTACGTCCCACTAGTTAGTAGGGATTACTCTTCCCTACTCACTTTTGAGCCTCTCACGAAGGCGGGACTCGCTGCTTTTGTGGCTACCTCCTTTCCATTGCTTCCAGAGGATCCATCATTGTGTGATGAATTTCTGGCCTCCTATAGCAAGAAGTCGGGACTGGTCCAGGGTATTTCTGTGACTTTGACACCTTGAGGCCTAGGGAAGGCTCTGTCTCTTCCCTCCAAAGGTGAACCCTTTGTTACCACTCGTCAGCTTTTCTCTAATGAAGAGATTTTGAAGCTGTTACAAAAGCAGATAAGGGAATTGCTAGATGTTAAGAAGGTGATAAACTCTTCATGAGTTTCCTTTTCCATGATCACTGATCCTGTGTGAAAGATGGTCTGTCAGTTTCTCTAGGACAGGTTTATGCCTGCCAAAACGCCATCCCAGTACTTGTCCAAAGAGCTTTTCATAGCTTCAACGATGGTGTTGAAAGGAGTCGCTATTGATTGGAGCACTTACCTCCTCACTAAAATGGATCAACATTTCGTCAAAGTCACCAGGGGTAATGTTACCAATGTCACCTATGGATCGTATTTGTCTACCTTCTTGACCTACTCAGGTTTACAGAAGAGTGTGCCTCCACCTCCTTCATCAGATCCAGTACCTCCTCCTCCACCTTCAAATGAGTTAGAACCCATTGATATAGAGGATGATGATTCTCCGCCTCCCCTGGTCATACAACGCAAACGCTTGAAGCGGGGAGCGGATAAAGCTCCTTCAGTTCTTCCTTCAGTGCCCATTCCTGCTACCTCTGGCAGTGATCTCCCTGGTTATCTCACATGTAATAACCTGTTCAGAGCACATCGCAAAGGATCGTTGGATGTATCAGTTTCCTCATTGAACTGTCTAGTCTCGGGAGATGCAATTCCTTTTCTCTGTAAAGATATTCAGAGTTCCATTGAATTGTCAGTGACAGCTTGTGTTCAACAGCTGTACGCTTCCTTTTATGAAGAGCTGATGCAGTCTAAGGACCAGTTGCATAAGGCAACATCCGAGTTAGCCTCTGCTAAGGATACCCTAGCAGATTTGTTTAAGCATATGGAACAACAAACCCAACTGGTTGCAACCCAACGAGATGAGATATCTTCTTTGAAGATCTAGTTACTAGAGGCTCAATCAGAGGTTACTAGCCTTTCAGAGGAGAAGGAGAGGATGTCCAGAGAAGCGCAGGAGTTCCAAACTCTTTTAGATGCCAAAATTTCAGCCTTACAGACTGCTAATGACATAGTGGAATCACAAGCTTCCCAAATCAAGCAGTTGCAAGATCAACTGGCAAAGTCACGGTTTGTTCCTCCAAGCCCTAATGTTCCATTGATTCCTTCTCTCACAGCAGGACTTGGCTGCTCTTCAGAGACAGGCTACCTTGTGTCCTCTATTCCAAGATAAAGTGGAAAGATTGCAATCCAGAATGGATTTGTTATGGTCTACATTTGAGCAATTTCAGGAATATGTTCCTCCAGACCATTCTTTCTTTGTACACTACCACTTACAGAAGTTGGCCTTCTACATGAAGCTTTCCACGATGGATTTACCTCTTCTAGAGGATGGATGGAGTGGGGCTTGGTCTGCTGAGTTGCTGACTGAGGTGGTAAGGATGGTATTTGAAGATTCTGTCACGCCAGATACCATGTTGATGCCATACATGTATCTACGAGGAGACTTGTTGATTCCAGATGAGGTGGATATGGCTTGGTATGTGGGAGACGTGGTTCTACAAGCTGTTTTGTATGTCAACCATTTGGAGTTGCGCATAGTTGACATGTTCCAGAGTTACTCCTCCAAAGTTGTTGATTGTCTTGATAATTCCTGGCATACCATGATTGATTCTGTGATCCTGAATCAAAGACAGAACACAACCCCTGCCTATGCCAAGAGTACTAATCAACTAAGGGTGGATCTCTTAGCTTATCTTTCAAAACATAATCCGTTTGATTCTACCTTCTTTGATGCCTATCATAGAAGATCTCTCCTAGGACCTTCTGTTCCTACCCTCCTGTATTACCAACAAATGGCTTACCGATATGATATATATCTTTCCCTTTGTCAAACTAATTCCACAACTATTTACCCCTTCTTTTCCAACCTTCCTCTTTTTCTCAAATTCCCATTTTTACATACTGCTCCTTTATTGAGGATAGAGTATTTTCCCCTTCTCCACCATGTCCTTCTCCATCCATTCATGTACCTTCCACCTTTCCTATTTATCAGTTAACACCATTCTTAAGTGATTCCATACAAATTTCTGCCACTCGTTCTTTAAATCATTCTTCCTTTTATGATTTTGCCTATCCCTCACTTCATCCACTTTTCCTTATTCCACTTCCCTCTCCTAACACTTCTATATCTCAACCACCTCAGTTGGTTAGTGACTATGACGGGTTTGATCATCAGATTTCCAGAAGAAGGGGATGGAGCTCGAATGATTCCCTTACAGGACCTCAGATCAACTGGCCAGTAATTCCAGGAGAATGGACAGCTGTCAGTCAAGCTTATCAGAACTATATTCATTTTGCTCAGCAGTATTCACAGTCTGCAGATCCTTCAGTGAGATTAACTGCTCACTTTGCTTGGTACTTGGCATATATGCATAGGCACTCTCATAATGATTCAAAGCCTATTCCAAAGTTGTGCATGAATGTCAATGTGAGCATTGATTCCCAGTAGCTGGATATATTGTATTTTCATGCCCTTTGTTTGCCTAGCAGATACCTTGTCCTGTTGGAAAGGATGTGCTGTCTTCAGTTTTTTCAGAATCCTCCCAAAACATTTGTAGATGAATCCTTATCTATGGATCGTTTCCGTAATCACCAATCTTTCAAGAGGGATCATCTTCATTGATACCTTTTCCAATGTATGGTGGATGCTTTTTAATGAAAATCTCTTTTTGGAGGAGTCATTCAGATGGTTGTGTTGTGTGTAGTGTTTGTGTTATGAGTTACTTTATGTAAAAAGAACGTGGTGGTTGCCTATTGGATTGGATTTCATGCGAGCTACATTTTGGAGAATTGTGGTGATGAGGTCGTGGTTGGAGAGTTGACGATGCTGATGCAGAAGAAGAAGAAGAAAACTCTTATATCCTTTACAAGTTTGTTGTGATTTCTAGTTGTGGGAGCTTTCGCTCAGCCGCCAAGACCCACGGACCGCTTATTGTTCAAGCGTTCCAAGCGAGCTCTAATGGCTATTTCTCACCTAGCCGACGCGCCGTCGATCCTACGAGTGTAGTGAGCTTACCTTGATGCTCGATCGAGTACCCTCCTCTCTCTTGCACTCCGGTAGCTCCACGATCCTAGATGCTAGCTCAAGCATCCTCAAGCCTCCTCCATCTCCAAGCTCCATCCTCCATAGCCGCGCGCGCAAGAGTAGAGAAGAGAAGAGAAGAAGAGGAGAGGAGATGGTGAAGAGCTTCACCCTCTTGATCCCTCACTCTCACACACACTCACTCCCTCACACTCTCACACTCCCTCTCTCAAGAGCACACACAAGCAAGAAGGGGAGAATAAGAGAGGAAGAAGAAGACTATTTTTGCCACACACCAAAGAATGAGCTCCTCATTCACTTTTCAGCTTTATATACAAAACCCTAAATCCCTTTTGGGAGGTCATTCCCTTTTCCCCTTTTTACATGGCCAGCCATAGCCTAGGCCCTTTTTTTCCAGTGTCCTTTTATCTTCCTAGCTTCCTTTTCACCGCCCCTCTACCTTTACAAATTGCACGGGTGAGAGCCCGGCGCTCTTTTACAAGATTTTTGGGTGCGCCTTTTTATTTAAAAATGCGCCTTTCCCCTTTTGTATTTGCCTTGTACTTTTAAGGTTGCCCTTGCGCTTTTGGCCTTTTCTCCTTTTCTTTCTTCAGTTAGGCTACCTTTTTTCTGCCTTTGCCCTGCGTCTTTTCCACTTTCTTTTGCTTTCTTCGTGTTGGGGTTAACATTACCCCCTTTCTAGACGAGTGCCAGTCCCATGGCACTCATTGTCGTAGGTAGCAGGTGATAGCATGCGCCGAAGACGTGGGTGACAAGGACGCCTGTGGTTTTCGTGGGGTTTGCATTGGTGGCCGGCACACGTGTTGGTTTGTTGGGGATTCTGCACAGGACTATTCTTTCCGGGCTTGTCGGATGATGAGGGGTGAGCAGTCAGAGTTGGGCGTTGATGAAGAACGAATGACACTTCCGTTGTGGTCTTCAATACCTGCAATTGAAAACCTCTCAGGTGGTCTCTCCCTAAGGGTAGTGCTAGTCTTCCCTATTGTGCACAAGACATATTTGATTAGTTTGGGAGACAGGTCGAACTCTAAGCAAGCTGAGAGTATTGTCCTGCACTTGAGGACCCAAACTGTGAATATACTTCAGTGTAGGCATTATGTGAGTGCTTGTGCATACTTAGATATTACTTAGTTAGAAGACTGTCGGCACGGTTCCTTGTAGAGCAAGGGGCTAAGTTGATGGAAAAATGTGTCAATGAAGGCGTGGAGTACACTTTGAAGATTGGTGGAGACGTCATTTTGGGCTTTCCATTGTCTTTCAAGCCTGGCTTACCTCGGTGGGTTATACGGGCGTTGAGATGAGTGCAAAGGAATTTCATGGGCGAGGTGATCTCCCTAGGTATGTCCTGCCCTTAATGTGCCCTCAACAAGTGTGGGGGATGTATGAAAGGGCTAGAGGATTAGGGACGGAGCCAGCTGACCAAGGTCGCTAGTCATACCTAATTTGAGGGCCCCTAGGTGCGGTGCTGTGATCGTGTGTGCTTTTTCTTTCTTTCTTTCTTTCTCTTTTAAAAAAATATATATAATAGCATGAGGACGCGTATACATGGAGGCGACGGTACAAGGGCATGACAGGAGTTTTACTCCTCATCATCCGAATAGTGGGTAAGGGTTGGTGGAGGGTGGGGGGCCTTGTTAAGGAATTTTCGACTCAACAAGTAGTCTTTGATGTGGAGGCGGGTTTTGAGGGTGGTGGTAGAAAGAAAGGGGTGGTTGCACTGGGTGAATTTGCTGTCGTTCATGTCTTCGAGTAGTGTACCACAGAAAGATGGCAAAAGAGAAGCACGCATCATGAGGCGAGTCATGGTGTTGCTGTCTATGGCATTGGGGTCAAAATAGAGGGGTGGGAGGTGGCGTTCTTGGGGTGCGGGTTCTTGGTGGGCTAGGATCCTAATTAACCTAATATAATTACAGGTGGTGATGAATGCGGGGTCGGGGCAAGAGGTGAATTCGCTAAGAAATTTATCTATAGAGCTATACAAGTCGGGGAGGGTAAAAAGGAGGGCGTTTCTATGGGAGGTGGTATTGGTATTATAGATGATGGGAAAATCGAACCTGCCATGGATGGACGGGTTGAAGTCCACTCCTACCCTTCGAGGATACGTCATAAAAGTGGGGTCGTTTCTCTCTGAAGGGAGGGTGTTGCAAAATGCCATCCACGCTTCCAGGTTGACGTCAAAAATGCGTCTCCTCTAGGTGGGTTGGCAATTATAGCCTTCCACTGATCGAGGCACCTGGAGGACTTTATCTTGCCAAAACTCGTGGTCCTTAGCTCCCCAAGCAGTTGGGTGAGCCTCACGCTCTGCTAACCATTTGGCTTTGAGCCTGGCCCCCATAGCAATGACATCCTCCACCAGCTGAATGGGCAGTACCCTATTCAAGGCAGTGGGAAACTCAAAGCACAGGTCGAAGGGGTCGCGGTTATACTCCTGCTATTCCCAAATAATCATTTCGGCACGGAATTCAGCAGGGGAATCTTGGGTGCGCAGTAGGAGAGGGGCAGGCTGTCTCTGGACGGGTCTGGCATTCAGCTTTCTTCTTGCCTTCTCCACCATCTCTTTCCTACGGTTGGTTTGGGCCGCTCTTCGCTCGGCAGATGTATCAGGGGGCTGTACTTCGGCTTGTTGTGATTGAGGGGGTGGTGGGACATATTCCTCCTCCTGAGGTCCCAGCTCGAGCTCCGGTTCACCCCCTTCTGCTTGCTCATCTTCTTGTGTTTTCTCCTTTGTGAAACCGAGGTCGTCCATCTCCTGTGCCGTCAGGCCTACCTATGTAAGATATCTTCTCTGCTCTTCTAGGCTCTGCGGCGGGCCTCCTAGCTGCAGTGGCCCGTGCAGGCCTGCTGTGAGAGCTCTGCGCGCAATGGTTAGTTTCCTTTGCAGCTGATCATTGGATTCATCTCCTTCTGGTCTGGTGGTGTGGAGCAGCGTGTTGAGAAAGGTGTGCTACTGAGCTATCATGGAGAGCTGGGCTGCTTCTGCCTGATTCTCAGCTAGCACCCTATCTCCTTCGGCCTTGGCTAGCCAGTGTGCTAAGTCCCGTACTCTATGCTCGTTATGATCGGACCATTCTTTTGCCCTTCTCTCCATATCTTGCAGGCTCTCCCCCTGATGGAGGGTCATTGCCATGAGTTGTTGTTGCTGGGCCTCGAGCTCACGGTGCAGGCGGGACTGCTCCTGGTGTTCCTCTGCGATTTGTGCATTGAGCTGGTCCAGCTTCACCTGCATCCTGCGCACCTGTTCTGCCCTTAGTTGATCCAGCTCTGCAGCCTCATGTCTGATTTTGTCAAGCTGGCTTTGCACTTCCAGGTTGGATGCAGATAACTGATCATTCTTGCGCCGAAGGTGGGCATTCGTTTCCCTCTCCCCGTTGAGACGCTCCATCAGGATTTTCCTTCTTTCCTCCCAGGCAGCGTCGCGTTCCTTCACTCCTTGGTGCTGGCCTCTTCCCTGAGCACAACGATTTCCCTTTGATATTCTGTTATCTGCTTCACTCTGTCCAGTTGGAGGGCGGCTTGTGATTCGCGTTCCGCTGCCAGCTCCTCCACGGCTATCCTCCTTTCATGCCTGGCTCTTTGCAACTGTGCGAGCAGCTCCTTCACGTACTCGTCGTAGTGGCCTGTTGGAAGTGGGGGGTGGGGCATGGTTGTAGTGGTGGCAACCTCTTCTAATTTTTATCTTTTCACTTCCGACCCTGGCTCTAGTTCGGCCGTGGCTGCTCTTTTGGCACCTGAAGCTGGGGTGGCCACGGCCGCTTCCCTTGCCAGCTCCCTTTCCACTAGAAACTGCAGCCAGGTGACCACGTTGCTCTCATCGATTTTTGGGGTGTGCCCCTAGGTGGCGGTGGCAGGGGGTGTCACCATGATAGAGGTGGCTTGCATGGGTGGCATGAGGAGAGGGGAGGCTGGCCTGATTGGGTCTTTTCCTTTTCCTTCTGCAGGAGGTAGGTGCACAATTTCCGACACACCAGTGCTGGGACCGGGTGCCTCAGGTTGGTACGGACCCCCTGTTCCTTCCACGTCTCTTCTTCGTTGTTCCTCGATGGAGCGACGGGTTGCGAGCTCCAAATCTTCTTCTTCTCTCCTTCTCAGCTCCTCCTCAACCCTCTTTTTTCTTTCCTCCTCTTCCCTTACCGACTCCCTTTGGGCCCATTCGAGCTCTTCCTTCTCTTTCCTCCTTCGCTCCTCCTCTCTTTTTCCGTGTAGGGCCTTAGTCCGTTGTTCCGCCTTTCTTTTTGGTGTAGCGTGGGGTTCTCCCTCCTCGTCGGTGTCCATTTCCGTTTCATCAGACTGCTCTTCCGCATGAGGCTGGGACTGCGACGGCGATTCACCACTTTTTTCGTCACCTCCCTATTTGTCTTCTCCTGCTTGTCCTTGCCCTATCGCTTCGTGGATGATTGCGGTAAGGGCACCTCCAAACCCTATGGTGGAGGCCTTGGAGGATGAGGCTTTGCGGGTCGATTGGGGTGAAGGGGATTCTCCTGCCACGGCCCTTCCTCCTGTTGCCAGGGTCTTTGTCGAAGCCTCAATTGTCTTCCTTACGAACCCATTGAGGTTCACCTCATCCAGCGATTGCGCAGCGATGCTTTCGAGCAGAGGTACATTGATTCTGGACATAATGCTGTTGTACCGCTGGCTCGAGAACAGGGCATGCATCATCTTCACCTGCAGCTGAATCTCTTGATTGGGGATGTCTGCCAGGCTAATTCCGTCGTTGGTGTGGACCTTCACTTTGTCCATCCCCAACATGGCATAGACGTCTCTTTTTGGTTTTCTCTCCACCTTGTTTGGAAGCCCTAGTGCCCTTTCTATTAGTTCGGGGGTCAGTTCGACCTGCACTTGTCTGGTAGCTTCCCTGTCCTGCACCGTGACTGTGCCCCTATTTCTGTTGAAGGTGCATAAGAACTCGGCGCACAGGGTGTAGTTTATCCTTTGGCCCACTGCATCCAGGTACCTCTGTAGGTGGCATTGCTCTATAATTTGTCGTACCGCCGGTTCCTCAATGACCACACGTCTTCCAGGTTGAATATGTGGTGGAACTTTAGCTGGTTGAATGCTCTTATTTCCACCGTGAGGCCGTACTTCACTTGTTCTTCCTCCGAGAAGGGGAGCTTGCCTGCTTTGTCTTGGCTTGCCATGGTCGCCACCTGCACATTTAGCCAATTCCCTTTTTAGTATTTTTTGGCAACCAATTTGCTGGACGACCACAAACATAGCAGATTTTATTGTCCATAGCCCTAACTTTTTCTTTCAGACTTCTATCACCCCCTTTTATATGGCATTTCAATTTTGAGCTTTTCACACGGTTTACTTTTTAGATTTAACTCCGTTTATCCCCTTACTGCCCCTTCCCCCTTTTGGAAAAGAAGAATCCGTCCCAGGATTGGAGGTTGTGGGGCCAAGGCGTTCATGTTTATTTGTGTAGGAGCCAAACGTAGAAGTTGGGGTTATATTCCAGGTGTGTAGTGCAGTCCAAGTCACAGGGTCGAATGCCTACATGTGTGATGTACGTGAGGACATCTGTGAGCAAATCACCGGAGTCGACCCGACTTGCGATGTGGAGCTCTTCCTCTGTTAAGAGGCGGTCGAGATAGGGGTGCCCTGAGATATGATCGTCCATGGTCCCTGAAGAGTGGTTAACACTCTATACAAGGTAGGCGCGATGTAGGTGGGATCATACTCGGCCGTTTTGATGGCTCAGCATTGTTCGGTGTTGGTCATTATGCGGCATCCGTCGACTTCCCATTTCAACCTAAGAGAGTACCACCGCTTCAAGAAGGGTGATCCCGTATCCGCCAGGTGGGACAACCTTGCGCTCTCTTGGTCAGTGATGGCAGACGTTGTCCGTGGGTCAAATGATGTGATGAGGCGTTGCTTATGATGTGATGAGGCGTTGCTTAATGACTTGCTCTTTGGAGACCTCGTTAGCGAGCAACTCGGCGGCAGAGCGAGAAGCCTGTGCAAAGGCGAATTCAAAACTCTCCCAAGAGCAAGGCATATTGCGCACATTTGTTGCAAAGGGTTCTGCTAATAGTCCCAAGTCTAGGCGATCATAGCTGAGGGCCAGTGCAACAAAGGTGGCATCAAGCTGTTTGATGCAGTCCACCACATCGTCTCTAGTGTCCTCTGCAAGGTCAGTGGCCAGCGTTAGAAATGACTTTCGTTCATAGGAGGGCTTAAGGCCGGCGGGTGGTTGGGGTTTGCTGGAGCTGGAGGTTCTGACAGTACAGAGCTGCGGCGGCTGGGGGTCCGTTTGAGTCGGCAAGCTGGGCGTTGGCCAGATGGATGGGTCGGGTTTGATCTTAGGGGCTATGCTGCTGCAGTTAGCTAGGCTGCTGAGCGGCGGGTTGGGTTGGTTGGATGATGCCACTTGTGGTGAGGGCTGTTGTTTGGGCCGATAGGCGTGTGCGACACTCTTGGGTTGACACGTAGAGGAGTCGGATGAGTGGGGTGAGCCCTGCGATTCATGGTCTTGAGGCATCGGGGGACAAGGACTGATTAGACTTGAGGTCGACGTAGAACTAGTGTGTTTGACAGTTGGGATTTTAGGGATCCACAGCGAGGCATTCCCTTCATAGTAGCCTTGTGCATGCAAGAGGACTTTAGGGACCCATATTTGTTTAATCATGCGGCACTTGCGATGATGGCGTCTTGGTTTCCTAGGTTTAGATTTGTAGGTCTTCTGCAGACATGCGCGTCTAGTTCTAGGCGGTTCTCGAGGCTGCTTAGGTACCCATTGCAAGTGAGTCTGTTGGGGTTTCGCTTTGGGTGTTGCGGGCCACGGTTTATGGGGATTTGGATGTGGTAGATATGCTTGGCCCCCCTCCTTAGTCCTAGCTACGGCTGTTTCTATCGGTGGCCCTGTGAGCGGTGATAGGGTTACGAGGCCCTTGCTGAAAGTCGTGACAATAGGCACGTTCCCGATCATTAAGTGGATGCGTTGCGACTCATAATCAACATTGCAGCGGGTTTGCTTTTTAAAGGTTCGCCCGAGCAATGACTCTGTGCTTGCATCCATGGTACTTGACAACACGTAAAACAGCATGGGGATAGTTTCAGACTCAATAGAAACGGTGACTCGCCGAGGATCGGGTAGGATTGAGCCCCGTATGGACTTAATTTGGCTGTTGTGGGATGAAATATTGGTGCGCCAAGCTGGGTCCAATGCTCGTGCGTTAAAACGTTAAAATCCGCCCCCTCATCAATCAGGGCGTCGAAGGAGCACGTCTGCTTGGCAGTGACCGTGACACGGAGGTAGGCGGGTTCTACAGGCTCCTCCTCATTCTCACAGATTTCTGTAATTGTGGCTACTCGTATTTTGACGGGTGGTTCTACCATTGGTGGCTCATGTAACGGATGAGTGGGCGGGTAGTACTTCTTGACTTGACTGCCATTGAAGAAGCCCATTCCTTCACCATCCAGTGTTTCCAGCTCGACATTACCAGTTCAGTTGATTGCCCGGACCTTGAAGGGTTCGAGACCTTTGAATTTCATCTTTTGCTTATGTCCTTTAACCGAGTAGAGGAGCACTACGTCACCCTACTCAAACTCCCGTTGCTTGACATGTTTGTCAAACCAGCTTTTGCATCGGGCTTTCTCGCAGATAAGTGCGTGGGTGGCTAGGAGACGAACTTCTGACAGGCGTTCCAGCTCAACCAAGCGTTGCGTCCATGCTTCCTTCCCTTCCCATCGTTCTTGGAGTGCTATCCTCAGGCTAGGGATGAAGAATTCTAATGGGAGAATGGCTCCAGTCCCATAGGTTAGCCTAAAAGGTGTTTGACCAACGGCCGTTTTATAAGCTGTTTGGTAGGCCCACAAGGCTGCCATCAACTTGTTATCCCAGTCACTTCGTGAGGCTGAGACTACTTTAGTCAGGACATTGATGAGAGTTTTGTTGGTTGATTCAGCCTGGCCATTAGCCTGAGGGTAGTATGGTGAGGATTTGCGATGGATGATGAGAAAGGTGGATAGGAGATGGGCTATCACTTCGTTGATGAAGTGCGTTCCTTGGTCGCTAACCAGTTCGATGGGGCAACCAAAACGCGAGATTACTTGCTCCCATAAGAACTTGGCAGTCGTCCTAGCATCGTTTCTCCGCGTGGCTCTCGCCTCCGCCCATTTGGTGAGGTAATTACCTGGCTTGTGAGTATTGTGCCGCGGGGCTGATGGGTCCTATGAAGTCAATCCCTCATTTTTCGAAGGGTTGGTGAGCAATAACAGGGGTTAACTCCATCTGATCTTTACGAACCGGGACTTTTGTCCGTTGGCACTCGTCACAATGCTTGACGAATTGAATAGCATCGTGGAAAAGTGTGGGCCACCATAGCTGGGACTGCAACACCTTCCGTGCTGTAGTGTCCCCGCTAAAGTGTCCTCCTACAATACCGTTGTGCGCCTCTGAGAGCACATCGTGCATCTCATGCTCACATATGCACCTACGTAGCAATCCGTCTTGCCCCAGCCTATAGAGCTGGCCTGCAATCAGCTGGTAGGGCTGGATTTTCAGGATTAAGCGCCTAAGCCGTGCCCGTTCTATTGGTCGTTCGGGCAGCCTATGCTCGAGCACTTGGACTCTGTCGTCTGCCCAGTATGGTGTCAGATCGGCCCTGAATAGGTCTCCCTCGCTGGACAAATGAACAAGTGGCTGTCCGGTAACTTGTCCATGATGCCTTGTCCAGCGGCTTCTCCTGTGGGTATACGGGACAAATGATCAGCCATGTAATGTTGTTTTCCCTTCCGCACCACCACGGAGAAGTCGAACTCTAGGAGCAAGAGGAGCCATTGGGCTATACGTCCTGTAGCACAAGGTTTGTTCACTAAATAGAGCAGGGCTTGATGGTCTACAAAGAAGGTGAAGGGGGTGGCCAGTAGGTAATGCCGGAACTTCTTCACGGTGAACACCATGGCTAATCCTTCCCTTTCCGTTGTCGAATAATTCATCTCCGGTTCGGTGAGTTGCCTGCTAGCAAAACTCATTGGGTAATCTAGGTTATGCTCTCCAGGTTTGCACAACACTGCCCCCACGGCAAACTTAGAGGCGTCAATGTGTACGTGGGAAGTAATGGTCCAGTTTGGGGCTCGTAGAATAGGTGCCGTTGTTAGGGCCTTTTTCAATTCTTCGTACGCCCGTTGGCATGCTTCAGTCCACTCGAAGACAATTAGCAGTTTGTACAATGGCCTAGCGATCAGCGCACGTAGTTCAGTACAAATCGCCGATAGTATCCTGTGTGACCTAAGAAGCATTGAACTCCCCTGTAATTACCTGGGGGTGGAAGGTCCACGATAACTTTGACCTACGAGAAGTCCGTGGCAATGCCATTCTTGGACACCACGTGTCCTAAGATGCATCCGTGCTTCACCCAAAACTGACATTTCAGGGGGTTTAGGGAGAGACGGTATAAGTGACACCGTTCAAAGACCGCGCGGAGTTTGTCTAGATGTTCGATCCAGGTCGAATGGACACACAGGTCATCGACAAAGACCTCTAACTCCTTGTGAAGCATGTCCTTGAATATGGTGCACATGAGGCGTTGAAAGGTGGCGGGGGCATTGGTTAGCCCAAAGGGCATGACTACATATGCAAAGACGCCCCACTTAGTGGCGAAGGCGGTCTTGTGCCTGTCTACAGGATGCACTTGCACCTGATTGTACCCCGAGAAACCATCCAGGAAACTGTAGGCTTCCTTACCTGCCACTCTCTCAAGCATGTGCTTGGTGTACAGTAAGGGGTAGTTGTCTCTCTTTGTAGCAGCGTTCACCTTCTTGTAATTGACGCACACTCGAATCTTGCCGTTTTTCTTCATCACAATGACTATGGGTGACACCCAGTCTGTGTGCTCAATTTCGTAAATGAATCCAGCTCTCATCAGCTTGTCGATTTCCTCCTTGACAGCATGAGCGTGCTTTGGATTCATGGGGTATGGTCGCTGCTTGACCGGCGTTGCATCCCTTGTCATGGGTATGTTGTGAGTCACAACACTCGGATCTACCCCCCGTAGCTCGTCTAAGGACCAAGCAAATACGTCCACGTACTCCCGTAAAAGAGTGACAAGACTGGACTCTTCTTCAATGGTCAAGTCCTCAGCAATGAACTCTGGTCGGGGTACTTCCCCTTCCAGGGCTAGGTTTACCTCCTTGACCTTGGCTGGCCCTTCGATTGGTTCGCTGGTTTGCCCTTGGCGCTTGGCACTTAGCAGAACCACTACCCTGTCCCCTCTTTTGAATTTAGAAAAGCATTTAGGGAGGTCTCGCAGGTTCTGTTGTTCCTCTGATCGTGCATCCTTGGGACGCTTAGCCTCATCCTACTGTAACCGTCTGCGCCTCAGGTGGACAAGTAAGTCCCCCTTGGTGCGTCTGGTCATGGGTGGCCTAGGGATTTCTGGGTCACCATCCGAAGTAACTTCGGACTCAGAGTTAAATTCCCCATTTTCACTAGAGGAGGTGGTCTCCCCTGGCAGCCGCAATTCAGATGGCGATTTGGTTCTAAGCAGTGCTGCTGTTCCTGGTTGGGCTAGGCCGGCTTGCTCAAGGTCTACTGCTCCCATCCGTTCCAACCAAGCACGATCACATTTCGTACACATAACTCCTTGGTCCACTCTAAGGGCCGGTCTCGTCTGCGGCTTAGTATCTGCCCGAATTTGCTCAATTTCTCGCCCTTCGGTGTCATATTCTATGGTATCTACCTCACCCTCACTTTCATCATCGAAGGATTGGCAATCTTCGTATTCATTACAGGAATCTTTATCGCTCGACTGCTCATCGTCCCCCAAGGCCTGCTCTGCCTCGTCTTGTTGGTCGGGAACCAAAGCCCAGTTATACTTGAGGTTCAGTTCATGTACCTTGGTCCACTTCCACTCGGACTCTTCCAAGAGGTCCTGGAGGGGCTTGAGATTGGCGGCTGCGTTGCCTGCCAGTCGGTCCGTTATGTGCTCCAGTATTCCCTGGAGTTCCCTCTTGTTGGTAGGCACTTGGAAGATGACAGGCTTAGGCCCTTCATGGAGGCTTGCTGCCATCATATAGACAGGTGTAGGGAGTGTTTCTTTTGGCTTGCTAATTATTTTGACAGCTTGCTCGTACGCCTCATGGTCTGAGAACGGCAGGTCAAGTGTAGCAAGAACATGCATCCAATCCCGCTCGTCCTCTGGGCATGGGATATACTTAGTTAAGGACCCATAGGGTTCCTTGTCATGAGTGTTTCCCTTGAGCATAGTAGAGATGGCGTCCAGGTTGGCTGGCGAGGTCTTCCAAGTGTCCATCTCTATTCTCACAGCGTTAGTTCGATTGCCAAGGAAGATCAGGTTGTTACCCCAGTGTTCGATAACTCTAGCATTGCGCATCCAGGGTCGACCCAATAAGATATCATAGTCCACTCCCTTCATGACTATAAAGTCGACAGAGAATTGGACTCCTGCAATCTTCACTGGCCAATTTTTCAAGACCCCGAATGGCTTCACTCGTATACCGTTTGCTAGCGTGACATTAAATCGAGCAGCTTCGACAGGCGGGTTTCCCCACGTCTGTAGCACTGCATGGCTAAGCATACTAACCCCAGCTCCTGTGTCTACAATCCCCTTCCTCGTTGCGTCTCCCAGGGCTAGGACTAGCATGACTGCATGCATCTCCGAGCCCTCCCAGAAAGCGTTGACGTGCAAGGATTTAGGCACGGAGTGTAGCATCAAACTTGGCAATTGTGTTTCCACCTCCTGGTCTTGAGGATCTGCCGGGGCCTGCTCTTGCGGTCTCTCGACCCACTGCTTGAGGTCCTGCCATAGGGCAGGGTGCTGCTTAAGCAGATCTCCCAGGCCAAACGTTACAGGGGTGGTTACTAGTGTGGTCAGGAGGTTGCTAAACACTCGTCTTTCCTTTAGCCTAGACTGTCCGGGCCAATGACCACGACCGATCTGCGGCTCTGTTGCATCTAGGCTTGGCCTCGATGGCACTGCTTGTGGCATAGCAGCCTCGGCAGACTTAGGTTGGGGCGGTGATATTGGCGTGCTTATGCTAGAGAGATCATCGATCTCGTCCTCCGTAATGGGTTCAACATCCTTGAGGTGCTGTTGGGCCTCCCTCACCCATTCCTTCACCTTTTCTATGGCTTCTAATTGCCACTTGGGGTGTGGGTATTCCCCTATCTTAGCACTTCCCTTTTGGGCTGTTTTAGGGGCTGAAGTCTCTGCCTCCGCGTCTGAGACTTTCTTCCCTTGAGGTAAGGTCGTAACACTGTCGGTTTTTAGTGTGACCTTAGCCTCTGATCTCTTTTTTTTCCGCCTACGGCTTTTCTTTCCTACTGAGGTCGCGTCAAGATTGCTAGGTCTTGGCAGAGAGATGTCGACCTGCTTCGTTTGTGCTCGGGTCATAACTCGCAAGGGAATAGGTGTAGCCTCCCCATCGAGGTTTTCAACACCAAACAGCCCCAGCGGGACGAACGGCAAATTAGCTGAACCGGAAGGCGACTTCCGTTTTGGGCAGTCTATGAAAAGATGGGTGATTCCGCACTCTGCACACCTTTGGTCAGCTTTGTCCCTGTTTTGCTACTCTCTCTCGGGGTAGCGCGATGAGACGTGACCGGGATGTCCACAAGTCCAACAAGTGACCGGATCCTATGGCTGCCCTCCTAGGCCTCTACCCCGTCCTCGTCCTAATGCCATCACTGGCACGGGTCGGTAATCCATGAGGACCGCATTGCCCTCGTCGTCATGCGAGACGTAAGGGTATATGTAGGTCTCTTCGTCACTGGGCTCCTCTACGTAGTGTATGGGAGCATCGCTCGGTGGGTGGGTCACATAGGAACCAGGCGGTCTAGGAATGCCGGTAGGATTTATGTCCAGCCTAGGGACCGCTGGTTTCATATTGTTAGGCGCAGGTAGGGCTAGCGGGGTTCCCCTTCCTAAGAATGGCTGCGGCCTGTTAGCCGGATAAAGCTGGCCGTAGGGTTTCGCGTATGGTAGTCTTCGTGGTAGTCTACAGTGTGCGGCATCGTGGCCGAACCTACCGCAGTTAGCACAGGGTCTTGACCTAGGGTCTTGACACTCTGCTGGCAGGTGGTTTCCTCCACAGTACACGCACTGGACATGCGTACGCGTCGGTCGCCTCAACATGTCTTGTATTTTGGCCAATTCCGTCTTGACCTCGGCCAAGCCGTGGTCCGTCTCGATGGTCTTTCCCTTCTCTTGGGATGATGGGTTTGATCGCTCACTAGAGGTTGATGTTCGCTCTAAACTCTGTGGTTGGTTTCTTCTAGGTTTGAGCTCCTGGAGCTTCGCTCTTTCAGCTGGTCATCGACCCTGATGGCTTCCTCAAAAACCCTAGCCACCACGTCTCATTGCAAGCTTGAGTTGCCTGCCAGTGCCTTGTACAATTCCTCATCTCGAATCCCGCTGATGAATATGGTCAATACTGCCCTGTCAGTCGGTCTCTCGCCTAAGGGGATTCTTTTAAGGAGGCTTCTCACGTGGGTCACATAGTCGCGGATGCCCTCCTTCTCCTTCTGCTTGACATTCATCAGGCGTACTAGCAGGTTGTCCGAGTATCCAGGTTTGGCGAACCTCTTGACAAAAACGTCCTTGAGGTTGTTAAAGTTGGCTTGTTCTACGGCGTCCAAGCTTGTATACCATGTCCTACCCTTATCGTTTAAGCAAAGTCCGAATGCTTGCGAACGTTGAGCCTAGTCGTTGAGGCCATTGGCCTCATAGACTTGCTCAAACTGCTCGACAAAGCTGTACGGGTCGTCAAGTGGCTGGTACTTGTCGAGTTGCTTGGTGACAATAGGTATTTTGGCTTGGCTCTTTGAGCCCTGGTTTGCCCCTAGCCCTGTAAGTAGCGATGTTGCTAGTGCAGTGGCACTCTATTCTACCGCGGTGTTATCGAGCAACCATTTCATGAGGAGCTCGCCCAACGTCAGGTCTTCCTCTAGTGTTCTTTCCTGGTCTGTCCGGTTCCGGCCAACCAAGTTCAGCACTCGCTGCACCTCATGCAGCTCCATGCTTTGCCTTAGGTTCCTGGCTTGTTGGTCCCTATTATACTCGGCTATGCCCTGCAATGCCTTGCGGGCTAGCCTTCTCTCCTCCTCTAGGTTTGCAATGATTGCATCTGCCGTCCTGCCACGGTGCTCGTACCGGGCATGCACATCGTAACTGCTCACCATTTGCTATATAGCGTCTGGGAATGCGCTCACATTGAGCTCCCCTGTAAACCGATGGTCTGAGCCTCCCTCTGTCATGGTTGAATTCTTGCACCCGATCGTGAGTCAGATCCTTGTCGTTGATACTCCTTGCTTGATCCTACCCTGCGCTTCGCGCGTTTGCCTATACCTTGGGTCTTCTCCTAGTGGTGGGTTTTTTTGGGCGATTTATCTGAGTGAGTTCCTTTAATTTTTGAATGCAGTGCTCAACTTATGGTCACTCGTGAGTGCGTGTTGTTCCTTGTGCACTTGTGCTCAATCAGGCTTTCAGCTTTCCTAAGTGTACTTTAAGTGCGGAAATTCAACATGAGTGCTGCGACGAGCGATTCCCCGATGTCTCACTCACTCTCGCTCGTTTCGGGCCTGATAGGCTTGCTACCCCAGTCCTGGCCGTTCTAACGGTTTCTAGGGTCTTGTGTTGCTTCCTGTTGTTCACACGGGGGTGGGTCGCTGGGGAGTGCCCCAGTGTGTCCTTGGATGGGTCAGGTTTTGTTTTGGTTTGACTCTGGGAATCGGACGTCCGATTTACCAGTGGTCCAATTTTGGGAATCGGACCAGGTGTATCAGGGCTGAGTGGCAGTCTTAAGGTCCGAGTGTCCGATTCTCAAAAATCGGACAGGCAAGTGTTCGATGAATCAGACAAGGGGGGTCCGATTCTTGGCTAGTCCGATTTTGGGTGGTTCGATTCGTCCGAATGGTTCGATCGGACAAGGTGGTCCGATTTCTAGAATCGGGCAGACTGGTCCGAGTATCCGATCCTAGTGGTCCGGTTGTGGGCGGGTCCGATTCTGGGAATCGGACCGGGCAGGTGGTCCGATTGGTGTCGTGTATTAATTCGTCCGATCGGACAGGGTGGGTCCGAGTCAAAGCGTCCGAGTCGGACGGGTTGATACAAGTCCGAGTGTCCAAGTGGTCCGATTCTCGTAGTCGAACAGGTTGTTCTGATCGGATGGTTGTCCGAGTGTCCGATTCTGGGAATCGGACACTGGGTCAGACGTCCGAGTCCGTCGGTCCGATGAGCTTGCGCACACGGATTTGCCTAACTATCTCCAGATGTCTATTACTATTGACCACGAAATTCACCAGCGATGGAGTTGGAGTGGTGAGGGGGAGATCGGTTACCTGGGGATCGCCGAACGCAATGTCCTCCGTGCCCTGGTCGATCGAACACTACAGATCCTTTCCTGGCGTTTCCTACGCAGTCACCTTCGCATTTACTCCATTTCCCCCCTTGTTTTCTATGATTTTCCCCCTATTTCATAGCAGCAACCCTCTGCCTCTTTGTGTGTGATTTCCTACTGTTAATCTACCCTAAACACAACATAAATCGGAAGCAAAACACTGAACTAGTTTGTCCATGTTTTCCAATCATCGACAACCAGAATATCCCAAAATACTTACATGTTCTGAAGATCGAAAACACCCAACTTCCTACCTATCTCAAGCTCCGTTTCGGGGATGAATACCCTACTTCGATGCTCGATATGAGGCGCGCAAGTGCTCAAGCTTGAATCCGTTGGTCCCGGCAACGGAACCAAAATGTGGGAGCTTTCGCTCAACCGCCAAGACCCACGGACCGCTTATTGTTCAAGCATTCCAAGTGAGCTCTAATGGCTATCAAGTGAGCTCTAATGGCTATCTCTCGATCGAGTACCCTCCTCTCTCTTGCACTCCGGTAGCTCCACGATCCTAGATGCTAGCTCAAGCATCCTCAAGCCTCCTCCATCTCCAAGCTCCATCCTCCATAGCCGCGTGTGCAAGAGTAGAGAAGAGAAGAGAAGAAGAGGAGAGGAGATGGTGAAGAGCTTCACCCTCTTGATCCCTCACTCTCACACACACTCACTCCCTCACACTCTCACTTCCCTCTCTCAAGAGCACACACAAGCAAGAAGGGGAGAAGAAGAGAGAAAGAAGAAGACTATTTTTGCCACACACCAAAGAATGAGCTCCTCATTCACTTTTTAGCTTTATATACAAAACCCTAAATCCCTTTTGGGCGGTCATCCCCTTTTCCCCTTTTTACATGGCCGGCCATAGCCTAGGCCCTTTTTTTCCATTGTTCTTTTATCTTCCTAGCTTCCTTTTCACCGCCCCTCTACCTTTACAAATTGCACGGGTGAGAGCCCGGCGCTTTTTTACAAGATTTTTGGGTGCGCCTTTTTATTTAAAAATGCGCCTTTCCCCTTTTGTATTTGCCTTGGACTTTTAAGGTTTCCCTTGCGCTTTTGGCCTTTTCTCCTTTTCTTTCTTCAGTGGGGCTACCTTTTTCCCGCCTTTGCCCTGCGTCTTTTCCACTTTCTTTTGCTTTCTTCGTATTGGGGTTAACACTAGTTTGATAAGATTTGTTAATGTATAAAGGGTTTTCCTTTCGTTGTATTTTTATATTAGATACAGGTTATAAGTTGGGGTCGTGGTTGGATGGATTGTTTTTGAAGAAATATTGAAGATCAAAGTTGAGCTTTTGACTGAACTTGTATTCCCTTTTTCCTGGGTCGCGAGGACGCTTTCTTATTAAGTGTGGGGATATGTTGAGTGTTGAAATGACTTGTTTTTTTGGCTGATTTTTGTTGTTTTTGAGAGCTGAATGGTTGATTTTATGAGATGATTGATTGGTTTGGAAGTGGTTTGAGAGTGTTTTGGATGATATTGATTGTGTTTTGGAAGTTCATGATGTTTATTAGTGGAGATATGAGGTTCTGTGATATTCTGAGAGGTTCTGATTGGTTCTGTATACCTTCTGTATAACTTTTGTTTTGTTCTGTTTTGTTCTGATTGTCTTCTGTAAGGAGGGATGGAGTATTGATTGATGAAGATTGAGATCTTGTGAAAGCTTATTGAATGGTTTTTGAGAGTTTGGAATGGTTTGAGTATGAGTTATGAGGTTTTGATAACCTTCTGTAACCTTCTATAGGTCTTCTGTAGAGCTTTTGTCTCTGTTCTGTTCTGTACTGTAGCTGTTCTGGTACTATTCTGTAGACTGTTCTGTATGCTTCTGTATGTGTTCTGTTGGATGAGAGTGTAGCTTGGAAAAGTTTTCTAGCCTTGGAAAGAGGTGAATACAAGTGCAAAAGAGCTGAAAGAAGTAGCTGCTGAAGACTCAAGTGAAGATTGGAGTGAAGTGACAGTAGTGAGCTATGAAAGGACACTGTAGTGGCTCTGGTGACTCTTCATATCAAACATACCTCTTGGGAGGGGTATCCACGACCTAAGAAGGATTATTGAGAGTGATTTTGAGAGATTGTAGTGAGGAGATGATGTATTATTGATGGAGAGAGAGAGAGAGAGAGTCAGAGATAGTCAAATCTATTGAAACAGAGTGATTGTATATGAGAGATTGAGAGAGAAGACTATGAAGATATTGAAGATGAATACTATGTGATGTATTTCCATTCAAAGATGGTGTATTCCTTTGCTTTCTTTGTTCTATTGATGGATTTTGTGAAGATATTGAAGAATATGGTTGATTCTATCAAATCCGTGGGAGATCTACATGATGTTGCATGAAGATTTGTTGTGCCTGGTGTTCTTTTCTTCATTGTGATCATATAAAACATAATAAACAAACTTGTTGATGTTACAACATACATTTTCTTGCAAGAGAATTCCCTTTTCCTTTGTGTTCCTCTTGGGGCTCCAATTTTGTGTAGGCCCCCAAATGTCTGTATGCACAACATCAAGGATATTTCTGCTTACATCTCTGTCATGTGAAAAGGGTTGTCTTGCCTGCTTACCAAACTGACATGCTTCGCATACCTTATGAAATTCTGCAACTCTAAATGTAGGCAAACCTGTAACCAACCCTTTGGATTGCATTAATTTCAGTCTTTGTACATTTGCATGTCCAATGCGTTTGTGCCAAATTTCAATATCTGCAACAACACCTTTTTCTTTAGCATACATAGCAACATTCATAGTAGGAATTCCAGCATCCAGAGTAAACATACGTCCAACTCTACTTCCCTTTGCAACTAACCTGCACTTGTCATTGAAGTCTTCTACAAAGTAGCCCTTTGCATTAAATCTGACTTGCAGACCTTGCTCTACCATCTGACCGACTGACACCAAGTTCTTTGTAATAGATGGCACATGTAATACATCTGAAAGACTCTTTGTCTTACCATCATGCAAGGACAAGGAAACTTTCCAATGTGTGAAATTGGGTGGCATGAATCATCACCCGTCTGCAAATAACCTGCATTTTGCAAATCCTGCATCTCTCCAAACCATTCTGCATGGCTAGTCATATGATTGGATGCATCTGAATCAACATATCAAACATCATCATGTATTCCCTTTCCTGTAACAGCATTCAACATATGCTGCATAACAAACAGACGTTCATTTTTGTCTTCATTCTGTCGTGAAGACGATGCATAGTTTCCTTGCTGTAGCTTACCACTGAGAATATCATCTTTCTTAGCATGACATTGGGCTGCAATATGACCTGTTTTGCCGCAGTAGTGACACACAATACCAGAGTTGTTAGAATCTCTGTTCTGCCATCCACCTCTTCCTCTGAAGCTGCCCCTGCCTCTAAAGTTACCATGACCTCCTGAAACCTGCATATCGCCAAATTGCTGATTCAATCTGTTTTGCTAGTTGTTACTACCACAAACTATACCACGACCTCTTGAAGAGAACCTGCCATGTCCCCTTCCTGAAGTGGATTAGAAAGCTTGGACCTATTCACCAGTTCTTTCAGATGTCTCACTCTGCATGTTGATCTCTTCAGTGATCATAAGGGAGACCAACTCATCAAAATCTGGAAATGGCTTTCTGACATATACGGAAGTTACAAAAGACTTCCAAGCCTTTTCATTGTTAAGTCCACCCAAGGTAGACGACACCAAATCATCATCATCGGGCATTGCATAAATCACTGCCAAGGCATCTGCAATGCTCCTTACCTTCAGTGCATACTCATTGATACACATCTTCCCTTTCTTCAATGTATTCAACTCTTGCTTGAGTTGAATCTTTTGTGCCTTTGTATTTACGGAAAACATACTTTCAAGTATGGTCCAAGCTGCATATGAATTCTCTGCATTTCTGATATGTGCTAGCATATTATTGTCAATTACTGCAGACAGCCAATACATGACCTTTTTGTCTTTTGCATTCCATTCCTTCCGTGCCTTTGTCTCTTCTGTAGCAGTTGGAGGATCACTCACCTCTGGCTCCTTTTCTTCACCTGACATAAACTCGTAGAGGCATTTTCCAATAAGGAAGTTCGTGACATGGAACTTCCATGAAGGATAGTTGTTCTTATTGAGCTTCTCAATGATGGGGTTGCCACTGTTCTCTGCCATTATCACAAAACTAATACCAAACAGCAAGCAAATCTTCTGCAATCCTCGACCTGTAGTGCACAACAATACAGCAGACAGTCTTTTTCACTGTCTGCTCAACAATACATGCAATTTGCAACCTGTTTGCAAATAAACCTTGTGTTTATTCGCTGGTAAACACCTTTGAACATATAGATCTAAAATCTGTAACCTATGCACCTGTATACGACAGACACAACTAAAATTGCAAGGTATCTCAAATTGCTGTCCGCAACCTTGGAGCTCTAAAACGGGGCCTGAAATGACCTCGGATGGCCAAAATAGCAGTGAAAAAGCCTTAAAGGCCTTATTTGCAGAATATACAGCGCTCTTTACGCATACAAAATCTCACTGCAATCTGAGATTTTCGTTCTGCCCTGCTTCTGGTGCCTCCACAAGCACTGTCTAAGAGAAAGAGTGGAAGAATGGGAGAGCTTCTTACCTGTGGCTTGCTTGCTAGAACCTTGCTTCTTCTCCTTCACTTCAGCCTTCGAAATCAGTCTCTCTCAGTGGCGCGGCTCTGCTACCATGTCAAGAATCGCGTGATGGGGGGACTTGCTCAAGATGCTGCACCGAACACACACAGAATGCACAAGGAGAAGCTCACTCAAGAGACAAGAAGAGAGATGGAGGCCAAAACGTTTTCTTGCTGGTTTCTTCTTCTTCTTCCATACACTTTACAATGCACACAAAGTATAGATAAGATACAACAAAAAGGAAAGTGGCCTACTAAGTCAAACAATGCAGAACCGACTACACTAGTCGACTGGCTCTATAACTATGCCAGTTGTAAATAGGTGTAATAACCTGAATATAATAAGTAATGAGTTAGTGGCCATGTGAGAGTCATAATGACCACCGATGTGCTAAGTGTAGACGTATGGACCCATCTAACTAGGTGGTCCATCATTAATGTCTGCATGTGTTGAGCTTGTCATCTCAACACATATGATGTGATGAGGCATTGTTTGAGGGCTTGCTCTTTAGAGATCTCACTATTGAGCAATTCAGTAGCGGAGTTAGCTAATTTTGTGAAGGGAAGTTCAAATGTCTCCAAAGAATAAGGTATCGTACGAACTTCGGTTGCAAAAGGTTTGGGCAACAGGCCTAAGTCCAAGCGGTTGTAGCTCAGAGCTAGCTCTTTGAGAGTGACATCTAGTCATCTAATGCAATCAACCACATCATCCCCCGTATCCTTGGCTAGATCTGAGGCCAATGTCAAAAATGATTTTCACTCATAGGAGGGTTTAAGATGTGCTGGTAGTTGGGGTTTGATAGCACTAGAGCCTTTGACAATGAATAGTTGTGGTTGCGTGTGTTCTTGAGATTGTGGTTGGACCTCCTAGATTAGGGCTGGGGAAGTAGTATCTACATCCAATGGATTGCTGCCTTCAGAATGGATCATTGTAGTCGGATTGGCTCTAGCAGGTGATGGCTCATGTGATGATGTCTGTTGTTTGGGCTGATAGGCTTGTTCGACTCTCTTTGGCATGTGTATGGATGTGCTTGATGGATGTGGGTTTGGAAAGCGCTACGGCTTATGGTTTTGAGGTTTTATGGGACTTGGGGTGATCAAGCTTGAGGGCGGCATACGAGTGGTGCCTTTGGCCATGTGGGCTTTAGGGATCCATATCCAAGCATTTTCCTTATAGTAGCCTTGCGTGTGCAAGAGGGCTTTAGGGACCCATCTTTGCTTGATCATGCGTCGATTTCTGTGACTGGTTTCCTAAGATTAGAGTTTTGGGTCTTATGAGGATGTGTGTGTTGACTCCTAGGCGGCGGTTGTAGCTGTTTAGGCTTCCATTGAAACCTAGGCTGTTGGGCCTTAGGTTTTGCTGCTGTGAGCAGCGGTTCTTGAGAATTGGTGGATGGTGGCCGAGCACTACCCTCTCAGATTTGGCTGCTAATACTTCTACCGGTGGCCTTGCGGACTATGATGAGGTTGCACAGTTCTTGCTGAAAGTTGTAACAATGCGAATGTTGCCTACGGCGAGGTGGATGCGCTGCAACTCAAAATCAACGTTGCAATGAGTTTGCTTTTTGAAGGTTCGCCCTAGCAGCGACTTCGTGCCTGTGTCTTTGGCATTTGGCAACACGTAGAGGATCATTGGTAGAGTCTCAGACTCGATAGAAATGGCAGCTCTAGACTTGTCGAGAAGTGTATATGAGCGGCCCCCATATGGGCTTAATTTGGCATTAGTGGGCTGTAATGGTGGTTTGCCAAGTTGGGTCAAATGATCATGAGTCAAGACATTGAAGTCTACTCTCTCGTCGATCAAGGCATTGAAGACGCATGTTCGCTTGGCAGTGACCGTGATGTGCAGGTATGCGAGCTCTACAACTTCCTCATCCTCATCATCGATTTCAGTGATTGTGGCTACTTGTACTTTGATAGGTGGTTCCAACATTGGTGGCTCATGCAAAGGATGTGTGGGAGGGTAGTACTTCTTGACACGACTACCATTGAAGAAGCCTATTCCCTCACCATCTAGAGTCTCGAGCTCAAAATTGCCCGTTCGGCTGATTGTATGAACTTTAAAAGGTCCAAGACCTCTAAACTTCATTTTTTGCTTATGCCCCTTAACTGAGTATAGGAGCACTAAGTTGCCTTGTTCGATGTCGCACTACTTGGCATGCTTGTCAAACCAGCTCTTGCATCATGCCTTCTCACATATGAGTGCATGAGTGGCTAGAAGGCGAGTCTTCGAGAGGTATTCGAGTTCAACTAGGCATTGTGTCCATGCCTCCTTTCCTTTCCATCATTCCTGAAGTGCGATTCTCAGGCTAGGCACGAAGAATTCTATAGGGAGAATTGCTTCGATTCCGTAGGTCAACCTAAAGGGGGTTTGGCCGACAGCCGTTTTATAAGTTGTGCGGTAAGCCCACAAGGCTGCCATCAGCTTGTTATCCCAGTCGCTATGCGAGGCAGAGACTACCTTGGTTAGGACATTGACAAGAATCTTATTCATGGATTCTGCTTGGCCATTTGCTTGAGGGTAGTATGGAGAGGATTTTTGATGGATAGTTAGGAAGGTGGATAGGAGATGCGCTATCACTTCATTGATAAAGTGTGTCTCAAGAATCGCGTGGTGGAGGGGGTTGCTCAAGATGCTGCGCCGAACACACACAGAATGCACAAGGAGAAGCTCACTCAAGAGACAAGAAGAGAGATGGAGGCCAAAACGTTTTCTTGCTGATTTCTTCTTCTTCTTCCACACACTTTACAATGTACACAAAGTATAAATAAGATACAACATAAAAGGAAAGTGACCTACTAAGTCAAACAATGCATAACCGACTACACTAGTCGACTGGCGCTATAACTATGCCAGCTGTAAATAGGTGTAACGACCTGAATATAATAAGTAATGAGTCAGTGGCCATGTGAGATGCATAATGACCACCGACGTGCTAAGTGTAGACGTGTGGACCCATCTAACCAAGCGGTCCATCATCAATGTCCGCATGTGTTGAGCTTGTCATCTCAACAGTGTGTACCCTGGTCACTGACTAGTTTGATGGGGCAGCCAAATTGTGAGATCACCTACTCCCACAAGAACTTGGCAGTCGTTCGAGCATCGTTCTTTCGTGTTGCTCTCGCCTCTGCCCATTTTGTTAGGTAGTCTGTGGCCACAATGATGTATTTGGCTTGAGAATACTATGCAATGGGGCTGATGGGTCCTATGAATTCGATTTCCCATTTTTCGAAGCATTGTCATGCAATGATTTGGGTCAACTCCATTTGATCCTTGCGAATCGAGACATTTGTCTGCTGACACTCGTCACAATGCTTAACAAATTGTGTTGCATCACAAAAGAGAGTTGGCCACCATAGTTGAGACTGTGGCACTTGCGGGCCGTCGTGTCTCCACTAAAGTGTCCACCAGTAATTCCACTATGTGCATCTGAGAGCATGTCATGCATCTCATGCTCGCACATGCATCTGCACAGCAATCCATCTTGCCCTAGGTGATACAACTGGCCTGCTATCAACTGGTAGGGTTGGATCTTGAGAATAGGTCACCTAAGACTTGCCTTCTCTATCGGTCACTCAGGTAGTCCGTGCTCAAGCACTTGGACTATGTTATCTGCCCAATATGGCATTAGATCGTCCTTGAATAAATCTCATCGCTGGAAAGGTTAAAGAGATGGGCATCTGGCAATTCATCGGCAATGCCTTCTCCAGCAGCTTCTCCTATGGGGATGTGTGACATATGGTCAGCCACGTAGTGCTATTTTCCCTTCCATAAAACCACGGAGAAGTCAAACTCCAAAAGTAGAAGGAGCCACCGAGCTATGCGTCCTATAGCACAAGGTTTATTCACTAGATATAGCAAGGCTTGATGGTCCACAAAAAAGGTAAAGGGTGTAGCCAATAGATAATGCCGGAACTTCTTCACAGCAAACACCATGGCCAAGTCCTCTGTTTCTATTTTTGAGTAGTTCATTTCCGTCACAATGAGTTGTCTGCTAGCAAAGCTCACTGGATAGTCTAGGTTGTGCTTGCCAGGTTGGCACAACACTGCTCCCACATCAAATTTAGAAGTGTCAATATGCACATGGAAGGTAATGTTCCAATCTGGGGCTTGTAGAATTGATGCTGTGGTTAGAGCCTTCTTCAACTCTTCATATGCTTGTTGGCATGCTTCAGTCCATTCAAAGATAATCAGCAGCTTATATAAAGGTTTGGCCATCACCGCGTAATTCAGTACAAACCGCCAATAGTATCCCGTATGGCCTAAGAAGCATTGGACTCCCTTATAGTTGCTTGGGGGTGGAAGGTCAACAATAACCCTGACTTTCGAGAAGTCAGTGGCAATGTCGTTCTTCGACACCACGTGGCCTAGGATGCATCCATGCTTCACCTAAAACTTGCATTTTAAGGTGTTCAAGGAGAGACGATATAGGTGACACCGCTCAAAGACTGCTTGAAGTTTATTTAAGTGTTCCATCCAGGTCGAGTGAATGCAGAGGTCATCGACAAAGACTTCCAATTCTTTGCGAAGCATGTATTTAAATATGGTGCACATGAGGTGTTGGAAAGTGGCAGGGGCATTAGTTAACCGGAAAGGCATGACTATGTAAGCAAAGATGCCCCACTCAATGGCGAAGGCTGTAATGTCCCTGTGCCCATAGGAACCCCCCCTTTTCTTTTCTTTTTTTCAAATTTTTTTCTCTCTTCCTCCCCCCCGATAGTACATCGGGGAGAGAGAGAGAGGGAGTGAAGTAGGAAAGGGGGGTGCATGCCGCCCAAGTGGCGGCTTATAGCTACGCCCCCCCTTTAAAAGGCCACCCTCCTCCTTGTCGTCGACAAGGTCCCCCCCCCCCATTACTGGAGAAGTCCCCCCGACCTTAGAGCTATGAGACTTACGTGTTAGCCAACTGCGCCTCCACCCTAGGCTGTGACGATAGCTTCCCCCCCTCCGTCTTGGTGATCACGCCCCTGGGCTTCCGTTGGGAAAACTCTTCCCCCCCTCCTGGAACGAAACCTACCCCCCTTTTCCGCCAGCAAGTTGCTCCCTATGATCAGTGTGAGGAAGATGGAGAGAAGTAGAAGGAGAGAAGGAGAAAGAAGGATGGAGAGAGAGAAGAGGAGGAAGAGGGAGAGAAGTAGAAGGAGAGAAGAAGAAGAGGAAGAGAAGAAGTAGAGGGAGAGAAGAAGAAGAGAGAGAAGAGGGAGAGAAGAAGGAAGGGAGAAGAGAAGAGGGAGAGAAGAGAGAAGAGGGAAGAGAGAGAAGAGGGAGGGAAGAGAGAGAAGAGAGAAGGAGAAGAAGAAGAAGGGGAAGAAAAAGGAAGAGAGAGAAGAGGGAGAGAAGAAGGGAAGGAGAAGAGAAGAGGGAGAGAAGAGAGAAGAGGGAAGAGAGAGAAGAGGGAGGGAAGAGAGAGAAGAGAAGGAGAAGAAGAGGGAAGAGGGAGAAGAGGGAGAGAAGAAGAGCAGGAGAAGAAGAAGAAGAGGAGAAGAGGTAGTAAGAGAAGGAGAAGGAGATGGAGAAGTAGAAGAGGAAGAAGAAAGGGTGGAAGGAGAGAGAAGAGAAGTAGTGGAAGAAGAAGAAGAAGAAGAGGTAGTGAGAGGAGAAGAAGAGAGGGAGAGAGAGAGAGAGTAGGAGAATAAGTGGAGAAAGAAGAGAGGGAGAGAGAGAGAGTAGGAGATTAAGTGAAAAGAAGAAGAAGAGAGAGAGGGAGAAAGAAAGAAGTGAGAGTCGGTAGCTGCAAGGAGCCATGCCCAAACCACCCTCTCGGAAAAGGACCCCATCCAATGGTCTTTTCTACCAAACCTGTCAACCCGAAACCCGTCAAGGTCGCGACTGTCCAATCTCCGCAAGGCGAATGGCTCCCAAGAAGAAAGTCGCGGGAATCGTAGGCGCCCAAAGCCACCGGTAATGCTGGAGGGCCGAGCAGAACGACCAACACAGCACACACAAATCAAGCCCAGGTTCTAAGTGTTAAAAATTAATTTAGGAATTATTTCTCGTGGAAGGGATGAAAGGATTGATGTCTGCATAGGGTTTTCTTTACTCTAAGAACTAAGTTGCATGCGTGAAACGGTAGAGTTTGGAATTTGCACAAGATTTTAGGCACGAAATGATAGCTTTTACCCACATAAAATGATAAGGTTATCGCCTTACTTCACATAAAATGATAGTTTTTTAACTAGTTCAATGCATGAATAGTCATTTAGAATTCACGTTTCGCAATCATGGTTTAAAAAAACACATGAAATGTTAATTTCTATTCATGAGATACACTTGCATCGTTAGACAACCCTAGTCTTTCATAGACACAAGTCACATGTGATCCGAGGCATTAGGAATAAGTATAATTGCCAGCGAATTGTTTTATCGATCTTGCTGTGGACTATCACAAATGGATACGCTCCTAGCTTAGGTGAAGTTGGTGACCTAACCCTAAATGGATTGTTGACCCAAATTATGCTTGGCAGTTTGAAAAGGTTGTAAATCCCTTAAGCAAGTGCTTTGATACATCCAGTTAAAATTCTGATTGTGCATGCAATGGGATTGTAAAGCCTTGAAGCAAGAGGTTGTGCATTCAACTATTTGTTAATGTGGTTTTGGATGTTAACCCAAGTGGGGAGTGTTTGATGATTTTATGGCTGGGTCTGAGATGACTGATTGCCATGGAAACGAAAGGGATGTTTTCCCTAGCAATTGTTACTATGCTGGTTGCTTCATCTATGGTTGATTTCCTAAAGGGATAATTAAGGAAGGATGGCGCTAGCTACCCCCCGCGAGCCGCCAAACCCTAACCAAGGGGGTTATGAATCCGTGCCAGGAATGTGGACTGAGCCCACCGTGAGAGGTCTCTCCGTAGAAATCACTTGGTGTAGGAGGACGCTTGGGTGCCAGTGGGGGCTCTGGCCATAAATCCCAATGCCGCCGGGCTGTACACAAGTGTTCTACATGACTCGAGATGGGATCTTGAGGTCTTAATACTAGTTACAAGGTGGAATCCCAATGCCTCCGGGCCGTACACAAGTGTTCTACGTGACTCGAGATGGGATCTCGAGGTCTTAATACTAGTTACAAGGTGGAATCTTGGAAGGATAAACCTTCGAGTTTTATTGCCGAAAGACGGAATGATTTTTCTGTGGAGGCAGAAAGGAGCACTTAATTCTCCTGTATGGGCAGGAGACATACATTAAATCCAAAGATAAGTTAAGGAAGTGTTTGATCCTATTTTATCTTGTCTTCGTATCTGTAGCCTAAATTATGTAAAGGAACCTGTCATTAACGGTTTAATTAAGGAAGCTGCCTTTATATGTCAGACATAATGTGGTAGGTAATTAGATAACTAAAACAACCCTCGAGGAAAGCATGGTGGATGTGACCAATGGGTCTATCCTACGGAAGGGTGGTCTCGGTTAGCCGAGAGCTTTCCTCAAAGGAAATGTTACGAGAAATGTTAGGAAAAAAAGTCGGTCTATGACCTTAGACAATGTTGACTAGGAACCCGGACTTCAGGTTGATCCTAGTGGGAACGGCCGGATAAGTTCTGTTGTGGGGGCAGACTCGAGAGACCCTAGTTGGCAAACCCCGTGTCATTCCTTGGGAGTTCCAGGCGGCATCTTCTAGATATATCTCGTGATGGTCTGCTAAGACGTGTCCCGCGATGGGAGGAGCAGGCACGTTATAATTGGTATCAGAGCAAAACTCATTTATGATACATGATTGATTAATGTTCGGTTCATGAACATATCCTAAACAAAAATAACCTAAGTGGTATGGCTTGATTTTCAGGCACCTTTTGCACCCATGAATGCTGACATGCAAGAGAAGAAGTTCCTTCTCAAGAAAATTAAGCCGCCCGAGTTTGATGGCAAGGGACGGACTATTCAAGTTGACGCCGAGATCTGGATTGAGTCCATGGAGGACTATTTTGAGGCAGTAGGAACTGCACCTACTAACCAAGCCATGCTCGCCAAACTTAAGCTTACAGACGAAGCAAGACTTTGGTGGAAATAGTGGTGCAGAGACCAAGCAATCTCTGAGGGGACAGTCACTTGGGATAAGCTTAAGGAAGCTGTGCGAGGGAGGTATCTGCCACTTGCCTACCGCACACAAAAGATGAATGAATTCTACGACTTGAAGTAGCTAGGATTATCCCTTGAAGCATACTATTCAAAGTTCATTTCACTCCTAAAGTATGCACCCCCAATGGATATGACACAACAGGTGTCAAAGTTCTGTGCTGGGTTAAATCCACCCATAAACACTTGATTGGAATCAATGCACCCAACGGACTTGCAAGACGCATTACTCCGAGCGAATCCAATCATCCAAGAACTTAAATTAGGAAACTATGATGAAGATGACTCACGAGATCAAGACAAGAGGTGCCACAAGTGCAATGAGATAGGACACATTCGTAAAAGATGTCCCAACCGTCGATGTTTCCACTGCAATGAACTAGGACACATCCAAACAGATTGTCCTGAGTTGGACCCTGAGAATCAAGAATATGCGGTCAAACGAAGCTGTCTAAACTCTACTTTTGGCTCATATTATGAATCACATGATGATGAAGGCCTGGAGCCTATTGTAACCTTTGAGGATGACTAGATATCCTAGGAAGATACAGTTGAGGTAATAAGTCTTGTACTTGGAATAAAACCTATTGAATCCCATGAGTTGTGGCAAGTTGTTATTTTAAGATGAGAATTTGAGTAATCAGAGTTGCGCAGCAAAAGCGTGATGCGACCTAATCCACAGGTTTTAGAACCCAACAATAATTGGTTATCAATGAACCCTAAGCGCATTCGAGATGAGGACATCTCGATTCCTCTAAGGGGGAGAGGATGTAATGTCCCTGTGCCCATAGGAACCCCCCCTTTTCTTTTCTTTTTTTCAAAAATTTTTTTCCCTCTCCCTTCCCCCCGATAGTACGTCGAGGAGAGAGAGAGAGGGAGTGAAGTAGGAAAGGGGGGTGCATGCCGCCCAGGTGGCGGCTTATAGCTGCACCCCCTTTAAAAGGCCACCCTCCTCCTCATCGTTGATAGGTCCCCCCCCCCCCCCCCCCCCGACCTCAGAGCTATGAGACCTACGTGCTAGTCGACTGCACCTCCACCCTAGGCCATGACGATAGCTTTCCCCCCCTCCGTCTTGGTGATCATGCCCCTAGGCTTCCATCGGGAAAACTCTTCCCCCCGTCCTGGAATGAAACCTACCCCCCTTTTCTGCCAGCAAGCTGTGCCCGGTGATCAGTGAGGAAGAGGGAGAGAAGTAGAAGGAGAGAAGGAGAAAGAAGGATGGAGAGAGAGAAGAGGAGGAAGAGGGAGAGAAGTAGAAGGAGAGAAGAAGAAGAGGAAGAGGAGAAGTAGAGGGAGAGAAGAAGAAGAGAGAGAAGAGGGAGAGAAGAAGGGAAGGAGAAGAAAAGAAGGAGAAGAGAAGAGGGAGAGAAGAGAGAAGAGGGAAGAGAGAGAAGAGGGAGGGAAGAGAGAGAAGAGAGAAGGAGAAGAAGAAGAAGGGGAAGAAGAGGGAAGAGAGAGAAGAGGGAGAGAAGAAGGGAAGGAGAAGAGAAGAGGGAGAGAAGAGAGAAGAGGGAAGAGACAGAAGAGGGAGGGAAGAGACAGAAGAGAGAAGGAGAAGAAGAAGGGGAAGAAGAGGAAAGAGAGAGAAGAGGGAGAGAAGAAGAGCAGGAGAAGAAGAAGAAGAGGTAGTAAGAGGAGGAGAAGGAGAGGGAGAAGTAGAAGAGGAAGAAGAAAGGGTGGAAGGAGAGAGAAGAGAAGTAGTGGAAGAAGAAGAAGAAGAAGAGGTAGTAAGAGGAGAAGAAGAGAGGGAGAGAAAGAGAGTAGGAGAATAAGTGGAGAAAGAAGAGAGGGGGAGAGAGAGTGTGTGAGTAGGAGATTAAGTGAAAAGAAGAAGAAGAAGAGAGAGAGGGAGAAAGAAAGAAGTGAGAGTTGATAGCTGCAAGGAGCCACGCCCAAACCACCCTCTCGGAAAAGGACCCCATCCAACGATCTTTTCTACCAAACCTGTCAACCTGAAACCCATCAAGGTCAGGACTACCCAATCTCTGCGAGGCAAATGGCTCCCAAGAAGAAAGTCGCGGGAAGCGTAGGCGCCCAAGCCACTGGTAATGCTGGAGGGTCGAGCGGAATGACCAACGCAGCACACACGAATCAAGCCCAGGTTCTAAGCGTTAAAAATTAATTTAGGAATTATTTCTCGTGGAAGGGATGAAAGGATTGATGTCTTGCATAGGGTTTTGTTTACTCTAAGAACTAAGTTGCATGCGTGAAATGGTAGAGTTTGGAATTCGCACAAGATTTTAGGCACGAAATGATAGCTTTTACCCACATAAAATGATAAGGTTATCGCCTTACTTCACATAAAATGATAGTTTTTTAACCAGTTCAGTGCATGAATAGTTATTTAGAATTCACATTTCACAATCGTGGTTAAAAGAAACACATGAAATGTTAATTTATGTTCATGAGATACACTTGCAACGTTAGATAACCCTAGTCTTTCATAGACACAAGTCACATGTGATTCGGGGCATTAGGAATAAGTATAATTGCCTGCGAATTGTTTTATCTATCTTGCTGTGGACTATTGCAAATGGATACGCTCCTAGCTTAGTTGAATCTGGTGACCTAACCCTAAATGGATTGTTGACCCAAGTTATGCTTGGCGGTTTGAAAAGGTTGTAAATCCCTTAAGCAAGTGTTTTGATACATCCAGTTAAAATTCTGATTTTGCATGCAATGGGATTGTAAAGCCTTGAAGCACGAGGTTGTGCATTCAACTGTTTGTTAATGTGGTTTTGGATGTTAACCCAAGTGGGGAGTGTTTGATGATTTCATGGCCGGGTCTGAGATGACTGATTGCCATAGAAACGAAAGGGATGTTTTCCCTAGCAATTGTTACTATGCTGATTGCTTCAGCTATGGTTGACTTCCTAAAGGGATAATTAAGGAAGGATGGCGCTAGCTACCCCCCGTGAGCCGCCAAACCCTAACCAAGGGGGTTATGAATCCACGCCAGGAATGTGGACCAAACCCGCCACGAGAGGTCTCTCCGTGGAAATCACTTGGCGTAGGAGGACGCTTGGGTGCCAATGGGGGATCTGGCCATAAATCCCAATGCCTCCGGGCCGTACATAAGTGTTCTACGTGACTCGAGATGGGATCTCGAGGTCTTGATACTAGTTACGAGGCAGAATCTTGGAAGGATAAACCTTCGAGTTTTATTGCCAGAAGATGGAAGGATTTTTCTGCGGAGGCAGAAAGGAGCACTTAATTCTCCTGTATGGGCAGGAGACATACATTAAATCCGAAGATAAGTTAAAGGAAGTGTTTGATCCTGTTTTATCTTGTCTTCGTGTCTGTAGCCTAAATTACATAAAGGAACTTGTGATTAATTGGTTAATTAAGGAAGCTGCCTTTATATGTCAGACATAATGTGGTAGGTAATTAGATAACTAAAACAACCTTCGATGGAAGCATGGTGGATGTGACCAATGGGTCTATCCTAGGAAGGGTGGTCTCGATTAGCCGAGAGCTTTCCTCAAAGGAAATGTTACAAGAAATATCAAGAAAAAAAGTTGGTCTATGACCTTAGACAATGTTGACTAGGAACTCGAACTTCAAGTCGATCCTAGTGAGAACGGCCGGATAAGTTCCGTTGCAGGGGCAGAATCGAGAGACCCTAGTTGGCAAACCTCGTGTCATTCCTTGGGAGTGCTCGGCGGCGTCTTCTAGATATATCTCTCGATGGTCTGCTAAGACGTGTCCTGCGATTGGAGGAGCGGGCACGTTAGAAAGGCCGTTTTATGCCTGTCGGTAGAATGCACTTGCACCTGATTGTATCCTGAGAAGCCATTGAGAAATTTGTAGGCCTCCTTTCCTGCCACTCTTTCAAGCATGTGCTTGATGTATGGCAATGGGTAATTGTCCCTCTTAGTAGCAACGTTCACCTTCTTGTAATTGACGCACACTCTAATTTTTTCATTTTTCTTCATCACGATGACTATGGATGATACCCAGTCCATGTGCTCAATTTCATAAATGAATCCCGCTCTCATCAGCTTATCAATCTCTTCCTTGTCAGCATGAGCATGTTTTGGATTCATAGGGTATGGTCGCTGCTTCACCGGCGTTGCTCTGGTGTCATGGGTATATTATGAGTCACTACACTCGGATCTACCCCTTTGAGCTCTTCCAAGGACCAAGCGAACATGTCCACGTACTCTCGCAAGAGAGCGACAAGACTCGTTTCTTCTTCCTCAGTCAAGTCATCGGCAATGAAGGCTGGAGGCTAGGTTCACTCCTTGACCTTGACTGGTCCCTCAATTAATTCGCTCATTTGCCCTTGCCGTTTACAGGATCACTACCCTATCTCCTTTCTTGAATTTCGTAAATCTTTTAGGGAGGTCCCACGGTTTTCACTATTCGTCTGTTCGTGTGTCCCTGGATTTTTTTGCCCTTTCCTACTTCAATCGTCTGTGCCTCAGGTGGACGGGTAGGTCCCCCTTGGTGCGTTGCGGGCCTTGGGCGGCCTAGGTATTTCTGGGTCGCTATGTGAACTTACCTCCGACTTAGAGTCGAACTCGCCGTCTTCGCTAGAAGAGGTGGTCTCCCCTGGTGGTCACAGCTCAGATGGTGATTCTGTCCTAAGCACTAGTGTCATTCCCGGTTGGGCTAGGCCTGCTTTGCTCAAAGTCTATGGCTTCTACGTGTTCTAACCAAGCGTGATCACAATCCATGCACATAACCCCTCACTCTATCTTGAAGACACTCTTTTTCTGTGGCTTGGAGTCTGAGCGTATTTGTTCTATTTCATGTCCCTCAGTGTTGTATTCTACGGTATCTATCTCACCCTGACTTTCGTCACTGAAGGATTGGCAGTCTTCGTACTTGTCATTGGAGTCATCTGTGTTAGACCGCTCGTCATCTCCTAGAGCTTGGTATATCTCTTGTCATTGATCAGGTAGACCCAATTGTACATGAAGTTTAAGTCATGCACCCTGGTCCATTGCCACTTGGATTCGTCTAAGAGATCCTAGAGTGGTTTGAAGTTTGTTGCTAAATTGTTAGCTAGCTTGCCCGTTAAGTATTCCAGAATCTCGTGGAGTTATCTTTTGTTGTGTGGCACTTGGAGGGTGATGGGCTTAGGTCTCCCATGAAGGGTTCCTGCCATCATGAAAACTGGTACGGAGGGCATGTCGTTAGACTTGCCAATCATCTTTATGGCTTGCTCATATGCCTCCTGATCCGAGAACGACAGGTCGATTGTAGCAAGGACATGCATCCAATCTCGCTCATCCTCTGGGCATGGGATATACTTGGTCAAGGGATTATAAGACTTCTTGACTTGAGCGTTACCTTTGAGCATCACGGAAAGGGCACCCAAGTCAACTGGTGAGGTCTTCCAAGTGTCCACCTCTACCCTCACAGCTTTCGTTCTATTGCCTAGGAAGATCAAGCTGTTACCCCAATCTTCGATAACTCTGGCATTACGCATCTAGGGTCGGCCTAATAGGATATCGTAGTCCACTCCCTTCATGACTATAAAGTCGACAGAGAACTGGACACCTGCAATTTTCACTGGCCAGTTTTTAAGTACCCCAAATGGCTTCACTCTCATGCCGTTTGCTAATGTGACATTAAACCGAGCGGTCTTGACAGGTGGGTTTCCCCAAGTTTGAAGTACTGCGTGGCTCAGCACACTAACCCTAGCTCCCATGTCTATGATCCTCTTTCTCGTCGTGTTGCCTAGGGCCAAGACCGGTAATACTGCATGCATCTCGGTGCTTAACGTGCAAGGATTTTGGCATAGAGTACAGCATTAGACTCGGTATTTTGTTTCTGCATCATGGTCGTGTAGATCAGCCGCTTGTTCTCGTGACCCCTCAACCCACTGCTTCAGGTCTTGCCATAGGGTGGAATGCTGCTTAAGCAGGTCTCCTAGGCTTAACGTCACGGGGATGGCCACTAGCGTGGTAAGGAGGTCATTGGCTGCTCGTCTCTCTCCTAAACCGGATTGTCCTGGCCAATGGTCGTGACTAATTTGCGGGCCTGCAGCATCAAGGTTTGGCCTAAATGGTAATGCTTGTGGTGCGGTCGCATCTCTTGACTTTAGTCGAGGGGGTGAGACTGGGGGAGATCATCGATCTCGTCCTCTAGGATGGGCTCAGCGTCCCTTAAGTGCTCTTGGGCCTCTTTCACCCAGCCCTTCACTTTCTCTATGGCCTCTAACTAGCGCTTCAAATGTGGGTATTCCTCTACCTTGGCACTTCCCTTTTCGACCGTCTTAGGGGCTCAAGTTTCTGCCTCTGCATCCATGACCTTCTTTCCAATAGGCAAAGTTGTAGCACTCTCAGTTTCTGCCTCTAAAGTTTCTGCCTCTGCATCTGTGACCTTCTTTCCAACAGGCAGAGTTGTAGCACTCTCAGTTTTTGGCCGTCTTAGGGGCTGAAGTTTCTGCCTCTGCATTCATGACCTTCTTTCCAATAGGCAAAGTTGTAGCACTCTCAGTTTTCAGTGCAATCTTAGCTTCAGACCTCTTGTTTCTCTGCCTACGGCTCTTCTTCCCTATCGAGGTTACAGCGAGGTTGCTAGGTCATGGTAGTGATAGGTCGGCCTGCTTAGTCTGGGCATGGGTCATGACCAGCAATGGGATAGGTGTGGCCTCCCCATCGAGGTTCTTGATGTTGAGATATCGAGCTCCACTCATGATATGCCAGAGTGACCATTGTGCATTTATGTCACCGACTTGTTAGCTATAGATGCGGTTGGTACAGCGCCCATGAATAATAGCTAGATGACAACTATCCTTATCTACTCTAGTTCGTGGTTCAATTAGTATGCCACCTTAGTTAGTTGAGTTTGGTTTGAGACCCATATATAGTGTTCTTCTATTTCTTTGTATGAGAGTTCTTTTTGGCTTACACAACTAAGAAGAGGAAAACTGTTTTCAGCCTCCACCTGTGTGTTTATTCCCCCATTGTGCAAGCAAGAAAGCTACAAGTGAGACTCCTTCCTTCTCTCCCACAATCTTGACATGGTATCAGAGCCTTGTTCGTGGTAAGGAGCTCAAGAAAGCAAGCCAAATTCGCGTGTTCTGGTAATAGGACCAGTGTTGCTTTCATTTTTCTGTTTTGGGAGCAAGTCTCTGCAGGTAGCACAGCCGGAAAGTGCAAGAGTGCATTGTCTCAGATTGAGACGCCCTTCGCGGTGTAGCAAGAGGGCAGTATATGCTGCGGACGAGGGCTTTAGCCTGTGGTTGCTCTGTTTTTTCGGTTTGAGGCCATTTCGGGGCCTGTTTTGGAGGCGGAAGTTTTCTGCACGCACTCAGGAAAAGGCCCTGTTTTATGCTGTGCGATCACTGTTCTACATGTCGGTGAAAAGTTACTATAGAAATTGCATCGTATGCTTGTGCACAGAGACATTGGGAGTTACAGAATCATCCTTGTTGCCTATTGATGCAAAATTCTCACTAGGAAGTGACTATGTGGTCAAATACCACTTTCGTCAGTTTTGCAGATTTGCCCTTGTGAGACTGAAGCTGTGTTCTTTGCAGTGACAGAATTTTTTGCAGTGTTCTGTAATGGCATTTGATTCTCTTTCACAGATTGTCACTGAAAAGCTTGACAAGAACAACTTCCAAGCATGGAAGTTCAAGATGACGAATTTCCTTATGGGAAAAGGATATTGGGAATTCGTTGCAGGAAATGAAGAAGAACCAGTTCTTCTTGATGTTCCTAATCAACAGCAAATGCAGGCATTTAAAGGATGGCATGAGAGAGCCAGAAAAGTTATGTATTGGCTATCTATCAGTATTTCAGACTCTATGATTGTGCATATTCAAGATGCAAGTACGCCAAAGGAGGCATGGGATACTTTGTCAAAAATGTATAGCACAAATACGCAAGCCAGGAAAATGTAGCTCAAGCAAGAGTTGTACAATGTACAAAGAGAAAGTATGAGCATCAGTGACTACCACATGAAGGTGAAGAAGATTGCAGATGCACTTGCTTCCATTGGGTCGCTAGTGGAAGATGATGATTTAGTTTCGGTGACCTTGAATGGTCTAGGAAAGGATTATGCACAGTTCCAAACATCCATTTCCGTCCGTGAAAGATTTTCTGATTTTGAGGAGTTGATTGCTCTTCTAATTTTTTAGGAGCAGAGAAATGGTGGTGCATCTTCTTCAGGAGGAACTTCAAAAGAAACTGTCTTCTACTCAAATGCTGGAAAAGGTAGAGGTAGAGGTAGAGGAGGCCGATCTGGAGGCCGTGATAGAAATCAGAATATGCAACAAACTCAAGAAAACCAGTCCTATGGAGGAGGACGTGGTAACTCTAGAGGCAGGGGGAGCCAAAGAGGTCGTGGTGGATGGCAAAGAGGCCAAAATGCAAACAGCAATGTTGAATGCTACTACTGTGGTAAAATGGGTCATATGGCTAAAGACTGCTATAAAAAGCAAAATGACATCATGAATGGAAAATTGCAACAAGCGAATTATGCATCTTCTAGTAGACAGGGTGATGACAGAAATGAGCATTTGTTTATGGTGCAGCACATGACCAATTCTGTGACAAGTGCAGAAGAAAGCAACGATGTGTGGTATGTTGACTCAGGTGCATCAAACCACATGACTAGTCATGCAGAATGGATGCAGGATGCAAGGAAAATGGAAAAACCAGATTTGTGGAGACTGGTGATGATACTGCACATCCTATTGTGCAGATTGGAAAAATTCCTTTGTCTATGCAGGATGGAAAAAAGAAATACTTGTCAGATGTATTCCATGTCCCGAATATCACCAAGAACCTAGTTTCTGTTGGTCAAATGGTTGAGCAGGGCTTGCAGGTCAGATTTAATTCTCATGGATGCTTTGTTGAGGATTTGAAAAATAAAGGTCGCTTGATAGCAAAAGGAAAGAAGAAGGGCAAAATGTTGACGTTGGATGCAGACATGCCTGAATTGAGTGCAGCAATGTTTGCACATGGGACCGGTGTAGTTGCAAATATTGTTATCTGGCATAAATGCATTGGTCATGTTAATGTATAGTGACTTAAATCAATGCAAGCCCAAAATATTGTTGCAGGGTTGCCTAAATTCAAGGTTGCAGAAATGCATTAGGTATGTGAAGCCTGTCAGTTTGGAAAACAGGCAAGGAAACCATTTCCTAGACATGTTCAAGAGAGTAAGAAGCCATTGGAATTAATCCACTCTGATGTGTGGACTACTAAAGCTGCATCTCTTGGAGGCTGTCATTATTTTGTCACTTTTATTGATGACTATAGCAGAAAACTTTGGGTGTATTTTATGAAAAAGAAAAGTGAAGTTTTTGGGCATTTTAAAACTCTTAAAGCTATGGTTGAAAAAGAAACAGGCCTGCAAATAAAATGCCTAAGGTCAGATGGAGGGGGAGAGTACCTCTCAAATGAGTTTGCAAGGTTCCTGCAGGAGCATGGCATAAAGCAGCAATATTCATGCAGTCATACCCCATAGCAAAATGGAATTGCAGAAAGAAAAAACAGGCATATTGGAGAGGTATCTCGTGCCATGCTCAATGAAAAAGACCTGCCAGATTTTTACTGGGCTGAGGCAGTTGCTACAGCAGTCTACATAATGAACAGGACTCCCACTACAGCAATACATGGCATGACTCCAGAGGAGAGGTATACTGGTAAGAAACCAGATATTTCTCATTTGAAAATCTTTGGTTGCATTGCCTATGTTCATGTGCCAGATGAGTTGAGATCCAAGTTGGATCCAAAAGCTGAGAAGTGCATCTTTATTGGTTATTCTCTGCAGCAAAAAGAGTATAGATGCTATAACCCTTCTACTCGTAAGTTTACAGTGAGCAGAGGTGTTGTTTTTGATGAGATGAGTAGCTGGTATAAACTAGTAAATGTGATTGATAATGTAGATGCACAAAATGGTAATGCTGCACAGAATTCACAGCAGCAGTCACAAGATATTAGTGGACCAGGAGCGTCCTCTAGCAGTGGTTCACATTCTTCGCCATGGACAAGCAGATTGAGATCAGGAGAATCTTCTCAAAGAAATGCAGATAGTGGTATGCAGGCATCACGAAAAGGAAAAGAGAAGGTAGACCAGCCCATGTTTGATGTGAATGCAGGTCACTCTTATGTGGATGGTGAATCCACTGGCTCAGAACAGAGCATTGATGATGAGTTGGGTATTCCTTCTATTATTACACCTGGAGTAAGGAAGACCAGGGATGTTTTGAGAGCACCTAGGAGTGAACCTACTTTGCACAGGTCTACCAGAGCTAGGTATCCTGTAGATAGGCTGAAATATGATAGATTTACAGCCATTCACTATGCCTATATGGTCAAAGTGATACAGGAACCAGAACCCACTTCTTTTGAGCAAGCCATGGAAAAAGAAAAATGAAAGAAAGCCATGGATGAAGAAATGGATGCCTTGGAAGCAAATGCTACATGGGAATTGGTACCTTTGCCTAAAGATAAGAATACAATTGGTTGTAAGTGGGTTTATAAGGTGAAGCACAATGCAGATGGTTCTGTGAACATATACAAGGCAAGATTAGTAGTCAAGGGATATACACAAACATATGGCATTGATTATGAAGAAACATTCAGTCCAGTTGCAAGGATGGAAACCGTAAGAGCAGTCATTGCTATGGCTGCATCAAAGGAATGGTCTTTACATCAGATGGATGTAAAGAATGCCTTCTTGCATGGTGATTTGTAAGGAGAGGTATATATGGAGTAGCCACCAGGTTATGTGCATGCCGTTCATCCTGAGTTTGTTTGCAAGTTGAAGAAAGCCTTATATGGTTTGAAGCAAGCACCTAGAGCATGGTCTGACAAGATAGGACAGTATCTTGTCACTATTGGCTTTCAGATTTCCAAGGCAGATTTCTCACTTAATGTGAGAAAAACAGAGAAAGGTATTATGCTACTTGTCATTTATGTTGATGATTTGATTATGACAGGTGACAGTGATGAAGATATCCTTCATGTGAAAATGCTATTGAAGCAGAAGTTTGAGATGAAGGATTTGGGAGAACTGCGTTATTTCTTGGGCATTGAGGTGATTAGATCACCAAGTGGGATACGGCTCTTGCAAAGGCAGTATGGATTGGATATGCTGTCCAAATATGGGATGACAGGCTGTAAGCCTATTTCAGTTCCTTTGGAGCAGAATGTGAAGTTGAGCGCAGATGCAGGTGAGCTTCTCGAAGACCCTACTATGTACAGACGCATAGTAGGAAGTTTGATTTATATGACTATTACCATGCTAGATTTGAGCTATGCTATTGGATTGGTAAGTCAGTTTATGTAGGCTCCAAGGAAACTGCATTTAGATGCGGCTAGACACATACTCAGGTATGTGAAGTCCACATTACAGTATGGACTATTTTATGAGACTGGGGTTCAGATACAATTGCATGGATACACTGATGCTGATTGGGCTGGTAGTATTTCTAATAGACGATCTACCAGTGGATATGTGTTTTCTTTTGGGAGTGCTACAGTCACTTGGAGCAGCAAGAAACAGCCTACAGTTGCCTTGTCGAGCCACAGAGGCTGAGTACAGGGGTGCAACAATGGCTGCATGTGAGGTAGCTTGGTTGCATAAGCTACTTTATGACATGCATCAGCCTACAGATGGGCCAGTTGTCATTCATTGTGACAACATGAGTAGTATACGCTTGGCAAATAACCCAGTCTATCATGCTAGAACAAAGCACATTGAGGTACATTATCACTATGTGCGAGAGAGATTTTTACTAGGTCTTATTGGTCTAGTTAATGTCAGCACAGAGGATCAGGTAGCTGACATATTCACGAAGGCATTGGGCACAGAGAAGCTGCGCAAGTTTAGAGACCTGCTTGGTGTGCAGGAATTGGGATTGAGCTTGAGGGGGGAGTGTTGAGATATCGAGCTCCACTCGTGATATGCGAGGGTGACCGTTGTGCATTTATGTCACCGACTTGTTAGCTATAGATGCGGTTGGTACACCGCCCATGAATAATAGCTAGATAACAGCTATCCTTATCTACTCTAGTTCGTGGTTCAGTTAGTATGCCACCTTAGTTAGTTGAGTTTGGTTTGAGACCCATATATAGGGTTCTTCTATTTCTTTGTATGAGAGTTCTTTTTGGCTTACACAACTAAGAAGAGGAAAATTGTTTTCAGCCTCCACCTGTGTGTGTATTTCCCCATTGTGCAAGCAAGAAAGCTACAAGTGAGACTCCTTCCTTCTCTCCCACAATCTTGACACTCGATACCAAACATCCCCAATGGGACAAATGGTACATTGGCTGAACTTGAAGAAGGTTTCCGCTTTGGGCAATCGATGAAGAGATGGGTGATTCCGCACTCAATGCACCTTAGGTCAGCTTTGTCTCTGTTCTGCTGCTCCCTCTTGGGGCAATGTGATGAGACATGACCTGGGTGACGACAAGTCCAACAGATGATTGGATCCTGCATCTACCCTCCTAGGCCTCTACCTTGTCCTCTCCCTAATGCCATCACCGATACTGGTCGATAGTCCATAAGGACTGCATTGCCCTCATCGTCGTGAGAGACATAAGGGTATAAGTAAGTCTCTTCCTCATTTGGCTCTTCCACGTAGTGGATTGGAGCGTCACTCGGTGGATGGGTCACGTAGGGACCAGGCGGTCTAGGTATGCTTGTAGGGTTTATGTCCATCCTAGGAATAGTCGACTTAATGTCATTAGGCTCAAGAAGGGCCAATTGGGCTCCCCTTTCGAAGAGTGGTTGTAGCCTGTTCTCCAGGTAAGGCTGGCCGTATGGTTGCGAGTACGGAAGTCTTCTCCACAATCTGCAATGCGCGACGTCGTGATCGAACCTGCCGCAGTTAGTGCAAGGTCTCGACCTAGGGTCTTGACACTCGGCTGGCAAGTGGTTTCCGCCATAGTACACGCATTGGATGTGTGGACACATTGGTCATCTCAACATGTCTTGTAGTTGGCTATCTCCATCTTGACATCAGCTAAGTCTTGGTTTGTCTGGTGGCTTTTCCGTTATCTTGGGATGATGGGATTGATCGTTCACCAAAGGCTGACACTCTCTTTGAACTTCACGAATTGGTTTCTTCTGAGTTTGAGCTCCAAGAGCCCCGCTCTTTCAGCTGGTTGTCAACTCTGATGGCTTCCTCAAAAACCCTAGTTAGCATGTCTCGCTGCAAGCTCGAGTTGCCTGCCAAAGCCTCATATAATTCCTCATTTTGAATTCTGGTGATGGATATAGTTGAAACTGTTGTTTCAGTCAATCGTACGCCCATAGGGGTTCTCTTGAAGAGATTCCTCACGTGGGTTACGCAATCACGAATGTCCTCCTTCTCTTTCTGCTTGACATTTATCAGTTGTACTAGCAGATTGTTGGAGTATCCAGGCTTGGAAAATCTCTTGATGAAGAGATTCTTGAGGCCATTGAAATTAGCTCGCTCTGCGGTATCTAAGCTTGTATACCAAGTCCTACCCTTGTCACCTAAGCAGAGCCCAAATGCTTGAGAGCGCTGAGTCAGGTTGCTGAGGCCGTTGGCTTCACAGACTTGCTCGAACTGCTCTACAAAGCTGTATGGATCGTCGTGGGACTAGCACTTGTCGAACTGCTTTGCGACTATTGGGATTTTAGACTGGCTCTTAGAGCCTTGGGTTGCTCCTAATCCTGCCAGTAGTGATGTCGCCAATGTTGTGGCACTTTGCTTTGTTGCGGTGTTGTCTAGCAGTCGCTTCATGAGAAGCTCACTCAGCGTTAAGTCTCCTTCTAGGGCTCTCTTGTGATCCGTTCGGTTTCTACCGGCTAAGTTTAGCACCCGTTGCACCTCATGCAACTTCGTGCTTTGCCTTTGGCTTCTAGCCTGCTGGTTTGCAATGCCTTGTGGGCTAGCTTTCTCTCTTCTTCTAAGTTTGCAATGATAGCATCTGTTGTCCTGCCGCGGTGCTCATACTGAGCGTGTGCATCGTAGCTACTGACCAGTTGTTGCTGAATAGCCTCTGGGAAGACACCTAAGTCAAGTTCCTCATTAGACCTGCGGTCTGAGCTTTCTTTTGCCATAGTCAAGTTCTCGTGCTCCACCAAGCTATCGATTAGGTTGAGTAGGTTTGTCAAATCCACTTCGTTGGCACCGCTTGCTTGGTCCTACTTCACGTGTTGATGGTTTATCTACGTCTTTGGGTCCTCTCCTATCGGTGGGTTCCTTGAGTGGTTTATCTGAGTGAGTTCCTTGACTTATTAAATACAATCCTCAATTTATCTCCACTCAGTGTGTGTATTCTTTCCAGTGCACTTGTGCTCAATCAGGCTTTCAGTTTTCCTCAAGTGTACTTTAAGTGTGGAAATTCAAGGTGAGTGCGGCAAACAACCTCTAAGCGTCTTACGCACTCTCGCTTTGTTTTGGGCCTGATAGGCTTTGTCGATCAATTCTCTAGCCGTCTTGACAGGGTTTAGGGTTTTTCTGTTATGTTGCCTTGCTCTTTTTTTTTGGTCCAATTAGGGTTTTATGGCTCAGCGGGTTGCCTCTAGGTCTCTAGGTCTTGCGACTGCCTACTCAAGCTGCTAAGCGGCTGCGCCTTACGATTTTGTCTATTCCGTACGCCAAAATCAAGTTCTGAGCATTAGGAGGACTTGCAACAGTTTGCGCTGCTAAGCTCTAGCCAGGTTAGGTCGAATTTCTGAAAATTTGAGAAATTTACACTCAGTCCAATTGGTCCGAATTGCAGGGGCCGAGTGGGTGACTCGGACGGGCTGAATCACACTGGTATGAGGGCCGAACTTTTCGCGGCCCGAGGGCCAAGTGTCATCACTCGGACGGGCTGAGGGTCGAGTCGGGTCTTGGACTGAGGGCCGAGTTAGGTCTTGGGCCGAGGGCCGAAATGGTCAATGGGGTCGAGTGGACTTTGGGCCGAGGGTTGATTAGGGTTTTTGGGCCTAGTTCGGCCGAATGGCAAGGGCCGAGGGCCAAATCTGAGACTCGGCCCAGAAACGGCCGCTCGGACGGGCCGAACGCAGAGCGATGAATGCCGTGCGACGACAATTTCGATCAAATCTCACGATTTAGACAATCACTCCAAGCACAAACTTCCAGATCCTAACTAGGTGCCAAGGGAAGTGATTGGTATACTTGAGGTGAGCAGTAGCTCTCCGATGACGAGATTGAATCGAATCTTTGCGAGGGCTCTCTCTCTCTCTCTCTCATTGCAATGGTTGCAAATGAGCTCTTCCTTGGCCTCTTGGCTCTTAAACCCCCTCCTTGGTAAGGTTTTGATGCTCCCAATCACTCACTTGCTGACATTAAGTATCCCAAGCAAGCTTTTTGCCATTTTTTGCATGATTTATGCCCTGTTTTGCCCTATTTTGCAATGATAAACCCTACCCTTTCCTGATTCGATTTCCTGATCCTATCCTATGCTAAATGCAACAAGAATCGAAAGCAACAAACTGAAATGATTTCTCCATGTTTTCCAATCATCAAACAAACTAACTAACCCAAAATACTTACTTGTTTCGAAGATCAAAACACCCAAATTTCCTACCTATCTCAAGCTCCGTTTCGGGGATGAATCCCTTACTTCGATGCTCGATATAAGGCGCACAAGCGCTCAAGCTTGAATCCATTGGTCCCGACAACGGAACTAAAAATGTGGGAGCTTTCGCTCAACTGCCAAGACCCACTGACCGCTTATTGTTTCAAGCGTTCCAAGCCGAGCACTAATGGCTATCTCTCACCCAGCTGACATACCGTCGATCCTATGAGTGTAGTGAGCTTACCTTGATGTCGATATGATTTGTCTCCTCTCTCGCACACACCGGTAGCTCCACGATCCTAGATGCTAGCTCAAGCATCCTCAAGCCTCCTCCATCTCCAAGCTCCGTCCACCATAGCCACGCGCACAAGAGAAGAGAAGAGAAGAGAAGAAGAGGAGAGGAGATGGTGAAGAGCTTCACCCTCTTGATCCCTCACTCCCACACACTCACTCTCTCACACTCACTCACTCCCTCTCTCAAGAGCACACACACAAGCAAGGAGAAGAGAAGAAGGGAAGAAGAAGAGAACTCTTGTTAGCCACACACCAAAGAATGAGCTTCCATTCACTTTTTGAACTTTATATACAAGCCCTAAAATCCCATGGGCACCCACCCCTTTTTTTCCATGACCGGCCGTTGTGGCAAGGTCCTTTCTCTATTTTCTCTTCTAGCCTTATGCCTCTAGTCTACACCCGTCTAATCTTTTACACTTGACATAGAAGGAAGCTTGGCGCTCTTTTACACAAGTTTTTGGAGTTTTTGAGGTGCCTTTCATTTAAAATTACACTTTTAGCCCCAGCTTAGCTTTAGAGGCCGCCTGCGTGTCTTTGCTTTTTTTCCATCCTTTTTTCGATTTTTCATTCATTTTTCCGCCTTCTTGACTTGGGGTTAACACTAAAGTACACCCCAACTCTGAGCGTATCCCAATAGGTTTCCAAATTTTGCGATGGGTTAGATCCACCAATGAATACTGATTGGAATCTATGCGTCCTACAAATTTACAAGGCGCATTGATAAGAGCAGGTCCCATTGCCCACGAAATTGAACACGAATCCAGCAATAATAGATCTTGACGGATGATTTTTGATACTGAAAAGTGCTTAAAAATAGCCAAAATTTTTGAATTTCAGGGAAAAAATAGACTTCATTGAAGGCGGTGGTTGCAATCAGTACGATTTTAAGCGGCAATGCCTGAAAGTGGTTAACAGACCCATTGGATGGCGGTTGGTGAATTTTCACAAATTTTTCGTGTATCAGACAAGACTCTGGGAGATGCCTGATAGTGGAGGACTTCAAGACGAACGCCCAAGATTTTTCGAATTGCGAATTGGACACCGGACGATGAAATGGGGATGCTCAAGAGGCCAAGACCCAATGTCAAGTGGGAAAGGACTTTAGGGGGCCCCAAGAGTCATACCTTTTGGGGGCTTCCTTTGGAGCCCCAACAAAAATTGAAATCATGGGGGGGGGGGGGGGGGGGGGTGCCGTTTTTCAGGCGTAGAGAAAAAGAGGGTGCCATTATGTCATTTGATGAAGGAGGGGGCTATGGCACCTGAATACAACCCCCAACTGATCTTATGCCTTGCCTATACTCAATCTTCACTTCCAATCGCTGGTCTCCGCTCCTCCATTGGCTACTTGGTTGTGGAGATAAAAAACCAGTCTTTCTTTCTCCTCCCTCTCTCTCCTGCATAGAGGCACTAGATGTGGCAAGAATCAAGAAGAGAATCGGGTGATGGATGCTTGTCCGGGAGGCACCGGATTGTTCCAAGAGGCTGAGCAGGCGGAAGGCTAAAGATTTATGTTGAAATCCATGGCTAGTTGGTCGATACACAGTCCCAATTAAATATTCAAAAAACCCAAAACATGCAAAAAGGCGGTATGCTCTATTTTATAAAAGATTTTTGCTTGTTTTTTATCATTCATGGTCTAAATGGTGTGCGCATGGGTTGAAATTTTATTTGAATGTTCCTTGCATTATGTTCGAGGGTTGCATTTACTATTATGTAGAACCCGTATTGATTTACAACAATTATAAATTTGCAAAACTCGAAAAAACACTAAATTTGATGGAAATTGATAGTTTCTTTGATTTTGAGTGGGAAAAAATGAGTGGACATGGGATAAAATAAGGAAAAATGTTGAGTTTCAGTTAAAATGATCAATCATCAGAAAAAAAACCAGAAAATACCTATTTTTACTAAAAATAAATAGAAAAATAGAAAAAAATAGGTTTCTTGCATTCGAAAAAATTGGAAAAATAAGATCTATGTATGTGAATGTCCGACGGGATTGAAGCATGAGGTTAAGCCTCAACTTGGCTCTTTTTCTTTGTGTTAAAGTGCGTATTTACTATTTTTACATACAAAAAATGACATAAAAATCCTTTATACCTATGCACCGCGGCAAAAACTAAATAGTGATGAGGGGGAGGATGATGTTATACAATAGTTTAAACACTAAAATAATAGAGTCTGATTTTTTTCTTTATCCATAATATTTAGGATGCGATTTATTTGGCAATAATGGATCTAGCAGCACGAGGTTTGCCTTGGTGCTAGGTTCCTACAACGCAGCATTGCGTATTAGCGAAAATTCGTTAAAAGGGCTGTTTTTGCACGACACATAGGCTAATTTCAAACCCTAATTGTTTGTGCACAATCATTCACCATTGCATGAATTATATACATGGTATCTATTCCTAGCATGCATAGCACTTGGTTGAAGTATAAAAGGTCCCATGCTGGAGAGAGTGAGGTACCCAAGCTGTAGGTTTAGACGATGGGTCCAAGGGGACAAGTAAGTGAGGACTGGTATATTCATGGAACGATATAATATTGGCACCAAGAGCGGAGTCTATTTCGTATGTGTTATATGTGTTAGCGATGCATCGAGGGGCCAATCCCCAAGGTGTAGGAGGGTCGCAGTGGGGCCACGGAAATAAGCTGAGGGGTGCCTCCTATGTTGTTCTAAGTGATGAATTACACCAAAATGTGTAGGGTCTCCCTCTGAGGATTCTGAGAAGGTCAAGGGTCGGACTATAAACACAATACAAATGCAAAATATACATATGATGGCAAGGCAATGTGTCCTATAGACGCTCCTGACCGCGAGGTCGTGGGGTTGTCTTGTGCATGTTAGAGGTCTGGCTAGTGTTATAGCCAGTGCCGGCCCATTTTAGGTCCCATCAGTGGTGCATTTGTGAGGAGCCGCCAACAAGTGGTGGTTCTCGAATCTAGGGTTTCTAGGGACCAAATAGTTGGTTTATGTCCTCTAACGGGCAAGGACCAAATAGTTTGTTTCTAGGGACCAAATAGTTGGTTTATGTCCTCTGACAAGGACCATCAAGCCGAAATACAAAAAGTAGAACGTGCTGAGAGGGCTAGACGGCGGTTGGAGATTGTAAGACGCTATTCTCCTCAAAGGAGCAGCCCATTATGGATAAGTGGCAATGGTTCCAGTAACCTAAGTATTACGAGTAGCTCTTCGAGTGCAAGTGGAAGTCTTGGTACTTCCCTACTTCCAGTTAATCAACTCACAACAAGTGGGGATGTAGTTGTACCTACACAAACTCCTCTTGTCAATCCGGTTGTAGCCATGGCACAACCCATTGTAATTCCAGCAATAGGGACACCGGATTTACCAGCATTAGGAGTACCTTTTTCCATTTTCCATTGGTTAGCAGAAGCAGATGGAGAACTCCATATTAAGGAGTTTCAAACGCTCATATTCAACTATCGGATTCAAGAAGAAGGACATCTAATGATGTTCTTCAACATGACGTTAAAAGGAAGAGCGGCGGCATGGTATCACGGTCTAGAAGCCAAAACCATAACTAGCAGTGCCCAATTCTTTACGGCTTTCCGTAGAGAGTTTGCTCCTGAGAAGGGTGGATAGTATTGGTTGCGTGTCTTGAATGTAACACGCCAAGATCCAAATGAGAATGTCCAGGCCTATGCCAAGAAACTAAAGCAAGTTCTTTGCAAACTTAATACTTATATTCCCATTCCAGCGGGCTGCACAGTTGCAATATTTTCTACATGGATTGGATTTCAATATCCAAGTGCAGCTTAGTAGTGTCGCTTTGGCTGACATTGACACTGCTATTACCCAAGTAGAAGGAGTAGAGTCGCGCTTGCAAGCGGCTTATGCAGCAAGGATAAATTGGAATGGTAATAATTTGGTCTTGACCAATGGGAGTCACGGGGACCCCAGTCAAACGTGAATGGGAGAGGGACCCCAGTCAAACGCGAATGGGAGAGGGAGTATCATGCCGAATTTGCCTATGTTACCAGCCCCTCCTAGTATGACTATGCCCATGGCTAGTCAGGCGGCCTCACTAAATAGTGATGGAAGCCAAACAATGAATCCTAATGTTGTCCCAGTAGGTCAGTGACCAATTCCTAATCAAGTAGTTAGGTCGATGGGACGACAGACTAACGATCGGGGCTATGAGTTGAGTGCCTCTAATGTCCTTGGTGAAGTTAAGGGCATGATGAAGCACTATACCAATATGATCTTTGAACAATATATAAAAATAGCTGTGGACATTAATTTTCCTAAGAAGCAGCAGAATTTGATAGGGAGTCGACGCCCTGAGGAGGGTGCCCCCTCAAGATTCAGCTATAAGTGGTGTGGTGGCCAACATTTTCTTAGGAATTGCCCGAATGTCAAATGCGATATTTGCGGAAAGTCTGGCCACTTAGTTGCTATTTGTTGGAGTAAGATCAGTTCTCTCTAAGAAGGGAGTAAACAACCAGGTCCAGTTAACCATTGCGCACAAGGGAATAATCTCTAGCAAGATGAGGGACCAAGACAAATACTGCAAAGAGGAAAGGCTACTGTAGAGGAGTTGCCTCATGGCAGTGGAGTCAACCTTCTTGAGGCTGTATGTGTCAATGATGTTGAAACTTCTAATCTATGAGCCATAACAAGAAGTCAAAAGATCAAAGAGGGTGATAAAGGAATTGTAAAACCTATCAAGGGAAGGCCTAAGCAAGATTTTAGGGAAAAACGAGTCCTGAATCCTGATATGGAAGGTGAACCTTTAAGACCTATGGTAGTAAAGTTGATCCTGAGAAGGATAAAGGATTGCCAAGAAAGAAGGTAAAGTCTAAAAAAGAGACGCCAAAGCTAATTGAAAGACCAAAGGAGAGAATGGTTTGGCACGAGAAGAGAACTTTGGCTAACTATCACGACTTTTACCTAGCAAGTTCTCTTTGTGAAGTTAAACCAAACGTAAATCTCCTACAATTGATTAAAATTTCTCCAGGAGTATGCAAGGAATTCAAGAAAATCCTATGTATAGGGTATATTGCAGAACCTTTGGGCATAGCTAGAGTGGGAGAAGATTGGTTCGATCATACTGAAAAGCATTGCCCTAGGGTTCCAACGTATGTGGATGGAATATTAGTGGAGCACACTATCGTGGACACTGGATCCTCCGTCAATATCATGAGTTCAGATTTGATGGAGAGGTTGTGTCTACAAAAAGATGGCTCCATACTTCTTAGGATGGCTGATGATAGTCTAAGACAACCGGAAGGTTGCATCACTAAAGTCCACGTTACAGTTGCGAGCGTGGAATGCTATCTAGACTTTAGGCTGATAAGGTTTGCAGGACATCCTAGCTATCGAATTTTGCTAGGCAGGCCATGAATTCTATGAGCAGACTGTCAAGTCGATATACCGGCTGGTCGAGTGATTCTAGGAAGAGGTGCCCATCATGTAATAGTGGATGCTTACCTTGAGTCTCCTCAGAGTGAGAGAGCTCCATTATCTTCCACTGAACTAGAAACAGTAGATGATCCATCTGGTAGTGAGATGTCATCGAGCGATGGATCTAAAGAAGGGTCCACTATAGAGGATATTTATCAGATAACCTTGAATAAGCCAATAGAGCCTCAAGATCGAATAAGAGATGCAGATGTTATTGAGTTGGACCTTGGCATGCCTAATGATTCACGACCAATCAAATTAGGTTCCATGCTCAGTTTGGAAGAGAGAGAGGACTATGTGTCCCTAATTCAGGAGTTTCCCAATATCTTTGCTTGGAGCTATGATGAACTTAGGGGTATTCCTCTAGGTCTAGCTGTGCATACCATTCTTGTAAAGGAAGGTACCCACCCTGTACATCAGAAAGTAAGGCGTATGCCTTTTGAACTAAGGGGTGGGTTGTTTGAAGAGCTTCAGAAGTTGCGGAAGGCAGGTTTGATCTTCCAAGTTCAATATACTAAATGGTGTTCACCAGTTGTGATTAGAAAGAAGAAGAATAATCAAATCTGTCTTTGTGTAGACTTTAGAGAGCTAAATAAACAGACTGTTAAAGATTACTACCCATTGTTGTTTATTGACCAAATTTTGGATCAATTGGTGGGTAGCGAAATATATTCATTCATGGATTGCTTTGCAAGGTATAACCAAATGGACATTATTGAGCAAGACAAGCTAAAAACGACATTTATCACTGTCTTCAGTACCTTTGCATACCATGTAATGGCATTTGGGTTATGTAATGCACCTGGTTTGTGGCAAAGAACAACCGACAAGACCTTTGGTGGCATCTCCCCAGAGGAGCTCAAAGTGTTCATTGATGACCTGGGGGCAGTCACCGTAAGGGATAGACAGTTGATCATTTTGCAGACGTGTTTTGATCGTTGTCGCAACATTTTGCATAGCTCTCAACCTACGAAGTGCGTCTTTGGAGTGCCTTATGGGATATTGTTAGGCCATGTGGTCAGTTCTGGGGATTGTGATTAACTACACCTATATGGAGAAGTTGTGCCTTTGGATGGTAGTTGCGACCAAAAAGTTCAAGCACTACATTCTTTATGAGAAGGTGGTTTTTTATACGAAGGCAGAAGGGCTTTGATTGTTGTTGAATAAGTTACAACTGCTTGATCGTTTAGCAAAGTGGTTAATCACTTTGCAGGAATTTGATTACGAGATTAAGAGCAAGTCGCCGAAGCTATAGGGCATTGTCGAGTGACTTGTGTATTTCGGAGAGCCAAAAGAGGTCTTGACTGAAGGAAGTGATACGGAAACTTTGTTCAAGATTGATACGGAATCTATTCCCTCTTGGTATGCTACTATAATGCACTACCTTTCTACGGGAGAGACTAGAGCTACTTTATCAAAATCGGAGAAGAGAAAAATTAAATATCAGGCATGGAAATTTTCCTTGATTACAAGAACACTATATCAGTAGGGTGTTGATGATATCTATCAGCGATGTGTAATGCCTGATGAGGTTCCATTTATACTGGAAGAGTGCCATGGCTTCGCTTGTGGAGGGCACTTTGCTGGGTGGTTAACGACACATAAGGCTTTAAGAGCTGGATATTGGTGGCCGTCCAACTTCCAGGATTCATTTGACTATGTCAAGAGATGTGATACATGTCAAAGACATGACAGTAGAGAGAATAGAAAGCATCTACTTATGCCGATTATGGCTACCCTTCCATTTGAGAAGTGGGGCATCGATTTTGTGGGACCTATTACCCTGTCGTCTATTACTCAGAAAAGATACATTATAGTAGCAACTGATTACTTTACAAAGTGATCAGAAGCACGGGTGACGAGGCAGGACAATGCAAAAGAGACTGCCAGTTTCCTACTTGAGCAAATCATCTGTCGTTTTGGTCCACCAAATGAAATAGTATCGGACCGTGGAACCCATTTTTTGAACAAGGTGATTAAAAGCCTGACTGAAGCATGGAAAATTAAGCATAATAAGATGACCCTCTATAATCCACAAGCCAATGGACAAGTTGAAAGTACCAATAAGCAACTTGTGGGTATCTTATCCAAAATAGTCTTCGAAAAGAAGCGGGATTGGGATACAAAATTATATGTGGCGGTTTGGGCGTATATTATGACATTCAAACGAGCCACTGGCCACACCCCATTCAAATTATTTTATGGGGAGGAGTGTGTCTTGCCCTTAGAAATTGAGTTGCCGACCATAAGATTCACAATCAATCATTCTTTGGGTGATGAAGATGCCCTATTTGAGCGGTTTACGACTATAGCCCACTTGGATGAACTTAAATTGCAGAGTCTGTTGCACCAGGAGGTAGCTAAACATCGGATGAAGTGGTTGCATGATCTACAAGTGAAGAAATATACATTTAAGAAAGGGCAGCTAGTTCTATACTACGATGCATGTAGGGAGCTATTTCCTGGAAAGCTGAAACTTAGATGGGATGGCCCTTACAAGATAGTTCGATTAGGTAAAAATAAGTCCACCGCTTTATTAGCTGATCTACAGGGAGTGGAATTTAAGAATAAGGTTAATCTTAATAAGATTAAACCTTATTATTATTGAATATGCTAACGTGTTAAATCCATTGTAGGTCTATGCTGGGGTTGATTTGAGACCTGCAGGAGAGCTTAAACTAGTTGATGGGGCGGTTAATCCCTTATTTGGAGCACCCATATCTCGAGAAAAGATATCATCAAGGGAAGCTTATCTGGTGGAGCAAGGGATACAACATGATTGAGCAAGAAGATGGTACCTTTGTATGGGAGATCAAAGTCTTTTGCCATCACTGTTTACAAATTTTGACGAGCATCCCTGTTGAGTTTAATGAAGAAGGTGGGATGAAGCCGTTAGTTCATCCTCTAAATATGTTGAATTTTGACTATCATAATTACGAATAAGGGAGTTCTTGATGGTTGCTTGTGTAAACCCATTATGGATGTACACGTTATACTTTAATGCAGCGTCCCGGGGGCCTAATAGAAAAGGGAGTGTTGGAGTAGTTATCTTAGATCCCCGACGTAAAGTTGCAATGAAATTAGTTGTTTATCTCGGGGTAGGATTCACTAACAACATGGCAGAGTATAAAGCCTTGATTATGGGATTGAATATTGCCAAGAAAGGTGGTATTCATTAGTGGTTGTTGGTAAAGGGGGATTCCCAGTTGATCTTAAATCAACTCAATGGGACATATACAGTCCAAAAGCCCATCATTTGTATGTATCATTGCACTGCTATAACCCTACTTGATGAATTTGAGAGCTTATCTCTTCAACTCATTCCACATTATTGGAATCAGTTTGTGGATTCCTTAGCTAATTTTGCTTATGAAGAGGACCTCTTCTTCAACTATGGTCCTAGTCCGAATGTCGTCTTGATAACGAGACGGGACCTGGTCGCTTATGGGGAATGTTATCAAACCACACGTTATATGGCAGGTGATGGTTGATATGGGTAATGCGAAAAGTGGCCAAGACCCATCTACCACTATTATCCTGGACCCATAGGTTGATCAGACAACATGTAATGTGTACGTCTCTTGCTACACATATAGGAGGTATGGGTCACAACTTGATGCATTTGGTTTAGGGCTAAGAGCCCTATTTTTCCCCTTGAAATAGAGCGTATTTTTGTATATCTACCTTCTTTTAATGAGAGATCTATATGAGCAGGTATGCTTGATTTCTTTAGGCCAAGAGGGCCAGTTAGTTTTGTCGTGTCATGTTTGATTTCTTTAGGCCAAGAGGGCCATCTAGTTTGCAGTGAAATGTGCTATTTCTTTAGGCCAAGAGGGCCCTATGTCTGTTTGGTGGAGGTACAATTAATGGTTTTTTGTTATAGTGATTGCATCATATAGGTTGATGAAGTCATTGGAGGGAGTCTTTGTTGCGAAGGAGCTTCTTTGGCCATTCTAGGTGGTTTCGTCCCCTTTCCAAGTCTTTTTCCTTAAGCAATTAATGATATATGTGCGTATAAGGGTTACTTTCTTTTGTTTGTTGGGGACCGGCACTCGAGGCATGAAGTTCCAGGTTTAGGCTCTATATGTCTGGGGGAGGTCTGAGTAGTCATTGCCTCCTGCAAAGGCATTGTCAGGCATTGAAAGACCTGTTTTAGAAGGCAATTCTAGTGACCCTGTTCTGTTGACATGCTAGGCAGTCGTTATAGGAGTTCCTGTTAGTTGTGAGGTAGTTAGAGAAGCCTACTAAAATAATGATGGAAGGAGGCAAAATCCTCAATATCTGAAAGACAATATATGAATATAGGGAGGTGTGTAAAAAGGGGTTCTAACCCCTTTAAAAATAGAAAATGAAAGAAAGAAAAATCCTTCAGCTGTTGTTTATTGCCTTGCAAAGGCCTGGTAGGTTCCTAGGGACGAGACAAGACTCGAGGCCGATGCCTTGTCTTCTGAGGGGTGGCATCTAGCTGGAAAATAAAAAATGTATAGGAAAGTTGGAGCGAAAATAAAAGTGAGTGTTCAAAAAAGATTCAGTGTCGCCTGGGCTTGGTAGGTTCTTGGGTATCGAGACAGGACCTGAGGTCGATGCCCTGTTCTCCTTGGGTCACTACGCTTAGCTCCCTCCTTTTTACACGCCTGAGTATGGAAAATAAGAGACTAAAGAGCAATGTGCTAAAAGAAACTATTTCTTGATCAGGCTATAAGACTTCTTGCCTAGTAGGAGCTCCTAGTTGAGTTGTCCTTAGTTAGGTAGGTAGTTTAGACCACCACTTAGGATGTCCTCTTTGATAGTTCTTTTTAGCTTGGCTGTGTTGCAGTAGTTGGTTAGCGACTAGCTTTAGACTTTCTGTCAGATTATGCTAGGCCTACTCCTTGTGTATTTCATGCCTTGGGTTTGACAGGGGGTAGGGTGAGAGCTGTGATGTGTTTTGTTGTGTATCTATTTTGTATCAACTTGATGCTCTTTGTGGTTGTGTTTATGTGCAGATCTGTTCATGGGATTCGATGGGCTGAGTCGCCCTATCTCGTGGTCACCAATGATAGATGATTTTTAATGTTGATAACTGCTTAAAAATAGCAAAAAATTCCAAATTTCAAGGGAAAAATAGGCTTCATTGAAGGCGGCGGTTGCAATCAGTACGATTTTAAGCAGCAATGCCCGAAAGTGCTTAAAAGACCCACTAGACGGTGGTCGATGAATTTTTACAATTTTTTCATGTATCAGACAAGACCCTGGGAGATGCCCGACAATGGAGGACTTCAAGACAGATGCCCAGGATTTTTTGGATTGCGAATTGGATACCGGACGATGAAATGGAGATGCCCAAGAGGCCAAGACCCAATGTTAAGTGGGAAAGGACTTTAGGGGGGCCCAAGAGTCATACCTTTTGGGGGCTCCCTTTGGAGCCCCAACAAAAATTGAAAATTCTAGGAGGGGGGGCGCTGTTTTTCAAGTGTAGAGAAAAAGAGGGTGCCATTATGTCATTTGATGAAGGAGGGGGCTATGGCACCTGAATACAACCCCCCCAACTGATCTTATGCCTTGCCTACACTCAATCTTCGCTTCCAATCGCCGGTCTCCACTCCTCCATTGGCTGTCTGGTTGTGGAGATCAAAAACCTGTATTTCTCTCTCCTCCCTCTCTCTCCTACATAGAGGCACTTCATGTAACAAGAATCAAGAAGAGAATTGGGTGATGGATGCTTGTCCGGGAGGCACCGGATTGTTCCAAGAGGCTGAGGAGGCTGAAGGCTGAAGATCTATGCTGAAATCCATGGCTGGTTGGTCGATACACAGTAGTCCCAATTAAATATTCAAAAAACCCAAAATACGCAAAAAAGGCGGTATGCTCTATTTTATCAAAGAATTTTGCTTGTTTTTTATCGTTCATGGTCTAAATGGTGTGCGCATGGGCTGAAATTTTATTTGAATGTTCCTTGCATTATGTTTGAGGGTTGCAATCACTATTGTGCAAAACCCGTATTGATTTACATCAATTATAAATTTTAAAACCCGAAAAAACACTAATTTTGATAGAAATTGATAGTGTCTTTGATTTTGAGTGGGGAAAAATGAGTGGACATGGGATAAAATAAGGAAAAATATTGAGTTTCAGTTAAAATGATCAGTCATCAGGAAAAAACCCAAAAATACATATTTTTTATTAAAAATAAATAAGAAAAATAGGAAAAAATGGGTTTCTTACGTTTGAAAAAATTGAAAAAATAAGATTTATGTATGTGAATGTCTGATGGCATTGAAGCATGAGGCTAAGCCTTAGTTTGGCCCTTGTCCTTTGTGTTAAAATGCGTATTTATTGCTTTTACATACAAAAAATGACATAAAAATCCTCTACACCTATGCACCGCGGCAAAATCTAAACGGTGAGGGGCAAGATGATGTTATACAATAGTTAAAATGCTGAAATAATACAAAGTCTGATTTTTTTATTTATGCATAACATTTAGGATGCGGTTTATTTGGCAATAATGGATCTAGCAGCACGAGGTTTGCCTTGGTGCTAGGTTCCTACAACGCAGCATTGCATATTAGTGGAAATTCATTAAAAGGGCTGTTTTTGCACGACACATGGGCTGATTTCAAACCCTAATTGTTTGTGCACAATCATTCACCATTGCATGAATTATATACATGGTATCTATTCCTGGCATACATAGCACTTGGTTGAAGTATAAATGACCCATGCTGGAGAGAGTGAGGTACCCAAGCTGTAGGTCTAGACGGTGGGTCCAAGGGGATAAGTAAGTGAGGACTAGTATATTCATGGAACGATATAATATTGGTACCAAGAGCGGATTCTGTTTCGTATGTGTTATATGTGTTAGCGATGCATCGAGGGGCCAATCCCCAAGGTGTAGGAGGGTCACAGTGGGGCCGTGGCAATCAGTCGGAGGGGTGCCTCCTATGTTGTTCTATGTGGTGAATTACAACAAAATACGTAGAGTCTCCCTCTGAGGAGTCTGACAAGGTTAATGGTTGGACTATAAACATGATACAAACACAAAATTTACGTACGATGGTAGGGCAATGTGTCCTATAGATGCTCCTGACCGCGAGGCCGTGGGGTTGTCTTGTGCATGTTAGAGGTCTGGCTAGTGTTATAGCCAGTGCCGACCCATTTTAGGTCCCATTAGATATTGATATTACAAATACCAGAACCAGGGAACAAGAAAATCCTAATTTAAAAGAGTATAAGGAAAAGGTCAAGGACATCGGAAGAAACCAAAGGCAAATGGAGTAAGTGACTTTGTTCCTACACAGAGAAATGGCCAAAACTTGCGATGCTTCTAGTGCAAGTAACTCGTGCACTTCAAAAGAGAGTGTCCCGAACTTGGTGAGGACCACCGCCAAGGACAATTCCGTGGGCAAACCAGAGCTGTGCGTGGTTGGGGTCAAGCAGCAATGGGGAGGAAAAGGACTTCTAATATCACCATCAAGGAAATAAATGAAGAGGAAGAACCAACTATGGAAGCAGATATTGAAAAGGCAACAGTCCATGCCACTCTCCATAAAAAGGGACCAAATTGCCTACTCTCGGTGATCCAAACCCCTTAACACTACCAAGGTAAGAATTTCAAAACCTTGATTGACTATGGAAGTATGCATTCTTTTATTTCTCCTACTTGTGCAAGAAAGCTAGGAATAACCACAATAGTTGCACCCACTTTACTTGTGGAATTAGCAAATGGGCATGAAGTCACTTGTACTAGACAAACTGCCAAAGTGAGATTCCTACTCGGTGGAAAACCAACAATTGTAAAATTTAGAGTAATGAACTTAGGGGCTAATGAATGCTTACTTGGCATGGATTGGTTGATACCCAACGATGGCCACATTCACTATGGAAGGGGACAAAATTCCTTCTGACGTTCTGAAGGGGAACTAGTCACAACTCAAGGGGAGGCTGGTAAACCCAAAATCCAATTAGCAAAGGCATCACAGATAGTTAAGGGAATGCAAAAGGGTTTACCCATCTACTTGATCAAGTTGAATAAGCTAGAGCAAAGCAAGGAGTCTAAAGAAGAACCTTCATGGATGAAGGAGTACACATATGTGTTCTCCAAAGACTTGACGGAGCTACCACCCCCAAGGGACATTGATCATGAGATCAAACTCATACCAGGTGCCACTCCAGTTGTAAAAAGACCTTACAAAATTTCTATTCCCAAAGCTATCGAATTAAAGGAGCAACTCAAAAAACTTTTAGATCAGGGGTCAACCTAGTAGTTTGCCATGGGGAGCTCCTGTTGTGTTGTTTTAGAAGAAGAAGGATGGAACGCTTTGGTTGTGCATCAACTTTCAGAGGGATGAATGAAGTAACCATCAAGAATAAATATCATATCTCAAGGAATAGATGAGTTACTCGATCGCCTACAAGGTGCAAAAGTCTTCTCAAAAATTGACTTAAGGTCAGGGTATTACCGCATCCGCATCAAGGATGAAGATATTCCAAAGACAACTTTCAACACCAAATATGGTCATTTTGAGTTCATAGTAATATCCTTTGGATTAACCAATGCTCCTGCTACATTCAATAGGCTAATGCACGATATCTTTAGACCATACCTTGATGAGTTTGTACTTGTTTTCTTTGATGACACCCTAGTCTACTCCAAGGAAGAAGAAGACCATAAACCTCAACTTCGCATTGTCCTTGAAATCATGAGGACGCACAAGCTTTATGCCAAAAAAAAGAAGTGTGCCTTCCTCAACGACAAATTGAGTATCTAGGCTTCATTGTATCAGAAGAGGGAATCTCTGTGGATCCTGCAAAGGTTAAAGATGTACAAGAATGGCCCCCACCAACCACTATTAAGGAAGTGCATAGCTTTCTTGGTCTAACAGAATGGTATAGAATCTTCATCAAAGATTATGCCTTAGTTGTGGCACCCCTCACAGATCTACTAAAGAAGCAGGTTGCCCTAGTGTGGACAACCAACAAGCAAGCTTCGACCAACTCAAACGTAGCTTAGTGACAGCGCCAATTCTAAACCTCCCAGACTTGAGCAATGAGTTTCGAAGTTGTTACAAACTCTAGCTCACTTGCACTAGGCTGTGTACTAATGTAGGAAGGTCATCCCGAGGCATATTCCTCAAGGAAGTTAAAAACCCATGAGAAAAATTATGCTACCCATGACTTGGAACTGTTGGCTACCATTCATGCCCTCAAACTTTGGAGGCACTACTTTCTCGGCAACAAGTTCTCATTGGTCATGCACCACAAGAGTCTCAAATGGATCTTCACCCAAGTTGACCTCAACATGAGGCAATGCCACTGGATCGAGGTGCTACAAGAGTATGACTTTGAGATTAGATATAGACTTGGCAAGGAAAATGTGATTGTTGATGCTTGAAGTCGTAAAGCGTTCCTCAACTTTCTCATTATGGAGGAACCTTCGACGGTCGGCCTCAGATCACTAGCCACCATGATGTCAATGCCAAGAAACCCTATCCTCGAATTGGCTAAGGAAGACTCTAATCATGACCCACAATATCAAACAATGATAAAGGAGATCCTAGAAAATGACCAAAGTCCCAAACTCAAAGTTAAATACCAAGAGTACTCTATCTATGAAGGTCTAGTCTACTTTAGGACAAGACTATGTATTCCTTCGAGCTGAAGACTTAAACAACGGATACTTTGGGAACCACATGATTGAAAGGGAGAGAAGGGTCGAAGCTTGGACTCGAGAGCTATGGCAGGAGAGCAAGAGCAAGAAAGAGAGAGACAAGAAATGGGAACTCCAACAGTCACAATGTGTGACTGGGCCTTCCTTTATTCAAACTGTCACTAAAAGAATAAAGAATAAAGTGACAGTGACAGGCGCCTGCCACCTGCAGTGTGCAGTGGCGGTGACTGTCAGTGTAGTAATACACAGGTGGCTAGGCGGAGGCGCCTTTACCCCCAACAACCTCTCGCTTAAAGGCGAATTTGCCCTAGTGAGGAGTGAAAAGAAAAAGGAAAATACAGTACGACATGTACACATGTACAACAGGATGAGGGAAGACGTCATCTCATCCCATGCCCATCAACCTCCTGAGGAAGGCAAAGCGCTCTGTAGAGAGGCTTTTCGTGAGTAGATCTGCAAGATTCTGGTCAGTCGAGATCTTGACAAGATCAACAGACTTGTCCTCAACGACCCCACGTATGAAGCGATACCTCACCTCAGTGTGTTTTGTCTTCGCATGGAAGACCGGATTCTTGGCAAATTGAATAGCACTCATAGAATCCGAATGCAATGTAGGGATAGCATCAATACCAAGGTCAGTAACCAAACGACCCAACCAAATGCCCTCCTTGCAAGCCTCGGTGGCTGCAACATACTCGACCTCTGTAGTAGAAAGGGATGTGCATTTGTCCACCCTGGACATCCAAGAAACAGCACCTCCAGCATAGGTGAATACATAGCTAGAAGTGGACTTCCTACTCTTGAGGGTGGAAAAAGACTGAATTTTTGACTGATTTTTGTTGTTTTTGAGGACTGAGTGATTGATTTTTGATGGATTTAGAGTGATGTACGATTGATAAAGGAAGTGTTTGAGAGTGTTTTGGATAATATTGATTATGTTTTGGAAGTTTATGATGATTCTTAGTGGAGATATGAATCTCTATGATGTTCTGTTAAGGTTCTGATTGGTTATGTATACCTTCTGTATAGCTTCTATTTTGTTCTGATTTTCTTCTGTATGAAGCATGGATTGGTGATTGATGAAGATTGAGATCTTTTGGAAGATTATTGAATAGTTTTTGATAGTTTAGAATGGTTTGAGTATGAGTTATGAGGTTACAATGACCTTTTGTAACTCTCTGTAGACCCTCTGCAGAGCCTCTATCTCTGCTCTGTCTCTATACTGTAACTGTACTGTAGCTGCTCTGGTACTGTACTGTAACTATTCTGTAGACCTTCTGTAAGTGTTCTGTAGAATGTATGTGTGACTTTGGAAAAGTTTTCTAACCTTTGGAAAGGATGAATCTAAGTTAAAAAGAGCTAAAACAAGTGGAAGAAGCAGCTGCTGAAGACTGCAGAGAAGATTAAGTGATAGTGATAGTGATAGTAGTGAGCTGTGAAAAGACACTGTAGTGGCTCTGGTGACTCTTCATATCAGACATACCTCTTGGGAGGTGCATCCATGACCTAAGAGGGATTATTGAGAGTTATTAGGAGAGTATTTTAGTGAGGAAATGATGTACTATTAATGGATAAAGGGAGAGAGAGTCAGAGATAGTCAATTCTATCAAAACAGTGTAACTGTATATGAGAGATTGAAAGAGAGGACTATGAAGACATTGAAGATGAATACTATGTGATTTATTTCCATTCAAAGATGGTGTATTATTTTATGTTCTTTGTTATATTGATGGATTCTATGAAGATGTTGAAGACTATGGTTGATTCTATCAAATCCAATAGGAGATATCTACTATGATGCTGCGGGAAGAATTGATGTTTTCTTTGTTTTGATGATCAAAAGAATGAAATAAAAGCTCGTTGATGTTACAAGATAGATTTTCTTGCAAGATAATTTCCTTTTCCTTGGTGTTCCTCTTGGGGCTCCATGTTTTTGGTGTGCAACTAGGGAAACTTGCCATCAACAAGCATCAGAAGAGGCTGAAAATAAAGGAAATGGCATTGCCAAGAAGAGAAGAATCCAATGGATGTTTGCAAAGTTCCTTCTTCCACTGAAGAGTTGGAGATTCTTATTTTCAAAGCCACTTTCCACAAGAAGTTCATCCCATAATGGCGGAAACATATCACCATCATGATGCATGCTCCATGTGGTGGACTGTTTTCTCTGCCTGTTGAAGTAGCAGAAACTTGCATCTTGGTGGCAAATTGTTTGGAAACAAACTGAAGAGCAGAAACAAAGAGAATGACCATCCATGGAAGATTTGGCATTCATCGAGAAGTTTCCAGACATCATCAAGTGGGAGATTGTGAAGAAGCTTTAGGAGTCGTGGTCTGTGGAGGTTCACGAAGGCAAGAAGGAAAAGAGTTGGAACTTGTTCGTGGATGCTCAACAGCAAGATACGTGGGATGCTTGGTGTACTGACAATCTTCTGTTTGTCCAGTTAGCAACCCACTAGAAGTTGGTAGACAGAGTGTTTTTCACAGCATACACTGTTGAAACCCTCAGAAGCTAGCATTATTATGATGACACAACAACAATCCTAAGAAGAATGAGTTTTGATACTTTCAGAACAGAATATCTTTCCCTTTGTAGTGGTTTAAAAGCTGAATTCAGAGATGTTGAAAAGAAGGAAGTAGAGGAGATGTTGGCCAGAGAATCCTCCAGATACTGAAGCTCTCTCTAAAACTATCATGTTGAGTATAGACCCACTGGTTGGAGCCAACCCCCTGATGAATGATGCAATAAAGAGGCAAGCGTTAGAACGAGTCCAGAGGTACGTGAGAAGAGAGAAGGCAAAAACTAAAAATGAGAATGAACTTGCAGCAGAAGCCTCCTTTGACGCCCTAAAATCACTCTTTACAAAAGTCCCCATGGTGACTCAAGGTCCCCTTCCTAGTCAGATTCATCCTGGAAATATTGATGACAGGCCAGCAAATGTAGTCCCATTGCTATTTTTTAAGGGAGAGTACAATGAAGACCATGATCTTCATGTAGCAGAGTTCATGGTAGCATGTGTGGCTAACAATGCCAAAACCCCTGAGCATTGGTTAGCGATATTCCCCGCCACTTTCAAGGGCGCGGCGTTTCAGTGGTATGAGAGACAAGCAGCAGGAACTTTTGGTACATGGGACGACCTGAAGTTGGCCTTCCTCACTAAATTCAGACGTGAAGGTTTCGAAGAGCGGATGCGAGAGGAGTTCATGAGTCCTCTGGGGAAAGAGTAGAAGCTTATGTCTCGCGAATGGAATCCATCCTGAAGAGATGGACTAACCATCATTTGGACGAAGGAATCCAAAAAGGAGTGTTTCTTAGAGGCCTACAACCAGAAGTTCACAAGTTTGTGGAATTGAGAAGACCAGTCAATTTGCAAGATGCAGTGGAAGGTGCAAGATTGTATGACGAAGTTGAAGCAAGGCTGTCAATGACTCCAAGAAGAGGAGTCTTACCTCCTCCCATACTAGGAATGGTATATCCACCAAATGCAGTCCCAGGGACAGTTCCCTACCCCTATCCCCAGATACAAACAGTACCGCAGTATAATGCACCTAATCCACTATGGTCACCACAGACGACAGTGCCTCAAATGATGGTTCAACCACAACAACAGTGGCCTCAAATAGTTCCTCCAATGGTGACTCAACAACAGTGAAATCCTACCAACTGGAATAAATAACCCCAAGTTTTTATAGGAGCTCTGAATCAGAACCAGAACAGAGGACCTTCTAGATCGACCCAACCAGTGTATGTAGTAATTACAGAAGCTTCCCAAAATCCCACTACAAGCACTTTAGGAGGTGAAAATCTGAAGGACTACTTATCCAACTCAGTTGCAAGTATCAAGAAAGAGCTTCTGGATGTGATTACAGAGCAGCTACAGACGCTAAAGGTGAATACCGCCAACATATCCACTCTTGCGAGAGCTGGAAGAGATGTGATGCGCTCTAATACATGGTGTGGAAAGTGTCATCAAGCTTGAAGAGATGTGATGCGCTCTAATACATGGTGTGGAAAGTGTCATCAAGCGGGACATTTAGCCACTGAATGTACCCGAAAACCAACCATTCCTGGGGCCTTTTGTTCCTACTGTTTGAGAAAGAACCATACAGAGGATATTTGCTCTTTGAAAGAGATGTATGAACGAAGACAGAAGGATGAAAATGCAAGATTCAACTTGTTGGAATCCAAAATGACAACACAGGATATAGGACCAAAGCCTAGGGAATTTGGTCCTAATTTCGGTCCAAGGAGGTTTCCCTCTCAAAGTTACAGAGGACGACAGTTTGGTGGTGGTCAGAGATCAGAGGTGGAATGTTATAGGTGTGGAGAAAAGGGACATATCTCCCCAAATTGTCCAAACCCTAGACGATCTATGGATTACAAGCCCCTATGCAGTCGATGTGAAGGTGAAGGCCACATTGCAAAGGACTGTCCAAGTCCAACCCCTGTAAAGGCCAATGCCATTGATAGCCAACAGAAGGTACAAGAGCCTGACTCCAATTTGGTAGAGTTGGAAGTTGCTGTTGTTACGCGCACCAAGAAGAAGGAACCAGTTGTTCAGAATGAAAATAACTCTCCTACCAAGACTGTGAAGTTCAACCTACCCATAGAGGGACAGAGCAGTGTAGTCTAGAGCACTGTAGTGCTATAGAGAGTTACTGAGACAGGACCAGAGGCCTAGGAGATAGATGATACAGAAGCACCTCCAAAAACAGAAGAAGTGCCGATGCTGCAATTATTAGAAGAAAAAGAAAAAATGAAAATGGGTGTAGCCCCCTTCCCCAGCAGGCTAGAGAAGCCTGTGGATCCTATCAAAGATTATGACTTGGTCAAAGACCTAGACACTTTTAAACTAAACTTAACATTCAGGCAGTTGCTGATGCTATCTCCTAGTTGCCGAAAGAGATTCAAAAGCATCTTGACAAAAAGAAGTGGACTAAGGATTGCTCCTTCAATAACAACCAAGACCAACAAGGCCTTGGAGCCTGTAAAGGAAGTAGATGTGGCTAATACCTTCCTAGATCCTGGAAACCTAGAGATTAGTGTATGGATAGAAGGATGCTTTAGTTCAGATGCATTGATTGATGGAGGCTCATCAGTAAACATAATGACGGATGTGACAATGAAGGACTTAGGGTTGCAAGGAATTCAACCTATACAGTGGCTTATCAGATTGGCAAACCAAAGCAGAGTTAAACTGTTGGGCATCCTTCCATATGTAAAAATAACCCTTGTAGGAGGAGACTATTGGCTGACATATCTGGTGGTCAAACCAAATTCTTATGGGACCTCATACCCTCTGCTGTTGGGAAGACCTTGGCTTTTTGAAGCAAGAGCCAGGACGGACTGGTTCAAAGAAACCCTAACCCTAGGCAGAGGTCTCAACAAAGTGGTGTTGAAGCTGTATGGATCGCAAAAAGGCAATGGATCCACATCCATCGAAGTCATAACTGACTCCTCCAACGAGGTAACAGATGGTACATTAGGAGATGAAGAGGCTGTTAAGCAGATCTTTCCTAAGAAAACAGAGGCACAGTCCCTAACAGTGGGCACTGTAAGCCAACTACCCACGGGAAGTAAAATCCTTGTCCATGGGAGAATCTCTCTTGCCTCAATTACATTTAACTTCTGAAATCACCTCTAACAGTGAAATAAAAGCATGGATGTACTGTTCTCCCTGTTACATGACAGTCGCAGAGACAGAAAAGAGGCAGAATAGTACAAAGCAGAGACAGACCAGAGATAGTACAGAGGCAGAACAGATACAGAGTGGATACAGAACAGAGACAGAGCGGATATAGAGACAGTCACAGAGACAGTAACAGATACAGAGCCAGAGCCAGAGCTAGAGGCAGAAGAGCAGAGTCAGAAGCTGTGACAGAAGCAAATGCAGATGCAGAGGCAGTTAAAATAAATAAATTACAGAAAATTTAAAATATGAAAATTACTTTAAAATTACATAAAAATGAGTAAATTTTATTTAAAATTAGTAAAAATACAAAAATAAATTCCAAAAAATTCCAAAAAAATTCACAAATCCCCCTACCCCCTTTTCCACTAAATTCTCCATTAAAAATATTTTCATAAAAGAAAAATATATTATTTGAAGCCAAAAAATCCTAATTTTAATACTACACTTTATAAAAATTCATTTTAAATCCTAAAAATCAACTGAAAATCATGGATGAATTAACATACATTATTGACACTTGCTAGATGGCTGAAAATTGCACTCTTACACTTCATAACATATCCATGTGTTATATATTTTGATTTAATTATTATTCATTTAAAAAATAGAAAAAAAAACAAATTAAACCAAACCAAACAATATACACAAAACAAACACACCTAGAATACAATTGAAAAAAAACCCATAATTTTTTAAAAAAATAAAATAAAAATTACATCCAAATAAAACAAAAATACTAAGGTGCTCTATTTTTTTCAGTCAGTGATCTTTGTTTTTGTTTGACTAGATTTATTGCATTTGGGAGACTATTCCGTGCGCCTTCAGTCCATTGCATACATACCCCTACCAGGTATTTATTTTGTGAGCTTTATTTATTTTCATTACCCCTTACCATAATTAATTGCTAAAATAAACTATATTCACCCACCTTTTCTACGCGCATTCGCGCTAAACACACAATTTAATAATTTAAAATCAACTAGCCGTTCACTTTACACGCGCTACGTGCGCTTAAGAGGTACCTTAATTGTTAATAAAAATGAACCAACCATTCACAAAAAGCACGCACTGGCAAAAAAACGCTCCACATCACTATTAATTTTTTATTAATGAATTTGCATTTAGAGACCCAATCTGGGAATCGTAGTCCGAGTTTCGATAAAGCACCGTTTCACCCTAATAATTTGTAATTAAAATTTTAAGAAGGAATCGTCGTTTTCTTATTAAGGTTTATAACCTAATAAAATGTCACCCATTGTTAATAATTTCGTAAAATGAACCCTTCATTAAAATAGTTCCCCCTCACTGCACTTTTTTTCCCCTTTTAATAAACACGCTTCGTGGGATGGGCAGGTAAAGTCCTCTTAGTTGACATTGTTGATCAAGGTTATGGTTCGGTCCTGATTTACATTTTTATGGTATTATGATTTGTCTATGTGCTACGATTACGGGTACGGTTTGTAGTTTTTTCTTTCTTGCCTGATACGGGGATTTGGGTGCCTATTTGTTGCATCGCATGAAGTTTTTGGTCGCATATGTGTAGAGGTCATGCTGAATTTTTTCTAGGATATGTATTGTTTGGGGTGGTAAATGGGCTAGCTACGTTTATGCATGTGTGTCCTTCTTTTTGAATGATTTTTTCTTTGATAGCTCTTTGGTTGTTTTGCAAGCATTTTTTGTGATTGTCTGTGTTGTGGTGTGTGTTTGCATCTGAATGGCACCTCACGCTCCTCCTCCTATCCAGTATGTCACGTTGGTCAGTAGGGATTATTCTTCCGTATTGGCTTTTGAGCCTATAGCGAAAGCAGAACTTGCAACTTTCGTGGCTGCCTCATTCCCCTTGATTCCAGATGATCCATCCCTGTATGATGAGTTCCTTGCCTCATGCAGCAAGAAGTCGGGCCTCGTTCATGGTGCTTCCATGATATTGACACCCCGAGGGTTAGGGAAAGCTTTGTCTCTTCCCTACAAAGGAGAGCCCTTTGTTACAACTAGACAATTATTCTCCAACGATGAGATTTTCAAGTTGTTACAGAAGCAAACCAAGGAAATTCTGGATGTCAAGAAAGTGATCAACACTTCAAGCGTATCTTTTTTCATGATCATTGATCCTCTGTGGAAGTTGGTCTGCCAGTTTCTCCAAGACAGGTTTATGCCTGCCAAAACACCATCCCATTACTTGTCCAAAGAGCTCTTTACAACTTCCAGGATGGTATTAAAAGGAGTGGCTATTGATTGGAGTACTTACCTGCTTACAAAGATGGACCAACATTTTGTCAAAGTAACCAGGGGAAATGTCACAAATGTCACATATGGATCCTACTTGTATGCTTTCTTGACATACTCAGGCCTAAAGAAGGGTGTACTTCCACCTCCTCCATCTGATCTAGTACCTCCTCCTCCACCTTCAAAAGAGTCAGAAACTATTGATATAGAGGATCTTGATTCTCCTTCTCCATTGGTCATTCAGTGAAAAAGCTTGAAGCGTGTGGCAGATAAATCTCCTTCAGTTCTTCCTTTAGTCATAATTCCTGCTACATCTGGCAGTGACCTCCATGCTTATCTCACATGTAACAACCTGTTCAGAGCACATAGAGAGAGTTCCTTAGACATATCAGTCCCTTCACTGAACATTTTAGTGTCGGGAGATGCCATTCCATTCCTCTGCAAAGACATCCAGAGTTCGATTGGACTTTCAGTGACAGCTTGTGTTCAACAGCTGTATGCTTTTACAAAGAACTGATGCAGTCCAAAGACTAGTTGCATAAGGCAACCTCAGAGTTAGCCTTTGCTAAAGACACACTTGCAGATCTGTTTAAGCAGATGGAGCAACAAACCCAAATGATTGAGACTCAAAGAGAAGAGATATCTTCTTTGAAGATTCAGTTAACAGAGGCTCAATCAGAGGTCACTAAAATCTTAGAGGAGAAGGAGAGAATGTCCAAAGAAGCTCAAGAGTTTCAAACTCTTTTAGATGCAAAACTCTCAGCCTTACAGACTGCTCATAACACAGTGGAATCACAAGCTTCCCAAATCAAGCAGTTGCAAGACCAACTGACACAGTCATGGTCTGTTCCTCCAAGCCCCAATGTTCCTCTGATTCCTTCTATCTCTAAGCAGGACTTGGCAGTTCTCCAGAGATAGGCTACATTGTGTCCTTTGTTCCAAGATAAAGTGGAAAGATTGCAGTCCAGGATGGATTTGTTATGGTCGAAATTTGAGCACTTCCAGGAGTATGTTCCTCCAGATCATTCTTTCTTTGTCCACTATCAATTGCAAAAGTTGGCCTTTTACATGAAGCTTTCAACGATGGATCTTCCTCTTCTATAGGATGGTTGGAGTGGAGCTTGGTCTCCTCAGTTGCTGATAGAAGTGGTCTGTATGGTGTTTGAAGATTCTGTGACGACGGATACCATGTTGCTATCATATATGTATCTACGGGGAGATCTGTTGATTCCAGATGAAGTAGATATGGCCTGGTATGTGGGGGATGTGGTTTTGCAAGCTGTCTTGTATGTCAACTATTTGGAGTTGCGGATAGATGAAATGTTCCAGTGTTACTTCTCAAAAGTGCCTACTTGCTCTGACAATTCCTGGCACTCGATGACTGATTCTGTGGTCCTGAATCAACGTCAAAACACAGCTTCTACCTATGTACAGAGCACTAACCAACTGAGGGTGGATCTCTTAGCTCACCTTTCCAAAAACCATCCATTTGATTCAACCTTTTTTTATGCCTACCAAAGAATATGTGTTTTAGGTCTCTCTATTCCTAGCCTATTATACTACCAACAAATGGCTCATCGCTATGATACCTATCTTTCCCTTTATCAAACCAATTCAATAGCAATCTTACCTCTTCTTTTCTAACCTCAATCTTTTCGTCAAATTTCCATATTTACATATTGCTCTTTTATTGAAGGTAGAGTTTTTTCCCCTTCTCCACCATGCCCTTCTCCATCTATCCATATACCTTCTACTTTTCCTATTTATCAATTAACACCTTTCCTAACTGATTCCCTAAAATTTTCAGCCACTCCTTTAACTTATTCCTCCTTTTATGATTTTTCCTACCCATCTCTTCATCCTCTTTTACTTATTTCACTTCCATCTTCTGCCACTTCTATTTCTCAACCCCCTCAGTTGGTTAGTGAATATGAAGGGTTTGATCAGCACATTTCCAGAAGAAGATGATGGAGCTCGACTAATTCTCTTACAGGACCATAGATAAACTAGCCAATAATTCCAGGGGATTGGACAACTGCCAGTCAAGCATACCAAAATTACCTTCATTTTGCTCACCAATATTCACAATCTCTAGATCCTTTAGTGAGATTGACAACTCATTTTGCTTGGTATCTAGCATAGATGCATAGGCATTCCCATAATGATCAAAAGGCCATTCCAAATCTTTTTATGAATGTCAATGTGAACATTGATTTCCACCAGTTGGATGTCCTGTATTTTCATGCCCTATGTCTCTCTAGCAGATACCTTGTTTTGCTAGAAAGGATGTGCTGCCTGCAGTTCTTTCAAAATCCTCCAAAGACATTTATAGATGAATCCTTCTCCATGGATCATTTTTGAAACCACCAAGCCTTCAAAAGGGATCATCTTCATTGATAGCTTTGCAATGTATTTTGGATGATTTTTAATGATATATATCCCTTTTTTTGGAGGTGTCATTCAGATGGTTGTGTTAGTGTTTGTGTATGTGTTGTCCTAATTGTATGTGATGAGTTCGTGCTGATTGAGAATAACTTGTTCGAGAGCTCTTTTCAAACTATTGATGGTGATGGTGGATGGAATGCCTATGGTGGAAAGTTGAAGACGAACCTCTTATATCCTTTACAAATTTGTTATGAATTTTAAATGATTATCAGATGAATTAATGAATAACGAAAGTTTTTCTTTAGTAGTTTTTTCTATCAGATACAGGTAATAAGTTGGGATCGTGGTTTGGAGAGATTATTGAAGATCCTACAGAAGAAAAAATTGAGCTCTTTAATGAACTTATATTCTTCTTTTCCTTAGGTCGCAAGGACGCTTCCTTTCTAAGTGTGGGGATATGTTGAGGGTGAAAAAAGACTGAATTTTTGAGTGATTTTTGTTGTTTTTGAGGACTGAGTGATTGATTTTTTATGGATTTAGAGTGATGTATGGTTGATAAAGGAAGTGTTTGAGAGTGTTTTGGATGATATTGATTATATTTTGGAAGTTTATGATGATTCTCAGTGGAGATATGAAGCTCTATGATGTTCTGTTAAGGTTCTGATTGGTTCATCCTTTATCTAGAATAGGATCTTCCAATGCCCTAGATGTTGGGCTCAAAGCAGTCTACAATTCCGTTCCGGTCTAGGAAGGGGTGTCCAGAGCTCACTGACCCCAAGCGACTTAGGATTGAGACAACTTCTATGGTTGGCCTTTTCACCACTCGACCTTTCGGTCGTGAATCGAACAGTGCTGTCTCAGGGTAATCCACAGTGCTATCTTGGAGATGATCCACCCGTGCAAAATATCCTTCCTTAATTAATACATTTAGGAATCAAGCACGATCAAGGCAATCATCCTAATATCATCTTCTAGTGAAACATTCCTTTATTTCCCATGGCTACTTGTCATTACTGACCCTTGCCATGCTTTTTCCATCAAACACAAGCACTTGGAATATTTATCCAAATCACAATGCAACAATCAGTTGATTAAAAAAAACATTTAGGGTATTGTTCAATCACCCAACAAAACTAATTGTATTTTTTCCAAACAATACAAAAATAGACACGATTATAAATCCATTGCATATTCACTCTCCCCCTTGGGATCAAAGAGCGATTCTATGTAAAATTTACTTAATACTTATGTGCACAATTCTTAATGTCATTCTTTTTACGATTATGCTATTCATAACCCCTGATCAATCGCTCTATCAACGAATAAGCCATACGCAACTAAGTGCAATTAACTTCCCTTGATACATGCACTTTGCAAACTCCATCTTTCGAATATGTGAGAAGAGGCCTATCCCTTCCCATGACCTATTCTCGTACATCATAATATGGGGCCTAATGTAAAGCACTTATCAATTTAGAAATACATTATTTACAATCGAAACTGCGGTTGGATTGGTAGTGATGCCCTCACCTGAGGCTCTATTGCTTGTTGAGGGATTGCCATCTACACGTGACATTTTCCACTTGGGGGCCATGATCTTCTTCTCTTTTAAACATGACTCGCACAAGACTTCAACAACCACTTGCTCGAGAGGAGGGAAATTGGGGAAAATCATCTTGCGGGTTAGGGGATGAGCTCAGGGAAAAGGAAAAGAGAGAATGTGTGTGGCCACCCTCTAAGGAGAGGGAAAGGGAGGAAGAACCTTCTCTCTCTCTCTCTCTCTCTCTCTCTCTCTCTCTCTCTCTCTCTCTCTCTCTCTCTCTCTCTCTCTCTCTCTCTCTCTCTCTCTCTCTCTCTCTCTCTCTCTCTCTCTCTCTCTCTCTCTCTCTCTCTCTCTCTCTCTCTCTCTCTCAGCCTCTTGGGGTCTTCTTGTGCTCCCTTGTGCCTCCCCATGTCTCATATTTATAATGAATTAGAGAGAAGAGGGGATGTGGCTGAGAACAAGAGTTCTTGGTGGAGGGGCTCTTGGAAGAATCAGTGGTCTAATGCTCAGACCATAAATCTGATGGTTCCATTGGCTCCAAAAGGGGGGTAAAACTCCAATACACTTGATTATAAATCTCTCTAATCGCTCCTTTTTTCTCTCCTTGTTTGAAGTGTTGTTTACTGCCTACAAATTGCGATCACGACACACGTGATTTCTCAAATCTCTCTCTTTTTTTCTTTTTATAAAATCTCCAAAACTAACTAAAACATCACTTGTCTTTTCTTTTAAATGACATCCAGTTTTAGAAATCTCCATATCTTTTTAGGATAATATCTAAAATATCTAGAATATGCTATTTTTACCCAAAATCTAATATTTTTGGGCCATCCATACTATACATATTAACACTAATGATTAATATGGCTCATAACTCTCGTTCACGTTGTAACTTCTTTGAAGGGTGGCTAGGGCCCTTGTTAATCCAAGGAAAATATCGAATTTACGACTCTTGATTTTTTAAATAAAATATTTTTAATTAAATAAAAAATGTTAATTATTAATGTTAGTTAGTTTTTACCTTAGTTAGTCTTTAGTTAGTAACCTTACTAACTTATTAATTGACTAACTAACTTTCGAACTAATCAACTAACTTTTAATTGCAAGGAAATATTACACATTGGTTGGTGGGGAGGGGGGAGTGGAAGACATGTGTCCTCCTCCCTTTCTCACAACCCGTTGTCTTATTTGTTGTCTCTCCCTTCTCTCTTTCTACCACCTTGACGATGGCAGGGAGGGTGGAGAGAGATTTAAAAATTTTCAATTATCTTTTTAAAATAAAATGTAGGGGGGGTCTTATGCAATGTGAGCGAGGAGCATTACAGTTGTTTGGGCCTATGAGGCCTAATAACTTGATAAGAAGGGCTACAATTTATTGACATCAATGGCACAAAGCTAGTACAACCTACATTTCTTAGGGCCAAACTCATATAGCAAAAAGAGAGCACATCAAAGATGCTCTCATCAACGAGGATCTTGATTTCAATAACCTAACTTATGACTCATGGATCAAAATCGGGTAGCCTATTCAAACTTGTACTCACATATTTAGCTATAAACCAATATGGAGAATCCCTATGCTCCTAGTGAAGTGTACGATTCTCATGCTAATAGAAATTGAAAGTACGTTAATAATGTTGTACATGCTTTCAAATCACAAAGACATGGAAAAGGAAGTCTTGCTTGGAAAAACTTTCAAGCATGCAATCAAGTGCAATGTGGATTACAAGAGGCATATTCCTTACATCTTAGCCTACCAAGTTTTAGATCATCACAGCTTTTAGTAAAGGTAAACTTGCTTAAAGGAAAGGCAAGAAAAAGGTGTCAGAATCTACCATGGCCCCTATTGAGGATAAGTAAGTCCTTAGGGATTTGCTCAAATTGCATGAGGAGAAAAGCAAACCATTTAGTAGAGCTCTTAAGGAGAAAGAGAGAACCAAGACTACTAAGAGTTGCATGATGGCCTCCAAGACTTTGAAAAGACAACCCTACTAAGAATCTAAGAGACCAAGAACTCACTTCCATAGGTATCAATGAAGAGTTACCTTGAAACTACAATGGGTCCCCAAGTGCCTAGTGCATGCTCAAGGTTAGTATACAAGAAATTGATGGATTTGGTTGACTAAACCACTTGCACAATCATCTCCCACTAACATTAGTATAACCTCTATCAAAATTAAGAAACAAGAGAGTTATGCATATATGCAACTCAACATTACAAGTCTAGCAAGTATGAATCTATTAGAAGACATGAGTGACAGTAGATTCACTAGGTATAACTACCCATTTTTGTCATCTACACAACTCAATGTAAGAGCTAACTTAAAGGGGTATATGCAGAGCAGGGCCTTTCTAAGAAAAGCCCTTAAGCCTCTGGCCCCTCATGAAACACGATGCCACTTAATGTGCTCCCTTTATAATTCAAAAAAAAAAAGAGAAAAAGAAAAAAGAAAAGAAAAGAAAAAGGGAAAGGAAAAGAAGAGAAAGAAGTGGAAAGAAAAGGAACACAACAATGAAATCAGCCCATCTGTACTCTACGAGCATCACAATGACTACACCTAGGGACCACCCTAGCACTCCCCCACATCACAACTTAGGGCACATCAAGGGCAAGACATGACTGATAGACATGTCTCCCTAAGTCACTCACAGTACCTCCATTTACCCAAACCAAATCCTCAAGTGTGCAACCCACCTTCCTGTTCCATCGTCACTTGCATAGTGCACTACATGGTAAGGTAAACATAACCCCCCAGGAAGTGCACTCTTTTTCTTTTCAAGAATATCGTATGGTAGCATAGCATACAACACCTACGGATGCCTTCTTCAACCAATCATCTATATTTCACATCAACAACCTCCCAAACTCACTTCACAAAGCATTTCCAATGTGATCCACCTTTCCAATGACCCCAAGAACCATTCCTCACAGACTCTCAACAATCTTGGCCCATACCATCAGGTGCCATGGGACTGGCACCCAGCTAAGAGGGGGATAATGTTACACCCTTTGGAAGACCAAGATGGAAAATTCAAAAAATTAGAAATGGAAGATAGTCCCAAGGTAAGAGAAAGAGGGAGGATAAAGGGACACTCTGAAAAAGCTGAAGACATGAAGTGCAAAAAAAAAGTGTAAAAGAGCGGCGGGCTCTATCCATGCAAGTTGTAAAGAATGAGAGGTAGGGTTGAGACCTATGCTAATAGGAAGGAGAAGAAAAGAGAGTAGAGGAATGGAGAAAGGCCAGACCAAAAAGGAGATGGCTGCCCAAGGAGAGGATAAGGGCATGTATAAAAGTTAAGAAATGAATGAAGAAGCTCATTCTTGTGTGTGGCCAAACTTGTTCTCTTCTTTCTTCTTGCTCTTGCTTCCTTCTTGTGCATGAGAGAGGGAGAGAGGAAGTGTTACAGCCCAAAATGAAGCCAAAGATAGAAGAGCCCCAAAAAGTCAGAAATGCAAGGTAGCCCAAGGCTAGAAAGGCGCAAAAGAAAGGTGCACTCAAAAAAATGTAGGAAAAGCCTTAATGCAAAAGGAAGGGCACAATAATGAGTGCACCAAATATTCTAGCAAAGAAAATGTCAGGGGCGCATTGTAATTATTTTTGTAAAAGAGCACCAATCTCCCTCTTATGCAATTTGTAAATGTAGATGTGAGCACGGGCAAAGGAACCCTAAAAAGAGGAAATAAATAAAGAAATAAGACCTTGGCTAAATGTCCGATTATATAAAAAGGGATGGGTGCCCAAGGACGAGGAGGAGGGCATGTACAAAAAGGCAAAAAGGGAATGGAGAAGAACATTCTTGTGTGTGGCCAAAACTAGCTCTCCTCTTCTCTTCTTCTTCTTCGTCTTGCTAGCTTGAGCTTGTGTTTGAGAGAGGGAGTGAGGGAGTGAGTGTGTGAGGGTGCGGGATCATGGGTGAGAATCTCTCCATCTTCTTCTTCTCTCATACAATCATGGTTTCATTTTTGTTCTTTTCTTTCCCCCATAGTTCATTCTCATCTTCTTGCTCAAACCATGTTTTGTAACATAGTATCAAAGCCCCTTTTCATAGTAATTGTGAGATTATGGGAGCTTCTATAGTTTCTAGCCAAAGTTTTAGAATTCAAGAATTGGAGATCCCACTATCTAAGAAGCTTTTAGAGTGAAGATTGAAGGTTGGGACATGCAAAGCTCATTGGAGATCATCATCAACCAAGGTATGGCTCTTCATTTGTTCCCATTATGAGTTTCCATCTATTTTTGAAGTCTTCCCATATTAAGAGTAAGGTAGCCATTAGAGATGTTATACAAGTTGTATCTATTGAAGTTTTGCATCATCCACCACTTCTAAGGGGGCTCCTTAAGCATAGGTCTTAATGGGGCAGCTTAAACCCCCATCTTAAGGGTTTTACTTAAGGAGGCTACTTTGGATGGAGAATAAGAAAGAGAGCAAAGTGCTTTTGCATCAGACGTGAGAGCTTTGACCTCTAGAAATCATCAACGTGCTACCTCAGTATGTTTTGCTCCAAATCAATTTGCTCACACCACTTGAACGGCCTCCATTGCTTTGCATTGTTTATCAAAAATGATATCAATTGTAAAATAATAAGGGTTTTTTAAGTGTGTCTAATGACCTGATTAATATTTTTTTAAATGTCATTCACACATTTTCTCTTTGAACTAGTTCACATTTACTTCCTACTCACATTTCATTATTCTAATTGGTTACTTTGAGATCTACTTTCACACTAGTTTGTCACAACAAACTAGTTAGTTTGAGACCACTATTCATATTGTTGCCTACCTTGAACCAATTTTTAAAAGAAGTTCTTCACATTCTTAAAGAATCCGATCATTTTATTTTCTTAAAAAGCAAAAAGGGGGCTATTCTTTATAGATTTTTCATTCAATGCTCAAATCCTATATAGTCTCCAAAAATATCCTCTCTTTATATGGAAATAGATACTACTGTGTGAGTTGCAGGGAAGACCTCTCCATCCCCAATATTAGAAACTCAAGTAATGGGAAAATTCAATGGTAATGGTTTTCACAACTAGAAGATGAAAACCATGTTCCATCTAGACAATATTTGGCAAATATTTGAAGAACCCCACGCTCTTGATTATTGAATTTGGAGAATAAAAAGTAATAAGGTATTGAGATACTAGCATGAGGAATGTCAAATGATGTTTTTCATCACATATTGGGGATGCAAAAGAAACTTGGGGTGAGTTGGATAAAACCTTTGACTTGTAAGTAGATAACTCAAAGATAAATCTTATAATGGAGTGTTTAAGGTTAAATTTAAGCAATTATGAATCATTTTCTTCACTTATAAATAAATTTAAAAGCTTGAAGATATAGTTATCTTCTATAAATAAAGGTATCAAAGAAGATTAAACCTTTGTTGTGCTACTTAATAGTGTGGACAAACCTAACAAAGGAAATGAGCAGGTGGTCGCAAGCTTGAGAAATATACCAGATAGAAAACTTAACTTAGTGGAACCTACTTTAGATGAGCAAAAAAGTAAAACCAAAGGGAAGACCAAGGGACTACATCAAGCCCCATAGTCTCTACTCTCTTTTGTAAAGGATCTTCTAAGATTTTTTGTAGGACATGCAAGAAATCTAAACTCAAGGAGCAAGACTATTGGAACAAAGGAAAATCCAATTGCAATACACACTAAGAAAGACTTTTACAATTAAAAAGCCCCTTCTTAGCTTGGTCTAATTGGTGGGTTGGGCTAGTAGTGACTTCAATCACTTTTGGCTCAAGGTTTCAAATTTCAAGTATACTACTTTGTGCTATTGCATCCTTATTTGTAAATGTTTTATATGCATCACTCTGCTTCATGTCATTTGATAAAGATCCATTTTGTGCGGTAATGGAAGTAGAGAAGACATTAGGTTCTATGTCACATAGCCTTAGAATAAACCAATCAAAGAAGTTGGGATTGTATTGAAGTGTAGCATAAGTATCAAGAAGTTGTGGGTCTTGGGTGAGACAAAAGATGTATGTGGTGACATCAAGAATCATTATTCCTTGTGCTAACCAACTAGCAACATGTAGCTCTTCCTTTTTGAGAAGTTTGTCATATAAAGAATGCTTCTCTGCTTGTTTAGTGAGTTTGAAACCACAAACAACTACAAGTACCCCTAGGGGAGAAGGAGCTACATATGCCAGATCATTCATTGAAGTCCAAAGTGTCCTTTTTTGCTCAGCAAAGTCACCAATAAACTACTCAATCTAGCTACTAGACTTTGACCAGAATACCATATCTATTTGAACACACTACGTCCTTCTCCTTTCTATTCCAGTGCCTCAACTTTCTCCTTACTTGTCTCACAATATCTAGAGTGGAATGAGGGAATCAAGATGTGCTTCTCACATTCAATATTGGTCATAACTGTTGGGGGTTAAAGGCTACCTATGCCTAGCTACCTACATTTACTTGTCCTTACCATCTACACATCTTTACACTATAGATAGTGGCCACCTGCTGCTATCACTTTATTCTTTATTCTTATTATGACAATAAATTAAGGGAAGATAGGTCACACATTATGATTGTCAAACTTCCCACACATTGGTCACTTTTTGCTTGAACCTCCTTAGCTCTTGCTTCCCTCTTGCTTTTGCCTTTGCTTCCACTTATACTCCACTTTTCAATTAGTATTAAAGCAGGCGTTTGAGGATCTTCATTCACATTACATTTAGCTTGGGAAGAAGAGCTCGTTTGCAACTTTCATGGCAGTCATTAACTCATACTCCCAAGGTATGCATTGACCTTCTCCATCCATTGGCTTTCTTTAGTGTGTTCCCCACTTGTCAATGAGCTTTCCCAAGATACATGACCCTCTCCAAGTGGACATTGATCTCAACCACATTAACCAATGGGCAAAAGTAAGTTGTATAATTTGCACCTAATATCCAAGTGGACATTGATCTCAACCACATTAACCAATGGGCAAAAGTAAGTTGTATGATTTGCACCTAATCTACTACCCCCTTTCTTAGCCTAGATAATCACTTCAAGCTCATGCTTGGGTGCTCAAGCACTTGGAAAAAATCTTGGCATTGTTTCCCTAGCATCAAAGACTTGGTTTAGAGCATCATTTGGAGTGGTATTGGTCAACCATTCACATACTATTTGAAATAGTTTGTTGTATACTATGGTGGACAGCACATATTAGACTATACGTGATACTTATGGGGCTATTTTCTAATGCCTCAATGATGTATTGACACTGGGGAAGACATTTGGACCAATTTGAGCTTATCTAGCTCAGCCATGGAAGGTTTCTTTGCTATAGCAAAGTTTGGGCAGCAAGCACTCACTGTGAAGGTCTATGTATTACATGCCTACAAGCACTTTTGGGATTCTACATGTATATATTGATGCTTGGCATTTATGTATATGATTATTATGACCTTAGAGGCTCATAATTGAGCTTGGTTGAATGAATTTTGGCATTTTCTTATTGATATAATGACTCTTCACTTGCAAGTTGAAGGTGTTTATCAATTTATGCTCTCGTATGTACTAATTCATGTCTTTGGGCACCCATATGCTATGTACTTGATGTATTGAGATTTATGGTGCTCTTGGGAATTTGGGATTTCCTTCCAATGGGAGCCATGTATATTTGCATTGCAGAGGTTGGTTCTTTGAGTCAGTGGGAGACTCTCTATACACTCTTGGTTTATGCATACATTGTTCATTTTTCAAAGATAGATGACTATGGAGCTGATTTCTTTTGAGCTTGGATATCTTATACCTATCATTGTCAATGGCTTGTCAGTGGTAGATACATGCTCAAAATGCATTATTGTATGCATCTATGTATCTGACACCTTGTAAGTTTTGACAGTTCTTGGTACTTGGTGGTTAATGCTTTGTCTCACACTACTATTTGTATCACTTACCTCGGTTGTTACCCGATTATTCCTAGTAGTGGAAGCTTACTTTTTTTGTCATTTTTCTATAGATGTATATGTCAAAAATTGCATGGTGGGGGGACTCTCTTGAGCTGCTACATCAAATACACACAAGAGGAAACTCACTCAATAACACAAGAAGAGATATGGAGAACAAAATGTTTTCTTGTTGGTTTCTTCTTCTTCTTTCACACACAATATAATGTACACAAATTATAGATAAGATACAATATATAAAAGAAAGTAAAATACTAAGTCAAACAGTGTATAATTGAATATACTAATTGATTAGTGTTATAACTATGTTAGTTGTAGGTGGGTGCAACAAACCAAATATAATAAATGATAAGTTAATGGCCATGTGAGCATCATAACAACCACTAACATAATAAGTGTAGGTGTGGACCCATCTAACTAAGTGGTCTATCATCAATGTCCGCACATGTTGAGCTTGCCATCTCAACACTCCCCCTCAAGCTCAATTGTATCTCTACAACTCCAAGTAAGCTTCAAAATTGTATCTCTACAGCTCCAAGTAAGCTTCAAATTTTTTGAAGCTTCTCTACACCCAACACCTTTGTGAAAATGTTAGCTATCTAATTCTCTGTGCTAACATATATCAAGTTAATCTCTCTTGCAAGTACCATCTCTCTCATAAAATGTTAATGCACCTCAATGTGTTGTGTCATAGCATGGAGCACTAGGTTCCTAGCTAATAGTATGCTACTTAGATTGTCATAGTGAATGACAATTGGACCATCTCCTTGCACATCCAAATCACCCAATAAATTTTGCAACCATACCATTTCACATGCTACCATACCAAAACCTCTATACTTGACCTCTATACTTGATAAAGAAACTATAGGTTAATTTTGCTACTCCACATAACTACTACACTACTAAGTGAAAACATGAATTCGCTAGTAGATATTTTGTCAAACATACTACCAACCAATCTGTGTCTATGTATCCAAACACATGTATATCATTACTAAAGGCAAACTTACAAAAGGCCCACAGAGAGTCTAAAAAGGTCGAGGAGGAATTGAGAAAAAAAGGAGGAGGAGGACATGGCCATTGCCACACGCAAGTCCATTGAGCAGCAGTCTAGGTGTGATGAGCCAGAACTTGTGAGCCCAATCAGAGATGAAGGGCCAAGCTCAAGCACCCAGGTGCGAGAATTCATGCCACATGCAATGCAAGAAGGCAAGGGCAAGGCCCCAATCACCCCCATTCCCACTCTCCTGACGCCTGCCACCACTACTGCCATCTCCACTAACAGTTCTATGACCCAGGTGGATGCCAACAACCTAATGGCCTGGGTCCAATACTTTGTGAATAAAGAAATGGGCCGAGTAAAAGAAGGAACCCCCCTGGTAGGAACCAAAAGGCCGACTGCGGTAGACGCTGAGTCGAGGTGAGACCCTAAGAGACAAAAGGTGGCAGGCTCCACAACCTCCGTCCTTGCAACAAAGAGGCCGCTTGAAGACTATGACGAGTATGTCAAGGAGCTCCTCTCTCAATTAGAGAGAGCCAAGGAGGAGAAGAGAATCGCAGTAGGCAGAGCTCAAAGTTGAAAAAGAGGCATTGGCTGCATTCCAGTTGGAGAGAACACACCAAATGGCCATGGCCCAAAGGGAAGTCAATGAGCTAAAAGAGCAGCTACAAGCTAAGGAAGAGACATAAGCGGAATGGCAAGTGAGCTTGAATGAAGAAACTGAGGCCACATGACACCTGCGGTGGCACAATGAAGAGATTGTGACATGCTATGAATAGATATCTATAAGCAAAAATGGAGAAAATCACTAAAACCATAGAAGAGCTGGAGGAGCTGAGGGAGGAAAGAGCTCGCATGTATGAAAGAGAGGTGGAAAAACTAACCCAAGAGGCTGCCACAGCACAGGAAGAGCAAAAAAACTAAGGACATAGATGGAAGACCAAGAGCATAGATTGATAGTGCTAGCTCAGAGATAGGGGGAAAGCCTCGAAGATATGAACAAGAGGCAAGAAGAATGGGCCAATTAGAATGAAAAAAGAGTTAAAGCCTTGGCATGCCATCTCGCTCAAGTAGAAAAATAAAAAATACTTGCTGAAAGTAAACCAGAGGCCGCCCAAGTGAGCTTCCAGACCTAGCAATGCGCCTTCTTGGACACCCTATTGGACGTCACCCAAATAAAAGAGGGAGAGTCCATAAAGGCAATGAAAAGGAAAGTGGGAATGGCTCATAGAGCTCTGAACGCAGGACTGCAGATGCCACCACAATCTAGCAGGGTTGGCCCAAGCCTGGAAGAGCAACACCATTATCTCCTATTGGCAGGCCTAACCTCATAGGAAGTGGATGCACTCGGGTTCATCGAAGGAGAGCAGCAAGAGCCAAGCCAGGAAAGAGAGGTTGATGTGAACTTTTGAAATGGGACCACGCGAAGAAGAGCTTGTCCCACCGTCTCCTTCCCCATGGCCTGAAGAGCAGCAACACACAGACACCTCCGCAGAAAGAAAGGCAGCACTAAGGGAAAAAAAAAACAAATGGTGGAGGAGACAAGGAGAAAATGGAATGCCAAGTGAGAGTGAGGACACCCCAGGTAGGCACCTATCCCATCATGTGAGGACAATGCCCTAGCAAGCTTCCACACCAAACTTGTAATCTGGGAGAGGCAAGAAACATCCAAAAGCCCCTTCGATTTTAACTTCCAACTCCCCACCACCTTGCGTAGGATCTTGCCATCAAGGTGGTGGAGGAGGTAATTAACATCAGAAGTAGGCTCGAACAGAAATGGTTGGATGAGAGAGAGAAAAATCCCACCTTATGGGCCACTGAAGATGTCGAGTTTTGGTAGAATAAGGTTTTTGAAGTGCCACGGTCTGTGGCTGGCTACAAATGGTCAACCTAAATGGAGAAAAAGGGTCTATGACTCCAACCTGGACACTTGGATGACCTTTTGCAACACTCAACCCTTCGAGCGGAATGACCCAACCTTTATGCCTTACCCTCAAAGGGTGGGAGTGGATTTCAACTCCAATGTCCACAGCTGCTACGACTTCTCTGTAATCTATAACCCTCATTGTACTACGTATGAAGATGCCCTCATCTTCACGTTAGAGAACTTGTATGATACCCTAATCCAATTCACTAATGAATTCTCTTCATGCCCTAACCCCGGCTTTATTACTACTTTTAATTACCTTAGATTGCTTAGGATACTCCTTAGGCAAGACCCCACCCTGTAGGAGCATGGCCTCCCAGTACTCCATTTTGATCCTAACGCCATAGATAATTGCGCGATGGCTCAACTAATGATGCGAGTTGCTTTATTGCCTTGATTTTGCTTAGCTCTTTTAGAGGACATGAATGATAACCGCTTCACTTGTTGCAATCATCCATTCCTCTCCACCACCACCCTTCAGGTCTGCCTAAACCTCAAGGGGTATCTCCAAAGCCACTAATTTATTAGCAAATCTATTAAGCCCCCTTCTCCACCTCAGTGTGATGACGAATATTAAATTTCTATCTCAACTATGTAATTTTATAATTTAAAAAAGAAGAAGAAGAAAAAGAAAAATATATCACACATAACCACTGCAAGTTGCACATCGATCATAGTCACTGCACCTAGGGGTCCTCAAGCTAGGTGTGTCCAGTGGCCCCAGCCGGTTGGCTCTGTCCCTAACCCCCTAGCCTCATTTTGATCCCCCACTTCACACTTAGGGCACATCAAGGGAAGGACACACCTAGGGAGGTAACACTCGCCTATGGTTAGTAGACCTGTCACCCCAAGCTACATGCACCGCACCTCCCTTATGCACAAGCTAAATCCTCAAGTGAGGGACAATGACTAGGCTTTCCCCTAGTCCCCTAAATCCTCAACTGAGGGACAATGGCCAGGCTTTCCCCTAGACCACAATGCACTACATGATAATGGAGCACACCCCCAGGTAGTGTACCTTTTTTTCTTTTCAGGTACAAACAAAGGCCCCAACCACCAGCTCCGGAGACCCCATCATCCATGCAATGCATCCCCATCTAATGTGACAATGTTGCCATGTAAGCAACACAAAGCAGGGGCACAATGAGGCAACCCCAATCAAAAAGTGAATGAAGAAGCTCATTTGGAACAACGCAAGAGAAGGCAACCGCAAAGGACTAGGAGATGAATCCATCTAACACCATATTCAATTTTAAAGTTGGATCCGCCCATCAGCCTCTCTATACGTAGGGATTCATCCAACTTTATTTTCAATTCCAAAGGCATAAATGCCTCCAGCACACCTTCCACCAGGGTTCGTATACGGGCCTTTCAAGTCCATAAATCCCTCAAAGACCAGGGCTCATTCCAAACTCAAGGGCCTTTCAGTTCCATAAATCCCTCCAACAAGTCCATAAATCCCTCCAACACCAGGGATCATATCCAACGCAATGGCCTTTCAGTTCCATAAATCCCTCCAAAATCAGGACTCATATCCAACTCAAGGACCTTTCAGTTCCATAAATCTCTCCAACAAGTCTATAAATCCCTTCAACACCAGGGCTCATTCCCATTACAGGTCTATAAATCCCTTCAACACCTCCCAACACGACTTTCATACTAACTCAAAAAGCCACCTGGCTACCCAGTAACACCATTCAACTCACCACCCAGCAAGTGCCATGGGACTGGCACTCAACTAGGAGAGGGGTAATGTTAACCCTCAAACAAACAAGGTGGAAAATCCAGAAAATCTAAAGTAGAAGACAAGGCCAAGGCAAAAGTGGAATGGAAGACGAAGGCATGCCAAGAAAAAATTGGAAAACATAAGAAGTGTGAAAAAGTCCTAAATCAAGGAGAGAGGCACACAAGAAAAAGTGCAAGTCAATACTTTTATAAAAGAGCGCAAGGCGAACCATGATTTATTTTAAGAGCGTCGGGCTCTCACCCGTGCAAATTGTAAAGGTAGATGGGCGGTAGGAAGGAAGCTAGGAAGATAGGAGGACAATGGGAAAAATGGTCTGGCTAGCCACAGCTGGCCATGTAAAAAATGGGATAAGGGGATGACCGTCCAAAAGGGATTTAGGGTTTTGTATATAAAGTTCAAAAAGTGGATGAGAGCTCATTCTTTGGTGTGTGGCAAAGTGGACTCTTCTTCTTCTTCTCTTCTTCTCTTCTCTTGCTTGCTTGTGAGTGCTTGAGAAAGGGAGTGTGAGTGAGTGAGGGAGTGTGTGTGTGTGTGAGAGTGAGGGATCTTGGAGGTGGAGCTCTCCACCATCTTCTCTTTTCCTCTTCTCTTCTATTCTCTTCTCTCGCACGTGGCTATGGAGGATGGAGCTTAGAGGAAGAGGCTTGAGGATGCTTGAGCTTGCATCACAAATCATGGAGCTATCGGAGTGCTTGAGGGAGAAAGCAACTCAATCAAGCATTAAGGTAAGCTCACTACACTCGTAGAGAGGGATAATGCATCGGCTATGTGAGAGGTAGCCATTAGTGCTCGCTTGAAATGCTTGAACAATAAGCGATCTGTGGGTCTTGGCGGTTGAGCGTGAGCATGCCTCTACAATTAGATACTTTTTAGAGTAGAAAGAGTATCATTGTTATAATCCTATCACATGTTAGTTCTGAGCGAGCAAGGATCTTATTTTTGGTGAGATGAGCAATTGGTATGCATCTAGTGGTAATGCATTGGATGATAATGATGATTATGATAGTTATGTGAAAAAAGAAAAGCAATAATCACAGAGCATTAATGGACCAAAAACATCATTTGGTACTACATCTATAGTTAGCCCTTGGATTGGGAGACTAATGAGCAGTCCCACATCTTTAGGTGCATCTACTAGTGTTGGAGGTAAAGACAAAGGGAAGAAGAAAGTGTTAAATGGTAATGATGCATCTACAAATCATTTTGGATTTGTTAGAGATTCCATTGGTTTAGAGAGTTTGGATGATGAGCTTGATATTCCTTCAGTCTCAAGACACTAGGTGAACAAAGAGCACATGGTAATGTAAAGGCTTCACTAAGTGATGTAGTGGTACACAGACCTAGTAGGGTCAGATTACCTATTAAAAATTTCGGTTTTGAAGGTTATATAGCTTACCATTATGCTTATATAGTAAAGGTAGTTGAGGATGTTGAGCCCACTAATTTTGAAGACACTGTTGGTCATACTCATTAGGATGCAACAATGGATGAGAAGATGGTTGCATTAGAAGCCAATAAGACTTGGGATCTAGCACCATTTCTTAGGGTTAAGAAAGCTATTGGTTGTAAGTAGGTCTACAAAATTAAGAATAATGCAGATGGTTCTATTAGTAGGTATAAGGCTAGGTTTGTTGCAAAAGTCTATGCTCAAATATATGACATAGATTATGAAGAGATATTCATTCCAATTATTAGGATGGCAATCGTCAGATGTGTGATTTCTTTGGCAACAACCAAAGGTTAGTGTTGTGTAGAAAATGGATATAAAGAATACCTTCTTACATGGTAAATTGCAAGAAAACGTGCATATGGAGTAGCAAGCATATTTTGAGGATTTAGAGCATCCCATATATGTTTGTAGGTTAAAGAAGGCACTCTATGGATTGAAGTAAGCACTAGAGCATGGTATGATAAGATCAGAGAGTATTTTATCAACATTAACTTTTATGTTTTTGATATTGATCAGTCACTTTATGTGAGAAAGAAAGATGTAGGCTTGGTCATCAGAGTCATATGTGTGGATGACTTGATTATTACAGGTGATAATAATAGTGGGATTGTTGAAGTCAAGGACCTTTTGAAGAAGAAGTTTAAGGTTGTTAACCTTAGCACAAGAAAAAGAAAAAAAAGTGAAAAGACGCAAGTTGAGAGCTGAAAGAGAAATCCCATAAGGAAATTGGGCACTTGGAAGAGCCCAAAAGCACAGGCATGGCCATAAGAAGTCCAAGGCACAGCCATCGGAGCCCAAAATGTGTTAAAAAAGAGAAGGCATACCTTTGAATGTAAAGGCACAACCAAAATCCTTGTAAAAGAGCCTTACGCTCCCTCTTGTGCAAATTGTAAGGGTAGATGGGCATGTTGGGGGTAAAGGCACCTCCGCTTAACCACCCATGTATTACTACACTGACAGTCACTGCCACTGCACACTGCAGGTGGTGGGCGCCCGCCGTCACTTTATTCTTTCTTCTTTTAGTGACAGTTTGAATAAAGGAAGGCCCAGTCACACATTGTGACTGTTGGAGTTCCCATTTCTTGTCTCTCTCTTTCTTGCTCTTGCTCTCCCGCCATAGCTCTCGAGTGCAAGTTTCGATCCTTCTCACCTTTCAACTGGTATCGGAGCACGGCTTCCCGACTCTTGAGCTTGGCTCGTGGCATTCTTAGCTTCCCATCGACTCTCCACTTGCATTGGGTCTCCTTCCCGGCAGCCATAGCTCATTCTCTTGAGCTCCCATCACTCCCCGACTTCCCGAGCTTTTTCCCGGCCTATTGAGGCACCATCAAGGCATTGATATTCAGGTATTGCTTCATTATATCATAGATTTATCTCAGTCTATAGGTCTAGGTAAACAGGGCTTTCACAGGTTATGGGCAGCCATAGCTCACACCTCTTGGAGCTTCCTTCACTTGGATCTTGCTTCCAGCCTATCAAGGCTTGCTGAGGCTTGGTGTAGGCCTTCTTTGGCCCCCATTTGTGTCCCCTTTGGGCCCCATTGTTGACACGTGGGACACGTTTTTTTTTCGCGCATGTTTCAAAATCTGGCCCAAAAATCACTCTTTTTGTCATATCTCGGGCATTCGGAACCTGATTCAGGCAAGATAAGAGTCTAAGTTGGGGTTTTGGCATGCTCCGAATGCGATGGTGATGTCAGATTTCCCAAATTCTGATGACAAAATATTCTGCAACTGATTTCAGGTCTGAGACAGCATGTATACAAAGGCACGGAAGACTCAACTCAAGGCACAAAGTGTATTGTCAACATTGGATTTTATATTTTTAATGTTGATCACTAACTTTATGTGAGAAAGGAGGATCCAGGCTTGGTCATCGTAGTCATCTATGTGAATGACTTGATTATTATAAGTGACAATGATAGTGGAATTGTTGAAGTCAAGGACCTTTTTAAGAACAAGTTTGAGATGAAGGATTTGGGTGAGTTGAGGTACTTTCTTGGTATTGAGGTGATCATATGTGATAATGGTGTATGGCTATCCCAAAGGCAATATGGCTTCGATGTATTGTCCAAGTATGGTATGATAGCATGTAAGCTTCTTTCACTACCATTGAAGAAAAATGTGAAGTTGAGTGTTAATCTTGGGGATGAGATAGAAGACCCTACTATGTTTAGGTGAATAGTAGGAAGTTTGATTTACATGATTATCACAAGGCTAGACTTGACCTATGCTATAGGCCTTGTTAGTCAGTTTTTTTATGTAAATGTCTAGAAAGCCTTATTTAGATGCAATTAGATGCATATTGAGGTATGTGAAGTACAATTTACATTATTGGATTTTTATGAGGCAGGTAAGGATATATATATTTTTGGATGCATAGATGCAGATTGGGCTAGCAACATGTTTGATAGAAGATCTATTAGTAGATGTATATTTTCCCTTGGTAGTGTAGCAATTATGTAGAGCAACAAAAAGCAACCTACAATTGATTTATTGAGTATAGAGGATGAGTATGGAGATGCTACTAAGATAACATATGAGATGGCATGGCTATAAGAGTTATTGGGTGATTTGGATATGCAAGAAGATATTTCAGTTGTCATTCACTATGATAACATGAGCAATATATAGTTAGCTAGAAACCCAATGTTCTATGCTAGGAAAAAACACGTTGAGGGGTGCATAACCACTTTATGAGAGAGAAGGTACTTGTAGGAGAGATTGACTTAGTATATATCACCATAAAGGATTAGATAGATGATATTTTCACAAAGGCATTAGGTACGAAGAAGCTTTGAAAATTTTTGAAGCTTACTTGGAGTTGTAGAGATATAATTGAGCTTGAGAGGGAGTATTGAGATGGCATGCTCAACATGTGCATATATTGATGATTGATGATGGACCACTTAATTAGATGGGATTGTACATCTACACTTGGCACATCAGTGATCATTATGATCTTCACGTGACCGTTGAATTATCACTTATTATATTTATTTTATTACACTTACCTACAACTAGCAGTTATAGTGCCAATCGATTAGTATTGTCAGTTATACATTTTTTGACTTAGTAGATTACTATCCTTTATGTTGTATCTTATCCATAATTTTTTCATATTGTATTATATGTGAAAAAAGAAAGAGGAATCAACAACAAAAAGTGCTGGCATCCATCTCTCTTCTTATGTTCTTAAGTGGGCTTTCTCTTGTGTGTATGGTGTGTGTTTGGTGCAACAGCTCAAGAAACTCTCCCCACCATGCAATTCGTGACACAATCAATATATCATGCATCATCGTGTGTCTCCTTACTTGTAACAACATTCATCATATGTTACATAACAAATGGATGCTCATTTTTATCTTCATTCTAATGTAAAGATGATGCATAGTTCCCTACAATTTACCATTGCAGATATCATCCTTTTTACCAAAATATTGGGCTATATTATGGTCTATTTTGCCACAATAATGATAAATAATACTAAAATTTTTAAAACCTCTATTCTACCATCCACCTCTTCTTCTAGAGCTTCCCTTGCCTCTCAAGTTTCCATAACCTCCTGAAAGCTACATTCCACTAAACTATTGATTTAACTTGTTTTGCTGGTTATCACCTACATGTCCCATTCCATGACCCCTTGAAGAGGATTTGCCACATTCCCTTCCTAAGCTTGAGTAAAATTCTTGAACCTATTCTTACTAGTTTTTTCAAATGATTCACCCTACATGTTAATCTCTTCAATGATCATGAGAGAGACTAACTCATTAAAAATTGGAAATGATTTTCATACATACACAGAAGTGATAAACGAATTTTATGCCTTCTCATAATTGAGGCCACCCAAAGTAGATGAAACCAAATCATTATCATTAGGCATTACCTCAATAGTTGCCAAGGTATCTGCAATACTTCTCACCTTCAAAACATACTCATTTATAGATACACTTTCTTCAAGGTATTCAACTCTTTCTTGAGTTGAATCTTCTGTGCCTATGGCTTATATGATGCTTCTACTAATGTCTATTGATACCGGATCACTTGTGGATGTTATGCTTCTTATGTGAGACACATTTGGAGCTAATTTAGCTCAGCCATTGACTGTTTTGAACAATCCCAGATCTGTCCAAAACAGGGCAGCCACCTGTTACTTCAATTTTATGCTTACAGGTCTTGGCATTTGATGCCCGATTATGCTCGGCGGTTGGTGCCTATACATACGGGAATGTATGCCTATGGTTTGCCTATGGATTTGAGCTTGGATTGAGCACTGATTTGCTCAGTTTACAAAGGTTATATCCTACTGGAAACTTCAAGGTTGAAGTTATTTATGCTACAGTTGGGTTATGCCTATTGGTCAAGGGGTGCTCCCGGCTACTCTGTATGATGTCATGATGTATTTGGACTATACCACATGTCTTATTTATGCTCCGCAATGCTTTTGAGCTGAGATTAGAGCTCGATTTGGGTTTGACTGTCACTTCTTTGCAGCTGGCATTTCATCTATGACATGGTTTATGCCTAGGCTACCCAGTATGGGTTATGATGTCTTGGTGAATGCTTTGTGCTTTAGCTGTGGATGGCAGTTCTTTGAGCTCGTCTCGACATTCATTTGAGTATTCCCTTGAGCAGTTGGACATTAACTTGGATTTTTCCGTTACGACTTGGCTTTTTCCATTATGACCTTGGATGCTATTGAGGCATTGTCTTGGTTACCTGTCTTTGGTACTTTGAATTGGTTTGCTTGAGCTGTTGAGCTCGTTTATCCGCCTTTTGAGCTAGTGGGAGCATCTTATATGCTTGACCGACATTGAGCAGGAGGTTTATGCTATTTTTAGCATTTTGCAGATACTTGAGACTTTGGGATCTCTTACACTTAAATGTTGCATGGTTCATGCACTGATATCTTGGAGTTGCTTTTGACCTGAGCTTGGGCTTTGTACTCTTGTGAGCATACACCTACTAGTGTCAGGTCTTGCCAGTGTTATGTATACTTTTTCCTATTGTCCAGGGGGTATGCCTACTCACACTGACGGATGCTTTGGTGACATGTTTGGGTGTTTGATCAGGGTCTTGATAACTGTTTGGTACTGATTTATGCCCGTTTATGGCTGGTCATGTCTTGGCTGTCATTTCTTGACTTGGTGCAGTGATTTGGTCAGCAATTGCTTCTCACAGTACCCTGTTGTAATTTATTACAGCAAGCATATAACTCCGGACTGACATGGATTTTTCATGCTGAAATATTCTGAAATGATGTACTTTCACTAGTGCTTGGTGGGCAACAGCTTTGATTACACTTTTTTCTCCATTTTCTCTCGATTTTGGTGATTTTTTTGGTCATTTTCTATAGTAAACAGTAAGCAGTTTTGAACTGTCTCTACAGTTTTCCAACCTGCATTATGGCGAGTTCGTCCACTGATCATGCTATTTTCAACATCACTAAGCTTGATGGTATGAATTACTCTTATTGGAAGAGTCGAATTTGACAGGTGTTGGTGCACAAATCGCTGATCAAACCATTGAGGTTGAGCAGGCACCAACCTTCAGGCCACAATGCCATGAACTACACAATGAAAGGCGCAAAGATAAGGGGAAAGACAAAGTGCAGGATAAGTCTTCTAATCGCAGCATAGTGCCTGCAAAGTCCAGTGTTAAAATTGAAGAGATCAATGTTATGCAGCCTGAGGATGTTGATGATGATTATATCCTTGCAACTTCTTCTAGTGCTTCGCTGATGACAGAGATACACTCTATGTATACACAGTGTTGGCTCTTGGACTCAGGTGCGTCCTTTTATGTGACACCTTGCAGAGAGTGGTTTCATTCATACCGTACTGTTTCGGGTTCTGTGCGCTTGGGTGATGACAGCTCTCTTGATATTGTGGGCATTGGTGATGTTAGGCTACAGTTTCCTTCTGGCAGTAGTTTTGTTATGCAGGATGTACGTCACGTACCTGCTTTGACATGCAGTCTCATGCCAGCTGGACTGCTTGATGATGCAAGTTATCATGTATCTTTTGGAGACTCTGCATGGAAGATCACTCGTGGCAAACTTGTGATTGCAAGAGGTTCCAAGGCTGGCAGCCTCTATCCCTTGATTGTATCCGCTTCTTCCCTTGATCATGTTTTGTCTGTGGGTTCTATCCCACATGTATCTCTTTGGCATGCCCGTTTGGGCCATATGTCTTTGAAGGGAATGAAAATGCTTTCTGGTTTGCAGTACTTACCGCCCCTTGATTATGCATGTTTTGATTCATGTGAGCATTGTCTTTATGGCAGGCAAACTAGGCCTACGCATAAGAAGTCTGGTAGGCCACGCATGAGTGAGCCCTTGGCATTGGTACATTCGGATGTCTGTGGGCCCATGCCTTGTCAATCTATGGGTGGTGCAAAGTATTTTGTTACGTTCATAGATAATTTTTCACGAAAAGTTTGGGCTTACCCCATTAAAGCTAAAATCCGATGTCTTGGCTGTGTTTCGAGATGGCTTGCATTGGTTGAGAACCAGTCTGGGTATCGGCTAAAATGCCTAAGGACAGATAATGGAGGTGAGTATGTCTCACGTGCTTTTGAACAATTATGTGATGAGAGGGGTATTAAGCATCAGTTGATCGCCCCCTACACCCCCCATAGAATGGTTTGACTGAGCGGATGAATAGAACCATCCAGGAGCGTGTACGCAGTATGCTTAGCCATGCAGGCCTACCACACAGAGCTTTTGGGCTGAGGCAGTTAGTACAGCTGTGCATATCATAAACAGATCACCTTCTAGTGGTTTGGATTTCCAGGTTGCCAAGGAGGTATGGATTGGAAACCTCCCTCTTATGCGCATCTCCGTGTCTTTGGATGTGAGGCATTTTGCCATGTGCCCAGGGACAAGAGAAGTAAGCTGGATCCTAAGAGTGTCAAATGCATTTTCCTTGGTTATGGGGATGCAGGTGAGATGGGCTACCGTCTCTAGGATCCGTAGGCGCAGAAAGTCATCTGCAGTCATGATGTAGTCTTCCATGAAGATAAGATACATAGGCAGCCTGAGAGAGTTGTTGAGATCTGCAGGGTTATATTTCAGGAGGAGTCGAGAGCTCCCGCACAACCAGTTGGACAGCCTACAGCTGCAACAGATGCTCATGGTCAGGGTGTTGGACAAGCAGCTAGGCAGGCAACACGGTCTACTAGAGACAAACGTCCACGTGATAGATTTCAGCCCTCGATGCATTATGTCTTGGTTACAGATGTAGAAGAGCCTTTCACTTATGATAAGGCTATGCGCAGGGGTGACAGTCACTCCTGGGAGAGGGCTATGCAGTCTGAGATAGACTCCTTGCATAAAAATTGCACTTGGGATTTGGTTTCCTTGCCTACGGGCAAGAAGGCTTTGCTATGCAAGTGGGTGTACAAGCTAAAAAGTACCCCTGGACACCCCAAGCCGACATACAAGGCTAGATTGGTAGCAAAGGGTTTTAAGCAGGAGCATGGTGTGGACTTTGATGAGGCCTTTTCTCCAGTGGTTAAGATGACCACCCTGCGCTTAGTCTTGGTTGGAGTTCCCATTTCTTATCTCTCTCTTTCTTGCTCTTACTCTCCCGCCATAGCTCTTGAGTGCAAGCTTCGATCCTTCTCACCTTTTAGGGCGGTAGAAAGGAAGCTAGAAAGATAGGAGGACAATAGGAAGGCCATTAAAAAAAAGGGATGACCACCCAAAAGGGATAAGGGTTTTGTATCTAAACTCAAAAAGTGAATGAGAAGCTCATTCTTTGGTATGTGGCAAAAGCTCTTCTTCTTCTTCTTCTTCTTCTTCTTCTTCTTCTTCTTCTTCTTGGCTTGTGAATACTGTGCTACATGACTAATGGATCTGATGACATTTCTCAAAGGATTGTCGTGTGATAATTGGGGTTAGCTCCATGTGATCCTTACATATCGGAACTTTAGTCCATTGGCACTCATCACAATGCTTCACAAATTGTGTCACATCTTGGAAAAGGGTAGGCCACCACAACTGGGACTATAGCACCTTGCGGGCTGTCATGTCTCCACTAAAATGTCCTCTGCTCCATGTGCACCAGATTGGACACTCACATTCCATGTGCTTGTAGAATCAGTGATGTGGACAAAGCCTTTTTCAACTCCTCATATGCACGTTGGCATTCCTCGATCCATTCAAATATGATCAGTAGCTTGTATAGAGGTCTAGCAATTAATGCATACTTCAACACAAACCGTCGATAATACCATGTATGTCCTAAGAAGCACTGAACGCCCTTGTAATCAGTTGGGAGTAAAAGATCGACAATGACCTTGATCTTCGAGAAATCTGTGGCAATGCCATTCTTTGACACCATGTGTCCTAGGATATATCCATGCTTCACCCAAGGGGTTTAATGAGAGACAGTATAGTCAACATCGTTCAAAGACTACTCGGAGTCTGTCTAAATGCTCTTGCCAAGTAGAGTGAACACACAAGTTGTCCACAAAGACCTCTTACTCCTTCCTCAGCATGTATTTGAATATTGTACACATCAGTCGTTGGAAAGTGGCTGGCGCATTAGTCAATCCAAAAGGCATGACTATGTAGGCAAAGACTCCCCATTCAATGGCAAATGTTGTTTTATACCTATCGTTAGGATGTACTTGCACCTAATTGTATCCAGAGAAGCCATCCCAAAAATTGTAGGCCTCTTTTCCAGCTACTCTTTGAGCATGTGCTCGATGTATGGCAGTGGGTAGTTATCTCTCTTTGTAGCTGCATTTACCTTCTTGTAATTGACACACACTCTAATCTTTTCGTTCTTCTTTGATACAATGACTATGGGGGAAATCCAATCCGTGTGTTCAATTTCTCGTAGATGAATCTTGCTCTCATTAGCTTGTCGATTTCTTCCGTGATAGCATGGGTGTGTTTTGGATTCATGGGATATGGTCACTGCTTGACGGGTGTTACATCAGGTGTCATGGGTATGTTATGAGTCACCACACTCAGGTCTACCCCTTTGAGCTCTTCTAGGGACCAAGCAAAGACATCTACATACTCTCGCAAGAGAGTAATGAGACTTGCTTCATCTTGCTCAACCAAGTCATTGGCTATAATGGCAGGTTGTGGGGTCTCCCCCTCCCTAGCTAAATTGACCTCCTTAACCTTGGTGGGTCCCTCGATTGGTTTGCTTGCTTGCCCTTCTTGTTTGGCTCCCAACAAGATCACCACTCTATCTCCACTTTTGAACTTTGTGAATCGTTTTGGCAGGTCTTGCAGTTTTTTATGTTCTTCTATATGTGTTTCTTTACTCAACGTCCGTCATTCCTCCTTTAACTGTCGGCATCGTAGGTGGACGAGTGTGTCTAGTCTTGGGAGGCCAAGGTATTTCAAGGTCATTATCTGAGATGATTTCCAATTTGGAATAGAACTCTCCATCTTCGCTACAAGAGGGGCTCTCTCCTGGTAGTCATAGCTCAGAAGGTGAGTCCGTTCGTAGCAGTGGTGCGTCACTCGGTCAATGAGCTAGGCTTGCCTGCTTGTAGTCGATCGCACCCATGTGCTCCAACCAAGTTCGATCATATCCTTATGTCTGACTCCTTTCTCTACTCTAACTCATATTTGTTTGATTATCTGTCCCCTAATGTCGTACTCTAGGATATCGATTTCCCTTTTGCTCTCATCACTGAAGGAACAACAGTCCTCATATTCGTCATTAGAGCTGTCTTTGTCCAGTTGCTCATCATTTTCCAAATTCTGATATATATCTTCTTGCTAGTCGAGGATTAAGACCCAATTGTATCTCAAGTTTAAATCGTGCACTTTGGACCATTGCCATTCAGGCTTATCCAAGAGGTCTTGGAGTGGCTTAAGATTCATTGATGGATTGCCAACCAACTTGTTGGTCAAGTACCTAGGATCTCCAGGAGCTCTCATCTATTGTTCTGGATGTAGAATGTAGCAAGGTTGAGTTTTCCACGTAGGCTCCTAGTCATCATACAGACTGGCACTGAAAGTGTGTACTTGAGCTTTCCACTTGCCTTGATGGCTTGTTCATACTCCTCAGTGTTTGAGAACGATAGGTCAATGGTAGCAAGAACATGCATCCAATCTCACTTGTTCTCAGGGCATGGGATATACTTGGTAAGGTCCCCATAGAATCCCCTAGTTTCTTGTTATCACCCTTCAGCATGGTGGAGATGGCATCTAGGTTGATTGGCATAGTCTTCCAAGTGTTTATCTCTACTCTTGCAGCCTCTATTTGATTGCTTAAGAAGATAAGACCATTGCCCCAATCTTCTACGACTCTTGCATTGCACATCCAAGGTCAGCCTAGCAAGATATTGTAATCCACTCCCTTTATGACTATGAAGTCAACCAAGAATTGGATTCCTGCAATCTTCACTGGCCAATTTTTCAACACTCCGAATGGTTTCACCTTCATTCTGTTAGCCAACGTGACATTGAACCTAGCAGTCTCAACCGGTGGGTTACACCAGGTCTGGAGTACTGCATGGCTTAGCACACTCACCCCTACCCCTGTGTCTACAATCCCCTTTCTTGTGACATCCCCCAAAGCTAGGATTGGCAGGACTGCATGCATTTCCATGCCTTCCCAAAAAGCATTGACATGGAGGGTAGCATCATACTTGGTATTTAAGTTTCTGCATCATGCTCAAGCAAGTCGGTGGTAATTGGCTCATTTGGTACTTCGACCCACTGTTTCAGCTCTAGCCATAGCATTGGATGCTGCCTAAGCAAGTCACCCAAGCTTAGAGTTACAAGGGTGGTCACCAGTGTATTGAGGAGGGTGCTAGTCACTTGCCTCTCTCCTAAGTCTGCAGTCCTTGGCCAATGGCCTTGACTGTTTTGCTGGCTCGAAGCATTTAGTCTTTGTCTAGGTGGCTCTACTTGTGGTGTTATCTCCTCCCTTGATTTTGATCGTGGGAGAGAAATTGGCACACTCATGCTTGAGAGATCATCGATCATGTCTTCTAGTATGGACTTAGCATCTTTTAGGTGCTCCTGGGCCTCCTTCATCCATTCTTTCACCTTCTTGATGGCTTCAAGTTGATGATCTAGGCTAGGGTACTTCCCAACCTTAGCACTTCCCTTTTCAGTCGTCCATGGAGCCACGTTTCTTCCTCTACGTCAATGTCTTTCCTCCCCACAAGTAGTGTTGTGGCACTTTTGGTTTTGAGGGTGACCTTAGCGTATGGTCTTCTCTTCATTCATCTCTGACTCTTCTTTCCAACTGAGGTTGCATCAAGGTTGGTAGGCCCTGGCAATGATATGCCGCCCTGCTTTGTTTGCATGTAGGTCATGACATGCAATGGGATAGGCGTGGCCTTCCCATCGAGTGTCTCGACATCGAACAACCCCAATGGAACCAATGGCTTGTTTCCTAAACTAGAGGATGGTCTCTGCCTAGGGCAATCGACAAAGAGATGAGTGATTCCACATTCAGTGCATCTCAAGATAGCCAACATGCTATCCCTCTCTACAAGTGTAGTGAGCTTACCTTGATGCCCGATTGAGTTGCTTCCTCCCTCAAAGACTCTGATAGCTCCATGATTTTTGATGCAAGTTCAAGCATAATCGAGCCTCTTCCTCCAAGCTCCATCCTCCATAGCCATGTGCGAGACGAGAGAAGAGAAGAGAAGAGGAAAAGAGAAGATGGTGGAGAGCTTCACCTCCAAGATCCCTCACTCTCACACACTCACTTGCTCACTCACTCACACTCCCTCCCTCAAGCACTCACAAGCAAGCAAAAGAAGAGAAGAAGAGAAGAAGAAGAAGAGTCCACTTTGCCAGACACCAAAGAATGAGCTCTCATTCACTTTTTCAACTTCATATACAAAACCCTAAATCCCTTTTGGGCGGTCATCCCCTTATCTCATTTTTTACATGGCCGACCATAGCCTAGGCCCTTTTTCCCATTGTCCTCCTATCTTCCTAGCTTCCTTCCTACCGCCCATCTACCTTTACAATTTCATGGTGTGCCTTGCGCTCTTTTACAAAAGTATTGACTTGCACTTTTTCTTGTGCACCTCTCTCCTTGATTTAGGACTTTTTCACACTTCTTATGTTTCTCAATTTTTTCTTGGTGCGCCTTCATCTTCCATTCCACTTTTGCCTTGGCCTTATCTTCTGCTTTAGATTTTTTAGATTTTCCAACTTGTTCTTAACACTAATAAAAATACATATTTTGGCCTTTGGATCAAGCTTCTTTAATAGCTTATTTGACACATGAACATATGCAATACACCCAAACACTTTTAAGTGTGATACATTAGGTTTCTTGCCTATAAAGCATTATTCGAGGGTCATTCCATAAACTATAGCTATGGGAGTTGTGTTCATAAATATAAAAAATAATATCAAAAGCTTTAGACCAAAAGTATTTTGGCAATTTTTTTTCAGCCAACCATCAATGCACTTAAGAATTCTACAATATTTCTATTTTCTCTTTCTACAATCCCATTTTATTGTGGGATATACATGTAAGTAAAATGTCTCTTTATCCCATGAGACCTCAAGAAGTCACTAAACTCATTAGAGAGATACTCTCCCCCTCCATCTGACCTCAAGCACTTAACTTTCAAGTCTATTTTTATTTCAAAAATAATCTTGAAAGTTTTGAAGTGCTCAAATACATCACTCTTTTCTATCATAAATATTTCCATAGTTTTCTTGAACAATCATCAATAAACATGACAAAATATTTGTTGCCACCAAGAGATATATTGTGTACAAGCCTCAAACATATGAATGCACAACATCAAGTGCATTCTTGCTCACATATCTATCATACAAAAAAGCTTGTCTTGTGTGCTTACCAAACTAATATGCTTTACACTATGAAATTATGCAACTTTAAAAGTAGGCAATCTTGTAACCAACCCTTTGGACTACATTAATTTTAGCATTTTCACATTTACATGCCTAATACCTTTATGTTACATTTTAATGTCTACAATCACTCCTTTGCCTTAAGCATATATAGCAGCATTCATAGTAGGAATTCCAGCATCTAAGGTGAATATAAAACCAACTCTACTTCCTTTTGCGACCAACCTGCACTTACCATTAAAATTTTCCACAAAACAACCTTTTGCATTAAATCGAACTTGCAGTCTTACCATTTGGCCAGTATACACTAAATTCTTTGTGATGGATGGCACATGTAATACATCTAATAGACTCTTTGTCCATGACCATCATGCAAGGATAAGGAAACTTTTTTAATGTATGAAATTGGATAGTATGAATCATCACATGTCTACACATAACCTAGATTTTGTAAATCTTACATCTCTCTAAACCATTCAACATGGCTAGTCATATGATTAGATATACCTAAATCAATATACCATACCTCATCATGTGTCGCTTTTCTATAACAACATTCATTATATGTTGCATAACAAACAAATGCTCAATTTTTGTTGTCATTCTGTCTCATGAATAGAATGCATAGTTTCCTTGCTACAAATAACCATGTGATCCATCATCAATGTGCGTACATGTTGAGCTTGCCACCTCAACAGTACAATCATTTACTATATTTTTATGGACAACCATATTAGAAATTATTTATAATCAATTTCTTTGGGAGCAAACTCTTTGTTTAAGTATTCTACTACCTTTTGCGGCAACTATATACTCTTCAATTTTCCACTTTCTACCCTCTCTTGAGGAGTATACAAAAGAGGGTAGAAATTGCACAAGGAAAGAAGTCTATGGGTGAAATTTTTGAGGATGATTCTATGGATGATAAGTTTGGCATACCACATGTTAGAACTCTAGGTATAAAGAGTACAAGAAACTATGTTCCACCACATGTAAGAATGGTTGAGACACCATCTAGTGCACCTTAGTTGAGGACATCAAATAGAGTGCAACATCTAATGGAAAGTTGATGTTGATGTTGAGTTAGCACTGCAATGGAGCTTCTGTGTAGAGATGCAGGTTGAGAGAGAGAAGAGATACACACAATTTGTGTATTGAAGTGTGTACCTCAATAATGATTTTAGATAGGTACTATGTACAACAGCTACCTATGGGGTGTAGTTATCTTACCTTGATGCTCGATCGAGTACCTTCATCTCTCTTGCACACCGATAGCTCCATGATCCTTGATGCAAGCTCAAGCAACCTCAATCCCTCTCTGTCAATCTCCATCCTCCATAGTGTCACTAGAGAAGAGAAGAGAAGAGAAGAGAAGAAGATGAAGATGAAGAGAGGAGATGGGGAGCTTCCTCTACTCGATCCCTCACTCTCACACTCCCTCACTCAAGCACAAGCAAGAAGACAAGAGAAGAGAAGAAGAAGAAGAAGCCTTTTGCCACACACCAAGAATGAGCTCTCATTCACTTTTTGAACTTTATATACAAAACCCTAAATCCCTTTTGGGCAATCATCCCCTTATCCCCCTTTTCTTACATGGTTGTGGCCTAGGTCCTTTTTCCCATTATCCTCCTCTCTTCCTAGCTTAGTCCCACCGCCTATTCATGGTTACAAATTGCACAGGAGGGAGTCTGGCGCTCTTTTATAGAGGTTTTGGTTGCACCTTTATATTTAAAGGTGCACCTGCTTGCTTTTGGCTTCTTGCGGCTTTCATGGTTGCATCTTGTACTCCTAGTGGTTGTTCCCATGCTCTTAGATTTCTTCCAGGCCCACTCTCTTGTAGGGTGCCTTTTCCTTTTTTCTATCTTGTGTTTTTCCACTTGATGCCTTGTTTTCCGCTTCCTTCACTTTGTAGTAAACATTACCCCCCTCCTGAATGCCAGTCCCATGGCACTGCTAGGTGGTGAGTCAGACAGTGTTGCTGGAGTAGCCAGGTGGCTTTTTGATTTTGTATATGAGCCCTATTGGAAGGCATGTTGGAGGGATTTATGGTTCTAGAAGACCCTTGAGTTGGATATGAGCCTTGGTGTTGGAGGGATTTATTGTTCTGAAAGGCCCTTGAGTTGGATATGAGCCCTAGTGTTGGAGGGATTTATGGTTCTGACAGGCCCTTGAGTTGGATATGAGCCCTGGTGTTAGAGGGATTTATGGTTCTGAAAGGCCCTTTAAGTTTGTATACGAGCCTAGATGAAAGGTGTGTTGGAGGGATTTATGGTACTGGAATGGGACATGGGGTTGGACGGATCCCTCTCCTGGCCCTCCATGATTGCCTTCTCTTGTGTTGTTCCAAATGGGCTTCTTCATTCACTTTTTGATTGGGGCTTTTGCGTTTGCCCCTTGGTTTGTTGTGTTTCCATGGTGATATATCGCACAAGATGGGGAGTGCATTGCATGGATGATGGGGTCTCTGGAGCTAGTGATCAAGGCCTTTGTTTTTGTACCCAGAAAGAAAAGAAGGTGCACTACCTAGGGGTGTTTTTGCCTTACCGTCGAGTGCGTGGTGCCCGTGCTTGGAACTAGGAGATGGGTTAGCCCTCGGTGGTGTCCCACACTTGAGGACCCAATTTGTGCATAAGGGAGGTGCGGTGGAGGGAGGGCTTAGGGTGATGGGTCGAACCATAGGCAAGAATTACCTTACTAGGTATATCCTACCCTTGATGTGCCCTAAGCATGTGTCGTGGGGGACGCGGCTAGGTATGGAAACCCTAAGTGCAGTGATTGTGGCGCTCAAGGTGCTTTTGGGGGGTTTAGTGTTTCTGTTTTTTCTTTCTTTTCTTTTCTTTTCTTTTCTTTTTTGAATAGATGATTATAGCTAGCATTTGGATACAAGGGGTGCTCTTAGGCTCTACCCTGATCTTCCTCGGATGATTTGTGAGGTGATCTTAAGGACTTAGTCAAAAAGGTGCGGCTCTGTAGGTATTCCTTGATGCTAGCCTTTGCATTAAGAGGTGTGGTTGACAAGAAAGGATGATTACACCTCATAAAGTGGCTATCGCTCATGTCTTCAAGGATCCTCATACAAAATGAGGGAAGCAGGGTTGCCCTCATCATGAGCCTAGCCATAGCACAGCTATCTATTCCTAGGTTGATGTCAAAAAAGAGTGGAGGAAGGTGGGCTAATTCCTCAGCTGTTGGCTTTTGTTTAAGCAAAAACCTAATGGTCCTAAGGTTATTACAAGTAATTATGAAGGCTGGGTCTGAGCAGGAAGAGAAATCCTTGAGGAAGTAGTTGATGGATGGTCGCAAGTCCCCTACTCTAAAGATCATGCATTCCTCGGGAGTTGTTGCATTGACATTGTAGATCTTTGGGAAGTCATACCTGCCATGCACTCCCCTATTGTAATCCACTCCATGCCTGCGAGGGTAGGGCATGTCCAAATCCTCCTCTGGCACTTCGGTTGTGCCTCGTAACCTCGAATGGTTTTGGAAACCTGATAGACCTTATCCTACCAGTAGTCCATGGGTTCTCGCCTCCATTGTGTGATTATAATGCTCTGCTCCTCGACCCATTGGTTCACTAAAGTATTGCCCAAATGAATGATCCTTTCCACTACCTCCAAGGGTAAGACTCAGTCCAAGGCTCATGGATAGAGGAAGGAGAACTCAAAGGGTCGGGATTGGAGCTCCCATTGTTGCTAGATAGTCAACTCCTGTGGCCAGTTGATGCAATGGTGATCCTCGCATGGTGGCATGGGCTCGCCAGGAAGTTGTTATGACCATGCTCACACTCTTTGCTAGGCTTGCTCCACAAGTTCTTGTCTTCTTCTTCTTGCAGCAATAACGCGCTTGGGAACCTGGGCACCTTTTGGCTCTTCTAGGGGTAGATCAAGCAAGGGCAGATTAAGCTTTCTGATTTGCGGTTCTTCTTCGAATGCGTGTGTTGGAAGTTCAACACTTCCTTAGTGTCTTGTTCCATTGTGGGGACTGGGGGTGGATGGGGCTACTCTTGTTTCTCGAATCCAAGTTCCCCGAGCTCATTGGTGGAGAGGCCGGCTTGTTGCAAATAGCTGCGTTGCTGCTCCTTGGTTATGCTTGTGCCGGTTGGGAGTCTGCACTCTTGCAGGCTATATTTTAAAGCTCCGGTTTGTCAATTCCAGCTTCCTTTTCATTCTCTCCATCGAATCCTCACCTTCAACTTGTGTGACATAAAGCATAGTGCTCAAAAAGGCTTGCCTTTGTGTGTTGGAGCATGCTTCAGCGACCTCAACTCTGGATTCTGCGACCCTCTTGCACTCTGCCACTGCTAGGCATTGTGTCAACCCTCGCATTCTTTCAAATTTGTGCCTCTCCCACTGTTGCATTTTCTCCTCCAGATCTTCCTTGCCCCCTTTCATATCCTAAGATAGCATCATTACCACCTGTTGCTATTGGTTTAACTACTCTTCGGCTATTCTTCTACCTTGATCAACCATGGAGAACTACTGGTGGGCCTTTGCAAGTCTTTCTGATAGATCTTTAGTAGTTTGCGTGTGGCTTTCTGGCTCCGCCAGGTGCAATTTTCTTTCAGTCATGGTTATGGCCATTAGTCCCCGGACTTCCTGCTAGGTGTTTCCCAGGTTATCCTGCATACTCCTAGTCGCTTCTTCTATGGCCTCTTCCTTATCTCCTCCATTGCCGACCATAATTGGAATACCAGGACATCCTCCTATTCTTGGCATCGTTATTTTGATGCCTGGTCTCCCTCTCATTGGCTCTCCCATAGTTCTACATACATAGTTTCCACCCGTACCATTCATTGTTGGAGCTGAGCATATTGTTGGATGAGCAACTTGTGGCCCTGTTGCTCTGCCACTAGGTCTTGGGCTTTATTCTCTAGCCTTTGCCTTAGACGATCTTCATTCTCTTGTGCCTCCTTTTCTTTGCACTGAGTTGCTCTTTCAGGTTTCAAATTTCTTTCTGATGCTCCACGGCTTGTCATGCCAACTCTAGCCTTAGAGCTATGGTAACTTCTCTTTCGGCCTCTACTTCTATAGCCGTGGCCTTCTTCTCTTCCTTAGCCTTCTCTAGTTGGGCTAGGAGTTCAGCTATACAGGCATCATAATCGGAAGCCGGGAGCATTGTTGGAGGTGTTGTGGTGGTGGATGCTTCCAACCTTTGCTGCTTTGGGTCTTGCCTTGACTCAACATCTACTACAGCCAAGCTAGAGAGCTCCCTTCATTTTGGTTCCATTGCTAGGACCATGGATTCAAGCCTTGAGTGCTTGCGTGCTTCGAATCGAGCATTGGATCAGGGTTTTCCCCGAATTGATGCTTGAGGTAGATAGGAGATTTAGGCATTTTAATCATCAATGCAAGTAAGTATTTTGGGTTTCTGATGTGTAGATGAGTAGGCTAAAGAAGCATGAATATTGTCTTGTAATTTTTGTTTGCATTTAGCTAGGATAGGATCAAAATAGGGTGAGCACACAGTAGGGTTTCTACTACTATATAGCAGGTTGAAATAGGGAAAATAAGGGCAAAAATGAAATCTTGGGTTAAATGCTAGTAAGAGGAACAAGGGTAAGGTGAATGCAGACCTGGGTAGGGTAATAAGAGGCTAGGAGTGGCAAGGAAGACCTCACTTCACATTTGAGGATTAAGGAGAGCTTGTGTGTGTGAGAGAGAGAGAGAGAGAGACCTTTTGATCATAGAGGAGATCACGCGCTTTGATTTTGGTGTTTTCGACCATTCCAAATACGTAAGGATCTTCTTTATATGCCATTGATGTGATTTGGAAGGTATGACAGGGGACCGTGACGAGCACAGAAATCAGCCAAGAATCATTGCGGGTTCACAGTCACGGACCACTGTGTCTTGTTCCAACTCCTAGAGTTGGGTAGTCGAACCATCCCATTGGGAGAATTGGACCATCCGACTCCAAGAGTAACCACCACCCCAGGTCCGATCAGACCACCCATCCAGTCGGACACACTTGACAGTTGGACTAACCCCTTTGGTCCGATCAAACTAGCAATCCGATCGGTGTCCAATCGAATGACCTTCCCCAATCGGGGACCATCACATAGTCAGACCACCACTCAATTGGACACCCAATTGCCACTCGGACCAAACTCTAAGTCAGACTAGTCTGGTCTGATCGAACCATCCAATTGGACGTACCAATCAAACCACCAGAGTTGGCGGATGACCTTCCCCAATCAGACCATCCGGGGACCACCACTCAATTGGAGACCCAATTGCCACTTAGACCAAACTCTGAGTCAGACTAGCCTGCTCCGATTGAACCATCTAATCGGACATATAAGTTGGATCATTTGACTCCTAGAGTCTGGACCACCAGAATTGGATTCTGATTTTGGGAATCGCACGAGTTGTAGAAGAACAAGGAATAGGACCACCCCCTAGGTTAGGACCAACTGGGACACATTCCCGAACACCCCTAGAAACCTGACCCGGCTCACCGAAGCCAAAGGCCAGAGAAAACTGCAACAGTGTAGTCTAGAAGAGACCTCTAGTAGCCTGACCAACCTGACTTAGAGTCATACTAGGTCGTGGACAAGGGGGTAGCCATGCCTGTATGATTGTTTTGTTTTGTTTGCCCCCACAATGATTTCTTTTACTTAAGTGCACCAAAAGAACAGAAAGCCTGAATTTGCACCGTACACAATAGAGAACCCAACACTAAGTGTATACAAGTTGAGGATTGTTTTCAATAACAAGGAACACACTCAAACATAATAACTCGAAGGAACCCACCAATAGGAGGAGACCCCAAAACACAATCAGGTGCCTCAGAGCCTTAATAGGACCCTCAAAGATGGCGTCAGGACAGAAAGAACATCAAGATTGAGGGCAAAGTGCTACCAAAGCTACTTGGATTGATCGACAACCTTGTGGAGTAGAAACTAAAACTAATGTCAGGAGCAAATGCAAATCAGGGAGACAATCAGTGACTTGGGTGAGTTCTCAGTCGTGGTCCAAGACATGGTCAATGATGTCGAGAGCAAATACAAACCAGGGAGATCACCTGGACTTGGGTGAGTTCCCAGTCACAGTCCAAATGCAAACTAGGGAGATGATCAACTAGACTTGGGTGAGTTCCCAGTCGTGGTCCAAGACATGGTCAATGAATACGACCTGCTGACCAGAATAGTAATCCACGGTAGGCCAATAGAGGAGGTAGTGGCAAGCCTAGAGGAAGAGAGGAACGTAGTTACGAAAGCACTACAGGGCATAGTAATCCACGATAGGCCAATAGAGGAGGTAGTTGCAAGCCTAGAGGAAGAGAGGAAAGTAGTTACGAAAGCACTACAAGGCATAGCGGTCTACAATCGTGAGCAAAGAGCTAGGAAGCTGCAGCAGGACATAGATGTGCACGAGGCGCAACAGTGCTAGCCTTAGCCAACAAAAGCAAGGCATGACCAAACACGGAGAGTAAGAGAGCACTAGAGGCAGACCTCACACTAGATCTTGTGACCAAGTAGCTCATGGACAACAAGGCTGCTGAACAAAGTGCAATAGCACTAGCAACCTCTCTACTCTCAGGCCTAGGAATTACTCAAGGGGTGAAGATCCAAATCAAAAATCCATGTAGTAGCTAAGCAGCAGCCTAATAGCGACCCGTACAATTTCATAGTGTAGTTCGAGCAAGTTTGCAAGGCCAACAGTCTTACGAACGTTGCACAATGCCCCCATGCATTTGGGCTCTACTTAGGCAATAAAGGTAGGACATGGTACACCATTTTAGACGTGACGGAGTGGGCAAACTTTGCCCGAATAAAAGACCTCTTCATTAAGAAATTCTCAAAAGCATGATACTCTAATAATCTCATAGTCCGCGATTGATGAATGTCAGTCAAAAGGACAAGGAGGACATAAGTGACTACATCACTCATGTGCACAGCCTCTTCAAGAGAATCCCCATGAATGAGCAACCCAATGAAAGAGCTGTCTCCACTATGTTCATGAATGAAATCCGTAGCGAGGAGTTGTACAAGGCTTTGGCAAGTAACTCTAGCTTGCAACGAGACATGTTAGCTACGGTCTTTGATGAAGCAATTAGGGTGGATGACGAGTTGAGAGAGAGAAGCTCTCAAAGTTCGAATTGTGACAACCCTAGTCAAAGGACCTTAGAGAGGGCCACAATCTTGAGCGAGGGACCAACCCCTAGTAAGCAGGACAAGGGGAAGAGCATGGATCAAGGCCAGGAGCTAGCCGAGGTGAGAATGAAGCTAGCACAACTGCGGGAATTGGTGAGGAAACCAACGCGACCGCACATCCAACGTGTGCATTGTGGCGGCAACCACCTTCTGACTGAGTGCCAAGATCCTCAATCTAGGTCTTGCATGAATTGTGGTAGGTTCAGCCATGATGCCATGCACTATAGATTGCCTAGGAGATTCCCCTATGTTCAACAATACAATCCACCATACCTAGGGAAGAAGCCACCAAATTTCTTTGGAAGAGCAGCCTAGTTGGCGCTCCCATCACCAAACAATGCAAAACCAGTCATCCTTAGGATGGAGATCAACTCGACGGGCATACCCAGGCCACTAGGACCCTACGTGACCCATCCACTAAGTGCAGTCCATTACGTGAAGGAGCCTGATGAAGATGAAGCCTACGTGAACCCTTACGTCTCATATGACGAAGAGGGTAATCTAGTCCTAATGGACTATCAACCAGTACCATTGATGGCATTAGGTAGAGGTAGGGGAAGAGGATTTGCAGGGCCAACCCAAGATCCAATCTTGTGTTGGACTTGCAGTCACCCAGGCCATATCTCATTGCATTGTCCAGAGAGAGAACAAGCAAATAAGGAAAAAGCCGATCTCAGATGTGTCGAGTGCGGCATCACTCATCTCTTTGCTGATTGCCCTAGATGAAAGCCATTCCCTAGCTCGGCAATTGTGCCATTAGTACCCTTGGGGTTGCTTGGACTCGAGACATTCGACAGCGAGGACATACCCATCCCTCTAATGTCATGACTAATGAAGCAGGCGGGCATATCACTGCCAGGTCCCAACAATTTAGATGCAACCTCAATAGGAAAGAAGAGCTGAAGGGGAAGGAAGAAAAAGGCTGACGCAAAGGTCACACTTAAGACTGAGGGTGCAACAACGTTAGTGACCGGCAAGAAGGTCATGGATGTAGAGGCAGAGACTACCGCTCCAAAGACACCAGAGAAAGGAAGTGCCAAGGTAGGGGAGCATCCTCATCAGGCGCCAACTCGAAGCAATAAACAAAGTAAAAGAGTGGATAAAGGAAGCCCAAAAGCACCTCAAGGATGTTGAGCCTATCCTAGAGGACAAGATCGAGGATATCTCTAGCATGAGCACGCCAGTCTTGCCTGCACGACCAAGGTTGAGAAACGTGCCCATGCCACAAGTGGTCCCTCTGAGGCCAAAGTCTAGATGCTATGGGCTGGCCAGTCAGTCAAGACCAATGGCCAAGAGACACAACACTAGGAGAGAGGCAAGCAACCAAAAACCTCCTCGTGACATTGGTAACCACCCTAGTGAATTTGAGTGTAGGAGATCTGCTCAGGCAACACCCCACACTATGGCAAGAGTTGAAACACTAGGTGGAAGAACTAATGGAGCATGCTATAGTTTACTTGCAAGATCACAATGTAGTCATGCAAATACCCAGCTTGACGCTGCACTCAGTGCCAAAGTCACTACACGTCAATGCCTTTTGGGAAGGCACTGAGATGCACACAGTCTTGCCTACCCTAGCCCTAGGAGATGTAACAGGAAGGGAATCGTAGATACTAGGGTAGGAGTGAGTGTGTTGAGCCATGCCATGCTCCAAGCTTGGAAAAATTCACTTGTCGAAACAGCTAGGTTCAACGTCACTCTAGCTAATGGAACGAAAGTAAGGCCATTTGGAGTCTTGAAGAATTGGCTAGTGAAGATCGCGGGTGTCTAGTTCTCTGTGAACTTTATTGTCATGAAGGGAGTGGACTATGACATTCTGCTAGGCTGACCTTGGATGAGGAACGCTCGAGTCATTGAAGATTGGGGCAATGGTTTAATCTTCTTAGGAAACTGAACAGAAGTAGTAAGGGTCGAGATGGACACTTGGAATATGACCTCTGTTGACCTAGATGCCATCTCTGCCACGCTTAGAGGTGACGAGCCAGTAAGGAAGTCTTACAGGCCTTTGACCAAATACATCCCTTATCCTGAGTATGAGAGAGATTGGAAGCATGTCCTAGCGACCATCAATCTCCCATTCTCCGACGAAGAGGGAACATACAAACAGGTTGCAAAAACTGTGAGCGTGTCGAAGAAGGAGCCCCCAGTGCCACTCTACATGATGGCCAAGAGCTCAAGCAACCAACCAAGGCCTATCTCTTTCCATGTTCCTAGCAATAGGCTATAACTTCACAAGATCCTTGAGTATTTGACATGCAAGTTGATTGGCAACCTCGCCGCTAATCGCAAGCCTCTCAAAGACCTCTTGGATGAACCTAAGTGGAGATGGACCAAGGTGCATGATCTGAACTTACTGTACAATTGGGCTTTAGTCATTGATAAGGAATAAGATAGAGATGAGAGTCTAGGAGATGATGAGCAATCAAAAGGTGGTGATTTTGATTATAAGTACGAGGACTACCTCTCGGTTAGTGAGGAAAGCAAGGAAGAAATAGACACCATAGAATATGACACCAAAGGAAGGATAATAGAGCAGATAAGAGCAGACTCCAAGCCCCAAAGAGGGAATGCCTATAGGGTTGAGAGAGGAGTCATGCGGATGGAGTGCGATCGCTCCTAGTTGGAGCATGTTGGAGCAGTGGAATATGAACAAGTAGGAGTCATGCGGATGGAGTGCAATCGCTCTTGGTTGAGAGTGCGATCACTCCTGGTTGGAGCATGTTGGAGCAGTGGAATATGAACAAGTAGGAGTAGCCCAACCACCGGCAACACCCTTGCTTAAGAGAGACACATCCTTTGAGATATGACCACCAGGGGAAACTCCTTCCTTTAGCGAGGAATGCAAGTTTAATTTCGAATCGGAGGTCAATACAGAGAGTGACCTAGAGGTATCCCAACCTCCTAGGACCAAATGCACCAAGGGGGACCTGCCAATCCACCTGAGATGCAAATAATTGAAGCAAGACAAGAAAGGACAAACAAAGAAGTCAGAGGTGGAACAGTAGAAGAAATTGCAGGACCTACCAAATTGTTTCACAAAGTTTAAGAAAGGCGACAGGATAGTGATCTTGCTGGGGGCGAAACGCCAAGGACAATCAAATGAGCCTATCAAGGGACCCGCCGAGGTCAAGGAAGTCAACTTAGCAAGGGAAGGCAAGAAGCCTCGACCTGTGTTTATAGCTGACAATCTAACCAAGGGGAAGAGGCTGGTCTCATTGCACTCTTGCAAGAGTACGTAGATGTGTTCGCCTAGTCCTTAGATGAGCTCAAAGGAGTTGATCTTAGAGTGGTGACGCATAACATACTGATGGCCCCTGATGCGATGCATGTAAAACAATGACCGTACCTTATGAATCCAAAACATTCCCAAGTCGTGAGGGAGGAAATCAATAACCTAATGACGGCAGGATTCATCTATGAAATAGAGCACACGGATTGGGTATCACCGATCGTGGTAGTCATGAAGAAGAATGGGAAGATACGAGTGTGCATGAACTATAAGAAGGTCAACGCTACGACAAAATGGATAAATTACCCATTTCCATACACGGAGCACATGCTCAAAAGAGTAGCGGGCAAAGAGGCCTACAGCTTTCTAGACGGCTTCTCAGGATACAAGCAGGTGCAAGTACATCCCGACAATAGGCACAAGATTGCATTTGCCACTGAATGGGGTGTCTTCACTTACATCGTGATGCCCTTTGGGTTGATGAACGCTCCTACAACCTTTCAATGACTAATTGCACCATCTTCAAAGATATGCTTAGACGAGAGCTAGAGGTGTTTGTAGACAACCTATGCATGCACTCTAGTTGGGCCTCTAGTTGGACAGAACACTTGGAGAAGCTATGAGCAATCTTTGAACAATGCAAGATTTACAACCTGTCACATTGAACCCCTTGAAATGCCAGTTCTGGGTCAAGCATGGATGCGTCCTAGGGCACATGGTGTTTAAGAACAACATAGTCACTGACTCTTCAAAGGTCAGGGTCATTGTCAACTTGCCATCACCAAAGGACTATAAGGGAGTTTAGTGCTTCTTAGGTCACATCGGATACTATCGGTGCAATGTTGAACTACACATTGATTGCAAGACCATTGTATAGGCTATTGATCGTGTTCGAGTAGATTGATGAGTGCCAACGAGCATATGAGGAGTTGAAGAAGGCTCTTATAACTGCACCAATCTTATGAGCCCCAAACTGGGACATCACCTTTCACATGCATATAGACACATCTAAATTTGCTATTGGAGCTGTCTTGTGCTAGCCTGCTGGACATAATTTGGATTACCTCATGAGTTTCACTAGTAAACAACTCACTTACACGAAGATGAACTACTCCACCATAGAAAGGGAGGGGCTCTGGCCATGGTGTTCGATGTAAAGAAGTTTCAACACTACCTCATGGCCATGCCTTTCACCTTTTTCATAGACCATCAAGCATTGCTATATCTCGTGAATAAGCCATGCACTACTGGATGCATTGCTAGATGGTTTCTTCTTCTTCTAGAATTTGATTTCTCTATGGTGGTACACAAGGGCAAGTAGCACTACATGGCCGATCACATGTCTCGAATACCTATAGGAGAAGTTGCTAGACAAGGCATAGCTGTGATGATTTATCAAATGCTCATCTTTTCATCTTGTCTAGTGAGAAAGATTTGTTCAAAGCCGATCCAATGCCGTACTGGGCAAATGATATAGTGCAAGTGATAGAGCATGGTTGGCCTAATAGACATATCGAGAAGGCCAAGCTTAGGAGACTTATTCTGAAAATCCAACCTTACTAGTTGATAGCCGGTCAACTTTATAGGCTTGGGCAAGATGGGTTGCTATGGCGATGTGTGTGTGAACACAAAATGCACAATGTGTTGAGCAAAGCGCATGGAGGAATTGTTGGAGGGCACTTTAGCGGGGATACGACAGCCCACAAGGTGGTGCTGCAATCTCTGTTGTGGTGGCCCACCCTATTCCGTGACATTGCTAAGTTCATAAAGCATTGTGACAAGTGCCAAAGGACTAAAGTTCCTGCACGAAAGGATAAGATGGAGTTGACCCTATCATTGCACGACAACCCTTTGAGAAATGGGGAGTCGATTTCATTGGACCCATTAGTCTCGTAGCACAATACTCATAGGCTAGATACATCATCATAACAACTGACTATCTCACGAAATGGGCCAAGGCATGAGCCACTAGGAAGAACGACAACAGGACCATAACAAAGTACTTGTGCGAGCAAGTTATCTCATGATTTGGTTGCCCTATTGAATTAGTAAGCGACCAAGGCACTCACTTCATCAATGAGGTGATTGCCCACTTGCTCTCAACGTTCTTGGTCATTCATAGGAAATCCTCACCCTACTACCCTCAAGGTAATGGCCAAGCAGAATCCACGAACAAGATCTTGGTCAACATCCTTACGAAGGTAGTTTCTACCTCGCGAAGTGACTAGGACAACAAACTTATGGCAGCATTATGGGCTTATTGGACGGCCTATAAAACAGCTATGGGACAAATGCTCTTTAGGCTAGACTGAGGCAATTTCGCCATTAGAATTCTTTGTCAGCTTGAGGATGGTAGTGCAAGAGAGATGGGAAGGGAAGGAAGCTTGGACCAACCGCCTCATGGAATTAGAATGACTCACTGAGACTCGGCTCCTAGCCACCCACGCTCTGATTTGTGAGAAAGCACAATGGAAGATGTGGTTCGACAAGCACGTCAAACAATGTGACTTTGAGCAAAAGGAGACCTTGTTTTACTCTACTTGGTAAAGGGATACAAGCAGAATATGAAATTCCAAGGGTTGGGACCTTTTTCAATGTGCACCATTAGTAGGATGGGCACCCACTGCATGAACCCCCTAAGCCAGAAACCCCTGTCAATGTCAGCATAGCCACCATCACTGAACTAGAGGATGAGGATGAAGAGGTAGTAGCACCAGCATACCTACGCATCATGGCCACCGCCCGATACATGCACACATTGGATGACTTAATTGATGAGGTAGATGACTTCAATGTTTTGACTTATGCTCATTGGACCTTCATTGGTCAACCATAGTTACAGCCCACCAATGCTAAACTCATCCCATTTGGGGGCAAGTCATATGCACTCCTAGGAAAGTGCAAGATCACAGTCTCTATCGAGTCTGAGAGCCTACCAGACATCTTCTATGTATTGCCAAATATGAAGGATGCAGGTTAGGAATCGCTATTAGGATGCATGTTCAAGAAGTAAGCACACTGCAATGTAGATTACGATTTGTAGTGTATTCACCTTCTCATTGGCAACGTTTGAATCAGGACAGTTGTCAGCAAGGGCAGCGAAGCTCCAGTCAAAGCTTGATATGCCAACGATAGAGCTACCTAGGACCAAGCCTAGGGAGGGGGGTCATGACTCATCATAACCCACCTAGTCTACAAAACCACTGCCAACAAAGGCCATCCCTAAAGCCATAGAGCCCATGCTTAAATGGGCACCAAAGCACCAAAAATGACCTACTTATAGCCAACAAACCCAACCCTGCAAAGCTAACAACTATCATTCAAGACCTCAGAAACCAACATGACGCTATCAACATAGGCGCACAATCAAGCCGCGATGGATACCCAAAGATATGTTGCAAGCCCAAGGATACTATGAAGGCAACACACCTAGATATGGGTGCCCAAGAAAGGAAATCCTAGAGGCATAGCCCAACCACGATCATCGCTTGCCACCCCGTCTCCAGGAAGCCACACTACTGTTAAGGCAGGGAACACCTAGAAAACCCGAGTTCCAAAGCCTACAAAACATGTGACGATTGCAATCAAAAAACCCCAACCAATCTATCGACCCAACCAATCTATCATCTAAGTCTAAAGAGCTTGGCACCCCAGTGGCTACATAAGAAGAGGGCAACTCCCCATCCATGCCACTGGAGCCACCCACAGTACCCCAAAGCAACACTGGACACATGGATCAGACTACATAGCTACCCTTAGACATACCACTGTCAAGTCTGCTGCCACTAGAACCATCACTGTCTAGCCCAATTCCATCGCAAACACCATCAGGTCTTAGACCTTCCTACAGGCAATGTTCATTCCTAATGGTCACCAAGGACCTTGCTAAGAATATGGGAGATGACTTGGTGACTTGCATCAAGCTCTTAGACAACACTTTCACCACATTCACTAGAAGCTATGACAGACTTGACCTCAACTTTCTTGATGAATCCCTTGCCTCTTATGTTCATTCTTTATCCTGCACTTGGGAAGAATATAAGTTCATAACCGTGAAATTTCCCAAGTTTGCAAAGGAATTGATCAATAATGGTGAAACCTCAAAAGAGCAAGTGCTCGTCAGACATCTAATAACATCATACCACAAGCCCCAAAGGCATGCGTCACTTGTTGAGCTTGAGGAACTCACTCGCCTCGCTGAATCCAACTTGTCGTTCCTTCAAAAATGATGTAACCTACATCTACAATGGGAGAGACGGGGTTGCCAAGTAATGACTAATGATGAGCAATGACTTGCAACTAAAACAACCGAATATGACCCAAGTTACATAGCACCAACCTCTTTCAGGTCTTGGCCATCACTCAAAACAAACACCTAGATGACCAGGTCTTGGCCCACCCTCACATTTATCACATCCTTACAAAAGAGGAACTACATGTGGCTAGCCGCATTAACTCAGGTGATTTTCTAATCGATGTCCTAACTTACATTACCCAAGTATGTGTTAGCCCTTATAATCTCGATCATCATGGCCACTTGGAATACAACCCTGATTTATACAATTGGCTTATGCCAAAGTAGATAGCACCATATGGTACTTAAATGCCCTTCCCTCTCCCATGTCCAATCCTAGGAAGGATTCTCATCATTTCCCGAGGGGGGTAAGGTGCTTAGGGGATTAAGTAAACATAGGCAAGAAGGAAACAAAAAGACTTAATCAAAGTTAAAAACAAGAAAGAGTGGGAATGAATAGGCTGCTGTTCGAAAATTTTGTGTCTTTAATTTAGCTTGTTAATTTTCTTCATGTAAGAAAAATCAATACTGAAAAGCCATCTGAGGAATACTAATGATGGACTATGGTAAATGATAGGTACCCACAATGGCAGGGCAAGATAAATGTGGCAAACTCCCCTTCACGGAGGAAGAACAAACGAGATACGGCCTAAGCGTAGAAACAAAGGGCTTCGGTCAAATTCACCTTCAAGCACGTGTTGAATCCTAAATGAAGACATCTTGGAAGAGCCAGTTGTAGATAAATGCACCCTCCGGAAGTACTAGAGAAAGTAGGGCAAGCAGTTAACTACATCATGTGTGCAGAGTTCTTGAAAAGCTTTGATGATGCAAGAAACTATGGCACAATAACAGTCAGGATAGGAGGAGAAGAACGCCAAGTGGAGGTGCCCTTAAGTTCTCCAATGGTGGAGAAGGCCCTAGGTTTGGCCCCCAAGAAAGAAAAACTCCATCAAAGAGACGTGTATGCAATGCTGGGTATGAATAAGAATTATGTGCACATGGTGGATGGGATAAGTCTGGCAGACATCCCAAACCTGTCAAGATTGTGGGAGAGAAGGAAGGAGTCTCACTTGAAGCTTTCTTGCTTGCACAATGGGGGAATACACACAGAGATGGAGGCTGAAAACAGTTTTCCTCTTCTTAGTTGTGTAAGCCAAAAAGAAGTCTCATACAAAGAAATAGAAGAACCCTATATATGGGTCTCAAACCAAACTCAAATAACTAAGGCGGCATACTAACTGAGCCACAAACTAGAGTAGATAAGGATAGCTGTCATCTAGCTATTATTCATGGGCGGTGTACCAACTGCATCTACAACTGACAAGTCGGTGACATAAATGCACAACGGTCACCCTGGCATATCACGAGTGGAGCTCGATATCTCAACACTCCCCCTCGAGCTCAATCCCAATTCCTGCACACCAAGCAGGTCTCTGAACTTGCGCAGCTTCTCTGCGCCCAATGCCTTCGTAAATATGTCAGCTACCTAATCCTCTGTGCTGACATAAACTAGATCAATAAGACCTAGTAAAACCCTCTCTCGCACATAGTGATAATGCACCTCAATGTGCTTTGTTCTAGCATGATAGACTGGGTTATTTGCCAAGTGTATACTACTCATGTTGTCACAATAAATGACAACTGGTCCATCTGTAGAGACTAATGCATATCATAAAGTAGCTTATGCAACCAAGCTACCTCACATGCAGCCATTGCTGCACCCCTGTACTCAGCCTCTGTGCTCGACAAGGCAACTGTAGGCTGTTTCTTGCTGCTCCAAGTGACTGCAGCACTCCCAAAAGAGAACACATATCCACTGGTAGATCGTCTATCAGAAATGCTACCAGCCCAATCAGCATCAGTGTATCCATGCAACTATATCTGAACCCCAGTCTCATAAAATAGTCCATACTGCAATGTGGACTTCACATACCTGAGTATGCGTCTAGCTGCATCCAAATGCGGTTTCCTTGGAGCCTGCATAAACTCACTTACCAATCCAACAGCATAGCTCAAATCTGGCCTGGTAATAGTCATATAAATCAAACTTCCCACTATGCGTCTGTACATAGTAGGGTCTTCCAAAAGCTCACATGCATCTGCGCTCAGCTTCACATTCTGCTCCAAAGGAACTGAAATAGGCTTACAGCCTATCATCCCATATTTGGACAGCATGTCCAATCCATACTGCCTCTGCAAGAGCTGTATCCTATTGGTGATCTAATCACCTCAATGCCCAAGAAATAACGCAGCTCTCCCAAATCCTTCATCTTAAACTTTTTCTTCAATAGCATTTTCACATGAAGGATATCTTCATCACTGTCACCTGTCATAATCAAATCATCAACATAAATGACAAGTAGCATAATACCTTTCTCTGTTTTTCTCACATAAAGTGAGAGAGTGGGTTCTGGTTCCTGTATCACTTTGACCATATATGCATAGTGAATGGCTATAAATCCATCATATTTCAGCCTATCCACAGGATACCTAGCTCTCGTAGACTTGTGCAAAGTAGGTTCACTCCCAGGTGCTCTCAAAACATCCCTGGTCTTCCTTACTCCAGGTGTAACAATAGAAGGAATACCCAACTCATCATCAATGCTCTGTTCTGAGCCACTGGATTCACCATTCACATAAGAGTGACCTGCATTCACATCAAACATGGGCTGATCTACCTTCTCTTTTCCTTTTCGTGATACCTGAATACCACTATCTACATTGCTTTGAGAAGATTCTCCTGATCTCAATCTGCCTGTCCATGGCAAAGAATGTGAACCACTGCTAGAGGATGCTCCAGGTCCACTAATATTTTGTGACTGCTGCTGTGAATTCTATGCAGCATTACCATTTTGTGCATCTATATCATCAATCACATTTACTGGTTTATACTAGCTACTCATCTCATCAAAAACAACATCTCTGCTCACTGTAAACTTATGAGTAGAAGGGTTATAACATCTATACCCTTTTTGCTGCAGAGAGTAACCAATAAAGATGCACTTCTCAGCTTTTGGATCCAACTTGGATCTCAACTCATCTGGCACATGTACATAGGCAATGCAACCAAAAATTTTCAAATGAGAAATATTTGGTTTCCTACCAGTATACCTCTCCTCTGGAGTCATCCCATGTATTGCTGCAGTGGGAGTCCTGTTCATTATGTAGACTGTTGTAGCAACTGCTTCAGCCCAGTAAAAATCTGGCAAGTCTTTTTCGTTGAGTATGGCACGAGATACCTCTCCAATATGCATGTTTTTCCTTTCTGCAATTCCATTTTGTTATGGGGTATGACTGCATGAATATTGCTGCTTTATGCCATGCTCCTGCAGGAACCTTGCAAACTCATTTGAGAGGTACTCTCCCCCTCCATCTGACCTTAGGCATTTTATTTGCAGACCTGTTTCTTTTTCAACCATAGCTTTAAGAGTTTTGAAATGCCCAAAAACTTCACTTTTCTTTTTCATAAAATACACCCAAACTTTTCTGCTATAGTCATCAATAAAAGTGACAAAATAATGACAGCCTCCAAGAGATGCAGCTTTAGTAGTCCACACATCAGAGTGGATTAATTCCAATGGCTTCTTACTCTCTTGAACATGTCTAGGAAATGGTTTCCTTGCCTGTTTTCCAAACTGACAAGCTTCACATACCTTATGCATTTCTGCAACCTTGAATTTAGGCAATCCTGCAACAATATTTTGGGCCTGCATTGATTTAAGTCGATGTACATTAACATGACCAATGCGTTTATGCCAGATATCAATATCTGCAATTACACCAGTCCCATGTGCAAACATTGCTGCACTCAATTCAGGCATGTCTGCATCCAACGTAAACATTCTGCCCTTCTTCTTTCCTTTTGCTATCAAGCGACCTTTATTTTTCATATCCTCAACAAAGCATCCATGAGGATTAAATCTGACCTGCAAGCCCTGCTCAACAATTTGACCAACAAAAACCAGATTCTTGGTGATATTCGGGACATGAAATACATCGGACAGGTATTTCTTTTTCCCATCCTGCATAGACAAAGGAATTTTTCCAATCTGCACAATAGGATGTGCAGTATCATCACCAGTCTCCACAAATCCTGGTTTTTCCATTTTCCTTGCATCCTCCATCCATTCTGCATGACCTGTCATGTGGTTTGATGCACCTGAGTCAACATACCACACATCGTTGCTTTCTTCTGCACTTGTCACAGAATTGTTCATGTGCTGCACCATAAACAAATGCTCATTTCTGTCATCACCCTATCTACTAGAAGATGCATAATTTCCTTGTTGCAGTTTTCCATTCATGATGTCATTCTACTTTTTATAGCAGTCTTTAGCCATATGACCCATTTTATCACAGTAGTAGCATTCAACATTACTGTTTGCATTTTGGCCTCTTTGCTATCCACCACGACCTCTTTGGCTCCCCCTGCCTCTAGAGTTACCACGTCCTCCTCCATAGGACTGGTTTTCGTGAGTTTGCTGCATATTCTGATTTCTACCACGGCCTCCAAATCGGCCTCCTCTACCTTTGCCTCTACCTCTTCCAGCATTTGAGTAGAAGACAGCTTCTTTTGAAATTCCTCCTGAAGAAGATGCACCACCATTTCTCTGCTCCTCAGAAATTAGAAGAGCAATCAACTCCTCAAAATCAGAAAATCTTTCACGAACTGAAATGGATGTCCGAAACTGTGCATAATCCTTTTCTAGACCTTTCAAGGTCACAGAAACTAAATCATCATCTTCCACTGGTGACCCAATGGAAGCAAGTGCATCTGCAATCTTCTTCACCTTCATGTGGTAGTCATTGATGCTCATACTTTCTCTTTGCACATTATGCAACTCTTGCTTGAGCTGCATTTTCCTGGCTTGCATATTTGTGCTATACATTTTTGACAAAGTATCCCATGCCTCCTTTGGCGTACTTGCATCCTGAATATGCACAATCATAGAGTCTGAAATACTGATAGACAGCTAGTACATAACTTTCCTGGCTCTCTCATGCCATGCTTTGAATGCCTGCATTTGCTGTTGATTGGGAACATCAGGAAGAACTGGTTCTTCTTCATTTCCTGCAACAAATTCCCAATATCCTTTTCCCATAAGGAAATTCGTCATTCTAAACTTCCATGCTTGGAAGTTGTTCTTGTCAAGCTTTTCAGTTACAATCTGTGAAAGAGAATCAGATGCCATTACAGAATACTGCAAAAAGTTCTGTCACTGCAAAGAACACAGCTTCAGTCTCACAAGGGCTAATCTACAAAACTGACGAAAGTGGTATTTGACCACACAGTCACTTCCTAGTGACGATTTTGCATCAACATGCAACAAGGATGATTCTTAACTCCCAATGTCTCTACACACAAGCATACGATGCAATTTCTACAGTAACTTTTCACCGACCTGTAGAACAGTGGTCGCACAGCATAAAACTGGGCCTTTTCCTGAGTGCGTGTAGAAAACTTCCGCCTCCAAAACAGGCCCCGAAATGGCCTCAAATCAAAAAAACAGGGTCGCTGCAACACTGCTCCTCTTACCAGAACACCGCGAGCTTGGCTTGCTTTCTTGAGCTCCTTACCACGAACAAGGCTCTGATACCATGTCAAGATTATGGGAGAGAAGGAAGGAGTCTCACTTGAAGCTTTCTTGCTTGCACAATGGGGGAATACACGCAGAGATGGAGGCTGAAAACAATTTTCCTCTTCTTAGTTGTGTAAGCAAAAAAGAAGTCTCATACAAAGAAATAGAAGAACCCTATATATGGGTCTCAAACCAAACTCAAATAACTAAGGTGGCATACTAACTGAGCCATGAACTAGAGTAGATAAGGATAGCTGTCATCTAGCTATTATTCATGGGCGGTGTACCAACCGCATCTACAACTGACAAGTCGGTGACATAAATGCACAACGGTCACCCTGGCATATCACGAGTGGAGCTCGATATCTCAACAAAACCTAGAAGTGAGGATGCAGGCAGAGATGGCCCATGCCCTCTTCTCAGGACAAAGGTACAATGCATTGATGAACAGTGACAAGATACTGTCCTATCTTGTCAGACCATACTCTAGGTGCTTGCTTCAAGCCATACAATGCTTTCTTCAACCTGCAAACAAACTCAGGATGAACAGCATGCACATAACCTGGTGGCTGCTCCATATATACCTCTTCTTGCAAATCACCATGCAAGAAGGCATTCTTTACATCCATCTAATGTAAAGACCATCCCTTTGATGCAGCCATAGCAATAACTGCTCTTACGGTTGCCATCCTTGCAACCGGACTGAATGTTTCTTCATAATCAATGCCATATGTTTGTGCATACCCCTTGACTACTAATCTTGCCTTGTATCTGTTCACATAGCCATCTGCATCGTGCTTCACCTTATAAACCCACTTACAGCCAATTGCATTCTTACCTTTAGGCAAAGGTACCAATTCCCACGTAGCATTTGCTTCCAAGGCATCTCAAGAGTAAATCGGATGGCTCATTGGAGAGATGCAAAGCAAGGTTGATTGCAAAGAGTTATGCATAAACATATGGTTTGGACTATGAGGAAACATTTAGTCTAGTGGCTAAGATAACTACAATGAGATTAGCGATTGCATTAGCTTTTATCTATGGCTAGAAATTATACCAAACAGATGTAAAGAATGCTTTCTTGAATAGTACATTGGAAGAGGAAGAATATATGGATCAGTCAAAAGGGTATATACACCATAAATATCCCATTATGTTTGCAATTTGAGGAAGGCATTGTATGGATTGAAGCAAGCACTAAGAGCTTAGTGTGAGAGAATTAGCAAGTTCTTATGTAGCATGGAATTTCAACAAAGCATGGGTGATTATTGACTTTATATCAAATGTGTAGAAGATGAAATGATTGTTGTGGTCATCTATGTTGATCTTATCATTGCATATACTCTTAAAAAGAGAGATTTTTGAAGTAAAGCATGGGCTATAGAAGGAGTCTTACATCAAGGACCTTGGTTTATTAAGGTACTTTCTTGGCATATTGAGGTGATTGACACTCCACATGGAGTTTGATTACTGCATAGGAAATTGGGGATATTAGAGAAGTATGAAATGACAACATGTAAGCCAGTGGATGCATCATTGAAGCAAAACATTAAGATGGTGGATGATGGATAGTATGTGGAGAATGTTACTATGTTCAAAAAGATGGTTGGTAGCCTAATCCACCTAACCATAACAAGATCAAACTTGAGTTATTTAGTGGGAGTGATTAGCTAATTCATACAAAACCATGTAAGTCACAAGAATTGAGGAGAGTCTTGAGATATGTGAAAAAGACAGTTAGCTTTTGCTTGTTTTATGAGTTATTCAGTGGGAGTGATTAGCTAATTTATACAAAGCCATGTAAGTCACAAGAATTGAGGAGAGTCTTGAGATATGTGAAAAAGACAATTAGCTTTTGCTTGTTTTATGAGAAAGGGATCAAGCCTACATTGTTTGGATAACATGGCAGGAAGTAACATAGATAGGAATTCTGCCAATGGTTATGCTTTCCATTTGGTTCAACCATGGTGAGTTGGAGCAACAAGAAGCAACCCATAGTTGCTTTATCTAGTACGGAAGCTAAGTATAAAGGCATAAGAGTTGTAGCATGTGAGCAGACATGGCTGAGATTACTACTATGTGATATGGGGATAGACGAGTAGCCTTATGTTGGTAAAGAACCTAGTCTACCATGCAAGGATGAAGCATATTGAAGTGTACTATCATTTCATCAGAGAGAAGGTTATGGATGGAGAGATAGACTTGGTATAAAACCAATGACCAAGTTGTGAATATATTTACCAAAGCATTAGGTAAAGAAATATTTGAGTAATTCAAAAGTGCACTTGGGGTATTTTATCTACAAGCTCATTCTGAGCTTGAGGGGGAGTGAGCTAAGTCTATATCCTATGTATGCATAAATAAAGTAGAAGATGTGTGTGAAGTATTTAAAGGTCAAATATATCTATCACTTTTGGGGGTACTTGGTGTGTACTTGATTACAATAAGAGAATGAGAAAAATGAAGATGGAGAAAAAGAATATCTCTTGAGCCTCCATATCTTGTGCCATTTTTCCTTCCATTGTGCATCCACTTATATTATTTTCAAGCAAGATATCTTGGCAAAATTTAGAGTGCTGTAGAGAAAAGTGCATGTGTTCAAAGTTGCTTTCAAGATGTTAGGAAGATGTTAATTATGTTAATGGATGTAAATAACTTATTTATTTTTATCAAGATAAATATATTCATTGCATTATTTTGTCAAAAGAGTCAACCCACTTGTAGGGATGAGGAGAAGCTAAAAGCTGAAGAATTGGCTCACAATACCTACCAAAAGCTTACTTTCCAAAGCACGACACCATGGATGCACATTGATTAAAACTCAACTGAGTGCATACACCCCAAACCCTAACTTTCTACCATAATCTTCTTATCTTATTCCATGCACACCCAACCACCAACTACAAACATAGAACCACAACTATGAATCTTCCAATAATAATCTATGTTGCATAAACTATCACCAATGAGAAGAGAATTGAGTTTTTGAGTGCATGTGTTTTGCATTTGTCTATTTTTTGTCTTTGTAGTATTTTGAGTTTGGCAATCTTTTCTTCCTTCCATGCACATCGAATATTATTCATCACAAGTAAGATGCATTAACAAGTTGCAAGGATGTCACAAAAATTGAAGAGTTTTAGGGTTTGCATTTTTGTATTGTCTTTTTGAGTTTTTTGTTTTTAAGTTTGAAGTTTTTGCTTTCTCCTAATATAACATATGCAATCTCTTCAAAATCAATCCAACAAAATAGTTCCTCCCAATTCACCCTTTCTACACTAGCTACATGTGTTCTAGAGTATGAAAGTCGCAAACACAAATGATTGCTACCCCATTGATCCCATTCACACTCAAGCAAACAAGCTTTCTATTTTGTCACACGCTAGGAGTGCGAGAACCTAGATGATTTCATCTTCCTTTTCCCGAGCATGCAACCAAAATGTTGGGGTGAATCACAATAGTCAAGATCTTTGATGGACTTTTATTCTTTGAGAAGTTGCAACTTGCTTTAGTGACAATCTCTCACCTTGTCTTCTTGATACTCCACTCTAGCTAAGCATGCATCCTTCTCTCCAACCCTAAAAAGCAAGAATATAAAACTAGCTCCCATACCTTACCTTTCTAGGATATAGTCCAAAAGCTTGAAGGATCAAAGATGGTTCCATGATCCAAGCAACAAGATCTAATATCCTTGCTCCATATCCACCATGAGAGAAGAAAATAGAAAAGAAGAAGAAGAAAGAGAGAGAAGATGAAGAAGAGCTTCACCATGCCAAATTTCTCACTCTCTCGCAATCTCAAACCTCTCTTGCAACCTCAAACTCGACCCTCTTACCATGATGAATGGGAAGAAAAATAAGAAAAGCAAGAAGAAGATATAGAGCTTTACTATCCCAAGTTTCTCACAACACAACTCTCACTCTATCTCTTCCTCACTCTCAATAATGGAGACAATGTGATAAAATAGAAGAAGTGAATGATTGCTCAATAGTTGCATTGATAGAGCTTCCATGGCATGGATGCATGAACGAGGATCATTACAAATGATATCTCCCACCCTTATATAAACAAAAATTAGGATTAAGGTTAGGGTTAAAGTTAGACCCCCCATGAATTAGGGTTAGGGTTTGCACTCCACTTGTATTTTAAGGTCACCACAATTTTGAATTAGGGTTTCCTTGTGTGTGTCTTACCCACTTTATGAATTACTCTACAATAAAAAGGAATACCTTCTTCATAGATCATCAAGCTTTATCATATTTGGCAAACGAGCATTGTGCTACCAGTGGTTTATTGCTAAATGGCTACTAGAACTGGATTTCAATGTGGTTGTGTGTAAGGAAAAGTAGCATTATATAGATGACCACATGTTAAGAGTAATGAGTGAAGAGTGAGCAATCATGATTAATAATAATCTTTTAGACTCTCAATTGTTCACGATGTAGCAAGAGGCTCAACTCTTCAAGGCTGACATTCATGGCACCCTACTACTAAGTTGATTATATTGTGAGTATACTAGAGTATAAACTACCTAAATGTGTGATCGAAAAGACTCAATTTGCATGCCTCCTCATTAAAGATAGACCTGATCAATTGATTGTAGGTCAATTGTATGAATCAGGACAAGATGGTCTATTGAGGAGATGTATTTGTGAGAGCATAAGTACAAGTGCTATAGGAGGCACATGGAGGAATTATGGGAGGCCACTCTAATGCCACCATCACAACTCGAAAGGTATTCCAAATGCAACTTTGGTGGCTAAGCCTATTCAATGATGCATCCTGCTCTATCAAATGGTGTGATAAATGCCAACATACCAAAAGCACCAACATTAAAAGAGATCAAATGGAGCTCATGTCTATCCTAGCCTATCAGCCTTTTGAAAATGGATATTTGACTTTACCCAATCAATTCTACAACTCAGTATTCTTAGGTACATTACCCAGAATAGATTACATGGAAAAATGGACCAAAGCAAGAGCCACATGGAAGAACAACACTAGAATGATGGCCAAATTCCTATGGGAACATGTCATATCTCCACATTCCTTGTCATCCATCAAAAGTTGGTTCCCTCTTACCCTCAAGCCAATGGTCTAGTGAAGTCAACAAACGAGGATCTAGTGGACATGTTGACAAAGATAGTTGCTTTCTTACAAGCCAACTAGGACAACAAGCTCATGATAGCACTATGGGCATACCAAACCACATATAAAACAACCATGGGGACCAAAGACCATTCATACTAACTTCTAGCACTGATGCAATCATTCTTGCAACTAGATTGTTGGCCATACATGTACTAATCATTGAGAAGTCCCATGAGAAGGCTTAATCCAACAAGCCCACATGAAGGATTGATCCAATAAGTGCATGTAGCAAATAAAATTTGGCCAAGGGGATTTAGTCCTCCTCTACCCACATTTAGGGAACACAAACAAAAGTTAAAGTTTAGGGTTTTGGGACATTATCAAAATTGAAAACATAGAGCTAGAAACCTTGGAGGGGGAGGAATAGAGCATTTAAATAACATTTAAATTGGATTCACATAAAAAACCTCTAACCCCCATGTCATCACAAGCCAATAGATGTTCTAGATGACAAAAGAAAATTCCTTTGTACCTAGGCTAGTAAAACTCAATAAATTGACCAAACTCTAAAGTGTGAGGGTATCCAAGGTAACAACCTAGACTATGACAAGGAATTAGTTCTACTATTTGTCTATATTAGGGTTAAACTAACAACTACGAAGATAGTCTTAGCCAATGCCCTCATTCATGATGAATATTTAGATTTCAACACCCTACCCTATAACATTTGGGATCATGCAAGCCAGTCGTCATACCAACTGATGCAAAACTTCATCCATACTACAGAGGCAAAGCTACTCATTACTAGGGAAATGTAAACTCATGGTAACATTATAATTGGAAGCATCCTAATGATCTTCTACATTCTTTCAAACAAATAAGATCTAGGGTGCAAATTTTTGTTGGGCCAACCATTCAGGATCTAGCCCAAATGCAACATCAACTATGTGGAAAAGTGCATTCACCTTGCACTTCCTAGGGCTAGAGTAATTTCCACTTTTAAAAATGCTCACAACCTATGAAACCAACTATAGCACCCATATCTAATTTTTATTAGAGACCCAAACAATAAGCTACCACAAAACAATAGCAAAAAACCCAACCATCCACCTAGTAAGCATGATAATTGCAAATTGCACTTGAATAAAAATAGGTAGAACCCCCCAACACTAACCCAAACCACATTACTAGTAAAGGATGTGTAGGACGTGCCCAAAGGTAAATCATGCTAGTAGAAGATGAGTGCTCAAGGCATTGCTTGAGGATCAAGGTTATTATATGATGGAAATACTACATATGGGTGCCCAATTATATTTTCAAGATTATCGAGACCCCCTAGAGATCCATATGTAAAATCAAGCATAAATCATCAAAAAAGATCACATTTCAAAGTTGAAACCCTAGGCAGTCAATGGAAAAGATGCAAGTTAAACAAATCATGTGGGTGTATTGAGCCAACAAGCCGATGTCACCAACCCTTATAGAACCCTATATAATAATAGCTAGTTCGAAAGCCCTCCAATAATATGATTTCTACCCCATGCAAAACCCTAAAGAACATGACATGTCACCCCCAATAGAATGCTAAAGCCCAAATGTAATCCACAACGTGCAATCTCAAGAATCCACTAATATGGAATGCCAAGAAAGCTTTAGTTTGCGACTGCACAATAGTACTACCAAACCCTAGCCACCAGTAGGTCTAAAGCTAAGCACCACACAATGATCTATCTATCCAATGGTAATTACACTAACAGCCAAGCAAACTAACCTATCAACTACATAAGGTTTTGCATAGCTTGATACAATGTTTGAAACATTGGCCAGAGCATATGAAATGATCAATATGGGTATCATGAAAAACTTGATGATTGAACTTGTTTCCCATTGGAAAACCACATGGAAAGATCACGAGTACATCTTCAATAAAAGCATAGTCATTCAATAAGAGATACCAAAAAATATTGCTAAAGCAGGCCTCAATCATGAGAGCTTGAGACCCATCCAAAGTGACCAAGATCAAGCAAAAGTGTGATTCTCAACATTAATTATTAAAACCTAGATGCTAGTATGACCATCTCACTAACAATGTCTATAATGATTATTGACTCTTGACCACATGGAGCATTGACATGCTATCAAAACTCTACCAATATGATCCCACACACTACAATGGCATCTCGCTTAAATCAATCCTAATTGCCCAAGACTTAACCTACCCTCTAGAAGTAGACCAATGCCCCCTCTTAAACAAAATTCTTATTGAAGAATAATTGCATGTTGCAAACTAACTCAAAGAACCATCCCTATTAACTTACAATTGTCACCTATCTTTAAATCCACCTGCTGACCCTTTGAGTTGGATTCCCTTTCCAACCTCTAGTACAACCCTCACTTCTATGATCAATGGCTCCCAAGGATGCATGAAACCAACTTTTACATAAACAAAACCATCTATCTTTTGCAAACATTCAAATAAAATTCTACTTATATCACCACACACTTTAAGGGCCAACAACACCTAGTTCTGGGTAGAAAGATGTGCACTATTATCCATGGTGGGAGTGAATAGAACTAGAATTGAATGTGAAATGACATTGTTACATTTCTAAGGAATACCATCCAAACAAGAGAACCTTGAGTATGCATCTTTTTTCTTATGTAGATGGCAGAGCAGACACCCACTCAAAAAATAAGCCTTTTAAAGATATAAAGAACCAAGATAAGATTGTCTTCAGCCCAAACTAGGAGCAACAATTCAATCTCTAACTCAAATTATGGAATATGGGGCATATGAGGGCTTGAAGTTCCATTTTTGGACTAGCCTAGATAAAGTGATAGCAAGCTACACAATAAGAAAGTTGATTAGTGAATGTGGACTTGCAAAATTTTTCAAAGTCATGAGGAAGCATGCACAGATGCTAGGCTATATGGCCTTCATTTGGGAGTACAAGGCAAAAATAAGGACCTCCAATATAAGTTACATGGATCAAGGAGAAACAAAGTTTACCAAAGTCACACTCACACTGAAATTGGTGGAACAAGTCCTATTCATCAAAAGGTGAGATGAGAGGTACAAAAGGGCCAAACCATGGTAACCAACATATGGCATAATAAAAGTGATTTCAACAATGATGGGCTGCTCTTTATTGCCATTCTTTATGAGGATCTACAAACCACTGCTCAAATCTTCCATATGTTGTTTACCTAGATCACGCCCAATTCCTCCATCAACAAAATCCCTCAAGCCTAATAGAGGATATATTGTTAGGAACTATCTCCAAGCCTAACCTAAACAACCTATGGCTTGAGGCAATTCCATCAAAAAATCCTAGAGCATCATAAAGAAACCACTTGGGAGATCACGGTTATGATTTTTTAATGGTTAATCCTCACATCTCGTTTTATGTTATGATTTTTGAATGGTTAATCCTCACATCTCTTTCTATGATGCAATATACTTTGGCAAGGGGCAGGTCAAAAGGGCCCAGCAAATATATGAACACACACTTTTGAGAGTATGCGGTATCCTTTGAGGAATCCTAGGAGGATTGGGTCCCTATTGACCTCCTAAAATATATCAACAAATATGAGGCATTTGAAATGTGGCTCTCTAGGATTGGGTCCTTGTTGACCTCTTGAAGTAAATCGACAAAGATGAGTCCTTTGAAAGGTGGCTCTCTAGGTTTGTGAAGGACCCAACTCTTGCCTTCTACAAAAGACTTACCATCCAAGGGGCCAAGACACTTGGGATTCCTCTCATGAACAAACACATTTGTCCATTTTTCCTCTTAATCAATGATCAAGAAGATTCCTCTATTGGCAAATCAATGAGGAGGGTCAAGTTAGTTGCTTATTTAAAGATATCCCAAACTCCAAGCCAGAACCAGTAAATATAGCACATGAAGTGGAGGCTACAACAAAAGTGTTTTCCATAGTCCTTGCCCCCCTTCAAGATTTATCTACGAAGGTCATTGGTAATAGTGAGGGAGAGTGAGAGGGAGAATTTGAGTATACCAAGTCTCCAATATACTTCAAGATCCTTTAGGGTCCATGGAACCTATGAGCAAGTTTGTTGATGGATCCATCCTTTAAAGTAGAGTAGCAAGACGAAGGTACTTTCAATAAAACCAACTCTCCCTCTCTTGGAACTCCAAGGGTCACCTCTTCTCATCAGTATACACCTTCATTTGATCTTGAGCTTTTCTAAGATTCATTTTACATTGTTGAAGAAGCATCTGCATTCTTTTCGATTCTTATTTTCCATGAGGGTTAATCTTCTCACTGAAATGACTATGGATAAGGGTGCCTTGTAACCATACATAGCCTCAAAGGGTGAAACTCTAATGCTAGGATGAGTGGAGTTATTATAGATAAAATCAACCAAATGCAACCATGAATCCCATGCATGCTATACATCATGGTAGAAATAGCGAAGGTAAGTCTCCAATCACTTATTTACCCTTTCCGTAGAAATTCGTGGTAATATGTATCCATTTTCCTTCAAGGATAGGCAATGGCTGCAACAAACCACCTGGCTTATGGGTGATATCCTTATTTTACTAACAAGGCATACACTTCATGACATAGTCCTTAACATCTCTCCACAATCCTTTCTAGTGAAAGATTTTCCTGATCTTAGCATAGGTCTTAGACACTCCAAAATGTCTTGCTATAGGTGAAGAATGCAAATTCTTAATAATTTTCAACCTGAAGGAAGAAGCAGAGGGAATAACAATATTGTCCTTAAGGCCATTTTTAAGCTAATAATGTGAGTTTCCTTTATGAGACCTTACTACAATTTCTGAAATACATGGTTGAGCTCATCATCCAAAAGATGGGCATCCTATAACTCCTCAATCTAGTCACTATGTAACTCTGTCATAGCTGAAACCTAACATGCCCACATTCTAGAAAGAGAATTAGCTACCACATTATCCTTATCCCTTTTACGAGTGATGTCAAAATCATAGTTTTTAAGGTAGCTACCCAGTTACACTGCTTAGGATTGAGATTTGATTAAGTAAGAAAATACTTTAGGACCCTGTGATCACTTTGAAGTCTAAACTAGTTACCATACAAATAATGGTGCCACTTCTTTATCACATGTAGAATAGCCAACATCTCTTGGTCATAGATATTCATAGCCATCTCCTTATCTATCTTGCGAATTTCAAAGGCAATAACTCCATGCTCCTATGGCAAAATAGCCCCTATGTCATGGCCACTGGTATTACATTATTGTATGGTAAACTCTCTTGAGAAATCCAAACATACTAAAATAGTCATAGAAGTAAGTAGTTACTTTAACTAGTTGAAGTTGCTATCTTCAAGTGCATCCCAAAAGAAAGCTTTTTTTCTTCAATGTATCAGTCAAAGGAGCTACTCTATCTACATAACGCTTATTAAATTTGTGATAGAATGATGATAAACTAAGAAATCTTCTAAATGAAATAATGGTGGTAGGTGTTGTCCAATCTGTAACACACCGCACCTTCTTAGAATTAGTCTATATCCCTTTTTCATTAACAATGTGGCCCAAGTACTCCACCTCAATTTGTATGAAATAACATTTTTTCTCCTTAGCAAAGAGTTTGTGATGCCTCAATATATCATAAACCTTCCTTATATGTGACAAATGGTCCTATAGAGTCTTGCTATAAATCAAAATGCCATCAAAGAAAACAAGGACAAACTGAAAGAGGAAAGGCTGTAAAAACTTATTCATTAGACTCTAGAAGATAACTTGAGCATTAATAAGCCCAAATGGCATCACCAAGAAATGATATAACCCACAATCAATCCTAAAGGCAGTTTTAACTTCATCACTCTCTCGCATATGGATCTAATGATATATGGATCTCAAGTCAATTTTGAAAAAGAACATAGTCTCCTTGAGCTCATCAAGCAAATCATCAACTCTAGGAATTGGATATCTATTCTTCAATGTGATCTTGTTTAGATCAATATAGTCAATACACATTCTGAAGGATTCATATTTCTTCTTCACTATAATAAGACTAGAGATACATAAGGTAAAGAACTAGGCCCAATGGACCCTATCTGCAAAAGCTCATTGATTTGCTTGCCTACTTCTTCATGCTCACATTTAGACAATTTGTACAGTGGCTTATTGACTGGAGGCTCCAAATCTATACGGTGATCCACTGCTCTCTTAGGAGGCAATGAAGTAGGCACTTCAAAGAAGTCCTTGTACTCCTCAAGGAGAGCTTTCAAAGCTAGATGCTCAGCTAAATTCTTGGATTGATTTTCTACCTCTTTATTCAAGTGTAAAACAAAAATTTGGGAGCGCCGTTTGTACTCCTTCTTGAGTTGTTTAATTGTGATGAGTTGAAAATCATATTTACTAGGGATTCCCTATAGATGGATAAGCTACCCATCAATGGCAAACTCCATGTATAATTGTATGAAATCCATAGTAATTTTTCCTAAATTCATCAACCAATCACATCTAAACATAATATCAATAGGTCCCATTTCCAAGTAATTAGGTTCACCTGTACCTCACATTTTTCATCTAATTGTATGGGAACCTATGGACACATTTGAATGCTAATTTCCTCTTCATCACTAGCTATTGTACTCTTATGGGTTGCTGTAAATCAGTGGTGGGAAAATAATGTAACCTATCCACAACTAACTTATTCACAAAACTATGTGTAGTGTACTGCTACTGTCTATCAAGATAAACACTTTCTTTTCATAAATGGTCCCCTTCATACAAAGTGGATTAGGGCTCTTTGAACTTGTCCAAGCATCCATGGAAATAGAATAAAGGGTAGTGGTAGCAAGAGGTAAATATGCCCCACCAGGATCAAGAGGAACATGCCCACTAGGGTCAAATGGAAATCCATCTGCAACCTCATAAGACTGATTGGGACCAAGATCCTCATCATGGTCTTCAAATTTAGCTTGTCCATTCATTGTTGGTTCTTCAATAACCTCATCATCCACATCCTCAAGTAGTATCATATTGTAATTATTGGCCTTGGTATTCTCATAAGTGCACTTGAATGCATGATTAGCCATACATTCTTCATTACATTTGAAACATAAAACCTATTTTTTTCATTCCTTAAAAATATCCATAGGTATAAATTTACCATTGTTTGTTGAATTATTTTGGGATCTATTGTTACCCTACTTAGGCTATTAATTACAAACTTTGAAGCACTTTGGTGTCTTGAAGCATTGAAATTAGGGTATGTAGGGACTTTTGGACTAGTCAATGAAGTATTGGATCCTCTATAATTGCCACCAAGAATGTCCTACCTACACTTATGACCATACCTCTATGCTAACTCAATAGCTTGGAATAGTGTGGCAGGTTTCTAGGCCATAACATCTGTTGACAAATTAGGCTCCATACCATAGCTATACTTATGAAAATTTGCATCATCGCTCGCACTCTCTACATCCATAGTAAGATTCAAAAACTGATTAGTATACTCTCTAACATAGGCTTCTTTGGTCCAACTGATACCATCTTCTAGCCAACTTTTCTTTCTCGATCGAAGAGACAAATATTTGAGCCATCTTAGCTTTGAATTTCTCATAATCGTCTATCTATTGATTTTTTCTCTTTATGTATCTCCGCCATGTATGAGCAAAGCCCTCAAGGTGAAGTATAGCAAAGTGAATATTTTGGTCATCTAACCTAGTAGTGTTGAGATATTTTCAATCACACCTACTTTAGTCCCTTTGTAGAGTTGCACCAAATGGCTTAATATAGGGCCTTCTTGCAAGCCTCAGTGACTACAATATACTTAGCCTTGATAGTAGATAGAGTCATGCATTTCTATACCTTGGATATCTAAGAGATAGCACCTCCATCATACATAAAGATATACCTAAAGGTGGACTTCCTACTGTTTTTATGTCTTGTATAATCTGAGTAACCCACAACTCCTATATCCTAGCTACCATAGCAAATGCACATATTTGCTGTGCCTTTATGGTATCTCATTATACCCTTCACAATGTCTCAATATCACTTGCTAGGTATAGCCATATAATGTGGCACAACTCCCATTGCAAATGCTATGGCATAATGAGTGGCTATCATAGCATACATCAAATTGTCCATTGAGAATGCATAGGAAACTTTGGCCATCTTAGCCCTCTCATCAAGTGACTACAAACAACTAGTCTAACTAACCTTCATGTAAGAAGGTAAAGGACAACCAATAGACTTATCATCTTGCATATGAAATCACTCAAGTAATTTGTGCGTATACTCCTTTGGGGACGAGTAGAGAAATCCCTTAGAATGATTATGCATAATGCACATACCAAGTATGTGTAAGGCTTGTCCCATGGCCTTCATCTTAAAGCTCTTCTTGACCTGAGTCTTTAAGGGATCCAACTTAGCATGAGCTTTCCTAGTTATAAATATCTCATCAACATAAAGCACCAAGTTAATGGCTACTACCATCATAGACCTTCTTCTATATAAACATGAATCCATATCATTACAAGAATTGTAACGTGCCCGCTCGAGCTTTCCATGGCGGTGATATGTTCTTAGTAGCCCATCAAGAGATATCCTAGAAAGTGCCATTTGGGGTTTTGATGAAAACCCTCGGAGCTTGCTAACTAGGCTCGCTTGAGTCTACTCCACAGTGGAAGTTCCAGTCATTCCCACGAGGATCAATCTGAGTCTTTTTGGTCAAATTAACTACTAACAGTTGACTAGTATCAGTGGTTTGATACTCCATCCCTTATAGGAATTACTTATTGAAACGAACTTACGTTGTGCTGGGTTCAAAGAGAATGGGAGAAGTATGACACTTTAATCCCTTCTGCCCAAGGTTCTAAGGTGATGCGAGTTAAGCTATTTGATCTCTAATGGTCTATCAAAAATGTGATTTTTATTCCTTCTTAGAAAATCTCTCGGCTTATCGAGACCATCAAGGAATCCATGGAGTATGATGCACTAGGATAGGAAGTATGATGCACTAGGAACTAGTAAATTGATGTCCATAAGACCATGGAATCCATAGATAGCTTTTACCCAAAGCCTCAATAAGGGATTAGTCAGAAGTGAGTAAGAATTCAAAATCTATTCATAATAGTTCCAAATTGATGACCCTAGACACTATAGGGAAATTTTTCATCAAGAAATTTAAATTGACGTACTCTCATCATACTATTAGCAATGAAATGCAAGATTCACAAGTTAGTTATAAATGTACTTGAGATCCACATGGCCAATAATAGATTTATTCCTAGTAATGGGAATTAATAGGGGTATTCTAGAAATCCATTTGATCTTTACAAAAGAGGAAGCAATAAATAGTGCAATTGATCTACTGAGTAGTCTATGTTTTGGGATGTAGGATTGCCCCCATCCAATGTTTATTTTGAGGACTCACTCAATATATAAGGACTTCCTAAGGTGTTACGCATGACCTAGTCAAGCAATGAAGTTTTGAGCATGGAACTCCCCATGGAAAGGGATTGTTGTTAAGGAGGAGCTTGTTGTGTATGGATATTAATCAAAGATAGTTCTATCCAACCATTACATAACAAACTATTGAAAATGGTTTTAGCAAACACTTTTATTTGAGATGCATATTGATTTCCATGTTTAAAGAAATATGTTCCAAGATGAAAATGAATTATTACTTGTGTTGTATGTAAATAATGTATAATTAAACTACCACAATATTCAAGCTTGATAAGCAAAGGGTTGTTTCAATAAGGCGTTTTCCTTCTCAAAGGTGAACTGCCACCATCTTACTTGTATTCTATGTAAATATTGTAAATTAAACTACCACTATATTTGAGCCTAGTGAGCAAGCGGTTGTTTCAATAAACCTTTTTCATTCCTAATGGCAATAAGATGTACCATGGGTTGTAAGGTGTTTATTATTGTAAATAAATTCAATTAAAAAAGAAAACACAAACAACCCTATTTGTTTAGTCTAACTTGATCCTAAACAACCTTATTTGTTTAAAAATTACAAGACCCTTAACCAATTTCAACCAACAAATGGAGTTTATGATGTAATGGTGCAATAAGGCCTCCTTTGGCATTATTTGTGACCATCTAAAGTCATCCTCAACCCAAGAGCTTGTAGCTTCCGAGATGACCTCTCTACTTCTTGAGATGGTATCTAGGTAGAGGAGCTTGGGGGTTCGTAACATTCGTCAACTTATGAAACTTAATTTTAATAATTTCCTCTTATGAAAGATAACGTCAAATTCTTTGAAGAAAAGCCAAATCTAGATATCTACTCTCTCGCATAATTCAAGATCGTCGTTATTTTGGGTCCAACCTTTTGAAAAAGTTAAAATACATCATCTTTAATATCTCCAATCTAGCTCCACCCTTAGCTTTTGGTAATATCAATTGATCCCAAGTAACTTCATGTGAGGGAGATGTTACTAGTTCTTTCTTTGCAAAGTATAAAATAAAGTGTCAAAACATGCTTTCCAATTTCTATCAACATGCCTTGGTGAAGGGAAGACATCACCTATAAAAAATTTCATAGGGTTTAGGGTGGATACGGTGATTACTAGCTTGCCTAGTAGTCCAACATGATAGCCACTCCATTTAACATTTAACCATTGCCTTGGAGCTTCACAAACAACCATTTAATCATTGTGATCCAAGCCCATGGTGCATCCTAAACATTTGAAAATAGAACCTTTCAAAATCTTCTTGCATGCCAAATGACAAATCCAATCAAGGACATTCTCCCAAACAAGTATCAAAACTTTAATCTTGACATCTCCCCAGATGAGTTGAAAGTATTTATCGATGACCCGGGGGCAGCCTTTTGTAAAGAAAAGGATGTTGATTCATCATCGAGCCTGAGAAGGGAGGAAAAGGGTGTAGAAGACCCTTAACAGGGGATTTTGTGTGGGGGAAAAAGGGGGCTTAAAGAGGCCACGTGAAGGGGGGGCTTCTTAGGAGGCTTTACAAGCTTCCTAAGAAGCTTCTGAACTTTTGGAAGTGGCCGTGCAACCCCACGTGGCGAGAGAGACGGCGATGAATACTGGCGGCAGCAGTGGACAGCGCTGGGGCGGCGAGCAGCAGAGCAGATCGTCAACGTCTTCTTCCCTCCACTCTCAATGGCGGCGTCTGTGCTGAATCCTCATGACCTCTCCCTCCTCACAGCAACCACACGACCCTCCTTCACGGCAGCAAGCATGGCCTTGAGCTCTTCCTCTCTCACAGCCCTCTCCTCTTCTACGGCAGCATCCCCCGTCTGACTGCCCTCACATGGTTTATGTAGGTGAGGGGAGGGGATCCTCCCTCCCCTACACGGCATCATGCATGCCTTCTCCCTTCAACTGGAGCTTGCTCACCCTTGCTATTTCCCCCCTCCTCCAGCACGACAGTCGGATGGGGGAAAGGGGGAATTAAAAAATTTACCATAGCTTTAACAATTTTCATTTGAATTTTTAGTAAGAGGAGGTTCTCGTGAGGAGTGCAGTTTTAGAGATCGGAATTGTTACAGACGCTTGGGTGCCAGGGGGGCTCTGGCCGTAAATCACTTGCCTTCCGGGCCCTGCACAAGAGGAACCAAAATATGATGAGCTTATGGCAACTCTTGAATGTAATGTTCAGTGCCAAAAATATTTTAATTGTCAATTGTGGATATTTGTGAGAAAAATGTACCATCATGTCAAAGAGGAAGGCCCTTGATAGATCACTATTCCAATTTCAAACAACATTACTGAGGAGAGGCTCATTAACAATAGTAAACAAAAGTGGGGCTAATGATAGCCCTACTCTACTATATGTGATGGAACACTAAGAATATGGACTTAATTTGACATAGTATACATATCCATGATGGGGTCTAGAGAAACTTGTCATGATAATCATAATAACATCATGAATTTTTGTAACATGTATGTATTGCCTTTTGTGCATCATTACGAGTAGAATCAACTTTATTTTGGATTACAAACTTTTGCCATAATTTTAAAGTGTTGTTCAACAATGCCAATGGTAAATCCAACGATTATGATGTTTTCTCTCTTAAATTTAAGACCAATTTAACGACTCCTTAGTCAATAGCTTCAAACATAGTTCATGTTGCTTTGAAATGGTTTAGAATCCTACACTATCTTCCACACACATATATGTAAACTTCCATGAAGATTTTGGCTACAGAACCATCATGCCTATGAGCCTCACCTTGTTTCATCCTCTTACAAGAAAATTCAATCTCTTTTGGGCTAAATGATCAATTAAGCAACAAAGCAACATCTCAGGAATCATCTCTACGAGTGCCAGCTTGTGAAGTGTGCTTTAAATTTGGGATCAACACCAATAATAGCTGCTAGATGTTCTCAAATCAGTTTTGTGTCCCCTTCATCTTCTTTCCTATCAACCTTCAACATCCTCAATAAGAACCAACATGTCATTTGAGTGCAAATAATAAGAACTAATTTGGATGCTCACTTGAGAAATCAAATTTCATTTTTGATTGAATCTTAGCACCTACAACGTGAGTAGACTTCTAGTAGTTAACCAAATGTTTCAATGTTGTATAAACATACAAAGTAAATGCATGTTCTTAGGATAGAGAATAGGATTTTCTAACTAAAATTTTATACATATGACCTCTCAAATGCAAACAAGTCTTGCATGGTTACCTTAATAGGCATAGTCATTCATGTTAGTATGAATAGTAAAAATATAAGGATAGAAAAATTTACTCAAAATTTTTATAAGTCAATGAATACTTGTGCTGCCAATAGTTCTTGCTTGATGTCCTTGTTGCAAATTGTGTTACTATGAACAAGAAATCATGAATGGTTAGATCATTTGGTAAAATCGATGGAATAAGAACAAATTTCTCTAAATCTACAATTTGTATAAATGCATGCTATCATACAGCATGTATAGTGGAGAGTTGGCACAATTCTCTCATAAATTTAATTGATGGGTTGTACCCTTCCTTATTGACCAAAGTGCATACCAACATAATATATATGCTTCAAGTGTAAGGACTAGTTGATCAACTTGGTTCTATGTTGGCTTGATACTAATGAGTATTTGTTATGTTGATATATCTAATATTATAAGCTTTTGCATTTCCCCCTCTAAGAAAAACCATGTTGAAACATGTGATGCCACTTGGATGCCATGGAAATGCGAAGTCTAATTTGATACTTTCACATGCATTGGGAGCTCCCTCATCTTAGACACCCATGCTGCCTAGCATGCAACATCCAAAGCAACCTTTGTGCACCTCCCCTTGGGACATGTCAATGATGCCATAAAAACCTACTAGAATTCCACCCTCAAGCATCTACATTAGGGCTAGTGGGACCACTCAACTATATGTTCATCTCCTATTTTTAAACATCACTAAAAGAGCAATGCAAAGATTTCATGGGTTGCAAGTGCTTGCTAGCTTAAAGTTGGGTTGATTTATTATGGTGTGAAAAGGGGTGTAGTACTTCACAATACAAAGGAGGAGAGTCCAAAAGTGTTAGGGGTAGTAATAGGGACAAGATTGGCATTGGGCTAAGAAAAAGTTATGACTTATTTAAACAAGTAGGGTGATGAGGTGTGTGGCTAGTGGTAGCTAGGAAAGCCTAATTGAAGACATACGTGGAGTCATTGAGTTTAATAATTATCACCATCATGATTATGATTGATATCATTTTTGCTTCTTATAGGTTTATCACTCATAGAATAATTCATGATAGGAAGGGAGATTTGGGGAGTCTAGTAAGAGAATGTTGATGATCTTTGCCTCTTGATGATCATATTACTTGACCACCTTTGGTCCATAGTCATGATTATGTAGATGCTTGAGTGATGAAGAAATGCAAGCACTACAAGATATAGGCCTTATACCGACGTTAAAAGCGATGAAAATGTAAATAACAAAATTTGCCCCCGTCGTCGCAAAAAGCGTCGCTATTGGCGACACCATAGAACAATCGGTATCAGCGTCGGTATCAGCATCATTATTGGCATCGATATCAGCATCGCATTTCATTCTGCAATGATAATAATGATGCCAATAACGATGAGAGCAGTAAATTTGTGACGCTAATAGTGACGATAACAGGGAAAAAAATTTGTGGACAAAAAAGTTTATGCATTGTGTACAATGCTCGTGTAAACAAAAACAAAGTATACTGAAATCATAACACTAATACATGAAATAAATACGTGATTGCATAATGAAAGCGACTGGTACAATCATGACAAGATATCACTACTAGATAGAAAATGTCTACACAGATCAGGTGACCAAAAAAGAAAGGTGTGTGAGCTCCAAGGATCCAAGGGCGAGCTACATATCCTCGCCATCCGAAAGCTCGTCCCACCGCCAAGGAGCATCGAACGGACTCTGCAAAAAAAGAAACAACAACACATCAGTCCACCATACAATAATGCATTCTAATTAAACATGGTAACTACGGACAAGAAAGATGAGTGACTCACAGGGCCGCCGTGTCTATACAATCGGTGGATCAATGCAATGAGACCGTGTCTCTCTGCATATCGAGTCTCAAGGCCGGTCGGATCACGATTTGTAATGGAGTGCTGCAAAGAAAACAAAATACTAACTATTAGAAACATGATTGTCAGTACAAAGGATATTGAAAAAAAATAAACGAGCAAAACAAAAGAAAAACTTACAAAGACCTCCAAGTTTGTCATGTGGCCGCCACTCCCAAGATGATGGACCACTCCGGCCTCGAGTCGTGCCCTCGCCGTGTCGCGCTGCTAACTCCAACATCCCAGAGAATCTGTAGCCTCCTCCCTCAGTCAGCACCAGTCGTCTGCGTCTAGCCACTCGAGCTTTGCAGCCCCACTCTTGAGTGCCTTGCATACGTCTGATTGTCTGTGTGACATATATGCATACATGCAATCCATCATCCAACCCGTAGAAAATCTATCTACTGAGGCTGGAACCGGAAACTCCTCATGCAAGGATGCTACTATGTAGTCCTTGCTCCCCTCCGGTATGTTTTTCCAATGATCTAAGACATTGTGCCGAAAAACTTGTTGGCACAACTCTCTCATGCGAGCCATCACCCTCCTCCCCTCATCATTCATGATGATGGCTCCTGACCTATCATCAACTAGATAGGCATACCCCCCTGGGGCATGCCTAAGATGGGTCCTCTCCTACCTGCATCCACGCTCCTGGGCATATCTAAGAGACCCCTGTGCATCCAGTGTACCGACCGGCGTAATATCTATCGGAGTGGCACCCATAAGGGTGCCACCTGGCAGACGACTGATCAAAAGCCAGAGTAACTGGAGTAGACGTCCCCACATATGTGACAAATCTTGGAGGTGATACAACCCCAGTTGAACGACAATACGAAGACATCGCGTCCATGCCTCCATAGCATCCACCTGAGCCTGAGCCACGCTCTTGGAACCGCCACGAGAGGAAGGAGTCGCACATGTATCCCGTGCTGACCACGAGCTCACTGCCTCTGTATCTCAGCAGCATCCCCCTGACCCTGAAGCACTCCCTCCCTATGGCCCAAGTCTGGAGCATCGACCTCGTCTGCTCGAAGCTAAAGCATCCAATCGCGCTGAAGTAGATCTAGCAGAGCGGCCTGATGATGTTCGAGATAGCTCCTGGTCTGCCATGTCTCTGAATCTCGTGATCTGGTCTGGAGACATGCACGTGAAGATATCCTACAACACCTCATCGCCCATCCCTCGACTCATCCTGAAAATGTCACCTGCACAGACAAAAAATGATGTTAGAATAATCAATTTAAATCATACAAAGCATGGTAATATAGATCCTAAAAAAATGATCTCACTTAAAATCCATATATTATGTACCCTTATAAGCGATTGGTCAACGAATTGAGTAAGTGGATGCTTCAAGTATGAAGTATCCTATGATCCCATGTCAATCTCCTGATATAACTCCGCATACACTGGAACGTTGATAGACATGTCACCACAAAAGAATGAGTCCACCTTGTTCTCAAAGAATTCTTGGACTCCTGTATTTCCATCATTGTTAGCCGATGCTGGCTCCAAGCTTTCGGTGGCCTCCACCCCTTGCAATATCGATCCCTCTATTTGCATATTGTCTTCATCTATGCTTGGAACATCGCTTTGATCATATACTCTCGCACTTCGAGGAGCTGAAGGTATAACATACCACCATCAAGGTTGTCGAGGGTTTAGATAGAAGATTACATGTTCACAAACACATACAAGAGAGTTTAAACTATTGTGACATGTACCATGTTGTAATACAATTAACAAACAAATGAGTCCATGCACCTGTTCACAATGGGCCGGCAACGCAAACGTGTTGCGCAAATCCATCCATTTTTTTTCAGAATCTATTTCAAGAAATCCAGATGGACCTTGTCGAACTATTGCTCTAGCTCCTTCAAGTACCACTTTGAACCACTGCACATCGAATAGTATCATGGAGAAGCTACGATAATCCACCGTAACAATACTTTGCAAGTTTCCAAAATACTCCTTCTCATCTATAACTGTGTTTGGATCCGTTGCTCGTTGCCGGCTCTCCTGCTCGGACCTTGCCATGATACTACAGTCCATTATGGAGTGCATTTTGTCAATACGCTCCACGCAAAAATGTCGTCCATGCGACCACGCTGCACTATATATTTTGTATTGTACATTGAAACACTCAAATTAGATGTCGCATATAAAATATAGATACCACAAATCCTAAATACCTCATCACCTTTGGACTACATCCCCTTGAGAATTCCCACTCCTCCATTGAGACCTCTGCCCCTTTGCGAGACGCTACGGTCAAAGCTCCATGCAACTATCGCGTTGACATGAACCGTAGCATCTCCTCCATGCCCTCAGAATATCGAATTAGTCGATGATGCGTACTACATCGGAATTCAGATCACGCTTCCTCTCGATCTTGCCTAGCGATCTGGTACTTGGCGAGCCACATCTCCATAGAGGGATGGTGCAACATACAAAAGCGATTCACCTTCTCCTCCATTGTGGCATCCGTTCTTTTTTCTACCCCATTTTCAACCACCACATCCAGTCAGTCTATCATCGTCCTTCAGCGGACCATAGCATTTTGTTGTCTAGATCCACAGTTGGTAGCCATTGTGAAATATGCACTAGTGCCTCAGACACCAACCAACCTTTAGCCATGCTATCTTCTGACCGAGCTCATTGTCGCACAAAGCCTTTCAAGGTTTTCATGAAGCGCTCCAAGAAGAACATCCATCACGTATGGACATGTCTACCAATCTCCACTTCATCTACAATATGCACAAGGATGTGGATTTGTATCGTGAGCATGCTAGTAGACAGGTATTTCTTAAAGAGACAGACCATCTCCACTGCTCCCCGCCTCGCGGATTCAATAGAGGATGCCTTAATCTCCTTCTGTGAGATCCATTGCACCAAAGTCGACAACCTGTAAATGGCCCCGCGTATTTCTGGAGTAAGACATCCTGCGATCGCGATTTGTAGTACAAAGTGCCACAAATGAGAAAGCATTATGAACAATGGCTACACTCCAAATAGCAAAATGCGCACGCCAATTACAATCCATTCATAGTACAAACCTGACATATATTATGCCAGTCATGGGATTTTAGCCCTGATAATTGGTAATCTTTAAAAAATGTAGACCTGAGAGAACACATCATACCTGTCGGAGTGTGGATAGACTTGACTACTTGCTTCACAATGCACTCTTCTTTAGTGGACAAAACCCAAGGAGCGCGAGGTAGCTGCACGTGACCATCAACACTCGACTACGGCCAAAGCGCCTCCATCTTACCTATCCCCTTCAAATCCATTCGTGCCCCTATAGTGCCTCTCTTTCCTTTGATGTGGTCCCATAGCAAGCTGCCCACATTCTTGAAAATGTGCATGGGATCCAACAAGTGGTTGACCTGTAAGTGGGTCCAATATGGCAACTCGTAGAAAACTGAGAACCACCGCATTCCATTTGGATGTGACTCCACGTGGACCATTTTCAGCTCGTACCAACTTGCAGCATTCATATGTGTTGGAGGTCGTCCAAGAAAACCTTTCCTGAGTTCATGATCCTCTGGCAAGAAAGCAGCGTGTCCTTGATATACCATCTTCTTCATGGTTCGTGACTTTCAGGAGTCTAACTATGGCCCGCACAATGGACATGTATGATAACTTGAGGTAACCAGACCTGTTCCAACACCACGACCCAATGAATACAAGCTTGAACGAGATAAAATATAGATATTACCAATGAGAACGAAAGCCTATTTACCTGAGCACTCTCCGAATCCCAGAAAGTCATGCATCGTCCACATGAGAATGGCTCGAATATTGGCAGACTGCCGACCATCGTGATTGTAGGTAGGTCTGGAAGGCTACCTGTCTCCTCTGACATTGACGGTATAGATTGGCCTTGCAAGTGGTGGATTGGCTCATGCACTCTATCCATCGCACACCCACGAACTCTTCTAATTGGCCGCAAAGGGTGCACTCCTCCTTGGGACGAGATGTCACCTCCCTGGATAGAAAATTTGCCAGCCAGACCCAATCTTATTGTATATGGTATTCAATTAGCTTGCAAGTACAATGCATGATTGATATTAACTTTTCTTACCGTTTGCTGAAAATCCGCAATCGCCTGATCAATGATCTCAGATTGAAACTCTCCAAATCGTCGTACGTGTTCTATATAGACAATTGACGTTTTCCCAGGTTGCATTGAGAGCAAGGACATGGGACACATTGATTAAGATACGCCTCGCAATCTTGAACAACGGGACCTTCATCGTTTTCCATTTTGTCTACGTTTCGACAAACAATTTGTTTTTGTTATCATTCTTTTTTTCTTTCTTAAATTGTTCTCCTCTCCTTCCGTCTCTCTCTTTTTTTTTCTTTTTTAAATTGTTATCCTCTCCTTCCATCTCTCTCTTTTTTTCTACGTTACGACTACAACCACGACCATGACCACGACCTCGACCATGACTACGACCACGACCACGGCCACGACCACGACCACGAGCACGACCACAACAACCACAACTATGACTACAACCACGATCACGACCACGACCATGACTACGACTACGACAACTATGACCACGACCACGACAACCATGACTACGACCCACAACCATGACCACGATCACGACCACGACCACGACCACGACTACGACGACCATGACCATGACCACGACCACGACCACCACGACCATGACTACAACTACGACTACGACTACAACCACGACCACGACTACGACTATGACTATGACCACGACCACGACCACGACCACGACCACGGCTACGACTACTTATATAGAGATGAAGAGAGAGACAAGAGTTGAGAGAAAAGAGAGGAGAAAGAGAGAGATATCCGACTAGAGCATTTGACACCCATAGTCAACACACCATGGAAAACACAAGCACAAATTAATATTGAATTATGGCAAGAAAATCCACCACAAAACAATAGTTATAATACTCAAGGTAGGATTTTAAAGTCTTACTGATTTCAATCGGTCATGGATGCCATACTATGGGTAGGTTGCACTCACTAAGAATAGAATTGGAAGAAAGAGGGTTAATGATAAAAGAGTGTCCTTCCTTGCAAGTGATTTTATATTATATTTATTAATTAAAATTGATAGTTGAGGATGAGTTTCCTAAGAGATATTGTGGTGATGTTGTTTTAGTTTTGCGAAGCATATGAATGATGTTGTTTTAGTTTTTTGTATTTGTCTTTTTAAGAAGAGATTGATTTTTATGGAATATCCAAAGTTATTTTTGGATTTACATTATGAAAAATGAATGTTTTTCATACTGATAGGCCGATTGCCTTCGTTGTATACTTGCATGGTGGAGGCTAGGACAAGCCCCATGTATGAGAGGTCTCTTTGCAAGAAGAACATTATGCTAGGGGGCACAAGTATGCGAGGGCTCTCTAGCCATATATCCCTTAGGTTTGTTGAGGATCGGCCTAACCCCTATGAGCCTAGGATGAGCTTATTGTAAGGTCTTATTTACTTTTCTCTCTCTCTCCCTCTCTCATTTCATCTCCTTCCCTCACCCTCACCCTCTCTTTCTCTCTTTCCTTATTAGGTTTAATGATTTTTCTCTCTTTTTCTCTCTCCTCTCTCTCTCTCTCTCATTTTTTTCTCTCTCCTCTCCCTCCCTCATTTACTTTTCTCTCTTTCTCTCCCTCCCTCACCCTCACCCTCTTTCTCTCTTTCTCTATTAGGTTTAATGATTTTTTTCTCTTTTTCTCTCTCCTCTCCCTCTCTCATTTCCTTTTCTCTCTTTCTCTACCTCTCTCATTTCCTCTCCCTCCCTCACCCTAACCCTCTCTTTCTCTCTTTCCCTATTAGGTTTAATGATTTTTCTCTCTTTTTCTCTATCCTCTCTCTCTCTCATTTCTTTTTCTCTTTCCTCTCCCTCTCTCATTTTCTTTTCTCTCTTCCTCTCCCTCTCTCATTTCCTCTCAGTGGAGCCACAGTTCATATCTTACTATATGCAGATGACATTGTGTTGGTCTTAGACCCAGCTCAGGGATTACAGCAGCATTTATTAGCATTGGATGATTTTTGCATACAGAGAGGCATGACAGTGAACCTTGGTAAAACCAAGGTTCTTATATTCCATACATCAGCTCAGATACGCAGACAAAGTATTTTCATGGCAGCAGGAGGGAGTATTGAGGTCACTGGATCATATGTATATTTGGGAGTCACCTTTACAGCAGCTTCAGGGACTTTCTCGATGACACAGGCAGCTCGTGACCGCCTCACTAGAGGATACTCAGCATTGGCTCTTATGGAGCGACAGTGTTATCAGGCACATTTCCAGGAGCCCCGCACCAAGGGGTGGCTCTTTCATACTCTGGTCACTCCAGCACTGATGTATGGAGCAGCTATATGGGGGCCAAGCCTTGCCGATTATGTATGGACATTGATGGAGAGACCTCAAGTGATCATGATATCTAGATTGATTCGCAGCAAGGCCTCAGTCCCACATGACATTGTGCGAGCAGAGCTTGCCACACCGCCCATGCTAGTCGAGGCATTATTTCAGACAGTCTGCTTCCTACACAGATTTCAGGATATGGACAGAGATCGCATTGCATATAGAGCATATATGGCATCTCAGGAGATGGCTCGAGCGGGGGATACCACATCATGGTATGCACAGACTAGAGCTTGGTTTGACAAACATGGGCTGGACATTGATAGACTCCCACCTCTTCTATATGATACTCAGGCTCCCACTTACACCCTCTCTCTCTCTGAGAGGAACAGAGTCATCAGACAGGAGATATGGCATATTTATATACAGAGGACATGGGTCAGCCCTGCACAGCCATTGCCATCGAAGATGGCACATTATTATACACAGTTCTTGAGCATATCAGAGCAGGGATTCATAGAGATTCCGAGATATATGCAGATCTATATGCCACATCGATTGAGAGTTCTTATTGGACAGCTCAGGGTATCATCACATCAGCTTATGATTGAGAGTGGCAGAGCCAGTGGCATCCCACGGGAGGAGAGGATATGCCCCCTTTGCAGATCAGAGGTGGAGAGTGAGGAGCATTTTGTTCTCAGATACCCGGCATACTCAGAGTTGAAATCTAGATACACATTGAGCAGCTCACTTCAGGGATGTATGACTGATATGGATCAGAGATCATTTGGCCGTTTTCTGGAAGAGGCATGGCACATCAGAGAGCAGAGCACACAGCGGGTCCCAGTCAAAGAGGGGCCCACCCAGACGACTATTACACAGTTCTTTCAGACAGACAGAGTGAGAGCTACTATACCAGCCTCCAGCCAGACCTCCGGGCTCACACTACAGCAGGCTGAGGACCAGTGTACCCGACGCCGCACGAGGATCCGGGGGTTTCGAACCCCACAGCCACACCGACAGGAGATCCGGAGGATTCTTGATCTACATCGACAGCAGACTGAGATCCGACAACACTCGACACATTGGATCTCAGATCTCCAGTTTGCTCTTTCTCCACCGCCGATGTACCACATCTTGCATCCAGGAGGGATCACCTGCTATTAGCGACTTCGACGACTGCTACTACATCCCAGGATAGTATATCTCCCTGCATCTGTTACATATACACATCGCACCACTTTATCACAGCCGACAGTTGTTCCCCTATCATAGCCGACATTTGTTCCCCTTTTGTAGCCATTATCTGGAGTACCAGAGCTACATACGCACATACACATATACAACACTTATCACACTCACAGCACCGTATTTTCAGTTTCCAGTTTTTAGCTTTTCATTCAGCACTTTTATTTTGGATAGCTGGACCTCATCAGTTGTATCACAGTTTGTCTCATAGGCCAATTTTGGTCTTTAGAAGACGTTAATATAACTTTCTTTCTTTCTTTCTCCCTCCCTCACCCTCTTTTTCTCTCTTTCCCTATTATGTTTAACATATTTTCTCTCTTTTTCTCTCTCCTCTCATTCTCTCATTTTTTTCTCTCCTCTTCCTCTCTCATTTCCTTTTGCTCTCTTCCTCTCCTTCTCTCATTTCTTCTCCCTCTCTCATTTCCCTATTATGTTTAATGTCTCCCTCTCCCTCTCTCATTTCCTCTCCCTCCCCCTCTCTTTCTCTCTCCCTCTTCCTCCCTCTTCCTTTCCCATTCCCATTCCCTCTCCCTCTCTTTCTCTCTCTTTCCCTCCCTCTCCCTCTCTCATCTCCTCCCTCTCCCTCTCCCTCTCTCTCATTTTCCTATTATGTTTAATGTCTCCCTCCCTCTCCCTCTCCCTCTCTCATTTCCTCTTCCTCCCCCTCTTTCTCTCTCCCTCTCTCCCCCTCTCCCTCTCCCTCTCTTTCTCTCTCATTTCCTCTCTCTCCCTCTCTCTCCCTCTCTTTCCCTCTCTCTCTCCCTCTCTTTCTCTCTCTCTCCCTCCCTCTCCCTCTCTCATTTCCTCCCCCTCCCTCTCCCGTTTCCTCCCTCTCCCTCTCCCTCTCTTTCTCTCTCATTTCCTCTCCCTCTCTCAATATACACAAATTATATTAAAAAAAGTAAAAGAGAGAAAGAATGCACTCTCCCTCCCTCTCCCTCTCTCATTTCCTCCCCCTCCCTCTCCCATTTCCTCCCTCTCCCTCTCTTTCTCTCTCATTTCCTCTCCCTCTCTCAATATACACAAATTAAACCCTAAACAAGTAAAAGAGAGAGAGAATGGACTCACTGTAAAGATTCGAAGAAGGGTTTGGCGGCTCCTCTTCACCCTCCGTACACCTCCTCCTCTTCTTCGCGAATGACGGCAGCAGTGGCGGCGGCGGCGGCACGAGAAGCCTTCTTTCTCTCTTTCTCTCCCTCTAAGCAAAACGGTCGCTCTCTCTCTCACTCTCCCTCTTGAAAACTTTCATGAATGCGCGAAATGAAATGCGCTCGGGTTTTGGCCCGTGTTTTTTTTCTCTGTGGAGCGTCCCTATTTGCGTTGCTATTTGCGTCTCTGTTAGCGTCGCATTTGCGACACTAATAGCGACGCTGCTATTTATCGTCTCTAATCGGCGTTGCTATGGCCTGATATCCTTGTAGTGTAGGAGCAGTCCCTTTTGCTATCTTCTTCTCTTTTGAATCTCCTCTACTCTAAAAAAACCAAGTTCAAAGCACATTCTTGATGGGGTAAATGGTGTGTTGTTAGAAGGCTGTGTCATTTTCATAGAGTTGATTTAGATGACATATATTTATTACTTCTTGGAATATGTCCAACCTATAGAGTGACATCAATTGATTGTAATTGTGATGGATATATTTGTTATAATTATGATAAAGTTGGCTAGAGTTACATCTTTTATGTTGGTTATTCATGAGGCTTGAGGAATCATCATTTATGTAGGTTGTTGCACAAATAATTGTTGCAAGACAATGCTTTGCTTGAAGGGCATATGAACTAGATGCTGCTTTGCTCTAAAGTTGTGCAATTGTGGGTATGTATGCAACAATGTGAGCATTGAGAGGGGAGAGGGGACACCATCACCTAGACATTGCATGCCAAGTAGGGTGCTTCCACATGTCTATGGTATTGTGAGAGAATTTTGCCTAGGGTATGTTGGTCTAATCAATCGACTCCAGTGATGAGATGCAAAAAACAAGCTAGCCAACAATGCACAATAAGCAAAAAACAAGCTAGAAATTGTGCACAATGACTCTAGGTCAAATGCTGAGGATGGTGATATTTGATGTAACAATGATATTGGGAAGTGGCACGTGTATGAACCATGGACATGCTTTTTTCAAAGCATAGAGATTATGACATGGTATGGAGACATCATGTGTAGTGTTAAAAGTAATGATAAATCAAATGACAATAGGCTATGAATGCACTGCATATCACATATTTTGGGCTATGAATTTGTCTTCTCCATGAGTTTGGCTTTTCAACCTTGTAAATGGCATCATTAGTTCAAAATTTCATTCTAACTAATTCTGTAAAGAGAGTCCACATAATGTCAAATTCTCATGAGAGTCATTGCTCTAATCAGGTTCCAAATCTTGAGAGACTCCTTGTCGAATCCTCTCTTGTCACCTAGCATAACTTTTTCCTAGCTAGTCATGCTATTGTATCCATGAAACTTGAACTAGTTTCTCATGGAGTCTTACACCTCCTTAGTCTCTACAAATTCACAAAATACACGAGGGGTGATTTCCTACTTCCTTTTTTCAATAACACAATGAGCATAGATCTATTTCTCTTGATCTCATTCTTGGTGGAAAATTGCACATAATGGTCGTCAAAAGCAAGAGCATTAACTCTATTTTGTAGAGTTACCTTCCAAACTTCCAAAGTAATGTGCCTATGATCTCTGTACTTGGATGAGGCATCTCCAACCTACCTCTCTTTCTAGTTGTACACTCCCACTTAAAATCCTCCATATTTGTCTTTTAACAATGCAAAAACATTTGCTCAAATTTCAAAATACGTAGACCTTAATTCTCCACTATTTACATAGCAACGTGCTCTACCATTGAAGTTTAGACCATGTTCCTCCTATTATTTTAGCTTTATCTATCTAGGTTTCAATAGGCCATCTCAATTGATCCTCCCTCATCCATTTAGCCAACTAAGAAGAAGCCTACCAACTTTGTCTTTGAACATTTCAATGCCTACTCCTCCACTAGTTTTATATCATTGCTTGGTTCCAAGTTATGGAGTGGCATCATGTTAAATATGCTTAATGTCCCACCCTCGTAAGGTGCCAGCAAATATCCATAGTGCTTATCTATGCGATTGAATGGCAAAAAGGTGACCTTGTTGGATCTAGTCTATGGGTTAAATAGATCAGTTAAGTTGGTACAACTCAAGGCACACTGGATTGAGTTTCGGAGTGTGAGAGTTATCAAGGATCCCTATTTTGGGGTCCAAGGGCCATATGGAAGTGGCCCTTGTCTTAAGGGGGGGGCTAATGGCCCCCCTAATGGGGATTCAGGGGTAGCATCCCTGACACAATGGTAAAGAGAATCTTCTTTGGCCAACTAGGGAAGGTTCATAGTATGATTGGACAAGCTAACCAAACTACCTTCCTGGCCTATACAAGAAACGCCCCTCCAAAGCCTTCATCAATCTATTCCTCACCAATCAAAGTTCTTTCAACTAGCCTTAAGCTCTTCACCTATCATCTATCTATATCACCATCTAAGCTTCACAATGGAAGCGCACAAGTGGACAAATCCATCTTTATGTTAATTTGTTTGGAATAAAATCGGTTTTTGTTCTTCTCATATCTATTGTGTACTCTCTATTCCTTACTTTGATTCTGTTCATTGCACCATGTAATTTTTAGCCATAGACCATACAAAATCCGTAACATTCTTTAAATTTGTGATCATATGTTCTCTTAAAGAAAAGGTCATATGATGTTCCAAAACCCATGGTAGAGGTTTATATGCTTTTGATGATCCCCGACTTACCAACCATACTAATTGTAAAATTCACCCATTATTTTTCCTTAATACACATAAAATTGCTTAGTAGTGACTTTCTCATCAAAAAAAAAAAAAAAAACATCCATGCTTCATTTTCAAGCCAAATCCTAGAAACCAACCCAAATATGTAAGTATAGTACCTTGATTAATCATTTTAAAACAAGCTTAGTCATTGGGCTCTCTTCATTTACATCAAAATTCAATTAGGACCAATTGTCTTTTTTTAATTAATCTTAGAACCACACCGGTCAAGATATCTATTATATCTAGCAATGGATCTAAATATTTTGCGTCATCTTAAAGCATAATTGAGTTATCATATGCAAACATTGTGCTCATAGAATCTTCCCCCTAGGTAGAGGTAAATCTTTGATGTAACCCTACTTGATCTTAAGGTCCATGCAGGGGACATCCTTGTTTAGCAAAACATTTCAATGCAAATAGTCTATTACTATTACAAAGAGGAGTAGATCTAGGAGACACCCTTTTTTAGTTTAATATTTTAATTCAAAGCTTTGAGTTTCTTGACCATCGTGAATTTGAATAGAAGCATTGGTAAACAAAGTCCCAATCATATCACAGAATGTATTATAGAAAACCAAAGATTTTGAAATAACAAGAGGGACCCTCTTACTAGTTTCTTCATAAGCCCAATCTAGCTAGGCTTGTATTGTCATGCACGCATAGGTGCCTTGTCCTTAATGAACATAGAAGTTAGGAAAAGCTTAGCTAACCTCCCAATCACTCAAGATGATAGAGGATAGATGATAGCCTCTTTTAGCAGCACATTGGTATCTTTATGAAAATCCATGGATGACTTTTAGTAAGTCCATTCACACTAATTGCCTATCCTTTTTCCCTTTGGTCCATATACCCTTATGCCCTATTATAGACTATCTCTTGACCCCTTCACCCTGTCAATACCCTAGTATAATGGTCCATTACCTACTATTAGCACTATGATTGAGCTATACTACGAACTGTGTCTACTTAGGACCTTGTCTTAAAATTAGATGACTTAGAAACCAGTCTAGAATTCAAACTTCTTGAATGTTATGGAACATGTAAGTAGACCTAATTGCCTTTTTCAAAAGTGACCATACATCTATGCTCATTTGCATATTTCTTATAATGGTATTGAGCTTGCTTAACATTCAAGCTTTTTATTTTTAGCATATCAAAATGAACTTGAAAAAAGTCATTGACATGTTGGATTTTCTCATTGGCTAATCCCATCATAATTAGTGATTGATGTTGAAATTCAAACATAAGCATTAGCAAACTAAACCCTATAGTCACATGCTTAGCACTATTGTAAGCAAACTCTAATATGGGTAAATAATCTTCCCAAGTAGATTGTTTTTGGTCTACATATGTTTGTAGCATATCTTCTAGAATTTTGTTTACCCACTCAATTTTCCAATCCATTCAAGGTGATCACAATAGTACTTAGATTCAGTATTATATTTGACCTTTTGAATACAACTCTCCAACTAGGTTAACACATGCAGCCATGTGGTCGATTTTGAATGGTTTGCAGAAGGATGCTTGAGTTTTTGTTGCTAAGAAATGAAAGCTAAACATTAGAAATTCTTTTTTTAATTTTGCATATTCTATAATGAATGACATGAAATTAATGTAAGGTATCCAATTCATGGATATTGGAAAAGTGGCAATTCATGAAATTAAGATAAGATATTATGTTGTTGAATATTTAATTGAAATTCAAGGGGCAATGAATGTACTTGAAAACAATTTTTTTGAAAGGCATGGATTGTGTAGAAAGCAGGGTATTTGTACTTATTTACTCAATGTTGAGAAGCATGGAATAGATAATGTACAATATGTTGCTATGCTAGATGAAGTTTCTTCTCTTCAAAAGTGATATTTTTTACATCTCGCTAGGTGTCCTATAGGTTGTTGTAGCATGTCGTCATGGTTCTTTTTTAGAATTGTATCTTGCTCCAAGTTACTGGCCTTCTCCATGCTATTGGTTTGTCACCTCAATGTTAACCTTAAATTTTTATTCAATTGGTTGGTAGACTTGGATGTCATTTTTCATTTTTTATTTTTTATTTTTTTAACATGCTTTCTTTTGTGTTGTTAGAGTCGTTTTTCAATGTTTGTCATGTGGCCTACATAGACCTCTTTACTCTTTGCAAGTAATGTTATTGTTGTTAGAGATAGTTTTTTTATTTGGATTAAATATATTACGAGTTTTAAAGAATGTATATTTTGAGTATTTGCCTAGGAGGTATATGATAGCACTAAATGGATTGCTTTGGGTGCAAGGGATTAGGTTGTAGAGATCTCTCTATTGAGTAGGTATCTAACCTTTTGATGGTGATGGCAAGCTTTTCACAATTGTGAGTGTAGTTGTTATTTTCCATGTATGTTTTTAGTATTTTATCAACTTCTTCTTTTGTTACTTCTACCAAGGTCTCAAATGAGATGTTGAATTTGTAATGTAGGATCTTGATTGCATATGTGGAGATATTGTTTGTTCTTCTCATAGTGGATTATCATGTGTATCTTTGTAGTGGAGTTCAAATCTATCAAGTATGTGTTTTAGAAGTCCTCCATGTGAGATGTGTCTGTGTTAGTGGGGTTAGATTGTAAGAAAACAAAATATTGAAGATGATAGTAAGGTTTGTTGTTAGATACCTTTATCATTGTGTGTTAATGGGACAATGCTCGATTTGTTGTTGGGTGTTCCTATGATTTTGAATGTATAGCTTGAATATCTACATTTATAGTTTGATATTGCTAGATATATTTATATTGTTGGTGTTTTATAGATTATAAGTCGTATTGGTTGTGTTATTGTACCTCATCTAGACTCATCTTTGCATTTGTGGATGTTGTTTATCTGAAAAAAAGAGTGAAAAGTAATCTATTAGTATATTTGAAATGATTTCAATACAAGTGCTAATATTTGAAAAAGGAATAACCATGTTGTTTATTTCACATACTTGTTGTATGAAGTCTAGGTGATGTTTTTAGATTGTGTTGTGCTATAGTTGGTCTATGTTGAATTCTACTAAGATATGTTGTTTGTGTGTGTGAATCATACGATTGTGTATGATATTGGAGCAAAGGCAAATAGATCTAGAAGCCTAACTATACATAAAAAATTTCTTTCAATTATGCAACAGAGCATCACATAGACTAGTCCAGGTATGAATGTGCTCCTCATGTGTACAAGTGCTTTTTGAGTGGCCATAACTCCTTGAGATTTATGACTGATGATTGCATATGCAAGTGTCAGTGAGAATGTCAAATTATGGTACCATTTGTTGTTTAATGCCTTGCATTGGTACTTGCTATGTTGCAATGTTAGTTATTGGTTATAGTAGATTAGATCGTGACTTGATTTCAGAGATCATGTCATCATTTGTTCTTTCAGTATGGTAAATTTTAAATATTGCACCATTTGCAACACCTATAATAAGATCAATGTTCTTTGTTATCATTACAGTCGCTCTGACTAGTAGCTCTTTTATCTTGTGGAAGTCCTTGTCTTGTAACTAGTTTTGAATGTTGCCTCTTCAGTTACATTTGTTTGAAGTTTGATCGTGTGGATCTCTTTGGATGTGTAGTATTTATGTAGAAGCTACTTGTTGTACTTCTCAACATCTTTCTTGTATTATGCACATATAATTGTTGTTCTCTATTCTACAAAATTTAGGACCTCCTCATCAATGATGCACTTGTCTAGGCACTATCATATCTCTTCCTTGGTTAGATACAAGTGCCTAATGACTTGCCAAGAATTGTAGGAATGGCATGAATTAAGCATGTCACATGTGGAGGGTGTGGTATTGTACATGTGTCCAATATGTTGACGAGATGATGTTACATTATTAGCAAAACTTGGTTCAAAGGTTGCAAATTGGTGGCAATTGTGCAAGGTCACCGAACAATATCACGTGCTTTTCATTAAATGGATTGAGTAGAGAGTGACAAATGTTATTCATATCAATGTTGACATCTCATGATTATTGTATATTCTTCTCTTATTGTGATGAACCACTCATCTCTCTCTTATAATGATATAGGGTATTACTTTGCATACACTAGTATCTTAAATTGGTAGTGGACCATGGTGGAGAGGTTGGATAGTCTAGTTGCAACTGCTCCTATGCTTGTTGTTAGCGAGACACTTTTATTATTGGCAATGAGATTGTAATTGTAGTAGCATATGAGGAAGCTCTTCCCACTACCTGGTGTGCCGCTAATGATATGTAGGCTGGATATTGCATTGATGAGTTGGTTGTAGGCCAATTGTTGTCCTGTTAATAAGATACTACCAAGTATTATTCTGAACTCTTTTGTCAGCTATAATATCTTGATTCATATGGATGCAACATTCTTTTGATGCTCGATTGATGTTGGAGCTGCTATGAATATATTTTTGGATTTTTGTATTTATTAACTAGTGGGTCCCGGCCTAATGAGAGTAAATTCCGTTGTGTACTTGATGACATGCATTTTGAAATGTCCCTTGTTCATGATGAGATCATGGAGTTGGCACTCTACACAATATAATTGTATTGTATTTTCATCACTTATCATCTTGTTCTTAGATTTGAATGTTGCTCGCTACAATAATGCGTTGAAGGAAAAACTTTCAGTTTGGTAGCTCAGATCAAAGTTGGTGAATTGTACTAGTCTTTTGTGATGCTGGATGATGTTTCCATAAGTGTCTCATATATTGTCTTCAAGATCTAATGTAGACATATATTTGGTGATGCTATAGTTTTTGTGGTACTCATAGAATGTCAAGTTGTCTAAGCATGATGGTGGGGTGCAATATAGGTCAAGTGGGATGAATGATAATTTTCCCTTTCCTTGTGAGCTTTTGTTGTCGTATGTTAGTAGGGGATGCATCTATGTATTCAATAGTCTTGCTTCTTGTTATTATCAGAATTTGCATGCAATTTAAGACTGCTTCGATGGGAGATCTTGGCTTGGAAAGTATTACGGCGGAGACTAGTTTTTGCTTGTTTGAATCCAAGTTTTGCAGGCCTAGTCTTTTGGTATCTTTTGTCTAAATGTCTAATTTACCCATTGGATTGGCCATCATTGCATATTTCAATAGGTAGAATAAGATAGATGAGTTTATTACTCATTGAATGTTCATGTGACCCCCCCCCCCCCCCCAGAAGACTAGTAATGGTGGTTGATATGGCACAACATTGCCATGCTTATCTCCAAGCCAGGTTAGTAGTAGTAGATGTACTGTTGGGTTTTAAGATCTATTGTTGTGTATAACAAATGAAAATCCATACTTGCATTTTCCATGGTTGAATCTTGTACTTAATGACATGATGCTCGGTATGTCCTACACAAGCGGCTTTCCCAATTATGTATTGATTGAAAAATAGGTGGAACATGGTGTGAAACAGGATAGCGCACTTGACAGGACAATCTTTCCATGAGAATTCTAAAATTGGACTCCTTTGTCATAGCTTCCAATGTATTAATCTCAGTCCACCTTGTACCGATCACCTCATCAACAACAAACGTAAGAAAAAAGTGAGGCATGGCCCACACATCCATCATTGTGATAAGGTCCTTCAAGTTATGTCGATGCCAAGAAGGGGACCCCAGAATTGATGTAGGTATATGCTATAGCAAAGTATATGCCTAACCACTTCCTTATTGGAAATGTTATTATTTACTCGCTTGTAGTTATCGATGTCTCTTTGCAAGTAAGAATACTGCTCGTGCTATTTGCAATTAACACAGCTTGTTTTAATTAGTATAAGATTAGGATATCAGGCTTGTGCAAGGTATAGACAAAGAATAGTGTTGACATGTGCATCTTGATGTGTTCACTAAGATATATGCTACCATCATATGCACCATTTCCAAGCGGCAATAGGAATTGAAATAGTGCATTCTCCAAGGCGATATCTAGACAAGATGAGCCTATTGTAGGTAAGTTGTCTGTTTTGAATGCTATTATTATTTGTAGAAGCTGGTTGTTGTCCAAAGGATGATATATGCAAACTCATGTTGATCAGCCCTTTGAAATGTTTATCATTGGCTATGCTCAACTATCTTGTCAAGAAAGTAAAATCTACTTCATTTTTTGGTTGTACTATTGGGTGAAATGAGGATATTTCATTGTGCAATTCTAGAATCCTTTCAATTGATTGCTTATTGAGGACCCAAAGACCTATCTTTTGATATGGATGTTCTACTATTGTGATGTATTTTTGGATATTAGATTATGCATTGTATTAAATACAAATACATCGACAATGGTGGATGGATGGACAAGTAGTGTATCATTCCAAGAGACCAAAGGATTGTTAAGAATTGATCATCAATCCAATGTTTCATTTGTGATTACTATTGTCATTTTGGAGATAGAGCTAGAGACATCAATAATTCTTAGAAGTTGTAGTTGTAATTATTCAGTATGCAAAATCCTTTTTGTGTAGTCCAGTAATAGAGCCACTACGTGCTTGTTCTGACCTTTAGTTGCACAACATTTTGCCACTATGATGTCAACTGTGTGTTGTTGGCATGCAAGAATAAGGATAGTGCTTGACAAAGCTATCAAAACTTGCATTAGTTTTGTATATCTATGACTAATTAGTGAGGCAATAGTTGTTTGATGATGCATCCTGACTACTTTGCAAGTTGAACGTATTGTTAGTATGCCAATGATGCTTGCACATTCCATTGCCCAATATAATTCAATTTTATGTATATCATACCAACTTGTAGCATATAGCTTTAGTGATGTTTTTCTAGAAGCCATAGTTTTCATTTTCCTAGAAGACCTAAATGAGGTCCTACAATTTGGCATATGCATGGAGTCCATTACTGTTGCGTATCCTAATACCATAAAAATGTATATCTATCTAGACGAATAGAACAATTCCATGATTGAATGTACTCTTGCATCTTAATTTATATGCTTTGAAAAATAATAAAATGTTTACAACTATGTCTAAGCAAAATGAAATGTCATCTCTTTTAAACTATACACTACATGAACAATAGTTTTTGGAGCCAATTAGATTTTGTTAGAAACTTATTGTATAGCTCGGCAAGTATTGTTGATAAAGAGTACCTTGGAAAACATAAAATGAAAAGCCAAAATTTTTATTGATCAAAGTCTAAGACGTGGTGTGTTTTTTATGTTTGCGTTTTTTAAAAAACAAATTCATTTAGGATTGAACTTATAACTTTGTAAAAGTGAAGTGATAAGAAAAAAAGACACACAAACATGCTATATAAGCAACATACTAAAGAGTTGGCACATGTCTCTTTGTTGTTTTATAATTCTAGGGAAAGGTGTCATTCCCTCATCTTTTGACAAGGTGTGGACTACTTTACTTTACTAACTATCGATGATAACAAAAAGGCATTCATTATATAATAAAAAAGTTAAAAGTTATATTCTAACCTTGTGAAAGATTGCATATATGAAGATTACAATTGCCTTTATTAAATACTATGTTTGCTAAATTCAACTCTATAATAGTGAGACAAAATTGAATAAGCAAACTATTAATTCTAAGTACAACAAATATTTGTTTGAGGTTGAAAAATAACAATCAATATTGAATAATTAAACCATAAAAACAAAGTAACCAAATAACTACATAGGCCACTCACATCATCCCACACACACACACACCGTGTGTGTGTGTGTGTTCTTTGTAACATTGCAAATTGATTAATTAACTAATTATTTAATTAGTTATTAACTATACTATTCCACTACCCTCAAACTAATTAGTTAATTAACTTCAACACTAGTTGTCATCGCTCACTTATTAAGTACAACATCAACATCTATTGAACACTATTAAATACTTTCAGTAACTATATTACCTATCTAATACTATTGAACATGACTTTCAAAATAATAGAAAGTATACTATATTTTCCTTTTCAACATAACAGTAAAGAAACTATTAGTTTTGGTTTATATTAATTAACTAGATGTAGCTATGTACTTAAAACTAATTGCATATGTAAAACTAACTATGTAAGTAAATCAAACTATGTACCTAAAAAAACACTACACAACTATATACCTTAAACTAATTAACTAAATCTATTAGTTTTAGTTTCAATTCACTAAATAAAGTTAATAAAATATATTTGTAATACTTAAAATAATATATATATATATAAAGCTAACTATGTAAGTATATTAAACAATGTATAGAAAAAAACACTATGTAACTACATATCTAAAACTAATTAGCTAAATCTAATAGTTTTAGTTAGATTCACTAAATAAAACTAATCAATTATTTTTGTAATGACTAATTAAATCATTTCAGGTACCTAAAAGAGTACAACTTGAGACTAAAATAGTATGCAACTACATACCTAAGACTAAATAATTTAATATATTAGTTTTAGTTTAGTCTAACTAAATAAAATTAACTATTTATTTTATTAATAATTTAAATTAATTAATACATTATATTAAATAATTTATTTTAGGTACTTAAAATAACAAGGGTAATTGGTTCCATGGTCATTAGGGAACAATACTTTACCACCCCATTCTCCTTAAAGAAATGACCTTGGGCTCTTTTGTGAACCTGACCTATCGATTATCATTCTTAAAAATGTGCAAGTTGCCTAACTAATCAAGTCCACTCATTTGTAGGATACATCGATCAGTGTTGCACCCACCCCCTTTCCATGATGCACGAGACAAACTTTAGTCTTCTAATTAAGGATTCTACCACATTGTTTAATATATAAAAAAAGTTCCCTTAGCTAAGGCTTTTGCAATAATCATCTCTTTTCTTCATTCCTTTATTTGCATGCTCTTAATCAAGCTAGGGAATTACATCCTTACTATCTCAATGTCTTGTTTACTCATACTTAGAATTGGGTCGTCCAATGCCCTAAGATCTTGGGTATATGACTACTCTACTACCTTATTATGAATATGACCATGGGTATTATTAGCCAAAAATGTGATGGTTTCCATGCACCATAAGGAAGATACATTGCTCATGTTTGGCCTTTCACCACCCAACCATTGGCCAATGCTAAGGACAACTCATCGCCTTAATTGGTGGCATCACTCCAAATAAGTGACATGGCTAGGGGTCTTGGGGTGAGTCCAAATAGTATAATTTGTGCTTGTCCAATTTGTTCATTCACTTTAGACTGAGTTAGGGCCAATCATACACATATGTTGAGCTTGAGAAATCTTGTTAATTGTTGCAAGTAGAATTCAAGGAATAGCAAATCCAAGTTACAAAAAACGGTTGTTTCAAAAACACTTGTTCAACTTTCCAAACAATGCACCAATCAAGTCATAATACTTATTTACAAGCACTTCCAATGTTGATTCAATTTGTTTATTTATTCCCATTTGGTTTGAGGTATACATTGGGGGGAGCCCCTAGTTGGTATGCTTCTAGGGTTTATCTTGCTTTAATCCCTAAATTTTCAAGAGCTAGATTACTCCTAGAAGTTTAAGTTTATGTAATCAAGGCGAAGGGGGGATCTAGGTCATGGTCACCTTTCTTCTAAGATTGAGTAGGCTGAAGAAGTCCTCCTTAAGGCTAAGGGGGTTTCTAGGTCATGGTATCCTTTCTTCTATGATTGAGTTAGTTGTTCAGAAGTCCACCTTAAGTTCATAGTTGATAGTTCTTTTGCTTTGGTTGAAAAAGTGAATCGATACTTAATTTGATCTCTAGTAGGTCTAAAGTATTTGTATTTGGACATTTATTCTAATGAGGCATTCCTCTTGGGTTTCTCTTGCTAGATCATAAAGACTTTTGTTACCCTAGTGTAATTGATCTATTTTTTTCCTTATTTTGATTCACTTGTTAATTTTCTTGTTTTTCATTAGGTTAGGTAGTTATTTTATATTTGCAATACCCTAACTAAACAGTGGGTTAGATAGGGCCTTATGGATAACTTAAGACTTGTCCTTAAAAGGCTTACTAAGGTTGGTCTAGGGCTCTCTTTTTACTTCCTACACCTTGTCTTTGAGTTAGTGGTCCCTTGTCCTTTACCATGGAATCCAAAGTTATCTACAATGTCTCTATTTGGAACCCTCCCTCCTATAAGATCACAAAAACAACATGCTTGTAATAAAGTCCCACATTATTTACTTATTCTAATGAGTAGCCCACTTACCCACCTCAATCTCCCATGGCATTTCCTTTTTGTCTTCCCAATACTTTATAGTGACCTTCTTAAAACTAAACATACACTTGCATCGCCATTGCCTTTGTGAGGGCCAACTACTTAGCCAATTAGGCCCTCCCTTGAGGTAAACTAAGTGAACATGTGAATTCTACATTCTCCTCGACTAGATTTATGAGAAGATTGTGCTTATATCTTGAATTTGCTAAGGTTGACAACCAAAAATGAGCAATGCAAAAGATGGAACATGTGGTCCCAAAATTGGTGGTGAAGTGATAGATGTGCCATTAAATATAGAGCAAGGTCTAAGGGTAGCCACATGCTTATTAGGGTCATCATTGTGTTCCTTGTGAGGCTTATAACTTTGTAACATCCTTGATATCCCTTGGCTATGACAAGTAACTTTCTCTAGCATACTTCTATAACACAAATTCCGAGGACAAAGATAAGACTAGGTTCAAATAAAGGATGATATAGTGATGATATGATAATTGTGATATCATGTACTAGCATGCACAATTATGGGTAATAGAAAGACACAAAAATATGGGTAATAACAGAGGAGGTTGAAATGATGATGGGGATTAAAATGGGGGACTAATACGTAGCTAAGACTAACATCCTATGTAACTATGGAGGAATGAGGGGCCAAAATTGACTTAAGACTTGACAAGAGAGGTGATGATATAATGATGAGAGGAGGAGGAGGATGAGGGGTGCCAAAAGATGGTGGAAGGCCTATGTTGCTTTTGCAAGAGTGAGGAGAATAGGCTAAATGGGCTCTCCTCTCTCTCTCTCTCTCTCTCTCTCTCTCTCTCTCTCTCTCTCTCTTACACACACACACACACACACACACACACACACAGAGCAAGTATGGGCAGATGCAATGGATTGACGGTAAAAGTTATAGCAGCAAGCAAGGTGACATAGAGCAAGTATGGGAAGATGCAATGGATTGATGGTTAAAGTTATAGTAGCAAAAGCAAGGTGGCATATTTGCTCACCATTCAACTCCTCCATTTAAGGGTGATTTCCCACTTAGTTGGATAACAAAAATATGAAGGGCGTAGGGATAATGTGTTAAGTGCTCATGCTTCGAGTTAAGTGTCTCTAGATGAAAATTTTGACAGCATGACCTTGGCGCACCCAAACCCAAAACAAAGTGACCTTTGCACTCGGTAAGATTTGAACTGTTAAGGCTCCACATATCAAATTACCACTTTTCCATTAAGCCAATATCCATTTGATGAATGGAAACATCCTATTATAATTTGCAATACTTGTCTGTTGGATATGAAAGCCCCCTACTCATAAGATATTGAACTAACTCCCATTGTCCATCGAAGTGTGGATATAGCCTAAATAGCCAATGACTACCCCTCCCCATATCAATTGTATGGAAAGGGTAAACATGTATGGCCATCCTCCCTCCAAATAAAATTACTCACTATTGATTTCATTCGCTATTGAAAAATTAGAATCGATTTTAAGTTCACTCTTATTCTTAAATATAAAATTCAACCATTATCCTTTAAGTTGGAAGGGGGTTCACATGCCCAAGTTCTTCCATGGGTTGCCTCATAAGATAAGGGCTTAACATCCATTTTTACACAAAGGGATAGCTTTTTATTAATGCATAAGAGGGATTTCAGCCCACGAGCCTTATAAGGCTCCAACTCCAATAAAGAGGACTTAGGGCTTGTCTTATGTAGCAAGAGGAAACACCAATTTTAGTGATATCCTAGAACAAACAAATACAGTTTGACTAGATAGTGTGGTTTATAAACCCAATTTCTACACAATTTGCAAATGCAAGATAGTTCGAAGGAGTGTGTTAACTTAGACTTGAAAGGTTTGATACATTACACAATCTTTTATTATAAGTCCCTACATGTTCTTAATCTTGATCAATGGATGCCTCCTTTTCTTCCTCTCCTTCAAGTGTGTTAAATTATCTTTTCTAATAAATGTGTGCATGCAAGTCTTTAATACAAATTTTTGCTTGCCCTTACTAGATTGCTTATCATGCCAATTCTTATTCTTCATATTATTTTCTATATTAGTTTAGATTTTTGTTTTTGCACTAATAAAATAGAGCTATTTCCACTATTAAATTTTTTTCTTCCATCTTTGCTCTAATGAACCTCTTGCAAACCAATCTCAACTTTTTGATATGAAGGTGTCTAAACTTTCTTCCCAACCCTAACAAAGGCATCTAGATGGTCTTTTAACTATCTTTACTTTCTGGAAGCATTTAGGAACTACTTTGAGATTTATTAAGCATGGAGTTTTAGAGAGTTTGAGGCTCATCCTTGTCAATGTCAAGAATACTCTTGTGACAAGGAATGCAGAAAAATGGACCTCCAGGAGCACCTCAATATCATTTGTATCAAAATTTTATGTTTATCCAACAACGAAAGGCCTTTTTCGCTACTCTAACAACACTTTATGTGCCTAGTATCCTACAAGGACATATAATTCACATCTAAGCACTTCAACTAATCCACACACCTCCCCATCAAGCTAGAATGGAAGAGAGGGAAACATGATCTATGGAGACACCAATAATGTGTGCATGCATAAACATGTCAAGTAGGGCACAAGGGCACAACATAGACAAGGTTCTTGTAGTACCTACGTTTGTGATTGATTATCCATCCCCTTTTGCCATAGACCTAAGAAAATTAGAGAAAAAGATCTACTAACAAAGCAGTATTGATGTAATAAAGATTCAGGTTATCCAAGGAGGACCGATTTATGTGTATCCCAAAACCATTTCTTGAACTTATTTTTCATTGGGATTCTTCCCAAATCCTCAAGAGAAAGATGATCAATGCTTTGCAGACTTTTCTCACCTTCTTGTAGTGGTAGTCACTTCCTCTAGTTATATTGCTACAGATCACATAGAGGGGTTTTTTCAATCCTCTCCATATCACTTGTAACCACCTCACAATGTCAATGTTCATCTCATTATCCATCTTTTAGCTTATGTGCATTTCATGGCTCCATCATGTGCATGGTGTCATTAAAGAGGCGATTCCTAGTTGAGCTACCCCATGTATAAAAATGCTAGAGTATGCCCCACTAATAAAACAACTCTCTCCATCTCTCTCTCTCTCTCTCTACACACACACACACACACACACACACACACACACACACACACACACACACACACACACACACACACACACACACACACACACACACACACACACACGCCATGACAACTCTCATTTGCTCTTGCTTATTACGTGCACATGTGTTCACACTTACATGGTTGTCGTTGGTGACTTGGGGTAGTCATTTTTAGGTAGTATGAGTATTAGAGCCAAAATACTATTTTTAATGTGCTCTTTTTGGCACTTTTAGGGTTGCTTTGATATTCTCGTTATTGTACATGTGACCAGCCACATGATTTAAGGATAGAAAATTAAGGAATTTGAAGTTGGATTTAATGAAGAGTTATTTATTTATAATTTACCCATACTTGATTATCCTTGTTTAGCCAGCTAGTGTAGATTGTTACACAGTTCCTTTTCCACTTCCCTCATATTGATTGTTATTGCTTGACAATACTAGTGTAATCCTCCTCCATCCCATCCTCATTAGCCTTTTGAGCCTTCTTACTTCTCCTACACACCTCATTTTCTCTCCTCATTAGCATTACCTGCATGCATGTTTGTTACCTACATGCATGCGGCAATACACTTGAGACAACACTGGAGCCACCCTAGCTCGTCGAGAGATGTGAAAGAATAGTGAGCATCTATTCAATATTATGTATTTAATTCTCTTTGCATAAACATAAGGAAAGTCAATGTTCAGTACATGATTGTAATTGCCTTAATAGGCCAACGCATCATGTAGTCACAAAAACATGTTTCTCAAAATATACATAAGGGGATTTGTGAACATTTGGATTCTAGAACAACGTCAAAATTGGATAAAAAATGAGAACAAAGAGTAACATATAAATTAAAAGAAATTGACACTTATTTTAAGAGCAGATCAGAATGTTCTACAAGAGTAATGATAACAATTTTCTGGGCAATGGACTCTTAGCTTATGTGCCCACATGTGCTCATGTGCACGTATGTGTGGAAGCAGGAAACTATTTTTAAAGTGTGCTTATGGATGCATGTGTAGGTGTGTGTGAGTTTGTGCGTTTTTGTATGTGTGACATATGCATGTGCCTATTATATATCTCCCCATAGAAATCTATGTGACCCTTTCCATGTTGACATTATTATCATTATGGTAGCAGAGAGATGTCAAGTTGTGCATGTGCAGAGTACAGGAGTACAGGGACTGGCTTTGGCCTTGTCACTTGCACAATAAGTTTTTGATATTTTTTCATGTGAGAAAAGGGGCTATTTCCCCCTTGTTTTCTCATATAGGGTTAAGCATCATGAGCTTCTACTCGGGAGGGACCACATACCTAGCCCATAGGTGCAGTTGGTGCAAGGGGTTGTGGGCTAGGTATGCATAGCATCTGTCCCAAGCGGAAGTTCACGTGACGTTGTTCTAATTTGCAATATCGAAATCATAGAAGGAATTGTCGAAAACTTCTTGTGCTAGGTGAAGGATGAATACAAGAAGGGATATGAGGAGGTGTATGTGCGAATATTCTCCTACGCAAGAGGTTTGGGTGGGAACCATGATTAGAGTAATAGGTAAAGATAAGATAAGGGTTGAGTGGGAACCATGGTTAGAATGATATCTAGAGCCTAGGGTTTAAGTCAGGTTAGGGTTTGCACAGGCCTCCCCGTTCCCCCTTTAAAGCCACAGAGAACTTCTCCCTGTTTTCTGCATCTGTTTTTCAGTTGCTGGTTTGAGGCATCGGACGCTTCTGCCACCCTCTGCGCCATCGTCTACATCCGCCCGACCTGCGTCAGGTGCATTTCCACGCTCGACATCTCGTATCTCCAGCTGCAGCGTATCTTTGTCTCCTTATGCGTTCTTTGTTTCCTTGACACCATTTCTGTGTTTCGAGGCTTCCGATCCGTGATTGTTATCTTCTGAAATTCCGTTCTGTAAGCTTGTACTGCTGGCTATGGTCTTCTACGTGTTGGTTCATCCTTTTTTGTGCGACTGTTTGAATGACTTTCGAGCCTTCGAACGTGTCATTTTAAGGGTAACCGTCTTCCGTGTGGCACCGGGCATATACGTTTATCTGTTCTTTTGTACTTGGATGCGATTTGCGGGTGTACGTGCCTGACATGATTGTCATTTTTCAAAAATGTTTTTTCGAGATCTGGAGCAGGTAACTCAGAGTGGGCCGGGCCGTCTTGGTAAACATTTTTAGACGATCCATACACTGAAAGTTACTTGTTAATTGACAATGTTCTGGCCACAGGGTGGTTCAGCGATGAACAGTGCCTTCTAAGGAATTGGTGCTGGAGGAAAGAATTGTGAACGAACGGCTCTTTTTTCCCATACAAAAATTGATCAATTGCGGAATTCTAAGTAGTGGGATGGCATAACTGTCATGTCTTGTTTGAATTGGATTGCTAGATGTTGCCCTTTTTCGTAAGGTTGCTTACTCTGGAGGCCCGTTGTGTTTGGCTGGGTAGAAATGTACTGCGTGAGACTCTGTTATGGTGCAACTTTTGGTCTTTAAACCCAATTTGTTTTTACACATTATCGATCTTTATAGATCTGTTATGGGGGGGATGTTTATACCCAATTTGTTTCGATTGTGATGCATCTTTCCAGATCTGTCTTGTCTGGTTGCGCGAATGGTTGGCCAGGTGTGTCTATGGTGTTTCTTATGCATGTTTGTCTTCCCTTTCTTATCTCAGGGGTAAGCACAGTAGGATTGCTTATATGTTAGTGTTCGTGAAGAAAGATTGCATATTAGATGAAGTGAAAATTTGAGATAGGTGATCAACACAAATGCTAATGCCGTGAAATTTGCAAGATCCAATTTTACAAACCATAAGCATGTAAATAGAACATAATCATCAATACTCTGCAAGGTATTTGTATCTGTTGCCGAAGCTGATTTTTGTGAACACTGGAGGGCGTTGTTAGGGTGCTTATTTTTTGTACCTTTCCTTTGCAGGATGAGTAACCCAAGGGTTTTCTTTGACATCAGCATTGGTGGGAAGCCTGAGGGCCGTATTGAGATGGAACTCTTTGCTGACACCACTCCCAAGACGGCTGAAAATTTCCGTGCTCTCTGCACAGGAGAGAAGGGGGTGGGGAAGTCAGGCAAGCCACTTCATTTTAAGGGATCTAAGTTTCACAGGGTGATCCCCAACTTCATGTGCCAGGGGGGTGATTTCACCAGGGGTGATGGGACTGGTGGGGAGTCAATCTATGGGACCAAGTTTGCCGATGAGAACTTCTCAAGAAAGCACACTGGCCCTGGTGTTCTGTCCATGGCCAATGCAGGCCCTAACACCAATGGGTCACAGTTCTTTCTGTGCACAGTGCCAACTCCATGGCTTGATGGAAAGCATGTTGTCTTTGGCAAGGTGGTTCAAGGCATGGATGTTGTGCAGAAGGTTGAAGGTGTTGGGTCCACGAATGGAAGGACCAGCCGGCCTGTGGTTATTGAAGACTGTGGCCAGCTGTAGCTTATCTTTTATGTCCTTTGTTTAGCAATAAGGCCGGTGTTGGGTATTGCCTGGCATTCTGAGCCCTATTTAGGACTTTACTCTTGGTAAACTGCGGCAGCTGCACAGAGGGAGCTGCACTCTGTACGGAAACTTAATGATTGTTGGAACATGTTTTTCTGAAAAAGATCTTGCACAAGTAATTTAATCTGAGTTTAAGTGCTGATTTTGATTGCTCTTGAAGGCAAGGTCTTGAACCTTGCATAGGCCAAAAGCTGAATTTTTATTCTCTTGCATCAATAGTGTGTGAGACATATTTGCAAAACTTTGTAACTTTATCTACCTATTACGTATGTTTTCATGGGAACAAATATTGACACTGTTCTTAAGATCGTGTTATCGTAGTGAGACATTTGCTAGATTATCTTTAACTTTAATTACTTATCTATGTGTTAACGTTTTGGAAGTGCAATGTTTTCATATGAGCGAATGTTGACATTTGATTTGTTGACACTTAATTTGATTGACTCGTAGGAGAGCCTAAAGCTGTACCAATTGGTTGATTCATCTGCAACCGACACTTGATTTGTTGACACTTGATTTGTTGACACTTGATTTGATTGACTCGTAGGAGAGCCTAAAGCTGTACCAATTGGTTGTTTCATCTGCAACCGGCAGGCCTTGGAACAAGTCAGATTGTCAACCCCAGTTGTTTCGTATTTAGTGTACTTGAACAATGTAGTCTACACTGTACAAGCAGGTCCTGGTTGATTCATCTGCCTCTGACAGGCCTTCTGATTGTTGAAACATGTCAGACTGTCAACCTGAGTATGTAAGGTATATATTGCTCTACGGTTTGCACTGCACAAGCAAGTCTCTTAATACTCTGGATTTGTCACTTTGTTGCAGAATAATTGTGATAATTATACACGAGCTTGACTTCAACAAGCAAGAGCAAAGACGCCTTGACATTGCTTGGTCGGAAATATGTCTGTCTAACTTCCATTGTGTAGTCCTTAGCTTTTTTTGTGCACTCTAAGAGTACACAAGTGGTGTAATAGAGTACATTTGGGCTCTCCCAAGAGTGCACAAGTGGTGTAATAGGTTGCACTTGGAGGATATATGTGAATATTCAAACCAAGAAAAGAAATAAGAGTTTTTGTTTTTCAACCTCATATATGCATTTGTAGGTTTGAATGTATTGCACTTGTAGGTTCTAATCACTCACAAACTCCCTCTCTTATAGGTTGAGCACAAGTAAACTAAAAAATTGGTATATAAATGCCAATGTGCACTTATTACAGAAGTTATAAGGCCAAGATCTAAAGATGAACGCTGGTGAATGGGGTGGACGGTAAGGTCTTTGCCAAGCTAGAGGCATGCTTATAATGGGAAGAGACATTTGCCCTTGCTTTTGTTTAGAGGTGCATAAATGAGGACATTGTATATGACTTCCTTAGGGGCAATAAGGAGTGCTTTTTATATGTGGCACATGCTTAAACTTATGCAACGGTGGCCACGACCAAGTAGGCACACTCTCATGAGATTGGACAGAGATCCTCTCCTCATGTTGTAGAGACTGCTTTAGCTTTCACTACCATTGCATGCCTACAAATGTAGGGAGACAGGGAGATACACAAAGCTTATATGAAACACTTCAATTGCAATTTAGCATCTCCAGCTTGTATGCCTCATAGGTTCCAATGCAATATTCAATTTTATGGAATAATAGCGGTAAGTTTCATCAAGAGAATCAATTGCAAATAAACATATCCTTTCTAGCAATTGAAGCCTTAGCATGCACATCTCTCTTTGCATTTTGTGTAATCAAATGCTGCTTCTATGTAATCAACAAGTACTGCAAGTAGCTTGATATGTTGAGCTCTGGTGCTTCTTGCACTATATATAACATTTGCCCTTGTCATCCTTTGTGAACAATGACATATCAAAACGTAGATGATGTAAGCTCAATCTTTCCCATACTTAATATTAGCATGCATGGATTACCATGAGACTTGTCATTACCACAATCTAATGTCATGTTTGAATCTTCCATCATCAAACAATAATCATTCCCTAGCTTACCTTTGAATCCATGCACATTTCTTTGAGCAATCACCTAGTGCATAAATTGATATACTACGACTCCTTTTTGACATGAATAATTTATGAATTAGAAATGCATCAACTTTCATCCATTCTAGCTCAAGCTTCCTATTATCCTTGGCCAAGAATGGTGTGCCACATTTGCTCACGACCTCTTCCCTTGTAGAGCCTCAATAGCCAATCACCTCTTTTGAACCAGACTCCCTATCATTGGTGCTAATATCCAATAGAGTTAACATGACCAACTTTTTGACTAATTTGCTTTTGCACTTGGCACATAGGCCCCTGACTTGACACGATAGGGCAATGGTTTTTCCTTGAGGCTTGGTCCATTTCAGTAACTATTGTATTCCCCCGAAAAAAGAAAAAAGGAAAAAAAAAAGAGAAATATGTGTAAGTTCTACTCTTTGCTAACATACTCTGTCTCTTTCTTAAGGTCTTTGGGCTGCAGGTTGCTCGGACTTCCAAACAACTTGCAAACCTTTAATATCTTGCACTAGCTAAGATTCATTTCCACTCTCCCCAGATTGTTGATTTCTTGCCAAACTTGCACATTCAGAAGTCCAGCCCCCTAGCCCTAGCAAGTCTCGAAACTTTGTTCCATTAGACTCCTATGCAGTTAGCACATACCCCTTCCCCTCTCGACCTTCTTATTAAAGCAATCATTTGCAAAATTGGCTAGTTTCTTACTAAGTCGCCACCCTCTTAAAGAGGGGTATCAATTGATTGTTAGATAACAAGGCAAACAGAATCCTTCTTTACTTACCTTACCTTTGAGAGAATGTAATTTACTTACCTTACCTTTGAGAGAATGTAAACAACTTCATTAAAACTAAAAATATTATTTCAAGGCTGTAAGTTCTTCATCAAATACCATCACCTCACTAAAGCGAGAGTAAATCTCCTTGTGCTTGTATGAGTATGGAACTCTACAATATTAGCTTGCATGATGCTACTAATGTTGAATGATGCGGTAAACTATATACACACACACACACACACACAAGATGTGACAAGTTGCTAACCAAGTGCATTTGCCATCATTTCATTCATTAATGGCAAAGCAAATGGAGAGTGCTTCTTTGAAGTCCAAGGAACTCAAATAGCTAGAGTTGGATCTCGTCAGGTTTGAACTACTTGCTCAATCATCATTTCTTGGACTTCCAACTTTCTATTTCATAACTTAAGTGAACATTGTATCATTCTACTGAAATGGCGTAAATTACTAGCCTCCAAATAATGCTTGTACCTAATACCCAATGCCATCTATCAAGTACCTGAATCCACTTTTGTGGCTTCAAATGCAAAAAATACATATAACCAAACTGACTTTGATACTAATAGGTTCATTAGCATCTAATATACTCCAATATAGGCTAGATTTGTCACAAAGTTTTAATAAAAATTTTAGCAATAAATTGATCTAAAAATTTCCAAAAATTTCTTATTTAAAGAGTTATTAAATGTGTAATACCATTTCTGATCGATTTTGTGATTGCATATAGTTTTGGATGAGTAAATGTCTCTAGGATCTTATATGATAAAATCACATGTCTTATTAAGGCAAGTTTACCGAACAAGCTTGGAAGATCTTAAATCGGACTTTTCAACCATATATAATAAAGAACAACCTAAATCTTCTAAGTCACTTTTTTAATTGAAATCATCCTAACCTCAAAGGTGCGAAAGTTTTCACACAAGCATTGCCCTTTTGTTGTTAGCATTCTTCCCAAAAAACAGGCTACTTAAGTTAACTAGGGGAAAATTTTCAAAGAATAATTACCTAACGAGAGCAATGTAACAAAGATTGGCAATTTAGATAAAGCCCTTAAGCCTTTTCTTGTATGGGAGGGAAACAATACTATATATCGAAGTCTCACACTCATGCCGCTTGCCATTTATAGTATTGTGCTCTAATCTGATTAAAAAGTTGTGGCTGAAGTTTGGAACCTCCAAGCCTTAGAAACTTACCACATATGAGTGTTCGGCAAATAGTGTCATGTTTTGTTATTTGAATAAGTCAAATGAGCAGCTAGTAATTAAAGATCATGTTTGTTTAAAATGTCCGAGATTAGAATTAGAGGTTAAAAGTACACAATATGAGACCTACTCAAAGCTTGACCTGAACCAATCAACCTTAGTGTGTCACAAGAAAAGGCCAGACATAGCAAATTTGGATTGTGTCACTGTTTTGTATTCATTTCTGCCATGCATAGATTGCCACAGTATAGGTTCTCTTGAATGAGACCTTTTGTTATAACAAGGATTATGACAGAATCAAGTATTCTTTTGTGTCTGCATACATCCCTGACTTTCCAACCACCTTTTCTTTTTAGAGTAACCACAATCTGGCTCTCACTGATGACAGGTGGATGCAAGGGTAAACAATAACAAGGATTCAAGAAATGCTCAAGAAGTCCATCGTGGATCTATTCTTTTCAGCACAGTTTGTGCATCAGTATATCCACCCCAACCTCTGAATGAAAAGTACTTAATAGCTTTCCATCTGCAACAGAAATAATAAATGTAGACCTTGCATCTGGCCCGTTGTGATCATTAAGATGGAAATGTATAACACACTCTTATGGTTCTGAAATCCATCTTACCTTGGGCAAAAGGGAAGGGCCAAACAATGAAGATGAAGATGGTTAACACTATTGAAGGGAGGCCTGTGAAACCCAAACCTGCAACACAGTGGTTTTTAGTCCAACGTTTCAGAAGTTAACCTCACTGCTGTATTAGCAAGCCATCTGCACAATATCTTCCCATAAAACAAAGGACGTGGAAGCACTTAAGGCTTGGTTTGGTCTTGCTACAAGCACCTTGGCAAAGCTTGATCATGGTAGAGAACTTACATTTCTGCCACATTGAGAATGATTGATCATGTGTGACATTGACTATACTGATCACGAGATGAGGGACTAAAGTCTAGGATAATGAGAGTCCTTTGAGCTAAGTGGTATGCAAATTTGGTCTACAATTGAAATATCTGTTGCATTAGAGCCACTTGATATTAAGGCAACTCCCTCTAACTACGTGGGCCCATTTGGAGTTTGATTGAATTTGAGGAACCACATAGTCCATGCACTCTCTTGCAAAAGGTGAGACCAAGGACAATCGGCATCTAGACACATGCTGCAACAACTAATGGGTATACACCACTCTGACATGATTGCATGGGCCAAAGGGCGAACCAAAAACCAATTGAGCAGGCAAGGAATGATCAGTTCAGTTACTTGTATTCTGCTGCATTTGGAGCATCCCGTTGTAGCAGCATCTCTCCTGTCTTAACCATGTGCTCAACTGTGGACAACAATGTCAATTGTTGTTTCAATTCCAATGAAATTACAGAATTAAAAGTCAAAACACTCCACAAGTAAAGACATCCAGCCTTACCAAGAGCCTGATGTTCGTGTCCCTTCTGAAGGTCAGTTACAGTTGGAATGTGCTCTTTGGGCACCACCAAATAATGCCTAAAAGGTCAAGCAATTCAGGAAAAGGATACACAATACTAAGCCTGTCCTAACTGCCTGAAAGAGTGTATAATATTCTGAACACACCTGTAAGCAGATGGATTTATGTCCTGAAAAGCCACAATTTTCTCATCCTGCAACATGTTTACCAGAAAAGTTACACTTAAGTTACAGGAAATCACAAGTACGCTTGTACACACATTCTCATAAGGACATCCATCAAAGACGCCATCTGAGACAGACCTATGAAAAGAAAGAAAGAAACTGAAGTATATTTGTGATGCCTTTCTAGAAAGGAGAATTCCAACTTCTCTAAGAATGTTTGTGCAACTTTTTTCATTCAACACTGCCATAGCTGCAGCAAATGCCACTCCCCCAGTCCCTGAATAGCCATTCAACCAAATAAATGCCCAAATGGCTCGATTTGCCAAACTTCACCTAAATTCAGCCAGATCCCTGTCAGCTTTGAGTTTCAATGGTCAACAATGGCCATCTACAATCAGATCCTTGGCTAATGTCAAAAGTACCAAAACTGAAAGTACTAATCAATCTTTCCTGCAAAATTGTGATGCAACTACAGAAATCATACAAAGTAAGCAGAAAGGCAATGCAAGGACTGATGTCCAAACATCTTTTCCATATATATGACCTCCTGATATACGATTTCCAAAATGGTTACACAAGGATACAGCCAATTCTTAGACATGGTTGCCTAATCTAGTGCACATATATCTGGTAAATGAAGGACAACAGACATTCTCAACTGGCAGTTTTATATATAAGTTTGCAGAACGTGTATCATGTGGGGCCTCAACCCCCCAGATTCTCATCCTGACATACACAAAATGGGAACATGATAGAAAGACAAAGTGAACATTTAAAAACGTTATCAGAACACCAAGTACAGTAGGCTAGAATATGCCGGTTAAAGCAGAGCACCAGAGAAACTGTGTCCACCAACCACTAGGAATGCTGCACACTTGTAGCAATGTGCTGCCTCCAACCTTGGCCAAATTACTATTTTAAGAACTCAATGAAGTCAAAACACAACTCCAAGCTGTCCACACAAACATGTTTGAGTAGACAATACCCACATACTGTGCATAGGCCTAGGACACTTATTCGACCTGGAGAGGTACCATCTCACTGGAATTTCACTTTGTGGATCTACTTTATTGCAACATTGCGTGGAAGATACCCGAAGTTGTTGATATACTCCTCCTTATGACCTCATGTTGCTGAACCCAACACACTTCTGAACGAAGGTGAGGGTATTTTCTATTTGTGCTAGTACTTCTCCAGGGGTGCAAGGCCTTCCCATAGTATGGACACTCGGGATATCCTTTGTGCTTCCCCTTTGTATCTGTATCAAAGTTGAAGGATGACTCTGACTTCTTGGACTTCTTCCCTTTCTTTTGTTTGGCTTGTCCTTATCCAAAGAGGATGCTGTAAAGGCACAACTCTATGCTCCGGCTCCACAAGAATCTGTCCCCTTATGACATGCATTCTACTCTAGCATCATCAAGACTAGCTCCTCTCAAGTGATAGTATCCCTCATATGAGGGGCGAGAAGATTTGTGTAGAATATGTCATACTTCAGTGGTGGAAGATGTGCCAAAAGCATCACAACAAGGTCTTTCGAAGCTACCATCTTATTGAGGGATGCAAGCTCATCTCGAATCTCCTCCATCTTGTTGATGTGGTCCTTCATCATAGGGGAATCTACAATAGAGATATGTCAACAACTCGAGGGACATGCAATACCGGAATGTCTGAACTTGGTAAAGAGATGCCAACTTGGTCCAATGCAGTTATGTTTTGCATGCATGAGCACAAAATCTATACGACTTGAAAAAAGAGCACACTCTAGTATTAAACCGATCCTATAAAGTTGTCAAGTCCACACTCGCTTAAACATGGGGATCCACAATAGGTGGAGGAATCAGGACTGCCATTGAATCGATTCTATCCCTTCCACTTGACTTTGCATGACCATATAGTGTAGTTCGTCCATCTACCTGTTCGAAGGCAGGAAGAGGGGAGGGGGTAGGATAGCCACTTGCAATAGGGATGCTATAATGGCCAATTGTGGACTGATGGTCATGGAAGATGGAATAGAGGTAGAATGATATGATGGTGATCAGTGAAGAAACCCGGTCACAATCTGTCCTTTAATCCCTGTCACAATTAGTATGTTGATATTAGGTGTCTTCACAACGATCCTTGTAGACACAACGATGCGAGCATCAATCTTCTTAGTCTCTGTCATCACTTCGATAGTCTTTACAATTGCGATCCACTTGATCCCCCTAGTTGCCTTGGTCTACCATGTAAATAAATATTTGAACACAACATACAACACAACCATATGACAAAGCACAAATTGATAACAAAACTTAGAGTAACTCAGAGTATGAACACAAAAGATGGAAGAATAATGAATAAATGAATACGATGCTTAGTGCAATAAAACACACTAGGCAAAGTAAATACAAAACCTTGAAATCCTGTCTCTCTGAAGAACTAAGGCAACGGGTATGAGCTAGAGAGTGTGCTATCCTCTATACAGATCCCAAAGTGTAGGAAGTAGCCTTCAGACATGATTCGTTTTAGTAGATGTGTGTCTTGTATCATTAGTTCTACTTGTGAGCCTCAATTTGTGTCAGATGAGGATATTTTGGAGCTTTGACATTGTCTCCATCTATAATTTTATGTGCTTTAGGCACTTTAAATGGAGGGTACGTTAGTGCATTTCCTTTTGGGCATTGTAGGCTATCCTAGGTGGCCAAATTATGGGCTTGGCCACTTGATTACTAGTTGTGGCCCTAGTTTGCTTCCATTATAGGCAGCCTGTCCTCTCACTCATTCATCACATCATTGGGATCATTGGGCCAACCCTCCTCATTCTCTTTCATCCCCTTGCTACCATCTTGCACCTATATTGACGCTCAACGTTGCATGTTGGGGCTGACCATTGTAGCCTTGCATCTTTTGGCCATTGCAGTCAGCTTGTTCCTTCTCTCCTGCGTTCAATCTCCTTCTTCTCTCTATGTTCGCTTTCCCTTTCCTTTCCGCTACAAACTCTCATGTGGTATCAAAGCCATGCATGGGAGCCAAAGTAGAATGCATTGAATCAAGGGGGCCACTTCTCAGAGGTGGTGCAAGAATGGAAGCATAAACATAAGCTGTAATAAATTGCTGAAACACAAGACAAAAGAGAAAGGGAAAGAAAAAACACAACACAGATGAGAACTCAGATGTATGCTCAAGAAATGGAATCCATATACCAAGACATGAGACAGTACAGAAGCAATGTGAGTCACCGGCTGTGGAGGCAGTGGCACATGCTTCCTCTCTCTAAGAACTGTCAAGTGATGAATGAATGTGGAGGAGGGAGCTTGAGAATATATAGGCCAAATAAATGCCAAAAATATAATTGGTCAGCCAACATTACATGCTCGCCGACTGGCTACAAATAATGCTAAAACACAATAAATGTTGGCAAATAAAATGCCTAAAATATCTTTGTGCCCAGCCTGCTGTACCACATGCACAAACTCAACCATGAACTGACTAATTTGCTAACACTCTCTCTCAGATAATGTGTGATCTGATACAATACAATATACAATGATAATGTTGCATCAGAGTACATATAACAATGTCCATCAGAGTAGAACCATGGATACCCAAGTAGTGGGTGTGCAAGCTACCACCAAGATGTCTCAAAGAGAACTTGATGTTGATGTTGATTGTACCAGCTCTTGATGATAAAGAAGATTGTAGCAGCCCTCAATGCCTGTCAACAATGCCTTTGATGTAGCACACGTGACCATTCTGTCACCAATGCCGCAACGCATAAATGACCATGGATTCCCCTTCTTTGGCTAGACCGCCAAAGTGTCCCCTCATGTGAGCTCCTGACGAAAGCCACCTGCTCTTTGTTAAATAACCAATCCATCATGAACTTGAATGTCAATCCCAGCTCCAAGATTTGTACCTGCCAAACTTCCGTTGATGCATCTATATAGAAATATAGATGAGGCACGGTTGCCCCATCTCATCGCCCCATGCTCCTATATGAAAGTGGATGTGCTTGGATTCAAAGTCTACATCTACACCTCCAAAGAGACCCTCTTCATGACAATCACCTTATTATAGAGTTGATCTAGTTTGAGCTATGTCTCTTGAGCATCGGTAAGATGCTCAATATGGGATATCATGGCTACAATACATGAAAGGAATAAGAAAGAATGCTTGTGGGCATTCAACTTGTCCCAATATGATTGTACTTGCACCAACTTTGCTTTCTTCAAAGAAAAAAATGTGGAAAGATCCTAGGTTGATGGACGGTCAATGGCCTCCATCACAAGCTTCACCAAATTGTAAGACTCCAAAATGGCAAGCATCATCACCTGCCATATGCGTAGTTCTCCCTATATAGCTTTTGATCGTGTGGAAGAGCTGGTAAAACAGGGACCTTTTGGTCTAGAATCGCCTCAAATTCCACATCGATTTCAAATGACATGGCTCTTAAATAACCTACACAAAACAAAGGGCAGCCCCCTTTGACTCCGAAGAAAAAGCTTGCTAGGGCAACCTCCGCTCCTCCTTCACATGCCTTAACCACCACTGAAGGGGATTAAAAAATAAAACCTGCTGTAAAAGGCCGAATACATAGCCTTTTTTCCTTCTTTAACAACAAAACTTGCACAAAAACAACAAACTCCCTTCCTTTCCTGTGCATCTTCGCTCGTTTAGCCTTGTGTCAATGCAAAGCCCTCTTGCTTGCCCTTGAACGCTGAAAACACCACCTTAATGTCACACTGAAACTTGCTCTTCAGATTTGCTGATGATCAATCAGCTCTTCTACGCTGCTCTAATACCATGTTAGAGTACAGGAGATGTAGAAGCGTATGACTGGATTGAAAGAAAGAAGTGAACACGTGGGTGGAGAGAGAGAGATTCGGCCGAAGCAACTACTAGAGTGGATTTCACAGAAACTGACAGCTGAGTTTCTGTATTGGAAGTCACACGCTTGGCCTTTCCATGTTCGCCTCAAAGTGGCTCAAACAATTATGTTGCCAATGCTCACATATTTCTTGCCATTGTTGCCTTGGACTACTACTACATTGAATGCTCTTACTCAGTGCATTCATTTCATATTATGGAAGGACTCCTTACATGCAGGTATTTCATGGATCTCTTGGTCGCATGCATGTATCCCCAAACGCATGGGTGGTGGGGCTATTTTGGATGCCGAAACTCATATGTTGGCACTCCGTTGGTCTCTTTTTCGTGCCATGTGCTTGGATCATCACCCGTGGGTCTTGATAGCCCGTTATTTTCTTGAGAATCGTGGGCTTGTGCATGGTAATACTCAAATTCGGAGCTCTTGGTGGCATGTTCTTAATGCAGACTCTCGGTTTTCTAGTCCTTCATCATCCCTGCTTGCTCACTTGGTATGTTCTTGAAAATTGGTTCTCTAGAAGGCTCAATGGTATTCAGCGGAGGACCGCTTAGCTACTAACTCTTTTCAATGGAAATTGTTGGCAGCCTCGCAATTACTTTCTTGGGAAGGCAAACATGAGCTCAGACCAAAATTTAACCGTATGGCACGTTTGGGCTTGACTTCAGTTGCAGATGCCACCCTTGCTAGTCGCAATGTGTTAATATCGTTTCGTACAGCCAAAAGGCTTTTCAAGATCCCTTGTGAATACCATGATTTATGGGGATAGCTTTTGATGGTGCTCCAGAGCAGACAACCCTTTCTTGCCCTTGCTTCGGATTGTCCCTGGCAGGACTGGGATCTTGCAGGCCGCCTGAACTTGGAAAAGGCCTCAGCTAACCAGGTGTATCATCTTCTGATTAAAGATCATCAATGGCTGGTTACTAAAGCTAAGACATATAAGGATTGCGTAAATCTCAGTCATGGTGGAAGGTAACTATGATGGAGGGCTGGTTGAACAAGACACCTTTCAAATGCAAGGTCTTTCTTTGGAGGGTGATGATAGGTGGTCTTCCTCTTGCTTCAGCCATTTCCAAGTGTCAAATCTCCAACGGCAATTGTTTCTTTTGCACCACTAGTGTGGAATCGGCCCGTCATCAATTTATTTCTTGCCCTCTTGCTAAGAAAATCTGGTCACTCTTGTCGGCGGTTTGGCAAGCAGTGGTTGGTTTCTCGCTAAGCCCTTTTGACTGGGTTTTTGCACGGCCCAAATACCCCACACCGGCTCAGTCGCATATGAAGATCTTGTTTCACTTTCTTAGATACTGGGGCTGTTGGCACAATTGGACCATTTGGAATGCTTTTCTTTTTGATTCAGCTTATAATGTTCAGGGACATATTGCTAGGCTAAAAGGCCTCTTGCATTGGCAGATAGATCTCATTTGGCACTCTGACTTACTCCCTCGGGAGGACTTACTTCCCTGGCATATGGCAATTTTCTCTGCGTCTTTGCCATGACTTTTTGTAACTCTTTTGTCGTTTAGTACTTTAGAGAGAGAGAGATTTACACCGATGGCTTGAGAGCCATCGTGTATCTTGTAATCATGTAAACTTGTATCTTTTTTTCGTAATTAATACAATTACCTTTTACGAACGAGAGAGAGAGAGAGAGAGAGAGAGAGAGAGAGAGAGAGAGAGAGAGAGAGAGAGAGAGAGAGAGAGAGAGAGAGTTGAATGCTGAAGACTTCAGAGCATGAATGCTGAATACAGAAGGAAGATATGTACAATGGGCTGTTGGAGTATCAGCAGCCGGAGTTCTCTCTCAGTTGCAGAAGAAAATGAAGTGAAAATGACCCCAGACAGGCTTGAAACAAATAGGCTCAAGGAAGGCAAGAACTCGACCTTGAGAGGAGATGATCCATGTTGGTCCAGAGTGAGAGTGTGAAGTCCCCATTGAAGAAGGGCAACCGAGATAAGGAGTGCCAAATGATCCAAGTCTCCATTTTGATCAACCAGTAAGTTCTATAGGGGTTAGTGCCAACTTGAAAAGACAAATTAGGAGCAAAAAAGATCACAAGAAACCATAAAACATGCATACCTCAACTTCAATGAAAAGTGCTTGTGAGTATGGTGTGTTGGATTGTGAAGGGATTCACACTACCAAAAGTTAGGCATGCTAAAGAGGTAGGAAAGTTAGAGGAGGAATGTGCGGCAAAAGAGAAAAGATAGGCTAGCGCATGCCTTGTAAGAATCAATTGATACATAGGTAGAAAGTGCAGTAGGATTTAGATCAAGGTCATCAATATCTAAATCGGAGAAAGGCTCCACGATCCGTTGAATCAAAGGATCTCTAGGGAGAGTGGGCTCAACTCCTTTTGGCTGCACGCTTGATGTAGAGGGCAACTCAAACTGATTGTTGCAAAGGTGGTAGCATGGCCCTAAGAACAAGAAGTTCACCTAGCAATTTGTGAAGCCACTGGGCCTAACATGTGGTGGTACAACCACTCGATACTTTTCCTTTGTAGAAGAAAGGGTCACCATGGATTGCTTCAATCTCCAATGGTTGGTATGTCTTGTCCAATCAATATTTGTCCATCCATGCAACACGTCTAGATCACTTGAACTTGCTCTAAGCAAAAAGCCTTTATCTAGAGTGCTCTTGAGGAATCACAAAATCCTCATAGTTGCCTACCAACAAGTTTTTCTAAGCTCACTCATAAACCCTACAAGAATGCCAATCAAAAAGCAAAGATTAAGCCTCATTTTTAAGAAGCCAAATCAAAGAGTCCACTAGCCTCCGATAACTGCAAACATTCACAAACTCTGAATCTCCAAAACATATTACCTTACAATTTGGATCCATCAAAGAAGAAATCAGTCAAGTTGTCATCCCAAAAGCTTTTAGTAACTCTTGAACATATCATTGTTGAGAAAGAAAAATCCCCCTCTCACTTACCACATCTCATGGCCGAGAAAGAAGTGTAGCAAGCACATGCATGTCATCTTAAACTCTTGGTTGAGGGAATCCTTGGTCTTCTACAACATCTTTCTGTGCTTCTATCACAATGAGGATGTCCATGCATGGTAGGAACACACTTGTTTGGCCACCCAAAATGTGGACATAGAGTTTGGGATTGGAGTTCAATCTCCAATACCCTAGCCTTTCCCTAAGAAAGATGTCCATCTTTCACTCTACAGACATGGAGCCTACTTCAAGCCATAAAGAACTTTCTTTGACTTGTACAACATGCCCTTGGCATTGAATGATGAATCTCTTAAACCTTAGAGGCTATGTAACATAGATCTCCTCCAAATCTCCATTGAGAAATGTAGCCTTCACATCAAGATAATAGATTGACCATTGCATACGGCTAGCTAGAGCCAATGGTCACCATCGTTGTGAAGGCAAATCCCTTGGCGACCAATTTGTCCTTGTGCTTGTCCAAAAAACCATTGCTCTGATATTTAGTTTTGAACACACACTTCAATCAAAAGACTTTGCACCTTGTTGGTCTTGGAACCAATGTCCATGTGCAATCCCACTCAATGGCCTCTAATTCTTATTCCATGGCTCTCCACCAATGTTCATGCTACATAGCTTCTCCAATGGAAGGTGGGTCCCTAGCTACCATACATAGTGTAATAAAGCAAAGATCAAACTTAAGACTTCCCTCAATGCGCCTGAACGAGATTGTTGTGAACCATCCTGCTACTCCCCTCCTTTGGGATACTCTCAATACCTGCACTTTGGTGGGTCTAATGAGTCCTCCCACTCCACTCTCTTGGAATTTGAATCTGGAACAATCACCAGGTTAGAATCCGATAGTGTGGATCATCCCATCCCCTCCACTCAAGCCTCATCCTCTGATAGCTCATGATGCACCAATAGTTGCAACCACTTGTCCCCTAGATCCCCAAGAATAGGGTGCTTCTCAACCCCCTCTAAAGCTGGAAACTCCATAAAGCACACATTCTGGCTGGTGTAGACATCTCAAGTCTCTTGATCACACAATTTGTATCCCATTGACTAGGAGTTTTGGCCCACAAATAGATGCCATAAAGCCTCTAAATCCATCTTACCTCACTCCTTTGTGATGTGAACATATGCATCACACCCAAAGACCCTTTAATAGGAGACATTAGGTTTATTGCCGAAGTACTCCTCAAAAGGTGGCATTCTCCGCTACATCTCCACTACATTGTGAAGAAGTGCAATGACAAGCAAAAGTTGCAATTTGATGAGTAAAATGCTAGTTGTCCTAGGAGATTTTGCACATAATAAATTGAGAAAAACTCATAGAAACTGGTAATGAGTACTTGTCTAAAGCTGAGCACTTCCAATTTCACAACTCACAAAGGAAAAGTATGTATCTCCAGCAACAATTGGTGTCCATACAGCTCAACATGTTTCCCACTGTTTGGTTATGCAAAACCTAAAACTCGACCTTTAGGGACATTTGGAAAAGTTTTCCCATTTGAGGTAATAGCATTTTTCCAGAGTACTGCAGAAATGCTCAGCAACGGGTTTCTTGACCATGCTTGAATGATGTGGACTTGATCAACCATGTGATTGTCAAGCAAATTAATAATAATCACCGAGAATGCTTGGCCTAATTACTTTGAGGAATACACCATGAGGCATCCAGCGGACAGTAAAAGAATAGACCACTGCAGCTTTCGTTGACATGAAGCCTAATCCATGATTACATCAATGGAAAAATCATAGAAAGCTGTGATTTGTGTTATAGATCCTGTCTGAAGTAGGCCATACCAAATCTTGGCCTTCCATTCAAATGAGTTTCCTGTTTTTATCAGACGTCTCTGAAGAGAATTTCCCTGAAACGACTTGAAGCATACTCCATGGTTTCATCAATGAAGAAATCAAGAGAAGCTTGAATCTTTGTAACACTGCAGCTTCCCTTGGCCTGAAGCCTAGTCCATGAGTTCATCAAAGGAAAAAGTCATAAAAGCTTTGATTTATGCTATAGATCCTCTCTGAAGTAGGTCATACCAAACCTTGGTCTTGCATTCAAATGACTTTCCTGTTTTTTTATCAGATGTCTCCGGAGAGAGTTGCCCCGAAATGGATCGGAGCATACTCCATGATTTCATCAATGAAGAAATCAGAACAAGCATACTCCATGATACCATGGTTTCATCAATGAAGAAATCATGCCTACTGTGAAAGGGGCAAAGGAGAGAGACCAGTGGCAGCGCTGACCTGGTAGAGAAGCGAGGAAGTGCCGCCGGCTGCTAAGCCCTGCGCGAGCAGGCAAAAGGGGCAGGTTGCGGAGACTGTTCTGCCGAGCCACCATGGCATCCCGAACGCTGCAGTGGAAGCGGCGTGTGACCCCCCGCTTAGAACGTCCTATGAACTTGCCTCACCTTATACAAGACCCTGAGCAACAATTTCTAGCCTTTGTGAGAACCCACACCAAAAACCTTCCAATTAAATATTTGCAATATACTCTTCCAGGGTAGCTAATGAACTATTAAATATTTATAATATAGTCTACCAATGTATCTAATATACTATAAAAATAGAATCGCATTTCTTTAAAAAAGCCTCCCAATTAAAGATTCATAATAAACTCTACACATATGGGGTAGTATGAGGGTATATAATAAACTCTAAAAAATGGTGTCATTTTTATAGGAAAAATATTTTGATAAAACATTTATTGTGTGGATCCATCCCCAATAAGGGTATCTAATAAAATGTCAAAATGGCATCTCACCTTTAAAAAACCCCTTCCAAAGAAAGATTTGTGAAGTGTCCACACCAAGTATTTGTTAGAACCAACACAACCTTCAATTTAAAGATTTGTAAAGTGTTCACAACAACAAGCATCTTTCAGAACTTGTAGAAAGCCTCCACTTAAAGGTTTGTAAAGCGTTCATAACAAGCATTGGTTAGAATCGATACATAAACCTTCAACATTAAGATCCATTGACTTCCAAATGTTGAAATCTTGCAAAATGTTCACAACAAGCATTCGTAAAGTGTTCATGACAAGCCTTGTGAGAATCAATACATAAACCTTCAACATCAAGATCTTTCAATTCCCAAAACTTTGTATCACATTTCACAAAACCGTAATGCTAAAACCTCCTCCTAAAATGTAAAGGCTCTTTTCTTAACATCATATCCATATGCTCTCAAGTCTACCAAGGTAAATGCCATACTTTTGTCCCCTTGAAGTAAGTCTAGAATTATAAGACCAAAGCTATGGATGCTACTTTTGGAGCATGTGGACCACACAAAAACTTTTATTTCCCTCGCTATATTATGCTTACATTTGTAAAAAAAAGTTTGCAAAAAAAGAAAGGGGATCTTGAAGATCCACAAAGATTCTTACCAAAATCACAATTCAACCAATATTATGCTAGCTCATTCCAACTCCAGCAACCATGACACCTTAACACATTAGCAAGGTAGCACAACATTAAGGCACACAAGCACCCTCATTGGAGTGTGCCTTTATTAACATGCTTACTCTACGAGGGGTTTCAACTACATATGGATCTAGTGATAGCTTTTGTGACTAATAAAGGTATGCTCATTTTGCACTCACTTTTAGATCATTCCCAGCTCAAAAATACACGTGGAAAGATAAAGATAAATGTTACTCTATGATAGTCTAACTAGATAGCCTATTGGGTGATGATGGTGCTTCACGTGGCATTACATCATTGCAAGCTCATGAGACTGCACCTTGCTTCATATTTTTGTGGGGAAAGGGCTACACATATGTTTCCCATCACTTACAAATGTGAAGGAGACCATACCATGATGTCGCACTTCCCATTAATTTGTTTCTCTTTTCAACATCTCTCTCTCTAACACATGTTTCCCATCACTTTTGCCAAAGTGAAGGGGACTGTACCATGATGTCGCACTTCCTATTAATTTGTTTCTCTTTTCAACATCTCTCTCTCTAACCATTGGCCATAACATATCTGCAAATTATGCTAGAAGGAGGTAGAGATTGAGGAGTACTACACCTATAGATGTAGAGCCTATAGCACAGTTCGAGCTAGATACCCCATGCTACTTGGAGGAGACACCTTGCAAAGACTAGTTATGGAGTCCCCACACTACCGCCACTTGGGTCAATTCCTAATTGAGATTCAAAGGCTCCACACATCACTACACGGAGAGGGGGACGTCAGTCAACACAACTTACCAGTTTCTTCCTGGCAATGACCACTCACACAACACCTACACAAAGAGAGGTGACAGTCAAGAGAGATGATGAGATTAGAGCAACATGCCACCCACAGATATAGGGGTACCTGACAAGAATACTACATTAGAGAGCGATGAGGGAGATCTATTTTAGCGACATGAGAAGTAGATGATAGAGTTTGGGACCCAACCTAGATGCTATCCTCATACTATTTCATTTGGGGTGTATGACATACTCTACCCACCGATCCTGACTAAGTGGAACTAGATATATGAGTATCATTTAGCCACATAGCTAGATATGTACTATCTCATCCTCCCATTGTACCTCTATACGAGCACTATTTGGTCTTATACACCACCTTGGCTTCATTGAGAGACTTGGATATCAAGATGTATACATGTCACATGAGAGGTGGGTAGCCATTAGCTAGCTTAGGGTATCCTCTTACCAGCTCGAGATTGAGACTAGGAGAACATCCTGCATCCTTAGAGCTGAGCAAATCTGTTGATTATGCTAGGAGGAGGTAGGGAGCGAGGGACACTACATTTGTAGATGTAGAGCTTATAGCACAATTTGAGCTAGAAACCACACGCTATTTGGAAGAGACACCTCACTCAGACTAGTTATGGAGTCTCCACACCAATGCCACTTGGGCCAATTCCTAGTTGAGATTCAGAGGCTCTGCACATCACTACTATAGGCTAGCACTACACAAAGAGGGGGGCATCAATCACAACTTATTGATTTCTTATAGACAGTGACCACCCACATGGCACCTACATAGAGAAGGGTGTCTAACTGCAGAGCTAAGGAGATCAGAGTAGCACACTACCCATGGATATAGGGGTACCGAACATAGATACTATAGCAAAGAGTGATGAGGGAGATCCATCAATGAAATGAGTTGATAGGGTTGAGGACATAGTCTAGATGCTACCCTCATACTATGTCATCCAGGATGTATGACATACTCTACCTACGGATCTTGACTGGGTGGAACTAGATATACAAGTATATTCAGCTTCATAGCTAGACATGTATTGTCTCATCCTCCCATTCTACCCCTATACGAGCACTATTTGGTTGTGTGCACCACCTTGGCTTCTTTTATAGTGTATCACTTCCATCACATCACATTTTGATGTCCAATGATGATCAACATTGTACAAGATTTTGTCTCATAGGTTGATTTTGGCCTTAGAAAACACACACACACACACACACACACACACACACACACACACACACACACACACACACATCATTATGGGTGAAGGGAACTAGTATGTGGGCAAAAGCTATTATGATAATACTCTATTATATAACTCTTTATGCAACTTTAGACCATATTGAATCACTTTATAAAAAACAAAAAGTAGCATGTGAGGAACAATAGGCCATGAAGGTGAAGTGGCCTTATGAGAGAAGCTACATGGCAACTTTGCTTTCCTCACTTCTTCCTTGATCCTCCCTTCCTCTCTCTCACCTCGCCTCTTTCTTTTCTCTTTTTTCCTCTTTGTTCTCTTTTTTTGCTTTCTCTCTCTTCCCAAAATTTTTTCTTCTCTCTAAATTCCTCTCTCACTCTCTCTCCCCGTCCTCTCTCACTCTCTCTAAATTTCTCTTTGTAATATTTGTTTCTTCTCTCTTTCATTTGCTCTCTAGATGTTCTATTTCTGTCTCTAAACTTTCTTCCTTCTCTTTTCTTCTCTCTCTAGACTTTTGCTTCTCTCTCTCTCTACCAAATTTTCATTTCAAAATTCCTATTTCTCTCTCTTCTTTGCCCCCAAATTTCAAGCGAGTTCTCATGGCTATCTCTCACATAGCCGATGCACCGTCGATCCTCTTGGGGTGTAGTGAGCTTACCTTGATGCCGAAATGAGTTGCCTCCTCTCTTGCACACGCCGGTAGCTCCACGATCCTAGATGCTAGCTCAAGCATCCTCAAGCCTCTTCCATCTCCAAGCTCCATCCACCATAGCCGCGCACACGAGAAAAGAGAAGAGAGAAGAAGAGAGAAGAGGAGATGGTGAAGAGCTTCACCCTCTTGATCCCTCACTCCTACACACTCACTCACTCCCTCACACTCTCATACTCCCTTTCTCAAGAGCACACACACAAGCAAGGTGAGGAGAAGAAGAGAGGACTCTTGTTAGCCACATACCAAAGAATGAGCTTCTCATTCACTTTTCAACTTTATATACAAAACCCTAAATCCCTTTTGGGCGGTCATCCCTTTTTACATGACCGGCCATTGTGGCAAGGTCCCTTTTTCTAATTCCCTCTTCTTGCTTTATGCCCTAAGCCTATAAAGTTGAAAAGTGAATGAGAAGCTCATTCACTTTTCAACTTTATATACAAAACCCTAAATCCCTTTTGGGCGATTATCCCTTTTTACATGACCGGCCATTGTGGCAAGGTCCCTTTTTCTAATTCCCTCTTCTTGCTTTATGTCCTAAGCCTATACCCATCTATTCTTTTACAAATGGCATAGGAGGGAGCTTGACGCTCTTTTACAAGAGTTTTTAAAGTTTTTTGAGGCACCTTTCATTTAAAATTGCACTTTTTGCCTCAGCTTAGCTTTAGGGACCGCCTCTACGCCTTTGCTCTTTTTCCATCCCTTTTCCATTCTATTTCCTCTTTTTTCCTTTATTTTTTCGCCATCTCGAATTGAGGTTAACATTACCCCCCTCCGAGATGGGTACCAGTCCCATGGCACTTCTAGCCGTTTATTTGGAAAGGGTAGTTGGTTGGAAAGTTTTTGTTCAGGTGACGGTAGGGCCACATGTGGATTCAGATGCTTTGGAAGCTTTGGCAATGATGGTTGATAGAGAAGCCAATCAGATATCAAGTGGATGATGGGGCCTCCGAAGTTGGTGGTTTCCCGCATTTTGTAGTACTTGAAAGGAGAAGGTGCGGTGCTCTACCTAAGGGGAGTGTCTACCTTACTGTGTGGTGCATTGTGCTCGTGTTGGTGGAACGGGGAACTAGGTCTAACCATAGGTAGGCTTGGGTGATGTCCCACACTTGAGGACCCCGTTTGTGCGGTAGGGAGGTGTGGTGTGTGTAGCGTAGGGTGACAGGTCTAACCATAGGCAAGTGTTACCTCCCTAGGTATGTCCTGCCCTTGATGTGCCCTTAGCGTGAAGTGGGGGGTCAAAAAAGGGGCTAGGGGGTTAGGAGTGGAGCTGGCCGACCGAAATTACTAGACACGCCTAACTTGAGGACCCCTAGGTGTAGTGATCGTGCCTTGTGTAGTCCTGGTTGTGTCTTCATGTGAGCCTTTCTTTCCATGTCTTTTTCTTTTTGTGATGTGTTTTCTTGCCTTCCTTTCTTTCTTTTCTTTTTCTTTTTCTCTCTTTTTTTTTTAAATTTCTATTAAGCCAGGATGAGAGCCCCATCGTCAGAGTGAGGTGGAGAAGGGGGCTAGATAGATTTGCTCAAAAATTGCCAGCTTTGCATGTATCCCTTGAGATTCATGTGAACATGGAGTGAAGTGGTGGAGAGGAAGGGGTGGTTACATCAGATGAACAGGCTATCGTTCATATCTTCAAGAAGAGCTAGGCAAAAAGAAGGTAGAAGGCTAGCTCTCATCATCAAACGCATCATGGCATAGCTATTGATGGCGTTAGAATCAGAAAAGAGGGGTGGGAGGCCACGTTCTTGTGGGGTAGGGTCCTGCTTAAGGAAGAGTTTAAGAAGCCTAAGGTAGTTACAGGTGGTTATGAAGGCTAGATCGAGGCAAGAGGAAAATTCGGCGAGGAAGCGGGTCATGGAAACATCTAGGCTTTCAAAGGTAAAGGTGAGAGCTTGTTCAAAAGAGGCACAATTATGATTATAGATAATGGGGAAGTCATAGCGTCCATGGAGGGTAGCGTCAAAATCCACGCCTACCCTATGAGGGTACGCCATGAATGTAGGGTTGTTCCTCTCGTAGAGTAAGGTGTTGCAAAAGGCGATCTAGGCGAGCATGCTAATGTCGCACACTCGTCTCCTCCACATGGGCTGGCAGTTATAGCCTTGTACAGAATATGGGACTTCAAAGACCTTATTCTGCAAAAAATCTGCCTCTTCGGTCCCCCAAAGAGTCGTGAGTTGTCTACTAGCAAAGATCATAGGATAATCAAGAGTGTGTTCACCAGGTTGGCACAAAATAGCTCCCACGGTGAACTTTGATGCATCAATGTATATGTGGAATGTTATGTTCCAACCTGGGACTCGTAGGATTGGTATAGTTGTAAGAGCCTTCTTTAGTTCCTTGTAGGTGTGTTGGCATTCCTCAATCCACTCAAATACAATCAAAAATTTGTAAAGGGTCTAGCAATTAATGCATAGTTTAGAATGAATCACCAATAGTACCCTGTGTGTCCTAAGATGGCACACATGAGGCACTGAAAAGTAGCTAGTGCATTCATCAGTCCAAATGACATGACTATGCAAGCAACTATGGCCCATTCGATTGCAAATGATATCTTATATCTATTGTCAAGGTGCACATGCACTTGGTTGTAGCGTGAGAAGCCGTCCAAGAAACTATAGGCTTCTTTCCTCACTAATCGTTCGAGCATGTGCTCCATGTAGGGTAGTAGATAGTTGTCTCTCTTAATCGTAGCATTGAACTTTTTATAGTTCACACATACTCGAATCTTTCCAGTCTTCTTCATGGACAATTACTATAGGTGATACCCAATCCATGTGCTCAAATTTGTAGATGAGGTTATTTCCATTCATTTTATAATCTCTGAAGGTAAAATGGAAGAGAAGAATTAAAGTTCTTGCATTAGTTGCACTGAAATGGTAGAGAAATTATTAAAATTAGGGTAAAAACTCCATTTTAGGAAAAATTAAGAGTATTGTATACTGTTGATAAGAAGTAAATCAAAATAGAGTTAGAATGCATTGAAAGGAACCTAAAAATGAAGTTTTATATGCTTGAGATGAATCTACTAAAAGATATTAGTAAAAGAGGATTAGTAAAAGATTAAGGATGAGGACTCCAGAAAAAGATAATTAGATTATGATGGATTTATCTATTAAATATTAGTTGAAATGGACTTCTTAAATTAAAGTTATTAAATTTTAATGGTGAAAATAACAATTTTTGGGTATTTTTGGATGGTAATTAGTAAATATTAAGAGTAAATGGAAAATTGTATGGATGAAAACTAGTACTCAAACTAAATTTAGTATGAGGAACGTTTGGTTAATAGGGTTTGATTTATTATGATTATATGTGATTATCATAAATATTTTTATTTTTTTGGATAGTAGTAATGAAATATCAATAACTTTTGATAATGAGTGAGTTGGAAGAAATATTGAAAAGATACTATAATTTATTTATTGCTCAAAATTTTCTCATAAAATTTAATTAAGAATGGACTTCATTTGTTGAATATATTTCAAGGCTGAAACACAGTAATTAGTAAATATTACTGATAGTATTAAGATATTAGTAGAAATTAAGTATGGATTAAGATTTTTTAAGTAAGTTATTTCTCTGGTAGAAATTTTGAAGATAATGGAATTTATATATTATAAGCTATAGTTCAAAATGAAAGTTAAATAGTGATGTTTAGTGAATTGTAAGAATGCAAAGAAGGTTATTAATGGATTGCTAAGAAAGAGGATAATATGACTTTTATGCTGATAATTTAAAGTTGAAGAATATATAACTATCCACCTTAAATATTTATTAATACAATGGCTTTACACAGCCATTTTGCCTACGTATCTAGGGGCTTTCTAGGGGGCCATCACAAGTCCCCTTTGGTGCATTTGGTCTTAGGTAGTCACGTATTTCTAGATCACTTTTGGATCTCACTTCTGACTCAAAGTTAAACTCACAACCTTTGCAAGAAGGAGTTTCCCCTAGTGGTCATCTCGCAGCTTTGATGCTGATTCAGTTCTAAGGAGTGGTGCAATACTAGGTTAAACTAATCCAGCTCACTCATAGTCTATTACACCTAGGTGGTCCAACCAAGTATGGTCACATTCCATCCTGGTGACTCCTCTTTCGATCCTAAAGACGTTTATTTTATGTGACTTGGAGTCTACTCGTATATATTCAATCACTCGGTACTCTATTATCTCGGCCTCTTCCTCACTTTCCTCATTTGTAGAGCATCAATCTTTGTATTCGTCATCTAAATCATCATATGGTGACTGCTCATCATTTCCTGGGCTTCAACTCTCAGCCTTCTTCTCATTCCTGTGATTAGTGCAATTGATGGGTTCAAGTCATGCACTTTGGTATATTGCCACTTTGACTCCTCCATGAGGTCCTTGAGGTATTTGAGATTGGTAGCTAGGTTACCAGCTAGCTCTCTTATCAAGTGTTAAAGAATCCCCTAGAGTTCTAATTTGTTAGATGGAACATGGAAAGGGATGGGTGTTAGTCAACTACTAGAGCTCCCCGTCATCATGCAAAGTGGTACTAATGGTGTGGTCCTACTCTTTGGCAGCTAAGATGGTGTGGCTTTGTGGGACTCATTGGCTGTTCTCGCATCCTACTTGTAATCCTCCTTGTTATTTGAAAACGGTAGATCAATGGTGGCTAGCACATGCATCCAATCCCACTTATCCTCCGAGCAAGGGGTATACTTCATTAGTGGCCCATAGGAATTCCTTTCAAGATGACAAAGATGGCATCTAGGTTGACCATTGTGGTCTTTTAGATATCGATCTCGACTCTTACAGTTTTTGATCTATTGTCTAAGAATATTAGACCATTACCCCAATCTTCTATCACTCGTGCATTTCGCATCTAGGGTCGGCCTAATAGAATGTTGTAGTCCACTCCCTTCATGATTATGAAGTTCACTGAGAACTGAACTCCTACTATCTGTAAGGGTCCATCTTTCAGTACTCCAAATGGTCTAATCTTCATTCCATTGGTGGCTAGTACTGTTGGAAGAGAGGGAGAGAGACAGAGTGGAGAGAAAGATGAGCCTCAGCTCATTGTTGTTCTTCTTTCATTATTCTTCCATCATAATAACTGAAAGAGACTTACACACATAGGTATGACTAACCAAGACTAACTGTGGTTAAGTCACTGACTACACAGACTTATTGAATGTCACACACGTATAAAGCTATATCCAGTTGTATCTAGCTAATGTCGGTCACACACGTAAAGATAGATTGACTGAAGAGTAACAAGAGCTTGATATTCTAATACTCCCCCTCAAGCTCAAACCTTCTAATAAACTCCAAGTAGCTATTTGAAGTATATGAACTTTTCTTTACCAAGTGAGTTGGTAAATATGTCTGCTGCCTGGTCTTCAATCTTCACATGAATCAAGTCAATCTGCCCTGTAAGAACCATTTCTCTGATGAAATGGTAGTGAACCTTAATATGTTTGGACCTAGTATGGTAGAAAGGATTGCTAGCCAACATAACACTACTGAGGTTATCACAATGCAAACTCACTCTACTTTCCAGCTGTATTCCCAAGTCTTTCAATAGTTTTATCAACCAAACTACTTCGCAAGCCACTAAGGCAGCTCCTCTGTACTTAGCTTCTGTGTTGGACAATGCAATAATAGGTTGTTTCTTACTCTGCCAACTGATCATACTACTGCCCAATCCAAATGCATAACCACTGGTTGTCCTCCTGTCATAGACACAACCAGCCCAATCAGCATCAGTAAACCCTGTCAAGTCAAGGGATTTTCCATATGTATAAAACAGCCCGTAATCTGTAGTACCCTTTACATATCTCATGATCCTCTTGACTACATCTAAATGTGTTTTGCGAGTCTTTTGCATGAACTGCCTAATCAGCCCAACTGCATAACATAAGTCAAGACGGGTAATAGTCAAGTATATCAAGTTGCCCACCATCTGTCGATACATGGTCACATTCTCTATGTCATTCCCAACATCAATCTCCAGCTTGACATTGTCATCAAGAGGTGTCTCCATAGGCTTGCATTCAACCATACCATACTTCTGTAACATGTCATGAGCATACTGCTTATGTAGCAGCCATAGACCTTGAGGCATAGAGACTACCTCAATCCCAAGAAAATACTTTAGTTCACCAAGGACTTTGACTCTAAATTCAGCCTGTAAACATGATTTAATTTCAGCAATGCCCTCTTCATCATCTCCAATGATGATAAGATCATCTACATAAACCACTAGAAACACATATCCATGATTTGTCTTCTTCGTGAACAAATTGTGACTTGCATCACCCAATCTAAATCCATATAGCTATAAATAACTATTGATCCAAGCATTCCATGCTCTAGGTGCCTGCTTTAGTCCATATAAAGCCTTTTTTAGCTTACATACATGTGTAGAAAAGTCCGGATGAACATAGCCTTCAACCTGCTCCATATATACTTCCTCAACCAAATCACCATTCAAGAAAGCATTCTTGACATCCATTTGCCATAATTTCCAGCCTTTGCATGCTGCCAAAGCAATGACAGTTCTAACTGTTGTCATTTTAGCCACCTGACTGAAAGTATCCTCATAGTCAAGGCCATATTGATGCACATACCCTTTTGCAACCAGCCTGGCCTTATAGCATTCTAACAAACAATCTGACTTGCACTTAACCTTGTACACCCATTTGCAGCCAATGGGGACTTTGCCTTCATGCAACTCAACCAATTCCCATGTCTCATTTTTAGCCAGGGCTGCATACTCCTCATCCATGGCAGCACACCAATTATCATTTGTAACTGCATCATCAAACTTTGTAGGTTCTTTGTAACCTGTCACACTAGCCGTATATGCATAATGGCAGGCTGAATAACTAGTATATGTAAACCTGTCAACTAGTTTTCTAACTCTATCAGATCTTCGTAACTGTTGCTCACTCTGAGCTTTCCTCTCATGAGACGATACAGAATGACTCTGCCTTACTCCAGGCATCATAATAGACGAGATGCCCAAATCACTAACAAACTGTTGCTGTTAGATGACTCATAACCTGCTATAAGTGGACCTGTAACATCCTCAAGCATCTTTTCTTTTCCCTTATCCAATCTCCCCCTCACTGACATATCTCTGTTAGTGGACATAGAAGTACGACTCCGCAAGTGTCCTGACCAAGGACTTATTGTAGGTAACCCATCACCTATAGGGCCACTCATAGATGTACTCATTGTAGGTGTATTTTCAACATTACTAGTGTTGGCTGATCCATCAGTAGCCACTACAACAGGATTACCATACCACGATGCCATCTAATCAAAAACAACATCTCTGCTAATCAGTGTCTCATGTGTAGATGATACATAATACTTGTAAGCTTTCCGGTCTTGTGCATAACCAAGGAACACACTCTTGACAGCTTTAGGATCCAATTTCTTCCTCTTTTCATCAGGAACATGCACATATGTAATGCTTCCAAATACCTTCAAGTGTGAAATGTCTGGCTTATGACCATACAACCTCCCATATGGAGTTACATCATGAATCCCTGCTGTAGGAGTCCTATTCAACACATAGACCACAGTCACTACTGCTTCAGCCCAATAACCATTTGGCAAACTCTTCTCATTCAGCATAGCTCTTGTCAATTCCATCAGTACCCTATTTTTCCTTTCTGTTACACCATTTTGCTACGGTGTATAGCTACAAGTTAACTATCTTCTGATTCCATGCTTAGCAAGGTACTTGTCAAAGTAATTAGAGACATATTCTCCACCTCCATCTTATCTAAGACATGAAATTTTATAGCTCAACTCATTTTTAGCATGCTTATTGAAGTCCTTGAATGCATCAAACACATCATCCTTATGTTTCAGTATGTAAATCCAAGTATACATGTTGAAATCATCAATGAAGGATACATAGTAATGAGCACCACCAAATGAAGCATTATGAGACAGACCCCATACATCTGAATGTACCAACTGCAAAAGTCGTGATCTATTATGTACATGTCTCATAAATGGAAACCGTGCTTGCTTTCCAAACTGACATGCATCACATACATGTCCAAAGTCATGATACTTGAACTTAGGCAGTCCAAGCACAATCTCCTTCTATTGCATAGATTTCAGCTTTTGTACATTCACATGGCCAATCCACTTATGCCATATCTCAACATCCCGTATAGAATCATCATCATGTGCAAACATGGCTACTTTCAATTCTGAAATTGACACATCAAGAGTAAACATTCTGCCATCTCTTCGGTCTCTAGCAATCAATTTGTAGCCATTACCATATTCTTCAACAAAGCATCCATCTCTATTAAATCTCACCTGTAGATTCTGTTCTGTATCTATCCAACTGACAAAATATTCTTGGTTATTGTAGATACATGTAGTACATCATGCAGGCTCTTTTTCTTGCCATCAGGCATCAACAACAGAACAATTTTTGTGTGCTAGATGTCATGTTGGGTGTCATCCCCAGTACACACATAACCATGTGAATCTACAACCATCTCATCAAACCATTCTCCATGGGGTGTCATATGATTTGAAGCCCTTGAATCAATGTACCATCTCTCATCTTTGTTCTACCTAGATGCATTCTTAGACACATGCTGCATGGAAAACAATCTATCAACCTGCTCATCATGAGCACCGCTAGAAGATGCATAGTGCCCATCTTGTTTACCCTTTGCCTTCATATCTCGTTGCTTCTTGTAGTAACCTTTTGCAATGTGTCCATATCTGTGCAGTAATGACAGTCCTTATCTCCTTTTGATTGATCATTTGACTGCCATGAACCAAATCCACCACCTCTACCATGGGGTGATCTCCCCCTGCCTCTAAAGCCGCCAAATCCACGTTGGTCCTATGTATTTGTGCCATGCCATGCATTCTGCTAATACTGTCCATAAGCATTTTGAGTGTCTCCTCGACCTCGAAAAGAGCCACGGCCACTACTGCCTCTACCATGCTGGCTAGAGTAAAGAATAGTGTCTTTGCTTTGAGACGTACTAGAACTTGTTTTCAGCCCAAGCTTAACTTCCTCGTGCAGCAACAAAGCAATCAGCTCATCCCAATCACAGGATTTAGCTCTCACAGAAATAGACGTATCAAATTCTTTATACTCTTTGCTAATTCCATTCAATGTCACTACAATCATATCATCCTCAGACACTGAAGATCCAATGTTAGCAAGCTGATCCGCTATGTTCTTGATCTCTATAGTGTAGGCCTGAATGCTTCTGCCATTCCTAGACATGTTATTGAACTGTTGCTTTAGATGAATCTTTCTTGCATGTGTTACATTTCCATAATTCTTCATGAGTATGTCCCATGCATCCTTTCAGGAATTGCATCCAATAATCTATATAGCCATAGCATCTGATATACATAAGGAAAGCCAATGTAACACCTTGCATGCTCTCTCAGTCCTTAGCTTATGAGCCCTTTTCTAATCATTTGGCAGATTCCTTTCATGCATTTCAGGTTTAGCCTCATCACCTATACATAAGGCCCAATAACCTCTGCCAACCAAAAAATTCTTCATACGAAACTTCCATAAGGCAAATTTTTTGTTGTCCAGCTTTTCTCCCACAATTTGAGTGATATTGTCAGTGCCTTGAGCATTTGCCATAGTTGCAACTTAGGTATTCAGTGATGTATACAACCTAAAAGTATTTGACTCCTTTTCCTACAATTCAGGACCAGTTTCCTGCTATTCAGGACAGTTTCTTGCAATTTAGGACAGTTTTCCTGACAACTTGCTTACTATAAACTGTATTCCAACAATGAAAAAACACAATCAACTAAGCATAAACCAAGCTCAAATTAGTTCAAAACATTCTATGGTAGTAGCAAAATATCCCAGCAACAAACTATATCTATACAAGTATCAATGTTTGTACTGAATGCAAGTAGCAGTACCAAAAACAGCCAACCCACTGTTATAACTAGTAGTATTTTCTCTGTTAAAACAACAGTATTCAAACCTCAAAACAGTCCCAAAACATCTCATTCAGTTGCCACTCTATGCAGGTGTTGATACATGTCCAACCTGTCAGAATATATTGCATGTATGTCAAGTGAAGATGATAGGTATCCTTTCTACAAACAATAACCAGTCAATACCCTGGTATAACCAACAATAGATCAGTCCAAACTTTAGACTTTCAGCACTCACAATATCCCAAAAAGCATCTACCACTCAAGTGATATGATCCAAGCATTTGTTAGTAGCAAATAAGCATCACAGATACTTCAACCCTGTAGGTGTATTGTTTTCAAATTCAAGAAGCAACCAGTTCACTATTTCCAGCCTGCAAATAAGCTCCAAAACTGAGCATTTAACACTCCAATATCATGCTCAAATGCATGATAATAAGGGAATATACATTGTTAGGATGAAAGCCACCAGTGCCCTGGAATCACTTGCTATTTACTACAGTAAACAACTAGTCTGCATAGGTCTGTGATGAATATCTCAAAATCTGTGAGGAATTTGAAAAAACTTTCTCTACAAACTTGTAGACCATGTCGAAATGGTCAAATTTAACAAGCCGTTTCTCCAAAAACCATTTTTGTAGCAAGATATAGCTTCTGCAAAAAAATGGGCTGCATGCACAGTCTCCTTTGATGACATTTTCTTCAAATCTAATGTCTTGATGTCAAATGGCCACTGCCAAGCCTTCAGGCTTCAGGTATTCAAGCTCTGATACCATGTTGGAAGAGAGGGAGAGAGACAGAGTGGAGCAGAAGTTGAGCCTAAGCTCATTGTTGTTCTTCTTTCATTATTCTTCCATCATACTAACTGAAAGAGACTTACACACGTAGGTATGACTAACCAAGACTAACTATGGATAAGTCACTGACTACACCAACTTATTGAATGTCACACATGTGTACAGTTGTATCCTGGTCACACACATAAAGATAGATTGACTGAAGAGTATCGGGAGCTTGATATTCTAACAAGTATGACATTAAACCTTGCAATCTCCACAAGCGGGTTACCCCATGCCTGCAAGATTGTATAGCTGAGCACACTTACTCTTGCTCCCATATCTGTGATTCCCTTTCTTGTGGTGGCTCCTAATGCTATGACAGGTAAGACTACGTGCATTTCTATGCCTTCCCAAAAAGTGTTTATGTGCGAGGACTAAGGCATTGAGTTTAGGGTTAAGCTAAATAATTGTGTTGTTGCATCGTGGTCAAGCAAGCCAGTCAAAACAAGCTCATCAGGTTCTTCTACCCACTACTTAAACACTTGCCATAATGTCATGTCCTGCCTAAGCAGCTATTCCAGAGATAGAGTCACAAGGGTTGATATCAATGATGTGAGAAGATTGCCAACTACTTACTTTTCATTAGGCTCTATGCTATTTTGCCAATGATTTTAGGCATTCTGCTTGCCAATGGTGTCTAGGCTTTGTCTATGTAGTGGTACATGGGGTGCAGATGCGTCTCTCAATCTTAACCATGTAGGCAAAGACTGGTGTGCTCACACTAGAGAGCTCATCGATCTCATCTTCAATGATGGGTCAACATCCTTTAGGTGCTCTTGAGCTTCTCTCACCCATTCCTTGACCTTATCTACTACCTTCAATTGGTGCCTTGGGTCGATATACTCCTTAATCTTGGCACTCCCCTTTTCTATTGTCTTAGGAGCAGATGTTTCCACTTCTACATCCATGACTTACTTCCCTTTGGGTAATGCAGTGGTATTGTTTGTCTTGAGCATAACCTTTGTCTCAACCCTCTTTCTCCTTCTCCTATGGCTCTTCTTCCCTATTGAAGTTGTGTTAAGGTTGCTAGGTCCACATAATGAAATACCTGCCATCTTAGTTTATGCTTGGATCTGTCAAGATTGTGGGAGAGAAGGAAGGAGTCTCGCTTGAAGCTTTCTTGCTTGCACAATGGGGGAAGACACACAAGGGTGGAGGCTGAAAACAGTTTTCCTCTTCTTAGTTGTGTAAGCCAAAAGAACTCAAGTACAAAGAAATAGAAGAACCCTATATATGGGTCTCAAACCAAACTCAACTAACTAAGGTGGCATACTAACTGAGCCACGAACTAGAGTAGATAAGGATAGCTATCATGTAGCTATTATTCATGGGCGGTGTACCAACCGCGTCTGCAACTGACAAGTCGGTGACATAAATATACAACGGTCACCCTGGCGTATCACGAGTGGAGCTCGATATCTCAACACTCCCCCTCGAGCTCAATCCCAATTCCTGCACACCAAGCAGGTCTCTGAACTTGCGCAGCTTCTCTGCGCCCAATGCCTTCGTGAATATGTCAGCTACCTGATCCTCTGTGCTGACATAAACTAGATCAATAAGACCTAGTAAAACCCTCTCTCGCACATAGTGATAATGCACCTCAATGTGCTTTGTTCTAGCATGATAGACTGGGTTATTTGCCAAGTGTATACTACTCATGTTGTCACAATAAATGACAACTGGCCCATCTGTAGACTGATGCATATCATAAAGTAGCTTATGCAACCAAGCTACCTCACATGCAGCCATTGCTGCACCCCTGTACTCAGCCTCTGTGCTCGACAAGGCAACTGTAGGCTGTTTCTTGCTGCTCCAAGTGACTGCAGCACTCCCAAAAGAGAATACATATCCACTGGTAGATCGTCTATCAGAAATACTACCAGCCCAATCAGCATCAGTGTATCCATGCAACTGTATCTGAACCCCAGTCTCATAAAATAGTCCATACTGCAATGTGGACTTCACATACCTAAGTATGCGTCTAGCCGCATCCAAATGTGGTTTCCTTGGAGCCTGCATAAACTGACTTACCAATCCAACAGCATAGCTCAAATCTGGCCTGGTAATAGTCATATAAATCAAACTTCCTACTATGCGTCTATACATAGTAGGGTCTTCTAGAAGCTCACCTGCATCTGTGCTCAGCTTCACATTTTGCTCCAAAGGAACTGAAATAGGCTTACAACCTGTCATCCCATATTTGGACAGCATGTCCAATCCATACTGCCTCTGCAAGAGCTGTATCCCACTTGGTGATCTAATCACCTCAATGCCCAAGAAATAACGCAGCTCTCCCAAATCCTTCATCTCAAACTTCTGCTTCAATAGCATTTTCACATGAAGGATATCTTCATCACTGTCACCTGTCATAATCAAATCATCAACATAAATGACAAGCAGCATAATACCTTTCTCTATTTTTCTCACATAAAGTGAGAAATCTGCCTTGGAAATCTGAAAGCCAATAGTGACAAGATACTGTCCTATCTTGTCAGACCATGCTCTAGGTGCTTGCTTCAAGCCATACAAGGCTTTCTTCAACCTGCAAACAAACTCAGGATGAACAGCATGCACATAACCTAGTGGCTGCTCCATATAGACCTCTTCTTGCAAATCACCATGCAAGAAGGCATTCTTTACATCCATCTGATGTAAAGACCATCCCTTTGATGCAGCCATAGCAATGACTGCTCTTACGGTTGCCATCCTTGCAACCGGACTAAATGTTTCTTCATAGTCAATGCCATATGTTTGTGCATACCCCTTGACTACTAATCTTGCCTTGTATCTGTTCACAGAACCATCAGCATTGTGCTTCACCTTATAAACCCACTTACAGCCAATTGCATTCTTACCTTTAGGCAAAGGTACTAACTCCCATGTAGCATTTGCTTCCAAGGCATCCATTTCTTCATCCATGGCTTTCTCCCATTTTTCTTTTCCCATGGCTTGCTCAAAAGATGTGGGTTCTGGTTCCTGTATCACTTTGACCATATATGCATAGTGAATGGCTGTAAATCCATCATATTTCAGCCTATCCACAGGATACCTAGCTCTTGTAGACCTGCGCAAAGTAGGTTCACTCCCAGGTGCTCTCAAAACATCCCTGGTCTTCCTTACTCCAGGTGTAACAATAGAAGGAATACCCAACTCATCATCAATGCTCTGTTCTGAGCCACTGGATTCACCATCCACATAAGAGTGACCTGCATTCACATCAAACATGGGCTGATCAACCTTTTCTTTTCCTTTTCGTGATACCTGCATACCACTATCTGCATTGCTTTGAGAAGATTCTCCTGATCTCAATCTGCCTGTCCATGGCGAAGAATGTGAACCACTGCTAGAGGACGCTCCAGGTCCACTAATATTTTGTGACTGCTGCTGTGAATTCTGTGTAGCATTACCATTTTGTGCATCTTCATCATCAATCACATTTACTGGTTTATACCAGCTACTCATCTCATCAAAAACAACATCTCTGCTCACTGTAAACTTACGAGTAGAAGGGTTATAGCATCTATACCCTTTTTGCTGCAGAGAGTAACCAATAAAGATGCACTTCTCAGCTTTTGGATCCAACTTGGATCTCAGCTCATCTGGCACATGTACATAGGCAATGCAACCAAAAATTTTCAAATGAGAAATATCTGGTTTCCTACCAGTATACCTCTCCTCTGGAGTCATTCCATGTATTGCTGCAGTGGGCGTCCTGTTCATTATGTAGACTGCTGTAGCAACTGCTTCAGCCCAATAAAAATCTGGCAAGTCTTTTTCATTGAGCATGGCACAAGATACCTCTCCAATATGCCTGTTTTTCCTTTCTGCAATTCCATTTTGTTGTGGGGTATAACTGCATGAATATTGCTGCTTTATGCCATGCTCCTGCAAGAACTTTGCAAACTCATTTGAGAGGTACTCTCCCCCTCCATCTGACCTTGGGCATTTTATCTGCAAGCCTGTTTCTTTTTCAACCATAGCTTTAAGAGTTTTGAAATGTCCAAAAACTTCACTTTTCTTTTTCATAAAATACACCCAAACTTTTCTGCTATAGTCATCAATAAAACTGACAAAATAATGACAGCCTCCAAGAGATGCAGCTTTAGTTGTCCACACATCAGAGTGAATTAATTCCAATGGCTTCTCACTCTCTTGAACATGTCTAGGAAATGGTTTCCTTGCCTGTTTTCCAAACTGACAGGCTTCACATACCTTATGCATTTCTGTAACCTTGAATTTGGGCAATCCTGCAACAATATTTTGGGCCTGCATTGATTTAAGTCGCTGTACATTAACATGACCAATGCGTTTATGCCAGATATCAATATCTGCAACTACACCGGTCCCATGTGCAAACATTGCTGCACTCAATTCAGACATGTCTGCATCCAATGTAAACATTCTGCCCTTCTTCTTTCCTTTTGCTATCAAGCGACCTTTATTTTTCATATCCTCAACAAAACATCCATGAGGATTAAATCTGACCTGCAAGCCCTGTTCAACCATTTGACCAACTGAAACCAGATTCTTGGTGATATTCGGGACATGAAATACATCGGACATGTATTTCTTTTTCCCACCCTGCATAGACAAGGGAATTTTTCCAATCTGCACAATAGGATGTGCAGTATCATCACCAGTCTCCACAAATCCTGGTTTTTCCATTTTCCTTGCATCCTCCATCCATTCTGCATGACCTGTCATGTGGTTTGATGCACCTGAGTCAACATACCATACATCATTGCTTTCTTCTGCACTTGTCATAGAATTGTTCATGTGCTGCACCATGAACAAATGCTCATTTCTGTCATCACCCTGTCTACTAGAAGATGCATAATTCCCTTGTTGCAGTTTTCCATTCATGATGTCATTCTGCTTTTTATAGCAGTCTTTAGCCATATGACCCATTTTACCACAGTAGTAGCATTCAACATTACTGTTTGCATTTTGGCCTCTTTGCCATCCACCACGACCTCTTTGGCTCCCCCTGCCTCTAGAGTTACCACGTCCTCCTCCATAGGACTGGTTTTCTTGAGTTTGCTGCATATTCTGATTTCTGCCACGACCTCCAAATCGGCCTCCTCTACCTCTGCCTCTACCTCTCCCGCAGCATATACTGCCCTCTTGCTTCACCGCGAAGGGCGTCTCAACCTGAGACAATGCACTCCTGCAATTTCCGGCTGTGCTACCTGCAGAGATCTGCTCCCAAAACAGGAAATGAAAGCAACACTGCTCCTCTTACCAGACCACCGCAAGCTTGGCTTGCTTTCTTGAGCTCCTTACCACGAACAAGGCTCTGATACCATGTCAAGATTGTGGGAGAGAAGGAAGGAGTCTCGCTTGAAGCTTTCTTGCTTGCACAATGGGGGAAGACACACAAGGGTGGAGGCTGAAAACAGTTTTCCTCTTCTTAGTTGTGTAAGCCAAAAGAACTCAAGTACAAAGAAATAGAAGAACCCTATATATGGGTCTCAAACCAAACTCAACTAACTAAGGTGGCATACTAACTGAGTCACGAACTAGAGTAGATAAGGATAGCTATCATGTAGCTATTATTCATGGGCGGTGTACCAACCGCGTCTGCAACTGACAAGTCGGTGACATAAATATACAACGGTCACCCTGGCGTATCACGAGTGGAGCTCGATATCTCAACAGGATCATGACATTCAATAGACTCGGTGTGGCCTCACTATCAATGGACTTGACGTGGGTCATGACATTAAATGGACTCGACATCTCAACTCCAAATAGCCCCAATGGTACGGATGGCATGATTGCCAAACTAGTGGAGGTTTTCTGCCTCTACGGCACTCGGTGTACAAGTGCATGATCCCACATGACATCTCAGGTTGGCCCTATCTCGATTGGCTTGCTCCCTTTTGGGGCAACAAGATGAGATATGCCCTGGGTGACCACAAGTCCCTGGGTTCTTAGTTTTGTCCTTCTAGACCTCTACTTCTTTCCCTGCCTAACACCATCATCGACACTAGTCTCAAATCCATGAAGATGGGCTTACCCTCTTCATTATATGAGACGTAAGGGTTTATATACGCTTCATCCTCATTCGACTCCTCTATGTAATGTATTGAAGTGTCGCTCGATGGATGGGTCACAATGGGTCCAAGTGATCTGGGTATCCTTGTAGGGTTGATGTCCATCCTAGGGACGGATGGCTTTGAGCTATTGGGTGTGGGAGCTAATAGAGCTCCCCTTCCGAAGTTGGATGGCCTATTTCCTAGGTATGGGAGCTAATAGAACTGTTGGGTGTTGGGAGAGCTAATAGAGCTCCCCTTCCAAAGTTGTGGGTATGGGAATTATCTTGAAAATATGTAATGCGTTGCATCGTGGCCGAACATATTGTAGTTAGCACATGGTCTCAATCTAGGATCCAAGCACTCAGCTAGAAGATGATGTCCCCTGCAATGCATGCATTGCATGTGAGGTTGTGTGGGCCTCCTTATCATCTCTTAAAGCTTAGCTAACTTTAGCTTCATGTTTGCCAACTCTTGGCTCTAGTCGACACCCTTTCCCTTATCCGATGTGCTCTGGTTGGATCTTTTGCCAATGGTCATAGCTCTATCTGAGAATCTAAAAGCAATGCCATCTGAGCTAGCACATCTCTCTGCATGTTCAAGTTGCTCACCAAGGCCTTGTAAAGTCCTTTGCTTTGGATTTCATTTATGAATACAATGGAGACCACTCGTTTATTAGGTCATTCTGCCCCACTAGGATTCTCTTAAAGAGACTCCACATATGAGTGATGTAGTCTCAAATATCTTCCTTGTCCCTTTGGCTACCGTTCATCAACCTAACAATGAGTTTGTTGGAGTATCTTGCCTTGGAGAATCTCTTGATGAATATATTCTTGAGGTTATTAAATTTATTAAGATTCTCATTATCTAGGCTAGTATACCATGTCCATCCTTTGTCTCCTAGGCAAAGTCTGAATGCTTCTGCGCATTGAGCAAGGTTTGTGAGACCATTCGTCTCGCATACTTTGCTCAAATTGCTCTACAAAGCTATACGGGTCATTGCCTGGGCTAATACTTGTTGAGTTGCTTGGCAACCGCCGTAGGTATCTTGGTTTGGGTCTTAGAGTTTGGGGTGATTCCTAATCTTGGTATCTAAGAGTCACTTCGTAAGAAGCTCACTCAATGTAAGATCTGCCTCTATCGCTCTCTCCCTCTCAACATCTGGTTCTAGCCTAGTTTTGTTGTCTTGGCGAGAGCCAAGACACATTGGACCTCACACATTTCTATGTCGTGTCTCAACTTGTGAGCTCATTGCTCTTGGTTGTAGGTAGCTACACTTTGCAACACTTTTCTTACTAACTTTCTCTCTTCCTTAAGATCAGCTATGATCTCCTTGGCTGGTCAACCATGATGCACCATTTTGGTTCACATATCATACTGGTTTACAAGCTGCTAGATATCGATTGGGAATTTCTCCAAGTCGAGTTCATCGTCTCTGGGGTTGGTGCTAGTTCTAGAAATACATGTGGTTTCCTAAAGCAATTAGGGTATCAATCAAGTTGATTAGATCGGGCAAAGCTATGTCGCTAATCGTGCTGGTCGTCTTTGCTGCTCCCTAAGAGGCTTGATGACTCAAGCCTCTCAATCTTCAGTGATTATTGATTTTCTTCGTCACTTGTTTGGCGTCTAGGGGTTTCCTCCTACTAATGGGTTTGTTGACTTATGTTATCTTGTGTGAGTTTCTTGTTATTCAAAACAATCCTCAATGTTACATGCATTCAGACGCTCGAGCGGTGCTTATCAATGTGCACTATGTGAAATCAAGCTTTTTACTTTTCTAGTGCACTCCAAGTGTTTAAGTAATGCACACTCTTTCCAATCGGTTGTAGCTAATTATAGCTTCTTTGTATAGGTGACAACCACTCTTCTAAATGTGTGTTTGAGGGATGGCAGGCTTGGTTATCTAATTCCGGTCTCTAGTGGCATAAGTGACTAATGGTTAGTGACCGGAATAGTTTTTGGACCACCACCATCAGGTCACGATTCTTGAGTGTGTCGACTCTATGAGCCATTCTATGTGTCTAGAGGCCTACGGGGTGTCGTCTAGCTTGGACTTAGGCTCTGCCAGCCATGGGATGGTTTTGATGTGCCATAAATGTTGTTACATCTGCTTGTTCAAGTTGTAGTGTCCGAGTTGCAGACTCAAACATCCGAGTCTGAGACATGTGCCCATCTAAGTGTGATGCCTCGAGGCCGGCGGTCCAAGGTCAAATGGGTGGCCGTCCATCTTGTCCGAGTCTAGGTGATGTTCAGGGTCCAAGTCCAAGTCTTGGACTTGGATGGTTTTGTAGTCGTTTGACTGGACTATGACTCAGGCTATTTGAGTCAATCAAGGGCATCCAAGGCCGCAGGCACTATCCAAGTGTGGCAGCGAGGTCTAGAACGGAAAAAAATAAATTAAATACTCCTCGTGCCTACTCTAACATTGCAATCAGGGTCTTGTCTACGATCAACCAACATCAAATGACACTCAGAGCATATTCGTAGGGCTCAAGGATGTAGGAATACGAATCAATGATCAAATCTATGCTCTCTCTCTCTCTCTCTCTCTCACACATCAGCTTATGATTGAGAGTGGCAGAGCCAGTGGCATCCCACGGGAGGAGAGGATATGCCCCCTTTGCAGATCAGAGGTGGAGAGTGAGGAGCATTTTGTTCTCAGATGCCCGGCATACTCAGAGTTGAGATCTAGATACACATTGAGCAGCTCACTTCAGGGATGTATGACTGATATGGATCAGAGATCATTTGGCCGTTTTCTGGGAGAGGCATGGCACATCAGAGAGCAAAGCACACAGCGGGTCCCAGTCAGAGAGGGGCCCACCCAAACGACTATTACACAGTTCTTTCAGACAGACAGAGTGAGAGCTACTATACCAGCCTCCAGCCAGACCTCCTGGCTCACACTACAGCAGGCTGAGGACCAGCGTACCCGACGCCGCACGAGGATCCGGGGGTTTCAAACCCCACAGCCACACCGATAGGAGATCCGGAGGATTCTTGATCTACATCGACAGCAGACTGAGATCCGATGACACTCGACACATTGGATCTCAGATCTCCAGTTTGCTCTTTCTCCACCACCGATGTACCACATCCTGCATCCAAGAGGGATCACCTGCTATTAGCGACTTCGACGACTGCTACTACATCCCAGGATAGTATATCTCCCTGCATTTGTTACATATACACATCGCACCACTTTATCACAGCCGACAATTGTTCCCCTATCACAGCCGACATTTGTTCCCCTTTTGTAGCCATTATCTGGAGTACCAGAGCTACATACGCACATACACATATACGACACTTATCACACTCACAGCACCGTATTTTCAGTTTCCAGTTTTTAGCTTTTCATTCAGCACTTTTATTTTGGATAGCTGGACCTCATCAGTTGTATCACAGTTTGTCTCATAGGCCAGTTTTGGTCTTTAGAAGACGTTAATATAACTTTCTTTCTTTCTCTCTCTCTCTCTCTCTCTCTCTCTCTCTCTCTCTCTCTCTCTCTCTCTCTCAAAAGATCTCTCTTGATTGAATACACTCAAATGAGCTCTCTCCCCCTCTTTTTGGCCTCTTAAACCCCTTCTCTCTTGCTCTGTTAATTCCCCCTTCTCTCTCTTTTCTCCCTTAATGCATTTAAGCCTTTTTTCTCCCTATTTTATAGCAATAACCCTACTATTTGTTTCCCTTCTTTTCCTTGTTTCTTCCTACCTTAATGCATCCAAAACACAAAGCAAACACCTACACTACTCTAACCTACTCACCCAAATCTTAAAAACCAAAAAACTTGTAAAGAAGATTGAATGCCCTCCAACCTCCTTGCTTCCTACCTATCTCAAGCACCGGTTTGGGGCAAACCCTATGTCATGCTCGATTTAGAGTACGCAAGCACTCAAAGCTTGAATCCGTTTGTCCCAAGGCAATGGAACCAAAATGTGGAGGGTCATGCTCGACTGCCAACACCCATGGATCGCTTATTATTTCAAGCATTTCAAGCTAAGTGCAATGGCTATCTCTCACATCGTCATGCGCACTCTCACACCTACAAGTGTAGTGAGCTTACCTTCATGCTCGATCGAGTTGCCTCCTCCCACGACCTCTCCGATAGCTCCACAATTCGAGGTGCAAGCTCAAGCAAGCTTAATCCTCAAGCTCCAATTTCCAAGCTCCATTGCCACATGCAAGACAAGAGAAGAGCAAAGAAGAGAAGAAGAGGAGAGGAGAAGATGGAGAGCTTCTCCACCACGGTCCCTCACCCTCACACACTCACTCCCTCATACTCCCTCTCTCAAGTACAAGCACAAGCACAAGCAAGAAGAAGAAGAGAGCTAGTTTTTGCCACACACAAGAATAAACTTCTTCATTCAATTTTTTCATTTTATACATGCCCTACCTCATCCCCAGGCACCCATCCCTTTTTTACATGACCATCCATTTTAGCCTAGGTCCTCTTTCCCTACTCTCTTCCTATTTACATTATTCCTTCAGCCATGCCTATCTAAAATTACAAATTGCATAGGAGGGAGCCTGGCACTCTCTTACAAAAATTAAGGGTGTGCTTTTACATTTAAAATGTGCATTTCCCTTTGTGCACTCACCCTTGGACTTTTAAGGTTGCTCCTGTGCTTTTGGTATTTTTCCTCCTATTTTTCTGTCGGGCCGCATTTTTCCACTTTCTTTGCATCAAGGTTAACAATCCATGTCTTATGTGTAAAGAACATAGCACACGATTTTGAGGTCAGGGCAAAGACGTACACCTGGTGTGTAACGGGTCTAAGTTAATTAGTGGGGGTACAAGTAGAAGAAGCTAACAAATGAGCATATCGCCCGCAAGTAGATGCAGCATGGAATGGCATGCGAGTTCTCTCTCTCCTGCTAACGAATGAGCATATCACCCACAAGTAGATGCAGCATGGAATGGCATGCGAGTTCTCTCTCTCCTGCTAACGAATGAGCATATCGCCCGCAAGTAGATGCAGCATGGAATGGCATGCGAGTTCTCTCTCTCCTGCTATCCACATCTACTGGAAGTGCTCTGTGTGTGTGTGTGTGTGTGTGAAATAGAAAGGCATGCACGACAATGGGATGAGGGAAGCAAGCCATTCCTCTCTTCCAAAACATGCATTTTCTCTCTCTTCCAAAGCAACACTAGCCTATACACACACCCCTACGCATTGACCAATATGTCAATGGGTCAAGAAAGGGGACAAAAGACCTAGCAGTAAAGATGCATGGCCATGGTGGACAGATTGCATGTGTGTAGTGCATAGTGGCTGGTGGACGATGGACAACGGGTGGCAGATGGGTAGCATGGATGCAAGTGAGGAATGGAGGAGGCGAGCAATGGAGGTGTCGATAGAAAATGGCAATACAAGCATGTGTGCATGTGTATGTGTGCGTGCATGTGTGTGTGTGTGTGTACAAACCCGTATGTATGATAAATGAGAGAGAGAAAAAAATAAGAGGAGAGAGATTAGAGGTAGAGAGCAAGGTAAGAAAAGATAAGATGAGAGAGAGGCAAACATTAGAGAGGTGTAAAAAGAGAACAAAGAGAGGAGAGGAAGAAAAAAGAAATAATAAAAGAGAGAAATGAGAGAGAGGCCAAGAGAAATAAAAAATAGAAGAGAAAAATTAGAGAAAGAAAGGGAAAAAAAGAAGCATAGAGGAGTGTGTGTGTGTGTGTTGGGGGGGGAGAAGAGAGTGATTGACAAAAATGAAGAGTGAGAGAAAGAGAGAGAAGAGAAAGAAGAGGAGAACACTCACACATATAGAAGAAGAAGAGAGTGATTGACAAAAAAGGAAAGTGAGAAAGAGGGAGAGGATAGAGAAAAAGGAGGGAGAAGAAGAAGTATAGACTAATATACATATGTGTATGTATATATGTATGTATGTATGTACGAGAGAGAAAGAGAGAGAGAGAGAGAGAGAGAGAGAGAGAGAGATCTAGATGGAGAACAAAAGAGAGAGAGAAGAAAGAGAATTTATGATACAAGGGCCAATATAGTGACAACCCCCTAAATCTTGACGGATCCCCCCCAATATAGTCACTATTTTTGTTTCTTTCGAAGAAAGATGATTGGAGGACTTTCAAGAAATATGCTAGGTATTGGTTGAAAACATCATGAAATATGTCCTTCTTACCCTCAATAGTCATATAATTGTTTTCTAAAGGATCCCTCATCAACAAAGCACTGATTCAGATGAAAGCAATTTCTTAGCTTGCCTATGCCTTTGCAATACTCACTATTAATTGAGAGATGGCTCATCACTAAGTGTCAACCTCAATTCGAGATGGCAAAAAAATAAAGGGAAAAAGTGGAAAAAGAGCAAAGATGTAGAGGCGGCCCCTAAAGCTAAGCTGAGACAAAAAGTGCAATTTTTAAATGAAAGGCGCCTCAAAAAACTCAAAAAACTCTTGTAAAAGAGTGTCAGGCTCCCTCCTGTGCCATTTGTACAAGAATAGATAGGTATAGGCTTAGGGGGCATGAAGCAAGAAGAGGGAATTAGAAAAAGGGACCTTGCCACAATGGCCGGTCATGTAAAAAGGGATAACCGCCCAAAAGGGATTTAGGGTTTTGTATATAAAGTTGAAAAGTGAATGAGAAGCTCATTCTTTGGTGTGTAGCTAACAAGAGCCATCTCTTCTTCTCTTCACCTTGCTTGTGTGTGTGCTCTTGAGAGAGGGAGTGTGAGAGTGTGAGGGAGTGAGTGAGTGTGTAGGAGTGAGGGATCAAGAGGGTGAAGCTCTTCACCATCTCCTCTTCTCTCTTCTTCTCTCTTCTCTTCTCTTCTATTTTCTCATGCGCACGGCTATGCTGGATGGAGCTTGGAGATGGAGGAGGCTTGAGGATGCTTGAGCTAGCATCTAGGATCATGGAGCTACCGGCATGTGCCAGAGAGGAGGCAACTCATTTTGGCATCAAGGTAAGCTCACTACACCTCGAGAGGATCGACGATGCATTAGCTAGGTGAGATATAGCCATGAGAGCTCGCTTGAAATGCTTGAAACAATAAGCGGTCCGTGGGTCTTGGCGATTGAGCGTGAGCTCCCACTACATTTTGGTTCCATTACTTGGACCAAGAATTCAAGCTTGAGCACTTGTGCGCCTCATATCGAGCATCGAAGTAAGGGATTCATCCCCGAAACGGAGCTTGAGATAGGTAGGAAGTTTGGGTTTTTTTATCTTCAAAACAAGTAAGTATTTTGGGTTATTTTGTTGGTTTGATGATTGGAAAAGATGGAGAAATCATTTCAGTTTTTTGCCTTTGATCTTTGTTGCATTTAGCGTAGGTTAGGATTAGGAAATCGGATTGGAAAAGCCTAGGGTTTGCTACTATAAAACAAGGCAAAACATGGCACAAATCATGCAAAAATGGGAAAAAAGAGTGCTTGGGATGATTAATGTCACCAAGTGAGTGATTGGGGACATCAATACCTTACCCGAGAAGGGGTTTAAGAGCCAAGAGGTCAAGGAAGAGCTCATTTCATACCCCCAAATTGAGAGAGAGAGAGAGAGAGAGAGAGAGAGAGAGAGAGAGAGAGAGAGAGAGCTCTTGGAGATTCGATTCGATCTTGCCACCAGGGAGTCCACCGTGCATTCCAGGTATATCAAGCCCTTCCCCTTATGCCTTCGTACTGATCTGGAAGCTCTTATGTGATATGATTGCACGTGTCACAATATTTGAGCAAATTAGTGTCAAAATTATGGGATTGAAGGAAAGAGTCTCACTTGTAGCTTTCTTGCTTGCACAATGGGGGAATACACACAAAGGTGGAGGCTGAAAACAGTTTTTCTCTTCTTAGTTTGTGTAAGCCAAAGAGAACTCTAGTACAAAGAAATAGAAGAACCCTATATATGGGTCTCAAACCAAACTCAACTAACTAAGGTGGCATACTAACTAAGCCACGAACTAGAGTGGATAAGGATAGCTATCATCTAGCTGTTATTCATGGGCGGTGTACCAACCGCATCTGCAGCTAACAAGTCGGTCACATAAATGCACAACGATCACCCTCGCATATCACGAGTGGAGCTCGATATCTCAACACTCCCCTCGAGCTCAATCCCAATTCCTGCACACCAAGCAGGTCTCTGAAATTGCGCAGCTTCTCTGCGCCCAATGCCTTCGTAAATATGTCAGCTACCTGATCCTTTGTGCTGACATAAACTAGATAAATAAGACCTAGTAAAACCCTCTCCCGCACATAGTGATAATATACCTCAATGTGCTTTGTTCTAGCATGATAGACTGGGTTATTTGCCAAGTGTATACTACTCATGTTATCACAATAAATGACAACTAGCCCATCTATAGGGCTGATGCATATCATAAAGTAGCTTATGCAACCAAGCTACCTCACATCCAGCCATTGCTGCACCCCTGTACTCAGCCTCTGTGCTCGACAAGGCAACTGTAGGCTGTTTCTTGCTGCTCCAAGTGACTGCAGCACACCCAAAAGAGAACACATATCCACTGGTAGATCGTCTATCAGAAATACTACCAGCCAAATCAGCATCAGTGTATCCATGCAACTGTATCTGAACCCCAGTCTCATAAAGTAGTCCATACTGCAGTGTGGACTTCACATACCTGAGTATGTATCTAGCCGCATCCAAATGCGGTTTCCTTGGAGCCTGCATAAATTGACTTACCAATCCAACAGCATAGCTCAAATCTGGCCTGGTAATAGTCATATAAATCAAACTTCCTACTATGTGTCTGTACATAGTAGGGTCTTCCAGAAGCTCACCTGCATCTGCGCTCAGCTTCACATTCCGCTCCAAAGGAACTTAAATAGGCTTACAGCCTATCATCGCATATTTGGGCAGCATGTCCAATCCATATTGCCTCTGCAAGAGCGTATCCCACTTGGTGATCTAATCACCTCAATGCCCAAGAAATAATGCAGCTCTCCCAAATCCTTCATCTCAAACTTCTACTTCAAAAGCATTTTCACATGAAGGATATCTTCATCACTATCACCTGTCATAATCAAATCATCAACATAAAGGACAAGTAGCATAATACCTTTCTCTATTTTTCTCACATAAAGTGAGAAATCTGCCCTGGAAATCTGAAAGCCAATAGTGACAAGATACTGTCCTATCTTGTCAGACCATGCTCTAGGTGCTTGTTTCAAGCCATACAAGGCTTTCTTCAACCTGCAAACAAACTCAGGATGAACAGCATGCACATAACTTGGTGGCTGCTCCATATAGACCTCTTCTTGCAAATCATCATGCAAGAAGGCATTCTTTACATCCATCTGATATAAAGACCATCCCTTTGATGCAGCCATAGCAATGACTGCTCTTACGGTTGCCATCCTTGCAATCGAACTGAGTTTTTCTTCATAATCAATGCCATATGTTTGTGCATACCCCTTGACTACTAATCTTGCCTTGTATCTATTCACAGAACCATCTGCATTGTGTTCCACCTTATAAACCCACTTATAACCAATTGCATTCTTATCTTTAGGCAAAGGTACCAATTCCCATGTAGCATTTGCTTCCAAGGCATCCATGTCTTCATCCATGGCTTTCTCCCATTTTTCTTTTCCCATGGCTTGCTCAAAAGAAGTGGGTTCTAGTTCCTGTATCACTTTGACCATATATGCATAGTGAATGGCTATAAATCCATCATATTTCAGCCTATCCACAGGATACCTAGCTCTGGTAGACCTGTGCAAAGTAGGTTCACTCCCAGGTGCTCTCAAAACATCCCTGGTCTTCCTTACTCTAGGTGTAACAATAGAAGGAATACCCAACTCATCATCAATGCTCTGTTCTGAGCCATTGGATTCACCATCCACATAAGAGTGACCTGCATTCACATCACACATAGGCTGATCTACCTTCTCTTTTCCTTTTCATGATACCTGCATACCACTATCTGCATTGCTTTGAGAAGATTCTCCTGATCTCAATCTGTCTGTCCATGGTGAAGAATGTGAACCACTGCTAGAGGACGCTCCAGGTCCACTAATATCTTGTGACTACTGCTGTGAATTCTGTGTAGCATTACCATTTTGTGCATCTACATTATCAATCACATTTACTGGTTTATACCAGCTACTCATCTCATCAAAAACAACATCTCTGCTCACTGTAAACTTACGAGTAGAAGGGTTATAGCATCTATACCCTTTTTGCTGCAGAGAATAACCAATAAAGATGCACTTCTCAGCTTTTGGATCCAACTTGGATCTCAACTCATCTGGCACATGAACATAGGCAATGCAACCAAAAATTTTCAAATGAGAAATATTTGGTTTCCTACCAGTATACCTCTCCTCTGGAGTCATGCCATGTATTGCTGTAGTGGGAGTCCTGTTCATTATGTAGACTGCTGTAGCAATTGCCTCAACCCAGTAAAAATCTGGCAGGTCTTTTTCATTGAGCATGGCACGAGATACCTCTCCAATATGCCTGTTTTTTCTTTTAGCAATTCCATTTTGATGTGGGGTATGACTACATAAATATTGCTGCTTTATGCCATGCACCTGCAAGAACCTTGCAAACTCATTTGAGAGGTACTCTCCCCCTCCATCTGACCTTAGGCATTTTACAGAACACTGCAAAAAATTCTGTCACTGCAAAAAGCATAGCTTTAGCCTCACAAAGGCAAATCTGCAAAATTGACGAAAGTGGTATTTGACCACACAGTCACTTCCTAGTGACGATTTTGCATCAACAGGCAACAAGGATGATTCTGTAACTCCCAATGTCTCTACGCACAAGCATACGATGCAATTTTTACAGTAACTTTTCACCGACCTGTAGAACAGTGGTCGCACAGCAAAAAACAAGGCCTTTTCCTGAGTGCATGCGGAAAACTTCTGCCTCCAAAATAGGCACCAAAATGGCCTCGAATCAAAAGAACAGGGCAACCGAGGGCTAAAGCTTTTGCCCGTAGCATATACTGCCCTCTTACTACACCGCGAAGGACGTCTCAATCTGAGACAATGCACTCTTGCACTTCCCGGCTGTGCTACCTACAGAGACTTGCTCCCAAAATAGAAAAATGAAAGCAACACAGGTCCTCTTACGAGAACACCGCAAACTTGGTTTGCTTTCTTGAGCTCCTTACCACAAACAAGTCTCTGATACCATGTCAAAATTGTGGGAGAGAAGGAAGGAGTCTCACTTGTAGCTTTCTTGCTTGCACAATGGGGGAATACACACAAAGGTAGAGGCTGAAAACAGTTTTCCTCTTCTTAGTTTGTGTAAGCCAAAAAGAACTCTAGTACAAAGAAATAGAAGAATCCTATATATGGGTCTCAAACCAAACTCAACTAACTAAGGTGGCATACTATCTGAGCCATGACCTAGAGTAGATAAGGATAGCTGTCATCTAGCTATTATTCATGGGTGGTGTACCAACCGCATCTGCAGCTAACAAGTCAGTGACATAAATGCACAACGGTCACCCTCGCATATCACGAGTGGAGCTCGATATCTCAACAATTAGTGCCTTCATTGCCGTCGTCACGTGCCATTCAGCCCGTCTGAGTGGCCGGTTCCTGGGCCAAGTCCCAGAATCGGCCCTCGCTCCACTTACTCTCGGCTAACTCGGCCCACTAGTCAATTCGGCCCGTCCAAGCATATCACTCGCCCCAGTCGCAACTCGGCCCTCGGCCAATCTACCCCATTCAGCCCTCGGCCCATCCAAACGAACCAACTCGGCCATATCAAAACTCGGCCCTTGGCCCATCCGAATCACCCCGTCCGAGCTTCCCATTCGGCCCTCGACCACTACAATTCGGCCTGTCCAAGCGACACACTCGGCCCACAATTTCCATTCGGCCCTCGGCCCGTCCGAATCCATCACTCGGCCCCTACAATTCGAACAAGTTGGGCCGAGTCAAAATTTTTCCAAATTTTTAAAAAATTAGACCAGACCTGGCTAGTGTTCAGCTACATAAACCTTCTGAGTCCTCCCGACGCGCAGAACTCGATTCTGGCACAGGGAATAGGCAAATTCATAGGACGCAGCCACTTAGCAGCTCGAGTAGGCTATTGTGAGACCCAAAGTCCTAGCAACAGCCAGCTAAGCCAAAGACCCTGAATAAACCTAAAAGGGGTAAGACAACGCAGCGACAAACCCCAAAACCTGACAAGACAGTAGCCAAAAGTGGGTCAACAAGCCTATCAGGCCTAAAACGAAGCGAGAGTGCATAAGCCGCTTAGATAATTGTTTTCCGCACTCATCCTGAATTTCCACACTCGAGGTACACTTTAGGACAGCTGAAAGCCTGATTGAGCACAAGTGTACGTGAAAGAACATACACACACTGAGTAGAGATAAATTGAGGATTGGATGTAATAAGTCAAGGAACTCACTCAGATAAACACCTCAAGGAACCCACCAATAGGAGAAGATCCCAAGACATAAATAGACGACCAAAGCACAGAGTAGGACCAAGGAAGCGGCGCTAGAGAAGTGGATTTGACCAACTTGCTCTACCTAATCGATAGCTTGGTGGAGCATGAGAATGTGATCATGACAGAGAAAGCTCGACCGCATGCCTAACAAGGAATTCGACTTAGGAGTTTTTCCAGAGGCAATTCAGCAGAAGTGAGCAACTACAATGTGCACCCTTGGTATAAGCTCGGTATGAGCACCGCGACAGAGCAGCAAAGCCCATCAAACAGACTTGGAGGAGGAACGGAAGCTAGCCCACAAGGCGTTGCAAGGCATAGTGAAATACAACCAAGACCAACATGCTAGGAGCTTAAAGCAAAACGCATAATTGCGCAAGGTATAGCGGGTGTTGAACCTAGCAGGTGGGAATTGAACCGATCATGAGAGAGCCCTAGAAGGAGACTTGGCATTGCATGAGCTTCTCATGAAGCGACTGCTCAACAATACAGCAGCAGAGCAGAGTGCTGCAGCACTAGCGACATCATTACTAGTAGGATTACGAGCAAACCAAGGCTCTAAGGGCTAGTCTAAAATCCCAATTGTTGCAAATCAACTCGACAAGTACCAACCCCACGATGATCCATACAGCTTTGTAGAGCAATTCAAGCAAGTCTGCGAGGCCAACGGCCTCACCAACTTGACTCAATGCTCTCAAGCATTCGAGCTTTACTTAGGCGACAATGGTAGGACTTGGTACACGAGTCTAGATGTCGGAGAATGAGCGGACTTTAATGGCCTCAAAAACCTCTTCATCAAGAGATTCTCCAAGTGCAGATACTCTGACAATCTACTAATAAGACTGATGAATGTCAAGCAGAAAGAGAAAGAGGACATCACGACTATGTCACCCACGTGAGGAGCCTCTTCAAGAGAATCCCCATGGGTGAACAACCTACTGAAAGAGTGGTGTTCACCGTGTTTATCAGTGGAATATGGAGTGAGATGCTATGTAAGGCCTTGGCAGGCAACTCGAGCTTGCAGTGAGACTCGCCAGCTAGGGTGTTTAAAGAGGCCATTTGAGTAGATGACCAGTTGAAAGAGCGGAGCTCTAGGAGCTCAAATTCAGAAGAGACCAACTCGCGGAGTTCAGAGAGAGCATCAACCTCTAATGAACGATCAAGTCCAACGGCCCACGACAAAGGAAAAGCCATTGAGATGGCTGAGGTAAAAATGGAGATAGCCAAACTATAGGATATGTTGAGACAACCAACGCGCCCACATGTTCAATGCGTGTATTGTGGCGGAAACCACTTTTCGACCAAGTGTCAAGACCCTAGGTCACAACCTTGCGCTAATTGCAGTAGATTCAGTAACGATGTCACGCATTGTAGATTACCGAGAAGACTTCCGTACTCACAACCATATGGCCAGCCATATCTAGCGAGCAAACCCCAATAATTCTTCAAAAGGGGAGCCCCATTGGCCCTTCCTGTGCCTAACAATGTTAAATCGGTTGTTCCTAGAATTGACATAAATCCTATAGGCATACCTAGACTGCCTGGTCCCTGCGTGACCCATCCACCGAGTGACGCTCCAATCCACTATTTGGAGGAGCCAAATGAGGAAGAGACTTACGTATACCCATACGTCTCGCATGACGACGAGGGCAATACAATCCTTATGGACTATCGACCAGTACTGATGATGGCGTTAGGAAGAGGCTGAGGTAGAGGCCTAGGAGGGCAGACATAGGATCCAATCATGTGTTGGACTTGCGGTCATCCACGGCATTTCTCATCACATTGTCCTGAAAGGGAGCAACCAAATAGAGACAAGGCAAACCTAAGGTGCCCTAAGTGTGGAATCACTCATCTCTTCATTGACTATCCCAAGCGAAAACCATCCTCAAGTTCAGCCAACGTCCCATCTGTCCCATTGGGGCTATTCAACATCGAGAACCTTGATGTGGAGGCCACACCTATCCCATTGTGTATCATGACCCGAGCACAAACGAAGCAGGACGGCATATCGTTGCTAGGTCCTAGTGACCTCGATGCAACCTCGATCGTCGAGAAGAAGAACCGTAGACGAAGAAAGAAGAAACCTGAAGCTAAGATCACACTAAAAATTGAGAGTGCACGACTCTACCTGTGCTAAAAAGAAGGTCACTGACGCAAAGGCAGAAACCTCATCTCCTAAGACGGCCGAAAAGGGAAGTGCTAAGGTAGGGGAATATCCGTATCCGAAGCGCCAACTAGAGGCTATCGAGAAAGTGAAGGAATGGGTAAAAGAGGTCCAAGAGCACCTAAAAGATGCTAAGCCCATCCTAGATGATGAGATCGAAGATCTATGCCCTTCACCTTCTTCATTGACTATCAAGCTTTTCTTTGTTTGGTGAACAAAAAATGCACTATAAGACACATAGCTAGATGGTTACTTCTGTTTCTAGAAATTTTTAAAGTGGTTATTTCTAGTCGAATTCTAGAAATAGAAAAAAATTCTAGATGGTTACAAGACAAAAAACTTGTGCTACAAGACACATAGCTAAATGATCCTAGCTAAATTGTTAGCATCATTACATGGCAGACCATATGTCCTGTATACCCATAAGAGAAGTTTCTAGCAACTTACTTGATGCGCATCTTTTTAGCATATTTAGTTGAATGAGACTTGTTTAGGGCTGAACTAATGTCCTATTGGGTAGATGACATAGTCCGAATCCTAGAGCATGTATTGCTTGAAAGACCTATAGAGAAGGCTAGGCTAAAGTGCCTTATCCTCAAGATTCAACCCTATCAATTAATAGTCGGCCAACTCTATAGGCTAGGACAAGATGATTTATTGTGAAGATGCATGTGTGAGCATAAGATGCATGATGTACTTGCTAAAGTGCATGGTGGAATTGCTGGATGACACTTTAGTAGAGATACTACAATATGCAAGGTGCTGCAATCTCAACTATGGTGATCCACCCTCTTAGCTAAGTTTGTGAAGCATTGTGATGAGTGCCAAAAAAGGACCAAGATCCCCATCCATAAGGACGAGATGGGCCGATTAGTTTCGCAACATAGTACTTACATGTGAAGTTATCTCATGAAATGGGTGGAAGCTTGGGCCACCAGGAAGAATGATGCTAGGATCATGACTAACTTCCTTTGGGAGTAGGTAATCTCATAATTCGGCTACCCCATTGAACTAGTTAGTGATCAAGGCATGCACTTCGTTAATGAAGTGATTGTCCATTTTGTATCCACCTTCTTGATCATCTATAGGAAATCCTCACCATACTACCATCAAGCTAAAGGTCAGGTGGAATCCACAAATAAGATCCTAGTGAATGTCCTAACTAAGATAGTCTCCACCTCGCACACTGAGGACTGGGACAATAAGCTCATGGTAACACTATGGGCCTATAAAACATCTTATAAGATGGTTGTAGGGCAAACACCATTCAAAATGACCTATGGGATTGATGCAATCCTATCAACAGAGTTCTTTGTTCCCAACTTAAGAGTGGCAGTTTAAGAGAGATGGAATGGAAAGAACGCCTGGTGGACGGAATGCTTGGTAGAGTTAGAATGCCTCTTTGAGACTTGACTCCTAGGCATCATTGCACTTATCTATGAGAAGGCAAGACGCAAGGGGTGGTTTGAAAAACATGTCAAACAACATGACTTCGAGTAGGGCGACCTAGTGCTGTTGTACTCTATAAAGGGCCATAAGCAGAACATGAAGTTTAGAGGATTGGGACCTTTCAAGGTCTGCCAACATTAGTTGAACTGGTAATGTAGAGCTTGAGATTTTCGAAGGAGAGAGCATAGGTTTCTTAATGGCAGCTGCCTAAAAAAGTACTACCCTCCAACGCATCTACTACATGAGCCTCCAATGTTGGAACCACTAGTGAACATAAGAGTTACCACCATCTCACTGAGATAGAGGACTAGGATGTGGGAGTGGTAGCACTTGCCTACATGCACATATCAGTCATTGCCTAGAAGACACATGCCTTTGATGCCCTCATTGACAAGGGAGTTGACTTTAATATTCTTACACACAACCATTGGACTCTCATTGGTCAACCCCAATTTCAACCTTCTAATGCTAAACTCAGCCCATTTGGGGGGCAGTCTTACTCACTCTTGGGAAAGTGCAAAGTAACAGTCTCTATATCGAGAGAGTGAAAGCCCTTCCAATGATCTTCTATGTGTTGCCTAACACTAAGGATGTCAGTAAGGAAACATTGCTAGAACACATATTCAAGAAACAAGCACATTGCAACATTGATTGCGACTCACAACATATTCACCTTGCCATTGGCAGTGTTTGAAGAGTGAGAGCTTTCAGCAAGGACAAAGCGGTTCCATCTAAGCTGGTATGGTGCCACCAATAGAACAACCTAGTGCCAAGCGTAAGGAGAGAGGTTGTGACTTGTCCCACCCTACCAAAGCAAACTAGCCGCAACAACCCCCAATAAACACACTGAAGTCCACTGAGCACCAGCTCAAATGGGTACCCAAATGACAATCGCCACCATCTAGGAGCCAACCCACACGAACTCATAATCCCAAAACCTCACGCCCCAAATCCCTATTGTACGCTTAAGGCTACTATGAAGGAAATAAATGGATTTGGTTGCCTAAGGCCAGAAGTGGCATGTGGGTCTCTTAGACATGCCTTTCGATCCATCTCTATAAGACAGTAAGCCAGCTAGCAATGAGGAACCACTTGACTTAAAAGGCAACAAACCCATAGGACCACAAAAAGTTTATCAACCAAAACCATAGCGCTCTACACTGAAATCAACTCAACCTAACATCTCTAGTTTCCCAACTATTCCACAAGTAGAGAGCAACACACCAACTGAGTTGTGAGACCAACCCATTGCATAAGTAACTGATAGTTACCCTATTGACTAGTCCATGAAGCAAGCATCAATTGCTAAGTTATCTAGTTCAGTCAAACCCCAACCTCTCGTAGGCCTTGAATCCTCCTACGAGTGGAGATCTATCCTTACTTTGGCTCCGAACCTGGCCGTGAATATGGGGGATGACTTGGTCACTTGCATCAGATGCTTGGATGCCACCTTCACCATGTTCACTACAAGCTACGAATTGTTGGATTTAGGCTTCTTAGATGAGCCATTAGCAATGGATGAACACTTCTTGCCATGCATATGGGAAGAATATGAATTCATGTTTGTCAAGATTCCCAAGTAGTCGAGGAATTGATCGCCAATGAGATTTCTCAAGAGCGAGCTCTCAAATAGTGGATGATCACCTTCTATAGCAAGATCAAAGTATCTATAACAAACTAGGAGCTAGCAGTGCTAAAAAATCTATCTGACTCTGATTCTTCCCTCTTGTGAAAGTGGTATGCTCTTCGTCTCCAATGGGAATAAGAGGGCTGCCAAATTATGACCAATGCCAAGCAAAGATGTGTAATCAAAACCTTCAAGTATGGCCCAACCTATGTGGCCCCTACCTTGTTTAGGGTCTTATCCATCACTCGCAATCGATTATTAGAAGATCATGTTATGGTCTACCCCTATTTGGACCAAATCCTGACCAAGGAAGAACTGCACATTGATAGTAGAATGAACTTTGGTGACTTCCTAATTGATGTCACGACCTACATTACATGCATAGGCATTAGGCCATTGTATGACATGGACTATCACACCCACTTACAGTATAACCCATAGTTCTATGATTGGCTCATGAAGAAATAAAGGCTAGCCAGTGGATGCTATTAACACCATTAACCCTTCATCCTCCAATCCTAGGAAGGATTAAGCAAAAAAGGATGGTTAAAGTAGACTTGTAATTGAGGAAAATTTTCATGAAATTCTTGTTGGAATGTGTGGACTACTTGAAACAAAAAGTTTCGTTCTATACTTGAGCATTTCATTGTTCCATAACATACAATTGTGATCCTCTTATCTTTTTGGAAAAAATAATTTCAAGTGGACTAATAGTGAGTTGTTGCATCATTACAGGTACGTGAGATGGCAGGGCACCATGACAAAGGTAGCAAGTTTCCATCAAAAGAGGAGCATACCAAATACGACCTAGCTATTGACATGAGAGCCTTCAACCAGCTCAAATATAGGAGTATTCATAACCTAGAAGACAAGGTGATAGAAGAGCATATTGTGAAATAGATAATCAATCAATGCGACCTCAGCAAGTACCTAGAGAAGGTTAGCCAAGCCATCGATTACAGCAAGTGCATGAAGTTCCTATGATCCTTTAATGCCAACAGGAAAGGTGGCATAGTGATGGTGAGGTAGGGAGGAGACCCAAAGAGTAGAAGTCAAGTTGATGGGGTAAGGGCTCTCCAGCTTGTCAACAAGCTCAAGAAGTGGCCAAAAGGAGACGTCTATGGCATGTTGGGGATGGATAGGGGCAAGATGTACACAAATGTTGGGATCAATTTAGCCAACATTCCCAATCTTGACATAAAAATATAGGAAAAAATGGTCAACATATTGTTCTCTAGCCAGAAGTACAATGCTTCGATGAGCAGGATCGAAGTACCATTGCTCAAGAGCCTTGCAACTAGATCATTGGATGAAGTAAACTGGAATGGCTACATGCATAAGACCATTGAGTTTTTAGTAAAAGCACTAGCTATGGGCCCCAGAGTAGTAGGTAGGGAGTCTTTTGCTTCCACAACGGAGACAACAAGGAAGAAACCAATGGCCAACATAGGGTTCAGGGGGTGTGCTAATCGTCCTAATCTAGGAAGCTATGGGAGATGTAGAGAGGGAAGAAGTGGTGGAAGAAACACTTGAGCGCTCACCAGCCCATGGGTCACCAATGCATTCACCCATTAGTGAGCAAAAAGAGGAGGGATCTATCCCATCGAGCCAAGAAGGAAAGGGAAAAATTAAGTTGAGAATTCCAGGCAAAAAGAAGGAAACTACAATAAAAGGGAACAGACACTTAGAAGTTGCACAAAAAGAATTAAGAAAGCTAGAAGAGGAGCGAAGGAGGAAGCAAAAAGAGGAGGAGGAAAGGATAAAAAGAGAATATGATGAGCAAATGGCTCTCACCCTCAGATTGTGAGTGGAGCAAACCTCCTGATCAAAAGATTTGGCTAGGATGAGCCTAGAAGATGCACCAGGCACCAACTCCGCAGCATTAAAAGCAGCTCAAGGACCTACAATGGCAAGCAAGGGGAAGGCTCCATTACAACCACAATTGCCTATCATGGTTGCCATGCCTACCAACACACAAGACATAGTAGAAGCTGTAGTGAACCAAAGTAATGTGATGGCTTGGGTGCAGTACCTAGTCATCAGCATAGTGCAATAGCTTGTTGGTCGAGCGCCAAGTAGGGAAGCCCCAGTGCCAGGGAGATGAAGAGGCTGGTTGGCTGTTGTAGAGGCAGAGTGACCCAAAAAATCATAGAATAGAAGCCTCAACAACATCCATACCCTTGGCCATGCTAGTGCCAACAAATTATGATGAATACATAAAAGAGCTGCTAGCCCAACTAGAAAGGGTGAAGGAAGAGAGAAAGATAGTGTTGCCAGAGTTGGAGGCAGAAAGAGAGGCATTCTCAGCTTATCAACTTGAAAATTCAAAGAAAATAGCCATCCAAAAGACACAAATAAATGACTTGAAGAAGGAGTTAGAAGTGAGGAAGGAAGAAGAGAGCGCAAAATAGTCCCATAATGGTGAGGTAGGGGAGGAGATAGGGCTGGAGATGGATTTCTCAGTTCTCCTACAACACAATAAGAACATGGAGGATCACCTCAAGCAATTGAGGAAAATTGGAGATGAGCTCACCGAGGGGTTGGAAAGAGTGAGAACTTAGGCTTATGCAAAGTTACGTAAGGAGAAACATCAAAATGAATGGCTGCTCAAAGAACTACATGATGCCAAGGCACATAAAGACAAGGTGTAGCTAAAAAGCAGTAGAGGTGGAAAAATGACTCCATTGACCCTCCTAGAGCAAGAAAACAATTGGAACAATAGCTGAACTGCCAAAACGAGTATAAGGAGGAGATGCTCAAGATCTGCAAGGAGTAGGAATAGATGGCAATGATGCAGTCTTAATGTCAGACTCGGGGCATAGAAAGGATGGAGGAGAAGGCCAAGGCTTGGGAAGAAAAGAGTATTGGAAGGCTTAGAGACCTTTCCAAACAACTTGCCTTGGCAGAAAGCGAAAGAATCATGGCACTAACAAGGGTGGAAGTAGTGGGATAGGTATAGAAGTCCAGCAAAAAGCCTTCCTTAATACCATGCTACATGTGACCTAGGCTGAAGGTGAGGACATAGTAGAAGGGTTAAAAAGGAAGCTAGAAATTACAAAAAGAGCCATAAAGTATGGCCTATAGGAGCACACCCCTGTGGCTAGCACTAGCCTAAGCACCAAGAAACAATGACAATACTTTAGGTAGGCTGGGCTCTCGATAAAAGAGCCAGAGGAGTTAGGGTTTGGAGAGGAGGAACAGCAGGTGCAGTGTCCCACTGAAAAGCTAAGAGAGCAAGTGTAGGAAGAGGGGCTAGACTTTGAGCAAGACAAAGACAAGGAAGAGCAACCACATGAACTTAGCCCACCATGGTAGGAGATGCCACTTGAAGATCCCGGGGGAAGCGCCATTCCAAAAAGGGTGATGGAAGCAAAAAGAAAGAGAAGAGAGATGGTGGAGCAAGCATGAAGGAGGCTGAGAGCCCAAGTTCTTGAAGTCTAGATTTGGCAAAGAGAAGCATGCTATCCTATAAACTAAGCCCAGTAACTAGCTGTCTTGGAGTAGTGGGAGAACAAATGCCAACATTTTGAGTTCTCCTTTCACTACCCTAGCTCCTTAGATAGGATATTGTCTCTAGGAGTGGTGGAGTAGGTGACTAGGCTTACACAATGACTAGGAAATTGATGGATAGATGAAAGAGAAAGATACCTTATAAAGTGGCAAAGAGAGCCTGTGGACTACTGGCAAGTCTAGGTTTGGGAGATCCCAAAGACCGTCAGCATGGATATGAAGCCCAACCAAAATGACAAGGATGTGTTTGGGACTTCAACCTTCATGCTTGGATGGCCTTCTATAGCACCACTCTGGAGGAGTGCAATGATCTCACCTATATGCCATATCCATAGAGCATAGGGGTAGACTATAACCTGGATGTGCATGGCATGTATGATTTTTCAAGGATCTATAATGTGAATGCAGGGAGTCGAGAGAAGTGATTAATCTTCACTAAGCAAGACATCCACCCATCCATCATGCACTTTTTTGATGAGTTTTCATCCTACCCCGACGTAGCATTCATCACTACTTGAAATTATCTCATGGTACTCAGGATTTTGCTCAAGCAAAATCTCATAGTGGAAGAGGCATGACTATCGCCACTCTTTTTTGATCTCAATGTAGGAATCGATAGTTGCATGATGACCCACCTCATAATGAGGGCCACACTCCTACCTTCCTTTTGTATGGTAGTCCTTGAAGATATGAATGATAGTCACTTCACCAAGTTCAGTCACCCCTTCCTATCAATGACACCCCTATACATAGTATCAACATAAAAGGCTACTTGCAGAGTAGAGCCTTCCTTACTAAGTCTCTTAGGCCTCCTCGCAATGTAGCTCTTGAAGAGCATTGCCAGGACGTCTATTGTGCTCTTTCCTAATGTATTAAATATTCAAGAAAGAAAGAAAGAAAGAAAGCAAAGAAAAGAAAAAGAGGAAGCAAAAGAAAAGCAAGGAATGGAGTTCTTATGTACCATTACAGTGCCATAGAAACTACATCTAGGGACAATTATCTCCCTAGCCCCTTCCCCCACTTCACACTTAGGGCATATCAAGGGCAAGACAAGCTTAGGGAGTTTACACTCACCTATGGCTAGTAGACCTATCTCCCTAAGTCATTCCAATAGCATCTCTCTTTGCATGATTTGGATCCTCCTCAAGTGTGGGACAACACCATACACTTACTTGAGCTTTGACCCAACTCTAAGTTCCATTGGCATGGACACCATACATTGCATGCTAAGGTAGACACACCCTTGGTAGTGCACTTCCTTTTTCTTTCCAGGTATATTTGATCACCCATGAACCTTGGTGCAAAGAAAGTGGAAAAAGGTGGCCCAACCAAAAAATAGGAGGAAAAAGGCCAAAAGCATAGGAGAAACTTTAAAAGTCTAGGGCAAGTGCACAAAGGAAAAGGTGCATTTTAAATGTAAAAGCACACTCTAAATTTTTGTAAGAGAGCACCAGGCTCCCTCTTGTGCAATTTGTAAATGTAGATGGACATGGGTGAAGGAATAATGTAAACAGGAAGGGAGTAGGGAAAGAGAACCTAGGCTAAAATGGCCGGTCATGTAAAAAAGGGATAGTCACCCGAGGAGGAGATAGGGCATGCAAAAAAGGCAAAAAGTGAATGAAGAAGCTCATTCTTGTGTGTGACCAAAACTAGCTCTCTTCTTATTCTTTTTGTCCTTGCTTGTGCTTGTGCTTGAGAGAGGGAGTGTGAGAGAGTGAGAGAGTGAGTGTGTGAAGGTGAGGGACCATGGTGGAGAAGCTCTCCATTTTCTCGTCTCTCGTCTCTCCTCGTCGCTTGTCTCGCACACGGCAATGGATCTTGGAGCTTGGAGCTTGAGGATCGTGCACCTTTGATCGTGGAGCTACCAAAGAGCTTGTGGAAGGAGGAAACTCAATTGGGCATGAAGGTAAGCTCACTATACTCGTAGGGAGGGTGTGCATGACTATGTGAGAGGTAGCCATTGAACTTGACTTGAAACACTTGAAACAATAAGTTGTTTGTGGGCCTTGGTGGACAAGCGTGAGTTCCCACAATTGTAAAATTATCAAGAAAGAGGGCTTGTCTTGATGGTAAGTTATTGGAGCTCAAAAGACCATGATTCTAAACTTGTTAGGAGTGGATTGTTGTTCTGGACGATTGTGCTTGTCCTTATTGCACTCGGATGGGGGTTTGCTCCTTGGATGAGGGACTTTCCCCCACCCAGACTTGTCCCTCATGTACATTTCGTGGAATAAATTAGAAGCTACCATGTCAACATGATGGCGAACCCCCACCCATACTTGTCCCTCATGCATATTTTATGAAATGGATAAGAAGCTACCATGTCAACACGATGCCCCTTCTATTTTTGCCTCTAAATGCCCCTTTGTGCATGTGTGTAACTAAAATCATTAAGAAAATCAAGATGATCATAGACACAACACAATATAGTTACATGAAGGAAATGAGAAAACTTGAATCTAGAACAACCACTTTTGTCAATATAAAAGTAAAAACGAACAATTATGTAACAACATTTTACATAAAAGAAGCACATGATCATGGGCCTTTAGGTGAATTATACACAAAACATGTATTACTAGATCATCATAGATTTCTCAACTCACTTAATGAACAAAAATCACTACAAGATACATGGCTCATACTGACGTTCAAAGTGATGCAAATGTTCATTGAAAAAATTATCCCCATCATTGCTAAAAGTGTTAATATAAGTGTCTCTACAAATTCATCGTAGAGATCGTCGCTATTAGAATTGCAATTAACGTCGTAATTGTAGCAACGTTGATAGCAATGTGTGCAGTAAATTAGCGATGCAAATAATGATGGTTTTAGTGGAAAACAAAATTTGTGGCAGTGAAGCTTACACCATGTGCTATATAATATTCTACAAAGCAATTATATATTGGATATGCAATCATCGTCAAGATGGGCATAAAAACTACTTAAAATGACAAGACTGATAACTCATAAAATAAGCACAAGGCTAGCAACGACAACTCATGAAATTATATGGAACCATGGAGAGGAGAGCCAAAATAAACATGAACATCTATATGTAAATATCACAAAGTGCGATTTTATTCAGTGGATGATAAGTACATCAAAGAAATACTACATGGGAGAGACTTGCATAGATCCAGGACCAAAAAAGAAGATGATGTGTGCTACACGAATCCAAATGCATGGTACAGATCCTCGCCATTTGAAAGCTCGTCCCGACGCAAAGGAGCATCGAACAAACTCTGTAAACTGAACAACCAGACATTAGTCCACTATATATAATACATAATTAAAAAAACTAGTGACTACCAACAAGAAAGAGGATTGACTTACTGGGCCTCGTGTGTGTACAATCTATCGATAAGTGTAGTGAGACCATATCTCTCTGCATATCAAGTCTCCAAACCTGTGGAATCACAATTTGTGATGGAGTGCTACAAAGAAAAAAGAATAGCATTGTTAGAAACACCATTGTTAGTACACGTGATATTCCAAATAAGAAAGCGAGAAGAACCATAAGAAAACTTAAAAAAGTTCTCTAAATAAGTCCTATGGCTTCCACTCCTAGATGATGCAGGACCCTTGTCTCTAATCGTGCCCTTATTACTGCCTCCTACTACTGCCACCATCGTCAGAATCTGTGGCCTCCTCCATGACTCTCCACCAATCCTTTGAGCCTAGCCACTCGGGCTTTGAGGCACCACTTTTGATTGCCTTGCGTGTTTTCTGATCATCTATTGACATGTATTCACACATACAATCCATCATCCACCCAGTGGAAAACCTCTCTGCTGCTCTGCTGCTGTAGATACTGGAAACTTCTCATGCAAAGACACCACTACATAGTCCTTGCTCCCCTCGAGTATATTCTTTCAATGGTCTGGAATGTTGTGCCTAAATACTTATTGATACAACTTCCTCATGCGAGACATCAATCTCCTTCCCTCATGCAAGATATCACCCTCCTTCCCTCATCATTCATGATTACAGCACCTGTTCTGTCATCTACGAGGTATTTGTACCCTACGGGGGTATGTTTAAGGTGTGTTCTCTCCCACCAATGGACCATGCTCTTGTGCATAACTAGGAGACCTCTATATGTCTGGTGTACCTACGGGGGTAGTATCTCTTGTAGTAGCACCCATAGGGGTGCCACCTACTATGGACGGCTAAGTGAAACTTGGAGTCACGAGAGTAGATGTCCTTACATGCATGAAAATCCTGGAGATGACAAGTATCCATTAGATCATCGAGACGGAGACATTGCATCAGTGCCTCCACAACACCCACCTAAGCCACCCTCTTTGGAACTGGTATGAGAGTGAGGAGTAGCAGCCCTCTTTGGAATTGAACGCAGGCTAACAACATCCACATCTTTGCAGTACCCTCTAGAACCACTCCCTCCATTCGGGGCTAGTCTAGAGTGTTGACCTCATCCTATTGGAAATTGAAGCCTTAGAGCATGCCAAAGTAGACCTCACACAAAACGACCTTGTCCATGGCAGCTCTTGGTCTGCCATATCTCTAAATCGGGCCATCTGATTTGGAGACATATGTGTAAATATCTCGTGCAACTCCTCATTGGTCATCCCTTGACTCATCTCGCTCTCTAGGTATCGTCAGGGGTGATTTGCACAGATATAAATTGATGTTAGCATAATTAATATAAGGATTTAGAGAGCATGATAGTATAACTTTGAAAAAAAGGATGCTAATTAAAACACATATACTAAAGTATCCTTAAAAGTGAATCATTGATGAATTGAGCAAGCGGATGCAAATACAACTCGACCTATGGCCCCATGTCAATCTCCCAGCGTAGCTCGGCATACACTGGAAGGTCTATAGATATAGGTCACCATAGAAAGAGGAGTCCAATTCATTCTTAAAAAATTCATGGCCTCTTGTCTCTTTGTCTACGTTCCAAGCACGCTCCAAGCCCTTTTCGCCCTCCACCCTCCGCAATATCGATCCCTCCACCTACATACTCTCCTCATCTACTAGGAACATTGCTTTCATCATATACTCACATACTCTAAGGAGTTGACGACACAACATACCACAATTGAGGTTGTTGGGGATTTGGATAGAAGATTGACTATTCAATATCACATATAAGAGCGAATCAACATTTGTGATTGTTTTGTATTGTGGAAAAATTTAAAAAATAGGTCATATACCTGTTCACAATGACTCGGCAACAGGATAAACATTTCGTGTAGATTCATCCATCTTTTCTCGAAATCTATTTTTAGAAATCCAGATGGAACTTGCATCGAGCTCCTTCCAATACCACTTTAAATCACCATACATCAAATATGATCATGGAGAAGCTACAATAATCCACTGAGAAAAAACTTTGCAAGTTTCCAAAATACTCTATCTACTACGATATTCAGATCTCTAGCCCACCGTCGGCTCTCTTGCTTGAACTTTGCCATGACACCACAATCCATTGTGGAGGAGCACATTTTGTCAATACGCTCAACACAAAAATGTTGCTCGCATAACCATGCCGCACTGTAGATTTTGTATTGTACATTGAAACGGTTAGATTAGTTGTTATGCATAAAATCTAGATATGACAACAAATAAAGTATGTAGTCACCTTAGGACTACATCCCCTCAAGAATTCCCACTTCTCAGTAGAGACCTCTATCCCTTCGCGAGAGAAGCTATGATCAAATCTCCATGTAACCATTGCATATACATAAACCACGGTATCTCCTCCATGCCCTTGGGATATCGAATCGGTTGATGGCATGTACTGCATCGAAATTCTAATTGTGCTTCTTCTCGGTCTTTTTTGGCCTACATGTACCATAGCATATTGTTGTTTGAATCCACCATTGGTAGCCATTCTAAAATATGCACTAATGCCTCTAACACTAGCCAACCTTCAACCATACTACCCTTTGGCTGAACTCGTTATTGCACAAAGCCCTTCAAGGTTTTCATGAAGCGCTTCAAGAAGAACATCCATCGCATATGGACAGGTTCCATAATCTTCACTTCATCTACAAGATGTACTAGGAGGTGACTTTGTATCATGAGCATGCTCGTGGGTAGGTACTTATCCAAGAGACATCAAACCATCTCCGTTGCTCTCCGCACCTTGCGGTTTCAATAGAGGATGTCTTAATCTCATTATGTGAGATCCATTGTACTAAATTTGACAACTTGTAATTTGCCTCACGTATTTTTGGAGTGAGGCACCTCATGATCATGATCGATAGTACAAATTGTCACAAATGGAGAAGCATTATGAACATCAAGTAGACACTAAATGTTGGGGGTAAAGGCGCCTCCACCTAGTCGCCCGTGTATTACTACACTAACAGTACTCGCCACTGCACACTGCAAGTGGTGGATGTTCATCATCGTCACTTTATTATTTATTCTTTTAGTGACCGTTTGAATAAAGAAAGTCCCAATCACACATTATGACTGTTGGAGTTCCCATTTGGTCTCTCTCTCTCTTTCTTGCTCTTGCTCTCTCGCCATAGCTCTTCCAAGCAAGCTTTGATCCTTGTCACCTTTTAACTAGTATCAGAGAATGGATTCATGACTACTTGATCTTGGTTTGTGGCATCTTCAAGTTCCTATTGATTACTTGTATCAGAGAATGGATTCATGACTAGTTGATCTTGGTTCGTGACATCTTCAAGTTCCTATTGATTACCTACACTCATTGGGTCTCCTTCCCGACAGCCATAGCTGACTCTCTTGAGCTTTTGTCACTCCCTAGCTTCCCAAGCACCTATTTGACCCCTTTGGGTACCCTTAGGGCATTGCATAAGAGGCTTTTGTTCATTTATTTCAAGGTTTCATTGCTGTTCATAGGTACAATAGGGTTTGCAAGATCATGGGCAGCCATAGCTCCCACCATTGGAGCTTGTTCTCATCACACCCTGCCTGAAGCCTTTCTAGGCTAGCATGGGCTTGTACTAGGCCTTCATTGGCTCAAGATTGAGCCCTTTTTCATCTAGTTTACCCTCAGAAGGAGTAGAAGAAGCCATCAGCAAGTCAACATGATTTGCACCTGTTTCTTACTGCCCTTGGACAACTCCCCTGCTCTTGCTGATGATCAAGCTTGGTCTCTTGGGCATTGTGGCACTGCTTGCATTGAACCTTGACATGTTTAAGCCTTGTAAAGGCTTTGGGGGACTGATATTCACCCCAGTTTGACTGTGTATACAATAGACATGCTGTTTATGTCTGTCACAAATCTCTACATGAAGATTGGAGCTCATCTACACTTCACTTGATGCATGTATACTAGGCCATTGATGCCTATTGGTTGGTGGATGTAATGCTAGTGTTTTGCCATGCCTTTGGACTGATTTTTGGGCTGAAAAATCTCATTTTTTAATAGTAAATCACTACTGTACAACAGTGGGCATTGAAGTCTATTACTTCATGTTTGCCTATGCCTCTTGGAATCGGGACATGCTTTGGAGATGTACTTTGATGTATTGATAATCGGGGATCAAATTTGAGCTTGATATTGCTTTGGATAATTGGTTGAGCTTGAGATCTCTTTGCATAGAATTTGGATCTCCATCTTTGATGTACTTATGGCATGCACTTCACTTATGTCTGACCGATCTTGACATGCTTGGCCTATGCCACTACTACATTCCTGTTACATTGTTTGGAGTTGGATGCTATTGAGCCTTGCTTTGGCTTGACATTTGATTTCCCAGAGCTTAGTTTGGCTATTTCTTAGCTTGCTAGAGTTATAGTTTGGATGTACTTGATATCTATGGATGCTATGTACAGATGCTACACGGCCTATATGCTCATCAGGTCTTATTGATGCTTGATCTTGGATCTTCTGGCACTAGTGCTAACATATGCCCTTGTTGAGCTTCTTTGCTTGATATTTATGGATTTTGTGCCAGTGGGAGAATCTTGATACGCTTCACACAGGTGGTTTATGATACTTAAGCATTTAGATACTTGAGACTAAGATCTTCATTTGGATGTTGCATGGTTAATATGCTGTGGTCCTCATAGATATTACAATGTGGTTGAGGAAGCACAAAGTGCTTGGAAGCTTTGGGATAAAATTAAGTACCTATATGACAAGAAAAGTCCAATAAGTCAGATGTATTGGCTGAAGCAGCTTATGGACCTATGCATGAAGGAGAATATGACAATATCTGCTCATTTGAGCCAATTCCATGCTATCCTCAAGAACTTGACTTCGCAGGGCACTACCTTCAATGATGAGGTAGTGAGTCATGGGATGTATTCCGCACTGCCTTATGTGCTCCTGCTACTATTCTAAACTTGCTTGATGTAGAGAGTGCTCTTCTACAGGAAGAGATCAACGGTAAGAACTTGGATGCCTCGTGTGTCACATGCTTTGACTGTTAGAGGCAGAGATGGTAATGGAAATAATGACCATGGGTATGGATGTGGCAGAGACTCGTAGGCGTCTAGGTCTAAGTCACGTGGTAAGTCGTACAACAAGTCTCATGGGAGAAATGCTAATGTGACATGTCATTATTGTGGCAAGAAGGTCCATATATGCCCACAATGTCATAAGTTACGCAATGAGAAGCGCAAAGAGAAGGGGAAAGACAAAGTACAGGAAAAGTCCTTTGATTGCAGCATTATGCCTGCGAAATCCAGTGTGAAAATCAAGGAGATAAATGTCATGCAGATTGATGACTCCGATGGGGAGTACATACTTGCAGCTAGTTCTTGTGATGCTACGCTGTTGACTGAGGTTCACTCTATGTATGTGCAGTGCTGGCTTTTGGATTCTGGTGCTTCATTTCATGTTACACCATGTAGTGAGTGGTTCCATTCCTACCGCACTGTCTTTGGTTCAGTTCACTTGGTGATGACAGGTCACTTTCTATTGTTGGCGTTGGGGATGTATGACTGCAATTCTCTACTAGTAATACTTTTCTGTTACAAGATGTACGTCATGTACGTGCGCTTACACACAGTCTTATGTCTGCAAGGCAACTTGATGATGCTAGATTTCATGTTTCATTTGGGGATTCTTCCTGGAAGATCACTCGTGGCAGACTTGTGCTTGTGCCAAGACTAGCAGCCTCTATCCTCTTGTAGTTGATGGGTCCTCTGTTGACCATGTTCTTTGGCATGCCCGTTTGGGCCATATGTCCTTGAAGGGAATGAAAATGCTTTTTGGTTTTTGCAGTACTTACTGCCCCTTGACTATGCATGTTTTGATTCATGTGAGCATTGTCTTTATGGCAAACGGACTAGGAACACACATAAGAAGCCTGGTAGGATATGCATGAGTGAGCCCCTGACATTGGTACATTCAGATGTCTATGGGCCCATGCCCTGTCAGTCTATGGGTGGTGGAAAGTATTTTGTGATGTTCATTGATGATTTTTTGTGTAAAGTTTGGTCTTACCCCATTAAGCTTAAGTCAGATGTCTTGGTTGTGTTTCACAGATGGCTTGCATTGGCTAAGAAACACACTGGGCATAGGCTGAAATGCCTTAGGACTGACAATGGAGGAGAATATGTGTCACATTCTTTTGAGTAGCTATGTGACAAGAGGGGTATTAAGTGTCAATTGACCGCCTCTATATCCTACCCCAGAATGGTTTGGTTGAGTGGATGAATAGAACCATCCAAGAGCATATACAAAGTATGCTTAGCCATGCAAGCCTACCACAGAGCTTTTGGGCTAAGGCAATCATCACATCTATGCATGTCATCAATAGATCACCTTATAGTGGTTTGGATTTTCAGGTTGCAAAGAAGGTATGGACTGGGAAACCTCTGTCTTATGTGCATATATGTGTCTTTGGATTCCATGTGCCCAAGGACAAGTAGAATAAGTTGGATTCTAAGAGTGTCAAATGCATTTTTCTTGTCTATGGAGATGCTAGTGAGATGGGTTATTGCCTCTGGGATCCGCAGGCGTGGAAAGTCATCTGCAGCCATGATGTAGTCTTCTACAAAGACAAGATGCATAGGCAACATGATAAGGTGGTAGAGATATGCATGGTTATGTTCTAGGAGGAGCCAGTACTCCTGCACAGCTAGTTGGACAGCCTGCAACAACAGTTGGTACACATGGCCAGGGTGTTGGACATGATGCTAGACATATAGTAGAGCCTGCAGTGAGACGGTCTACTAGAAATAGATATCCACTTGATCGATTTGAGCCCTCGATGCATTATGTGTCGGTTACAGATACAGGAGAGCTTCTCACCTATGATGAGGCTATGCGCAGGGGTGACAGGTACTCCTAAGAGAGGGCTATGCAGAGTCTGAGAGGGACTCCTTGCATAAGAATATGACTTGGGATTTGGTTGCATTGCCTAATGGCAAGAAGGATTTGCCATGCAAATGGGTGTACAAACTGAAAAGTACCCATGGACTTGTTGCTAAGGGTTTTAAATAGGAGCATAGAGTTAACTTTGAAGAAGTCTTTTCTCCTGTGGTCAAGATGACCACCTACGCTTGGTTTTAGCCTTAGTCACAGAGCTTGAAGTGGACATGTATCAGATGGATGTCAAGACTACATTCTTGCATGGGGATTTGCATGATGAGATTTACATGGAGCAGGCTAAGAGCTTTGCAGAACCTAGCAGGGAGCACCTAGTGTGCAAGTTGAAGAAAAGTCTTTATGGCTTGAAGTAGACACATAGGGAGTGGTATCATAAGTTTGATGCCTTTATGGAGTCACAGGGCTATAGTAGGAGTGCTATGGATCCGTGTCTTTACACTAAGACAACCCGTGATGGCTCATTGCTTGTTTTGGTACTTTATGTGGATGATATGTTGATAGCAGGGAAAGCTCATGATGAGCTAGACAATCTTAAATATCAATTGAAGAAGAGCTTTGAGATGAAGGATTTGGGACAAGCCTCTCACATTCTTGGTATGCACATTAAGCGCGACCGGCATTACGGACTACTCTACCTCTCACAGAGGGAGTACATTCATAAAGTCCTTGAGTGTTTTCTCATGTAGGATGTGAAACCTATTGGCTGTCCATTACCTTCTTATGTGAAGGTTTCACAGGTTGATTATCTGAAGATAGATGGGCAAAGGGCCGAGATGGCGAAGATCCCTTATGCATCAGCCGTGGGCAGTTTGATGTATGCCATGATAGCCATTTGTCTAGATATTGCCTTTATAGTTGGTGTTGTGGCGGCATGCTATATGGCTATACCCGGCAAGAAATATTGGGATGCCGTGATGAAGGGTATTGTGGGAGCTTTTGCTCAACCGCCAAGACCCACGGACCGCTTATTGATTCAAGCGTTCCAAGCCGAGCACTAATGGCTACCTCTCACATAGCCGACGCGCCATCCATATCTACGGGTGTAGTGAGCTTACCTCCGTGTCGGTTGAGTTACCTCCTCTCCCGCACACTCCGGTAGCTCCACAATCCAAGTGCAAGCTTCAAGCAAGCTCCATCCTCAAGCTCCACGCTCCAAGCTCCATTGCCGCGAGCAAGAGAAGAGAAGAGAAGAGAAGAGAAGAAGAGAGGAGAAGATGGAGAGCTTCTCCTCCTCAGTCCCTCACCCTCACACACTCACTCCCTCACACTCTCACACTCCCTCTCTCAAGCACAAGCTCAAGCAAGCAAGAACAAGAAGAAGAAGAAGAAGAAGAGGAGAGCTACTTTTGGCCACACACAAGAATGAGCTTCTCATTCACTTTTCAACTTTATATACAAAACCCTAAATCCCTTTTGGGCGGTCATCCCCTTTTCCCCTTTTTACATGGCCGGCCGTAGCCTTGGCCCTTTTTCCCATTGTCCTTCTATCTTCCTATCTTCCTTTCCACCGCCCGTCTACATTTACAAATTGCACGGGTGAGAGCCCGGCGCTCTTTTACAAGATTTCAGGGTGCGTCTTTTTATTTTAAAATGCGCCTTTCTTCTTTTGCCTTTGCCTTGGACTTTTAAGGTTGCCCTTGCGCTTTTGGCCTTTTCTCCTTTTCTTTCTTCAGTCGGGCTACCTTTTTTCCGCCTTTGCCCTGCGTCTTTTCTATTTCTTTTTGCTTTCTTCGTGTTGGGGTTAACATTACCCCCCTCCTAGACGAGTGCCAGTCCCATGGCACTCACCGTCGTAGGTAGCAGGCTGTAGCATGCACCGAAGACGTGGGTAACAAGGATGCCTGTGGTTTCCATGGAGGAGTGTTGGTGGTGGTGTGGCAGAAGGTCCTGGAGCCTGTTGGTGGCTCAGGTGGCTGGTGGAAGGTTGTTGGAGTTGGTGGTAGGGCTATGCTGTGTTGGGGTTTGCATTGATGGCCAGCACAAGTGTTGGTTTGTTAGGGATTCTGCACATGACAATTCTTTGCGGACTTGTCGGATGGTAAGGGACAAGCATTCAAAGTTGAGTGTTGATGGAGAGCGAACAACACCTTATACCTGCAATTGGAAAACCTCACATGTGGTCTCTCCTTAAGGGGTAGTGCTGGTCTTCTTATCGTGCACAAGACATATTTGATTAGTTTGGGAGACAGGTCGAACTCTAAGCAAGCTGAGAGTATTGCCCTGCACTTGAGGACCCAAACTGTGCATATACTTTGGTGCAGATATTATGTAAGTGCTTGTGCATAGTTAGATATTACGTAATTAGAAGACCGTGGGCTAGTTTCTCATAACGATGTGTGGATGAAGCAAAGTTGTCCGTGTTGAGAAGAAGTACACGTGAAGGTATATGAGACATCCTTTGCATTGTGACTGCACGATGGAGCATAATTGAATACAGGGACACCCCACTTTCAGTAGCTGGAAACTATTGGACTTGCTTGATGAGTACGGTGTACTTTTCATGGCCAATCGTGCGGTGCTTATCACCGCTGATTGCAATGGTACTAAGGCAGAGTGCAAAAGAAAATTGTGCAAGTGGGTTAGGGTGACAGGTCTAACCCTAGGCGAGACAAGCTCCCCAGGTATGTCCTGCCCTTGATGTGCCCTGAAAAATTGTGGGTGATTGTAGGGGGCTAGGGGACTAGGGACGAAGCCGGTCGACCAAGGTCACCAGACGTACCTAATTTGAGGACCCCTAGGTGCTGTGCTGTGATCGTGGGTGCTTCTTATTTTTCCATTCATTTCTTTTCCTTTTCTTTTTCTTTCTTTTCGTTTCTTTTTTTTTTTTTTTTTTTGGCCTGAGTACAACCATTACAATATGTTGAGGCTACCAGCCTTTCCATGGGTTGGAAAATGTCAAGCTTCGAAGGCTTCGAAAATGAATAGTACCATGATGATGGTGCCCTAGCCTCATTGTTAGAGAAGCAGTTGGCGAAAGGGGGAGATACACTTGAGATATTGCAACCCTCCTTGCAGCACATGCGATGTGGGTACAATTGAGGTGATGACTGCCGTGAGCCAACTATAGAGCTTGTCCCAGAAAGGGGGCGTGGCCCAGGAATGTTTTGTGGGCGATTGGCAAGGGTGTTTTCGGCAGCGTGGCTTTGCCGCGGCTCGCTGTGGGGTTATGGGTGTTGCGGTGATTGGGCATTGAGCATTTTCACACAGGGACCTGTATTATCCTGCATTCACTTGTCGCTTCATGAGAACATATGCATTGTGTATGCCACAACTATAATAAACCAGTGCAATGCAAGGAGACATCACTTATTTGAATTCTATGGTGTTGACTAGACATTTATCACCTGCACTTGATTAGCTTTTTCTTTTGCTAAAGGCGTAGCATATATTAAACGCAGATATGATAAGTTCATACAAGTCAGGAACATGTCAACACTTAACAAGTCGGGAACACTCAACCATTTAAAAACAAAAAGTCCTGGCCAGTTATCATTTGATAAGCCCCTTACGCATTATGGGCTACTCGATTTGTACGAGGCGGGGCGAGTCTGGATGGCCGGGTGATTGGGGCTCTGCTAGTGTTGGGACTCCCGCGGGGGTGAGCAGGGAACATGTCGGCCGGGATATGAATGGTGTAATCCCGGCTCGCTACCGTCTCCAGAATTTCTTTAAATAATTCATTACATTCTTCTCGTTCCCGAATTGCCCTTTCTGCTTTGAGCGTCTGGGGCCCGAGCGGGAGCTGGGAGTGCGTACCACTAGTGCTGCGGCCTGTTGCAGGTTTCGAGTCTCGACTTTCTTGACTCGAGGGTTCTTCGGCCTTCGCCCTGGCCAGTGTCGCTTAGGGCCTCGCTTCTTGGCATACCTCTTGATGGTGGGCACATAGTGCTCCGGTGGAGGGGCGTGTGCCACATGCTCCCGCCTTCTGCAAAGAGCGTCTTTGCATGCTAGCTCTCCATGATTCTCCATGCGTTCCGCCACAAAGGGAAGCCTGCAAGATGCAATCCAAGGGTCAGACTTGGATATAGGATACAACTGTTTGCATGGAAGGGATTTTAGTGTGGTTTATCAAGCGCATGTGACAAGAAGGGGAGGGGTGAGGCATGCAGTGTTTTGTCGTAACGGGATGGCCCCCATGATGATGTTCGTTTTGCCTCCAGCCATTAGCCAATATTGGCTTATGCTAAGTTGTGTGGACTGGTTGTCATGGAGTGGGATAGGGCACATCCTCGGAAGGATAGACCAAAAAGGGAAGAAGGTGTATAGAGAGGGGCTGCACCCTGTTTACACCATCAGTGTTGTTGGTCAAGGCTTCCTATGGCAGTAACGTGGGTTGCATGCCCTTTACTTGGAGGTGGGAGTGGTCACACGGTTTTTAAATGTGTGATGAGAAGAGGACTTGAGGAGGTTAGCCTGTTAGAACCAACTCTTCTCCCTGCGCTTGACTATCATTGCTTGTGTGTGTTGATATTGTTTATACATGGTGACACAAAAATTAGTGTTTATCTATATACATATCTATGAATCCATGTCACATCACGAGGATAAGAACCAAGTGTAGAACTCGGGGTTGTACCGGAGCATGGCACACACATCTAGTATTCGTGGCAGCTGACTTAATACTGATAGATATTTTGCCACGTCGAGTAGCATGGAACCTTGACCGAGTCTACTGGCAATATGTAACTCCTCTTCGGTGAGAACCTTATCAATCAAAGGGCCCTGTAGCCTAGTCCTAGCTAAGTCCGTACCCCGAATGTCAGTGAGTACTCGAAGGGAAGTTGGTGCCACATAGGTTGGGTCCCTTTGGGATCGCCATTTGGCCAATCTCTCTTCTGAGACCGTCATGATCTGAGCCCCTAGTTCGGCCATTACGACACGGCTTTCGCACCAACGCCGCTCAAATTGACTCTAGCCTGCTGACAGTCGCTTTAGTAGCTCTAGGTCTACGAGATTCGGTCGGCAGAGCACTTCATTGAACGTGACGGTTAAGCGTAGTTCATCAGCCTCCTCGTTAGGGATAAGTCGCATCTGTTCATGCAGGAGCCTGTCGTAGTGCCCGTTAAGATGTTCTTGTTCTTCCCATGATAGAGGAAAGGTCAAGTACTCTCCAAGCTGCTCCTTGGGGATCGTGCCCACGTCCGCAAGGACGTAGACACGTGCGACCACTTTGAGCTTAGCCTCTAACTCAGTTAAGAATTCTGCGAAATTTCTATGTTCAACGAGGGCTTGCTCGGTTGCTATCTCCTGCAAAGTTCTAAGAGTTTCTTTAGGCTTTAGCATGGCTGGGGGCTCAGGCCTAGATGAGCAAGATTGGTCAATGATAGGATTCCTTGTGCTCTTGGGGTTCTCACGTTTCTCCTGAGGTTTTGTTGTTATTTCGTCATGGTTCTTCTCGGATGTGACTGGTATAGACTTGTCACCCTGTTGTGATAGTGTTGTATCCACTCTTGATTGATCAATGTGAGTTCTATTGTCAGTGGATAGAGTGTTGCCAGCAACTGTTGATGGCAACGGTTGCTTTGGTTTCTCAGAACACACGGATGTGTCTGGGGTTTCACTGCTATTAGGAGAGGCATCAGTGGGTTCATTGGTGGATGGACTCGATGCTTTATTCATCAGCTCTCCAGTGCCCTTCGTCTCAATGTTCTTTGGGTCCACAACCACCTGCAACTGTTGTTGTTTTCTCTGCTTTCTCCTCTTTTTCTTGGTCAATGAAGGCGCCTCTCTCAACGACTTAGGACCTTGGACTAGATCAACCGTTGATGTGTTTGGTTGGGCCTCAGCCTTCTCTTTCTCTAGTGTGTCCTTATGGGACATGGCCGTGGCCTGCTGAATAGCCTTGCTAGGTTGTGAGAGCACAACTACCTCCCTTTTTGGAGAGTCTAGCCCCTCAGCCAACTCCCTTGTGTTTAACTCCTCCAGCCTTGGCTTTAGGCACTTTGAAAGTGTTGGAGTTGTCGAGGGATTTGGTTGCGACACCTCCTCCACAAGTAAACTACTAAGGACACGTTCCACATAGGGTATTGTCACGGCCAAGAGCTGTGACTGTTGTGATCCCTGATTGGAAGTAGTAGCAGCTAGTTTAGTGGGCTGGCTACCCTTGGTGGATTGCGGTGTCAAGTCCCTAGGGCGATCAGAAGTGGTTGTGTCTTTTGTTGGCCTTTGAGCACTCATCTGTGTAGATCAAACATGAGCTGATCTAGTCGCATTAGGTGGCTCAGGCATATCCTTGGGTCGAGAGCTACCGATGGCATCATGTCCCACCTCTTTGACGATTGGAAGCTTAGATGGAGATAGTGATTGGAATTGAGCAGTTGCCCTTGACAACTGCTGTGGTGCTTCCTGTGTCCATTTGGGAGAAGAGGGCATAGGAGATCTAGGACTCTTGGGTGGACTTGGCACTCCCTGAATGATCTGCTCGAGGTTACTAGACGATTGTGCCATTTGCTTTGTTGAGCGAGTAGCCTTGCCATGAGCAATGTTGTGCCTATGATGTTTGTTCTCCCCTTGGGAAATCAAAGGCTCATTGGGCACTAATGGCTTTTGTGCACGCTCAATGGTTACATATGACATCTTCTTATTAAGCATGCTAGGTTGAGGCTCTTTCTTTCGAACACTCATGTCTGGTTTCTTGCCTCGAGACCTAGGGTTTCTCTTAGATTTCCTCCTGTGCTTCGTAGCTTTTGATGCACTCTGGCCTTCAGTCGACTAGGGAGGTTTAGCAAGGGGTTTTGGCACCCAAATCCATCGGTTGCCTGCATAATACCCTTGAGCCCGCAGCAACGCCTTGGATATTCATCGTGGCGTTGTGCTGGCTCTCCATCGATGCCTCCGTCTATAAGGCTTGGGCTTCTTTCGTGGTCTTCTACGATATTTTTGAGTCCAAACCCTTTCCTTGGCCTTGTCTCCTAACCTTTTTGTCTCAAGTACGGCCTCACTCACTGGTTCTCTCCGTTCAACCTGCGCTTGTATCAACTCTTTCAACAACTCCTTGCTCTCATTACTAGGCTTGCTTGGTATGTCAGAATGCTCCTTCCCCTTCCTTCGAGGTTTGGTGAGGTCACCTTTGCTAAAAGTTGTGATTATCCTCAAACCTGGTAGTGTTAGGTGTATCCTCTGTGCTATATAGTCGGCTTCACACTTCGTTGCCTTTTTGAAGGGCCTTCCTAGGAGGATTTCCTTTCCACAATTCTCGCTATTTGGAGGAACATAGAACAGGACTGGCAAGCTTTCTGTTTCAATAGTTACAAGGATTCTGCACTTCCCTAGAAGTGCTTGTGGGTGTTCCCCGTAAGGGTTAAGAGTTGCATCAGTCGGTTTGAGCTCTGGTTGACCTAGTAGAGTCCATGCTTCGTAAGTCAAGATATTGAAATCTGCTCCTTCATCAATGAGAGCATCAACACTATGCTCTCTTTCTGCGGTGAGTTTGACCCTAAGATAAGCAGGTGGTACTATGTCTTCATCTTCCGGGTCCTGGCTTGTAAATTTAAGCCTTCTGACAGATGCCCTTGAGCTCTCGACTACACGACCAGATGTGGATTCTCCACTGCTGTCTTGGGTTGTCTGTGCAGTGTTGCTCAAGGTACATCTCTTGTCAAGAGTGTCATGTCTAGTCATCTTGGCATTTGTAGCTTGCTGATGTTGCATTTCTCTCTGACTAGACATGGTATGAACACAATGTCTTTGTGTTCTCGTGGCGTGGCCTTTTTGCCCTTGATGGCTAGATTGGCCCATTGATGTTATAGGGTCTCTATTTGTCTCTATTCGGGTATGGGCTTTTGGTTGCTCTATTGCAAGTGGGACTCCATGCTCAGGTAGAGCCATTGCTACGCTAGGGTCCAATTTGGAAGACCTGTCACGGCGCGCGTTTTCTCTCCAACCTACTCGGGGGAGGTGCGGAGGGGGCAGAGCCCCCTCTGCGGGGGTCCGGGGGGGGCAGTCCCCCCCGGCCCGCAGGGCCGTTACGGTAGATGCCATATGCAATTTGGAGGACCGTTTATAGCCAAATTTTGAACTACGTGTTCTAAATTTTAGCCCAGTGATGGATCTGTGATGTGCCTTTAGCTGTACATAGCCTTTGGGGTCAATTTTGGGGTTTAGATGCGTTAGAATTTGTGTTCTGGGTACCTGTCCGATTTTGACAGTTTTTGGTCCGATTCTAAGATGTCCGATTTTCAGGAGTCCGATTATCAGAATCGGACATCCGATTTTGGGTGGGTCCGATCGGACCAGTGGTCCGATTTTGGTCACGTCCGATTCTAGGAGTCGGATCAAAAAGTGGTCCGATTTTAAAAGTGGTCTGATTTTGGGAATCGGATCGGACAGGGTGGTCCGATTCTGGCAGGTCCAATTCTGGCAGGTCCAATTTTGAGCTGGTCCGATTCTGGGAATCGGACGGCCTGGTCCGATTGTGAGTGGTCCGATTATGGACTCGTCCGAGTGTCCGAGTGTCAAAATCGGACAAGTTGGTCCGAGCATCCGATTCTCAAAATCGGATGGGTTGGTCCGAGTGCCACATGGCACGTCCGATCGGGTTGGTCCGATTCTGGGAATCGGACGGTCCGACTCCCGAACTTGGGTGGTCCGATTCTGGGAATTGGACCACAGCGAGTTGGTCCGAGTGCATCGGCGGTGGGCGCGATTCCCGCGCGTTTGTCCCCTCCTCACTGTCTAGTGCACACGATCACCACAGCCTTTCTAGATTTGATCAAGGCACTTGTTGGAAAACATCAGACTCACCTGGAGCAGCACGAATCACCGATGCCTAGGAATCAGGGCAGCGCTTCCTCGTCCTGTGAACCAGAAGTTCTCTCTCTCTCTCTCTCTCACACAAGGCAAACCAAGGAAATGAGGTCTGTCCTGGCCTCCCAGGCCTCTTAAGGTCCTTTTCAAGCACTGCAGAACCTCACAGCTAGTTCCTTGTCCGTATCTTACCCAGAAACTTGAATCAGGTCCCCTGTTTCCCTGTTTTAGCCTGTTATACAGCAACAGAAAACCCCACTGTTTGCCTGTTTTTTTCCTCTTTTTCTTTGTTTTTGCCTACCCTAAATGCATCCAAATCACAAAATAAATACCTACACTACTCCATTTCACAACATCTCAGAAAGCAACAAACCTACTTGCCAAGGAGATCGAATACCATCTTCAACCCCCTCGCTTCCTACCTATCTACCTCAAGCACCGATTCGGGGGAAACCCCTTACTTTGATGCTCGATTCGAAGCGCGCAAGCGCTCAAGGCTTGAATCCGTTGGTCCCGGCAACGGAACCAAAATGTGGGAGCTTTCGCTCAATCGCCAAGACCCACAGATTGCTTATTGATTCAAGCGTTCCAAGCCGAGCACTAATGGCTACCTCTCACATAGCCGACGCGCCATCTATATCTACGGGTGTAGTGAGCTTACCTCCGTGCCGGTTGAGTTACCTCCTCTCCCGCACACTCCGGTAGCTCCACGATCCAAGTGCAAGCTTCAAGCAAGCTCCATCCTCAAGCTCCACGCTCCAAGCTCCATTGCCGCGAGCAAGAGAAGAGAAGAGAAGAGAAGAGAAGAAGAGAGGAGAAGATGGAGAGCTTCTCCTCCTCGGTCCCTCACCCTCACACACTCACTCCCTCACACTCTCACACTCCCTCTCTCAAGCACAAGCTCAAGCAAGCAAGAAGAAGAAGAAGAAGAAGAAGAGGAGAGCTACTTTTGGCCATACACAAGAATGAGCTTCTCATTCACTTTTCAACTTTATATACAAAACCCTAAATCCCTTTTGGGCGGTCATCCCCTTTTCCCCTTTTTACATGGCCAGCCGTAGCCTTGGCCCTTTTTTCCATTGTCCTTCTATCTTCCTATCTTCCTTTCCACCGCCCGTCTACATTTACAAATTGCACGGGTGAGAGCCCGGCGCTCTTTTACAAGATTTCAGGGTGCGCCTTTTTATTTTAAAATGCGCCTTTCTCCTTTTGCCTTTGCCTTGGACTTTTAAGGTTGCCCTTGCGCTTTTGGCCTTTTCTTCTTTTCTTTCTTCAGTCGGGCTACCTTTTTTTCGCCTTTGCCCTGCGTCTTTTCTATTTCTTTTTGCTTTCTTCGTGTTGGGGTTAACAGGTATCATGAGATATCTAAAGGGCACCTCAAATATGTGTATTTGCTATGGCGGCAGCTAGGATACAAGAGTTATGGGGTACATAACTCCGATTATGCAAGACATGTAGATAGTAGGAAGTCTACTTCTGGCTATGTATTCACCTATGCTCTGGAGGAGCTCTCTCTTGGATGTCTAGAGTTTAGAAGTGTACGACTCTCTCTACCAGTGAGGCCGAGCATGTTGCAGCCACTGAGGCTTGCAAGGAGGGCATATAGTTGGGGCGTTTGGTTCATGACCTTGGGATTGATTCTATATCTACGCTGCATTTGGATTCTATAAGTGCTATTCAGCTAGCTAAAAATCCGGTCTTCCATGCAAAAACAAAACACATTGAGGTGAGGTATCACTTCATATGTGGGGTCATGGAGGACAAGTCTGTTGACTTTGTCAAGATCTCCATTGAAAAAAATCTTGTAGATCTGCTCATGAAAAGCCTCACTACTGAGCGCTTTGCCTTCCTAAGGAGATTGATGGGCATTGGATGAGATGATGTTTTTCCTCATCGTGTTGTACATGTGTACATTGTACTATCTTTTCTTTTTCTTTTCACTCCTCACTGGGGAAGATTTGCCTTTAAGTGGGAGGCTGTTGGGCGTAAAGGCGCCTTTGCCTAGCCACCATGTATTACTACGTTGATAGTACCCGCCATTGCACACTACATGTGGCGGGCGCTCGTTACCTTTACTTTATTATTTATTCTTTTAGTGATAGTTTGAATAAAGGAAGGCTCGGTCACACATTGTGACTGTTGGAGTTCCCATTTGGTCTCTCTCTCTTTCTTGCTCTTTCTCTCTCACCATAGCTCTTTCAAGCAAGCTTTGATCCTTCTCACCTTTCACTAAATAGCGAAATATTGAGGCTACTTGCTGCCAATAAACGTGATATATCTTATGCTAGTCATGGGATTTTAGACCTAATAGCTAGTTGTCTTTAGAGAAAGTAGATCTAAGAGAACACATCATATTGGAGGACCCTGCCACGGCTATAATATTGAACACAAACTAGGGCAAAAGAACCTTCGAATTCTATGAGTGGGGTGAGCCCATGATCCCAAAACTGCAAACATATCTCTTAAAAGAAACCATATCCATAGTGATATAAAACAACACTGTCATCTTCATCACTTTCATCATTATCTTCCATAGCTTTTAGAAATAAAGAATGAAGAGAGAGAAAGAGAAAGAGGAGCAAAGCCAAATACAAATATTTTGCACACCCAAGAGAAGAGAACGTGTGTTCTGAGGAAAGAGAGGGAGAGAAAGAGACACACAACCACTTGTGTCCTCAATCCACCCTTTCACCCAAAAAGCACACCTCTCCATATTTTATTATTTCTTTGAATTTTTTTATACATTTGATATTATAAGACCTTTGCCCTTTAATTTTGAGTATTCTTACCCTTTACAAATGCATTTTGTGTATACCATTTATTTATGATGGTGGATGTGGATGTGGCCTCCTCATGTAAGTGTGTATTTTAGTGATTTTGGAACAATGTAAATGTTATCCCCTTTACAAAAGATGAAATTGTGATATGTGCATGGACATTTTTGTGCCTTGTTTTTATGCTTCTTTTGGTGTCATCATATTCCTCCCACACTGAAATGTGAAGTGTCCTCGTGAACCTTGTCAAAGAAGAACCATTGTCTAACACAAAACATTTCCAAAATTGTTAGTAAAACAACTTCAATCATAAGGATGAGGCCTAGCCATGGTAGGGTATGGGGACTCCAAATCCATGACCACCAGAGTAAGGGAACTCTTGCCTCGGTTACTCCCACATTGAAAAACTTGTATAATCTCCAAAAGATAGGGTTCTATCTTTCACAAGAAATCATGAGCACAACTCCTCCATTTCAATGGAGAAAGAAATAAAACTCCATCATGTAGCTCCAAAGGGGCACTTGAGAAAACAGGGTTTAATTGTATATGTTGCTTCATGTATCTTCTGATGTGGGGGTTTATCTTTATGTATATTCTCATGGAGTATTTAATAGTGTTGTTATATATGAATGTAAAGTGAAAACTCTTGAAATATTAGCTTTGAGAGAGTGGTAAAGAGTTGTCACTTTTGAATGTTAGCAATGGATTAGGAGGGTTACTAAGCTTTGATCCTTTTAGATTCTTAGTTTTTTTTTCTTTTAGTCTATCTTATCATTTTTCTTGATGGTTGTTGTTTGGAGGAAAAAGAAAAAGAAGAAGAAAGATGTAAGGGATGGTAGCAATATATGCTAGAAGGAGAGGTTGATGGTGATTATGGGTGGAGGAAAGCACCACTTATAGAAAAGTAGGTTGGCAATATTAAGGTATTATAAATAGTTAGAAGGGCTAAGGGGTGGAAGGAAGTGCCACAATTGAAGGGGCAAATGAGGAAGGGGGTAAGATGAAACGTAAGAACAAGGGTGCTTAATTAATTTAATATTAATATTAATATTTTATTTTAAAAATTAGGTTAAGGATGGGGGGGATATGACGAGATAAGGAAAGAAACACATGGCTACCATGTGGAGGATGAGGGAGAGAGGGACAGATAGATGAAGAATGTCTTCTAACAAATTCTACACAAATTTTGCACAATCGATCATTGTGCAGGGAGATCGAGACTGGGAACAGAGAAACACAAAAAAGAAACATGTGAGCCATCGATCAAAATGGTAGACGCTGATGGTGCCATCCCCTCTTTCTTTCTCTTCTTCATCTTCTTCTTCTTCCCTGTGCTCCTACTACTTCTTCTTCTTTCGTGTCTTCTGCTAGACCCTTGGGCCGCCTGGTGAAGGAAACCTAAAGCTTGAAGGAGGGCGAGTGGTGTTGGTTGTTGCTTGCCTTGACTTCGAGGCACATAGCCTTATGACGCCTATCTGACAATAGTAGAGTGCCATTATTTATACTGAGGGGGATGGAGAAGAACTGTGGCAACCTGCCTGGTGTGTCACAAAAGCTCTTTCGTAATGCGAATCCACTACTGCGGATGGTACATTGTGTAGGAAAAACCAAGTTAGAGAGCCACAGGGGGATCCGCAAGGTTGTGTTCGGAAAGTGAAAAACTGTATGGAATCTCTGACCAAAACCCACAATTTTTACTTGGAGGCCACAACCCACATGAGGTTTTGGCCAAGAAGCGCCAATCGACATAGGGCGAAAAGCTCCGACATCAAATTGTGCAAAGAATGCTGGTTAGGGTGGCAGATCGAGTACATACACCTGTGGATGCACAGGCAGCATCAGCATGTATGTAAGAAGATGTGGAGGAGGCCCTGTCTACAATGTAGAAAGCAATATGCCACGATGGTCGAAATATGGCCGTCGTGCAAAAGATTCCCAATGATGTGCCAGTAATAGGTTGATCCTATTTAGCAATATCACCCATGTTTCTGTCCAATCTATGGCATCAGCGAAGGGGACCAAGCTTTAATCGCCACGACCACAAGCAAAGAAGTAGCATCTCTGCACAGGACTCTCAGAAGCTGTTCAAGGCACTATAGCAAGCTATCAGCAACGACTGCTTCTGATGAAGGTTCATACGACGACACCATGGTGGGCAAAACCTGTCTTTCCTTCCTACAATGCAAAACCCCTTTGTTGCCCTATGCTGCTGCTTCACCATATTCTTCTTCTTCCCTCTAATTCTTCTTCCTTATTTATGTTTCTTCTTCTGTCTCGTTGCTAAAATCGGTCAAGATCTCTCTCTCTCTCTCTCTCTCTCTCTCTCTCTCTCTCTCTCTCTCTCTCTCTCTCTCTCTCTCTCTCTCTCTCTCTCTCTCTCTCTCTCTCGTGGCCATGGCCATGGCCATCCCCATCATCATGGCTATAGATACTCGCCCTCCCCCAATCATCCTTTGCCATCCGATCCCTTATCGATCCGATGGCCCTCGCTAGCCCAAACACTTATGGTTAACTTTCAGCATGTAGATTCCTCCTTTGGACTGAACGGATAAGGAACAAGAGGAAGGAGAAGAAGAGGAAGGCGTACGAAGATCTCTTCCTCTTATCTTGTTCTCTATTTCCCTTCGAATGAGTGAAGGTACATCCTCTTTGCACAATGGTTCCTCTTCCACCTTTCTTTCAAGCCCCTCTATTTGCAGCTTCAAAGATCCAGTTCTTTCCCGGCCAGTGCACCAAAAACATGGAGGACCCTGCCACAACTATAATATCGAACACAAACCAGGGCAAAAGAACCTTCAAATTCTATGAGTGGGCTGAGCCCATGATCCCAAAACTGCAAACATATCTCTTAAAAGAAACCATATCCATAATGATATAAAACAACACTGTCATCTTCATCACTTTCATCATTATCTTCCATAGCTTTTAGAAATAAAGAATGAAGAGAGAAAGAGAAAGAGGAGCAGAGCCAAATACAAATATTTTGCACACCCAAGAGAAGAGAACGTGTGTTCTGAGGAAAGAGAGGGAGAGAAAGAGACACACAACCACTTGTGTCCTCAATCCACCCTTTCACCCAAAAAGCACACCTCTCCATATTTCATTATTTCTTTGAATTTTTTATACATTTGATATTATAAGACCTTTGCCCTTTAATTTTGAGTATTCTTACCCTTTACAAATGCATTTTGTGTATACCATTTATTTATGATGGTGGATGTGGATGTGGCCCCCTCATGTAAGTGTGTATTTTAGTGATTTTGGAACAATGCAATGTTATCCCCTTTACAAAAGATGAAATTGTGATATGTGCATGGACATTTTTGTGCCTTGTTTTTATGCTTCTTTTGGTGTCATCACATATCCATTGGGGTGCGGACAGACCTGATAATTTGCTTCATGAGGCACTCTTCTTTAGTGGATAGACCTAAGAGCGTGAGGTAGTTGCAAGGAACCATCAATGCTCGACTCTAGCCAAAGTGCCTCCATCTTGCCTATCTCCTTCAAATCGATTCATGCCCCTACAATGTCTCTCTTTCTTGTGATGTGCTCTCATAATAAGATGCCAACATTCTTGAAAATATGCATGGGATTCAAAAATGGTTGATTTGTAAGTGGGTCCAATACGACAACTCGTAGAAAATTGAGAATCATCACATTCCACTTGGATGTGACTCCTTGTGGACCATTTTCACCTTGTACTAGCTTTGTGCATTCATTTTTGTTGGAGGTTGTCCAAAAAAATCTTTCCTCAATTCATGATTCTCTGACAAGAAACTTCATATCCTTGATATACCACCTTCTTCATGGTTTGTGACCTTTGGAAGTTTTAACTATGGCTCACACAATGGACATGAATGATAACTTGAGGTAACTAGATCTATTTGAACACCCCTATCTAGTCAACATAAACTTGAACATACTATGTTAGATATTACCAACGAGAACAAAAGCCCATTTACCTCAGCACTCCCCGAATCCTAGAAAGTCATGCATGGTCCACATGAGAATGGATCATATATTAGCAAATTATTGACCATCGTGCTTGCTCATGTCTTCCACAGTGACACCCTCCTCTCCCACAAAATCTTGAGCTCATCAACTAATGGATGGAGGTAGACATCCATGTTCTTGACTTTGTAGTGCCCAAGAATGAGCAAGTTAAGGATCAGGTGTTCTTTCTTTCTTCACAGAAAGCCATTGGCGGGATGTTATATTTAACAAGGACTACAAGCCACACATTGTAAGAAGTTGAGTGGAGACCAAATGGATTCACGCCATCCATAGCAAGATTGAGACAAAGATTCCTTGGCTCTTGTGCAAAGCCTAGAAAGATGGAGTTAATAGGGCTCCATGTGTGTGAATTTACTGATATTTGTTGGACTCTATCTGTGGATCTATTCTGAACATGCCATGTTGTCAAGCTCGCCATGCCTGACATATGAAGCATGTGATGTATATGCGGTATAGGTGGAAAGTATCTAAGAACCTTTTGAGAGGAGGGATGGTTAGAGAGGGAGAGAGAGAATTAAAAACAATGAGAGAAATAAAATAGAGAGGGAAAGAGAGGGGAGAGAGAGGGTCTTTGAATGTCATTGTTTTATAAGATTTTTATTTTCTATCTTTGTTTTTTATTGTAATGAGATGTGTTGAGTGAGAGTGGAGAGGAAAAGAGAAATAAATAGAGAGAAAAATATAGGGAAAGAAAAAGAGAGAAGTGAGAGTGAGAGGGAAGATGGGGGAGAGAAAGAAACATTGAGAGAGAGGAGGGGGAGAGAAGGGGGAGAGTATGAAAGGAGACAAAAAAAAAAGAGAAAGAGGGATGGGGAGAGAAACAAAGAAGGATGAAGGGAGGTAAATAAAAAAAGGGAAAGAGAGAGAGAAAGAGGGGTGGGGAGAGAAATAGAGAGAGGGATAGATAAAGACGGAGAGACATAGAGAGAAAAGGAATGGACAAAGAGAGATGGAGGGAGGCAAACAAACAAAGGGAAAGGGAGAGAAAGAGGAGTAGAGATTAAAATGGAGGAAGATCACCAATGAGGGGAACAAAAACCTATTGTTTGCCGTAACATAGACCAAATGGAAAACAATGATGGTCGTGATGTCCAAGATTGAGAGGCATATCTTAATTAGCGTGTCTTGTGTCCTTGCACTCGATGTAAGCTAGTAATCTAACGAAAGTGTCGCTTGTCCATAGAACACGTACGATACTTTGGCAAGTTTCAATGGGAGATCATTGATCATGCAATCTTAGACTTTGAGCGAATGGTAAGAAAAGTGTATATCAATCATGTTTTACATTCGCAAAGTAATTGAATATCATATACAAAAATATTAGACGTACCCATGAAATTTGTATAGAGAAGTGATGCTTTATCCCAAGGAGAATGTACCTATTTGAAGCCCTTATTAGAAAAGTTTGTAGGCATGCAATGGATGGAGTGCCTGAGCCAATACACCAATTGGAGGGCATGCCACAGACTACACTCTCGATACCAAAGGAGACAATGGGCCTTTTGAACCTTCCTCCAATCTTGGAGCCTGAGATGGAGGCAATGATCAATGCATTAATGCCCATGGACGTCGAATCATTTGGTCCATTGAGAGAAGAAGCGTCTATACCATTATATGATGGGTGCAACCTGAAGACATTACTTGCACTCCTACGTGTATAGACAAAGTACGGGTGGAGCGATACAAGTGTAACTGAGTTGTTCAGGTACATTCCACGCTCTATTGATTTTTTTGACTCTATTATAAAAAGTAGAAATACTTCTTGTGCTCTTCAAGGCATCTTCTTATTTTTTTTAGGTTGCTAAAGTATCATATATTACCACCTAGAAACATGATGCATAAGTCTCGTGATGATGCACAATTGGTGTTACGAAAGCTTGGCATGGACTATAATAGCATCCATGCATGTGTCAACGATTGTGTGCTATTTCGAGGAGACTACGGGACTATGGAGACATGTCCAAAGTGTGGTGCTCACAGGTATCAACAGGACTCTGTGTGCATAGTAGGCTAGACTAGGTCAGTGCACTACAGTGGCGGCAGCGCCAACTAATAGCAGGCCAGTTGGGAGGTGGCTGCTCAGGTAAGTTACTCATGAAGATATGTGTGCATCACGTGGGTTCAAAATAATGTATTTTTAAATTACCATTTTTGTACATTTTTTACATATAGAAGGGTGTAATATAAAGGGGTTATTTACTGATTGAATAGAAAAGGGTTATATAGAAAATTTTGCAGATAAGGATATTTATAAATAGGCCTTGAACGCACGTGATGTGGAGGATATACATATAGTAACTTCCTCGAGGGTGGCTGCGAGGTTGGTGAGTGTAGAGAAGCCTTAGAGAAGCGAGGCAACTAGGTTTTGGATGAGGTGAGAGAGAGAGAGAGAGAGAGAGAGAGAGAGAGAGAGAGAGAGAGAGAGAGAGAGAGAGAGAGAGAGAGAGAGAGAGAGAGAGAGAGAGAGAGAGAGAGAGAGAGAGAGAGGGTGAGAAAAAAGTTTAAGAGAGAAAATTTGAGCAAGAGAGAGAAAGATGAGAGAGAGAGATAACAAAGAGAAGGAAAAAGTAGGAGAGAGAAAAAAAGAAAAAAGAGGGGGAGTGAAAGGGGGAAGGGGGAAAAGAAAGGCACAAATGCCAAATTATGTGTCTATGAGTCCAAGCTAATATATCTTAATTATTAGTCTCCTAAAATGTGATTCAACATACGATGAGACAATATCTTTATGAGCCATTGTTGAGGCTTGAATGCTGCTAGTACCCAAGCAATTACTTCATCATCCACATTGATTGAAAAACTATTGTGGCTGAACAAGAACTCCATGTCCTAAATGTCAATTCAATAGCCCATCACTTCTTGATGACATCATGTCTTATTTATGGAGTTGTTGATTTAACTCAATGCCCTAGATGTTGTAACTAAAGTTGAGTACAACCTAGATTTCTATAGCTGGTGAATTTGGGAACTTTTGTTTGCTATGTATAAATAACAAATCTTCACTATAAATAGTAATAAAACAACTAAAATATAAAAAATACTAGTATACACTATGATCCACTCTCTCAAGTTAGGAAGCTTGATACCATTTTGCAAGGGGGAGAAAGGCAAGACCGAATAGCTAGGAGTTTCCAAGATTAGACCAAGAAATTGACTCCAAAAGGACCAAAAGTCAAAGCCTTCAAAAGACCTTCAAAGACCACAACTAAGTAACTATCAATTGTGAAATAAAGATAAATGATTGGTAAGACTCATAATTTTAGGTTGTGTAAATCCAATTCTTCAATTTTGGTAAGAAAGACAAAGTCATATGATTTAAATTTTTATTGAGATTGGGTTGCAATAAGTTCCTTTTTGCTTGTAGATTATATCTACACAAGTACCATTCCTCTTAGTCATATCATAATCCACACCCTATTAAATGAAGACAAACTAGTTCTCTCTAATAAGAGCTAAAATTGGAGGTAGGCATGTGGGGATTAGGCCACCTCAAGTTTCGAGTTCTCGCCAACCTAAATAATCTTGTTGAAATATACGAGAGGGCTAGGTAACTGATAGCCAATTGCGATATTAGAGACTACATTAGAGCTACTTCCACTCACATTCACTTTTTAACTTACTTAGGATCAATTGAGAACTATGGCTGAACTATTAGATATAGCAGGTTCAGATGCAACATACAAACCAATGAGAACTATGATGAACGGGTGGCCAGCTTTGAGTTCACCCCAAAGCTAATGGAAGAGACATTGGGCATCAAAAAAGGATCATGAGAGTATGTCAAAACATAGAAGACCCCTCAAGTTTCTCAAAGATGGGATGAGAGTTTAGTAGTTAGAATTGAGTGGATTGTAGTGATAGTAGTCTCTCAATGGTGGGATGAGAGTTTAATAGTGAGAATTGATGGAATTGCAGTAAAAGTAGTGGCCAGTGGTATCAAAGTGGCGCCACTAAGAGAGACTGTTTTTGAAGGCTAAAGTGAAGGAAAAGGAGCAAGGATTCAAGAAAGCAAGACATTGGTAAGAAGGTCTTTTATTCTCTCTAGTTTTCCCTTGGATAGTGCCTGTGGAGGCAACGAAATCAAGGTAGAGTAAAAGTTTCAGATTGTTGTGAGATTTGGTGTGCAAGTAGAATGGTTTATATTCTATAGATAACCTATTTCAGGGCTTATTCATTAAATTTTTGGCAATCTAAGGTTATTTCAGGCCTCGTTTTAGCTTTGTAGTCTTTTAAATAGTTGTAACTTCAACTATGTTAGCCGTTCTCAAGTGCATATGTTAGAAAATTCAAATCTATAAGTTTTGAGGTGTTTTTCAAGAACCAATCACAAGGTTTATCTACAAAAGGATTGTAGATAGTATGTATTATTGAGCAATTAGTGAAAAAGACTAATTGGTTCATTGCTTGCACATCTTGTGAAGGGTTGCAAAAGTTTTCCTTGCTGTTTGGTACTCAACTGTGTCATAATGGTTGAGAACAATGGAAATACAATTATTGAGAAGCTAGACAAGAATAACCATCCATCATGGAAGTTTTGTGTGATGAACTTTCTTATTGGAAAGGACCTCTATGAGTTTTTTTCAAGTGAAGAACTAGAGCTAAGTGATCCTGCAACTATAGAAGATTAAGGGAATGGAAAAATTGGAATGCAAAAGACAAAAAGGTAATGCATTTGTTGTCTACATAGTCATTGATAACACTATGCTGGGGCATATTAGAAATGTAAAAAATTCACATGCAGGTTGGACAACCTTTGAGAATATAATTTTAGTAAATACAAAGGCATGGAAGATTTAACTCAAGTAAGAGTTGATTACTTTGAAAAAATTGAAGATGTCTATAAATGAGTATGTTTTGAATGAGAGGTGCTTTATTGATAACTTAGCAACTATTTATGCAATACCTAATGATGATGATTTAGTTTTGTCTACTTTGGGTGGCCTTAATAATAATAAGGCCTAGAAATCTTTTGTTACTTCTGTGTATGTATAGAAGCCCTTTCTAGATTTTGATAAGTTGGTCTTTCTCTTTAATGATCAACATGGAGAGAATCATTTGAAAGAAATGGTGAACATGTCGAAGCATTTTACTCAAGTTTAGAAAGGGGATGTGGCAGATCCTCTTCAAGAGGTTGTAGTATGGGTCATGTTGGTGGCTACAAAATAGTAGCTTAAATCAATAGTTTGGTGACATGAATATTTTGGGAGGGTGTAGAAATTCTAAAGCTAAGGGAGCTCTAGAGAAAGAGGTGGATGGAAAAACAGAGGTCTAAAAATTATGGTAATGCCATCCATTATTATGCATTAGAAGAACATGTTATATTGTAGCCCAATGTTTTGATAAGCAAGATGACATTCATAGTGGTAAAATGAGCAAGGAAATTATGCATCATCTTCAAGAGACAGAATGATGACAAATTTGAGCATTTGTATGTCATGAAACATACTTTGAGTGCTATTATAGGAAAACATGCATGTGATGATGTATGGTATGTTGATTCAAGTGCATTTAATTATATGATTGCCATGTTGAATGGTTTGAAGAGATGAAATATTTATAAAGTCCAAATTATGTAGAGACGGGTGATAAATGTATCATCTTATGATTTTATATGTTAGAAACATTTCTTTAACCTTGCATGATGGTCAGACAAAGTGTTTGTTAGATATTTTACATGTGCCATCCATCACAAAGATTTTGGTATTTGTTGGTCAAATGGTAGAGTAAGGGTTGGAGGCTAGATTCAATACAAAGGGCTACAAGCTAGATTTAATACAAATGGTAGAGTAAGGGTTGTAGGCTAGATTCAATACAAAGGGTTTTTTTGTTAAAGATTTTAATAATAAGTGCAAGTTGGTTACAAAAGGAAGTAGAGTTGGTTGCATCTTTACGTTGGATGCAAAAATTCTAGTTATAAATGTTGCTTTGTATGCTAAAGGTAAAGATGTGGTTATGAATATTAAAATATGGCACAAACATATTGGATATGCAAATTTGCAAAGGTTAAAATTAATGCAATTGAAAGGGTTTTAGCCTACGTTTAGAGCTACATAATTACATAAACTTTGTGAAGCATGTTAGTTTGGGAATAAGGCAAAGCATCCATTTTTGCATGATAGAGATGTAATCAAGAATGTACTTGGTTGATGTTGTGCATATAGATGTTTAGATAGATACTTGAAATGTATCTCTTGGTTGCAATAAGTATTTTGTTACATTCATTGATGATTGATCTAGGAAACTTTGGGTATATTTCATAAAGAAAAAGAGTGAAGTGGATGGGCACTTCAAAACCTTCAAGAATATTCTTGAAACAAAAATAGGCTTGAAACTTAAGTGTTTGAGGTCAGATAGAGAGAAAAAATGCCTCTCTAATAAATTCATTACTTTTTTGAGGTCTCATGGGATAGAGCGATAGTTTACATGAAATATATTTCACAACAAAATAGGGTTGCAAAAAGGAAAAACATAGATATTGCAAAAGCTACACTGACATTGATGGTTAAAAAGAATATGGCCATGAATTTTGGGTGTGAGCTTGCTTATACTACTATCTACATTGTGAACAGGTCCCCCATAGTTGTAGTTCATGAAATGTCTCTTGAAGAATGTTTTATAGGAAACAAACCTGATGTATCACACTAGAAAGTGTTTGGTTGTATTGCATACATTCATATTTCTGATGAATTAATGAATAAATGGGACTCAAAGGCTAAAAAATGTATTTTCACTGGATACTCTATTGAGTATAAAGGGTATCATTATTATAGTGGTGAGTTTTGGGTGAGCAGGGATGTTATTTTTTATGAGATGAGCAATTAGTATGCATTTAATATAGATGCATTGGATGATGTTGATGATCATGATAGTCATGTGTAGATAGAAAAGTAGGAATCTCGGGCTCTTAATGGACCAAAGACATAATTTGACAGTAGATCTATAGTCAATCCTTGGTCTAGGAGACTAAGGAGCAACCCCACATCTTTAGGTGCATCTACTAGTGTTGCAGGTAATGAAAAATAGAAGAAGAAAGTGTCGAATGTAATCATGCATATACTAGTCATGCAACTCATGATGGAGACTCTATGTGAGCAAAATTTAAACACCCAGGAAATGCCAAAAAGGAGTAGAATGATGCAAAATTTACAAGGGAATTCGAAGCCGACAAAAGCGAAAGACACGGATTCGATAATTTTAAGAGACCATGGAAGACGAGAATGCAAATTTTAACAGTTACAGTGGTTGCAAAATTTTCATAAATTTTCCAACTACCAGATTGAAGCAAGACAACTTCACAACCATTCGGGACCTAAAGTCAGATGCGCAGGATTTTTCAGATTGCCAATTGGACATCGAATAGAGAAGAAGCTGAAAGTTGGGCACAAAGGGTCAAGAGGAAGTGTGAAAGTGACTTGGGGGGAGAGAGCTGAAAGGTCATGACTTTAAGGCCTAGCTCCCACAAAAAAATAACGAATCATGGGGGAGGGCCATTTTCTTTTGTTTAAAAAAAGGGGTGCCTTGTTCGTCATGGCGATTTAGTGGGAGAGAGGGTGGAGAGGCTGAGAAGAAGGCATAGAACCAATGATTGCCATGGAATCCTTGATTTTTTCACCTCCAATCGCCACCTTCCTCGTGTGAAATGGCTACCCGAATAGAAATATGAATTTCTAGTCTTTCTCTCTCCTCTCTCCTCTTTCCTCTTGATGTGTGTTTTCATGCTTTAATCTATCAGAGAAGAGGGTAGACTGAGACAGGAGATATAAATGGTGGGATGATGTGGGAGCATGAATGAATGTAGATCAAGGTTTGGAGGAGTGTCAATGGCTTTTGGAAAGTGTCAACGGCCTTCCAAAATGCGAAATGCGTGTGAAATAAAGTGTGGTTTTATGAGTAAGTCATAAATTTCATCGTTTTATGATAAATTCCCTTTGTAAATGGTTGAAAATGGTTGTACTTGGTTGTCAGTGTTTTAATCTATCAGAAATATTAAGAAAATAAAAACAAATCAATCATCTAATAATTTTACCATAAACTTGCAAAATCCGCAACATTGTAGTTTTAAGGAAAATCATGGGTTTTTGGGGTTTTGTTATGTATATGGTGTTCCCATGAAATGGAAGGTGATATGAAAATAATTCTCAACAAGCCTAATCAATTCAAATCAGTGAATAAAAAATATCGATATTTATTAATAAATAAATAGCAAAAAATAGAAAAAAGAAAAAATAGGTTTTTTACATCTAAAAAATAGAAAAATATTACATTTGTGTTTGCGAATGTATGATAAGACTGAGGCATGAGGGTGAGCCTGAGTTTAGCCCTATCTTTTTGTTAAAGTGGGTATTTACTACTTTTATGAAGAAAAAATACATTAAAAATACTCTGTAAACCTAGCACCGAATGCACAATCTTAAGTGATAGGAGAAGGGGGGTGTTAAGGGGTAATAATGCACTAAATTTAGATTTTTTTTAAATGCATGGCATATAGGATACGTGGTTTTGAAAATTGAGAGGGTCCAGTAGCACGAGCACGCTCCGTGCCGGCCTTATGCAACACAACAATTACATTTGGAGTAAAGGCACGAAAAGAAATGTTTTTACACCTTCACAATGTTGGTTGTTGACGGGAAAAATGTTTGAGCACCATGAATCATACACAATTGCATTGCATACAACACATGATATCATTCTAGATGCACAACAATTGTCTTCGTGAACATTGACCCACGTTGAGGAGGTGAGGTACCCTAAGCTGTAGGGCTAATAGTGATCGATGTTGGGGGTAAAGGTGCCTTTGCCTAGCCACCCATGTATTACTACACTGATAGTACCTGCCACTACACACTGCAGGTGGCGGGCGCCTGTCACACGGTGACTTTATTCTTTATTCTTTTAGTGATAGTTTGAATAAGGGAAGGCCCAATCACACATTGTGAGTGTTAGAGTTTGCATTTTGTGTCTCTCTCTTTTTTGCTCTTGCTCTTGCTCTCCTGCCATAGCTCTTTTCAAGCAAGCTTCGATCCTTCTCACCTTTCAACTGGTACCAGAGCATGGTTGCTCGAGTATTCTAACTTGGTATGTGACTCCTTCCACTTCCTATTGATTATCTATACTCATTAGGTTTCCTTCCCACCAGACATAGTCGACTCTCCCGAGCTCTCGTTACTCCTCGGCTTCCTGGCCCCTTTGGGCACCCTTAGGGCATTCCAACAAAGGTATTTTTTCATTTTCTTTAGGATTTCATGCTAGTTACAGGTCTAGAGGTCTGAGAAGTGAAAGGGGGGAGCACCATTGAAGCTCTGGTGCTCCATATCTTAACATAGGCTTTACTGGGGCACCTCAAGCTTGTTGTGTGCCTTCTTTGGCACCCACTTGAGCTTCCTACCACTCTGACCAACATAAAAATGTGAGCAACAACACCATGCAAATTTGCACCATTTTTCCAGGTGCATTTGTAGCACGTAATCACTTGTTTGATCTCCTCTAACTCATTCCAATCATTGGCAACCTCATTTGGGCACTATACACTTGGTTTATGCTTGGCATTTGATCCCGAGCCTTGGCATTGAGCATTGATCTGATTTACTTCAGGTTTGGGACTATTATACACAGTTTACAGGCAGCCTACAATAGTGTTACATTAGCATTTTATGTCTGGACCACTTTGGCATTGACATTGGTTGCCCGGTTGGTCCCGAATGCGCCCCGAATGCTAGGGGAATGTATGCTATGATGTGAGATGATTTTGGGGCTGAATTTTTTCAGTCATTGACTATTCTACAAAGTCCACAAGTAGCCCAAAATAGGGCATCCCTTTGTCATTACACTTTATGCTTATGCTACATAGTCATTTGATGCCCGATTATGCCCGATTGGTGCCTATACATATGGAAAAGTATGCATATGGTTTGTCTATGGTTTTGAGCTTGGATTGAGCCATTGTTTACTCAAATTTGAACGTTTATTTACTGCTAGAATATTCAAGACTAAAACTCTTTTTCTTATGTTTGGATATGCCTATTGGATTCAGGCTATGTCTTGGATGCCTACATTGATGTAGTGATTCTTGGGGATCGACATAGAGCTTGGATTTGCTCTCGGATGATTGGTTGAGCTTGAAATTGCTTTGTATAGCATTTGGATCTCCATCTTTGATATACCTATGGCATGTACTTTACTTATGTCTCTGACCGGTCTTGACATGCTTGGCCTATGCCACTACTACATGCCCGTTACATTGTCTGGAGTTGGATGCTACTGAGCCTTTCTTTGGCTTGACATTTGATTTCCCAAAGCTTACTTTGGCTATTTCTTGGCTTGCCAAAGTTACAGTTTGGATGTACTTGATGTCTATGGATACTATGTATGGCTGCTATATGGCCTATATGCTCATGAGGTCTCATTGATGCCTGATCTTGAATCTTTTGGCAGCACTGGTGCTATCATATGCCCTTGTTGAGCTTCTTTGCTTGATATTTATAGATTTTGTGCCAATGGGAGCATCTTTGGATACTTGACAGACATTGAGAAGGTGGTTTATGCTACTTGAGCATTCAGACACTTGAGACTGGGATCTTCACTTGGATGTTGCATGGTTGATATGCTGTGGTCCTCACAGATGTACTTGGGCTGATTTGGGCTTTGCACTCCCTGAGCATACACCTCTTTGTGTCAGGTCTTGCTAGTGTTGTGTACACTTTGTCCTATTACACAGAGGGTGTGCCGGCTTACTGACGGACTGACATGCTTGGGTATTTGCTTGATGTCCGTATGACTATCACATGCTGACTTATGCCCACTTGATGCTAGTTATGATTTGACTTGACTTGGTGCATTCATTTTTCCTACAGTAGTTTGCTCTCATTGTATCGGGCTGTAATTTATTACAGCAAGAAGTTATGCATGGAGTAACTTGGAATTTTCATGCTGAATCATCTTGATTTGATGTACTTTTGATGGTACTTGGTGGGCAACATCATTAGCTATCAGTTCGTGGTCATTTTACCTTGGTTCTGGTGGTATTTTGGCTATTTACAGCAAAAAACAATAAGTAGTTTTGAACATTCTACACTATTTTGGACTCCAATATGGCATCTTCTTCCATTGACAGTGCTATCTTCAACATCACTAAGCTTGATGGTATGAATTATGCCTATTGGAAGAGCCAATTTTGGTAGGTATTGGTGCAGAAATCTTAGATCAAGCCACTAAGGATGCATGACGAGCAGCCTGAAACTATGATTGATGATGAATGGGATGAGCTTGATGAGTTATGCAAGTCCACCCTCATCTTGTCTCTCACTAAATAGGTGCATTACAATGTGATTGAGAAAGCACAGAGTGCTTGGCAGCTTTGGGATAAAATTAAGAACCTCTATGACAAGAAAAGTCCAGCAAGTTAGATGTATTGGCTGAAGTAACTTATAGACTTGCGCATGAAGGAGAATATGACGATGTCTACTCATTTAAGCCAGTTCCATGCTATTCTCAAGAACTTGACTTTGTAGGGCATTATCTTCAATGATGAGGTTACTCCATTGTTTTTTCTTGGGACTCTAAGTGAGTCATGGGATGTATTTTGCACTGCCTTATGTGCTTCTGCTACTATTTTGAACTTGCATAATGTAGAGAGTGCTTTTCTATAGGAAGAGATCAACTGTAAGAACTTGAATGCCTCTCATGTGTTGCATGCTTTGACTGTTAGAGGTAGAGATGGTAATGCAAAGAATGACTGTGGATATGGACATGGCAGAGACTCACAGAAGTCTAGGTCTAAGTCATGTGGTAAGTCACACAGCAAGTCTCGTGGGAGAAATGCTAATGTGACATGTCATCGTTGCAATAAGAGGGTCATATATATCCACAGTATCGTGAGTTGTACAATGAGAAGCACAGAGAAGGAGAAAGAAAAAGTATAAGAAAAGTCCTTTGATTGCAGCATGGTACCTACGAAATCCATTGTGAAAATAAAGGAAATCAATGTCATGCAGACTGATGACTCCGATAGCGAGTTCATACTTGTAGTAGTTCTTGTGATGCTACGCCGTTGATCAAGGTTCACTCTATGTATGTGTAGTACTGCTTTTGGATTCTGGTGCTTCATTTCATGTTACACCATGCCAGGAATGGTTTCACTCCTACTGCATTGTCTCTGGTGGTTCAGTTCACTTGGGTCATAACACGTCACTTGCTATTGTTGGCATTGGGGATATACGACTGCAGTTCTCTATTGGCAGTAATTTTCTGTTACAAGATGTACATCATGTACCTGCACTTACACGCAGTCTTATGTCTACAGGGAAGCTTGATGATGTTGGATTTCATGTTTCATTTGGGGATTCTGCCTAGAAGATCACTTGTGGCAGACTTGTGCTTGCTAGAGGTGCTCTATTGACCGTGTTTTCTATGTCAGTTCCATCCCACATGTATCTCTTTGGCATGCCCGTTTGGGCCATATATCCTTGAAGGGAATGAAATTGCTTTTTGGTTTGCAGTACTTACCGTCCCTTCACTATTCATGTTTTTCATGTGAGCATTGTCTTTATGTGGCAGAAGACTAGGAATACACATAAGAGGTCTGGTAGGACAACATGAGTAAGCCCCTGTAATTGGTACATTCGGATGTCTGTGGGCCCATGCCCTATCAATATATGGGTGGTGCAAAGTATTTTGTGATGTTCATTGACGATTTTTTGCGTAAAGTCTAGGCTTACCCCATTAATATTAAGTCAGATGTCTTGGTTGTGTTTTAGAGATGGCTTGCATTGGTTGAGAAGTAGACTGGGCATAGGCTAAAATGCCTTAGGATTGACAAAGGGAAAAAATATGTGTCACGTGCCTTTGAGCAGCTATGTGACAAGAGGGGTATTAAGCGTCAGTTGATTGCCCCCTACAAAACACCCCAGAATGGTTTGGTTGAGCAGATGAATAGAATCATCTAGGAGCATGTATGCAGTATGCTTAGCCATGTAGGACTACCACACAAAGATTTTGGGCTAAGGCAGTCACTATAACTGTGCATGTCATCAATAGATCACCTTCTAGGGGTTTGGATTTCAAGGTTGTAGAGTAGGTATGGGTAAGTGGACTAAGTTGGATCCTAAGAGTGTCAAATGTATTTTTCTTGGCTATGGAGATGCATGCGCGAGATGGGTTACCGCCTCTCAGATCCACATGCACGAAAAGTCATCCGCATCCATGATGTAGTCTTCCATGAAGACAAGATGCATAGGCAACCTGAGAAGGTGGTAGAGATATGCAGGGTTATATTCCTGGAGGAGCCATATGCACCTGCACAGCTAGTTGGACAGCCTGCAGCAGTAGTTGGTACACATGGCCAAGGTATTGGACATGATGCTAGACATGTAGTAGAGACTGCAGTGAGACGGTCTACTAGAGCTAGATGTCCACTTGATCGATTTGAGTCCTCGATTCATTATGTCTTGACTACAGATACGCAAGGGTGACATTCACTCCTGGGAAAGGGCTATGTAGTTTGATATGGACTCCTTGCATAAGAATATGAATTGGGATTTGGTTGCATTACCTAATAGCAAGAAGGCTTTGCCATGCAAACGGGTGTACAAGCTAAAATGTATCCCTGGGTACCCCAAGCCGACTTATAAGGTAAAACTTGTTGCTAAGGGTTTTAAACATGATTATGGAGTTGACTTTGAAGAATTATTTTCCCTTGTGGTCAAGATGACCACCCTACACTTGGTTTTGGACTTAGTTGCACAGCTTGACTTAGACATGTATCAGATGGATGCCAATACTAGATTCTTGCATGGGGATTTGCATGATGAGATATACATGGAGTAGCCTAAGGGCTTTATAGAACTTGGTAGGGAGCACCTAGTGTGCAAGTTGAAGAAAAGTCTTTATGGCTTGAAGCAAGCACCTAGGGAGTGGTATCATAAGTTTGATGCCTTTATGCAGTCACAGGGCTACAACAGGAGTGCTATGGATCCGTGTCTTTACACAAAGAAAGCCCATGATGGCTCATTGCTTATTTTGGTACTTTATGTGGATGATATGTTGATAGTAGGGAAAGTGGGCGTTGGATGAGATGACGTCTTTTCTCATCTTGTTGTATATATGCACATTATTATACTATCTTTTCTTTTTTCTTTTCACTACTAACTAGGGTAGATTCACCTTTAAGTGGGAGGTTTTTGGGGGTAAAGGTGCCTCTTCCTAGCCACCCATGTATTAGTATATTGACATTACCCGCCACTGCACATTGCAGGAGGTGGGCACCCGTCACCATCACTTTATTCTTTATTCTTTTAGTGACAGTTTGAATAAATTAGGAAGGCCCAGTCACACATTGTGATTGTTGGAGTTCCCGTTTTTTGTGTCTCTATTTTTTGCTCTTGCTCTCCCACCATAGCTATTTTCAAGCAAGCTTTGATCCTTCTCACCTTTCAATTGATCTCCTTAAGGAGTGTGCAATGAGGAATATATTACATATCTTGGAATGATTGATTAAAAGAGTGGAGTATGTATAGTATGTGTTCTATGTATGAGCGGCATATCTTGGGGCCGATCCTCGAGGTGTAGAAGAGCAGTTGTGGAGCCATGGCAATCAACCGAGGGGCACTCTCTTTGTGTGTGCTTACATGGTATATTACACCAATATGTTAGGGACTCTCTCTGTGAGGAGTGAGGAAAGGGTTATCCATTGGATTACAATCCATACAAATGCAAAGTTCTATATTAGGGGTTAGGGTAGTATACATCTTATGCTCTCCCAGTGTAGACGTGGGGTGGTTTGGTGCATAGTAGAGGTTTGAGTAGTGCCATAGAGAAAGTGTTGGGCCCGTTTTAGGTCCCAACAAGTGGTGTGTTTTTCGGGAGTCACTAATAAGTGACAGTATTCGAATATCAACTGATAAGGACTAGTTTATTAGTGAATCTCAATGTCAATGTTGCTCTTGTTGACATTGATATGGCTATTACACAAGTAGAGGAGGTAGAGTAGCAATTACAAGCGTCCTATATCTTTAGGGCAAGATGGAATCTGAGTCTAGGTGGTACTTTTAGCATTGACAAATGGAGGTCAAGGGACACCCATGAGTACTTCCAATGTGAGAGGAAGCATGATTCCAAATGTGCCTATGTTACCAACCCCTCCCAGTATGACCATGCCTATGGCTAGTCAGATGGCTCCACCAAGTGTTGGAGACCAAGCAATAAATCCTAATGTTATTCTAGGGAATCTACATACCAATTCCCAATCAAGTGGTTAGACCAATGGAATGACAGGTAAAAGATTGTGGCTATGAGTCAAGTGCCTTGAATGTCCTTGGCAAAGTTAAGAATATACTATACTGACATGATCACTGAACAATATAGGCAAATAGCTATTGATGTCAATTTCCTTAAGAATTAGCAGAATTTATAGAGGAGTCCATACCTGACGAGGGTGGCCCCCTCAAGATTCAGTTGTAAGTGGTGCAGTGGCCAACATTTCCTTAGGAATTGTCCAAATGTTAAATGTGACATACGCAAAAATTTTGGCCACTTAGCTAGTACCTATTAGAGCAAGATTAGCTCTCTCCAGTAATGAAGTAAATAGCTAGGTCTAGTTAACCATCGAGCACAATGGAATAATCTCCAACAAGATGAGGGACCAAAACAAATACTACAAAGAGGTAAGGCTATTGTAGAGAAATTGCCTAGTGGTAGTGGAGCGAGCTGTGATAAAATATGCAGGATCTAGAGCATGCTAGATGCGAAAGCTATGGAGGCTGAAAGAGGAAAAAGAAACTCATGAAGACATTGACACTGACTAGGACAAATTGTTACACAAGTGAATTAGGTTCCAAGATTGAGACTTGGACTCATAAACACAATCTTGTGTATTGACAGTGACATGACACTTACTGGAAAGAAAAGAGTACTATCATTGCATTAGAAAAAGAGTGCAAGTACAATTCTTTATAGGATTTGAGTGGTAGTACTTTCTCCTACTGTGCATATGGGATTTTGGTCCTGAGCCCTCACTGCTCCTCACAAAGGGACTAAAGTAGGTGTGATTGCAAATATCTCAATACCCCTCCTCAATCACAACCAAAATTACAAAGTGTGTAGAGGCTTTAGTGAAAGCAACACCTGTAAAGTGTGGGCCACCATAAACATGGCAAAACACTAGAGGCTGTCGTAGAAAAGACTAAGTGTGGGTACCACAAACATGATGGACATCCAGAGGCTTTAGCAAGGGCCTCACAAAGTGTACAAAGGTTGTAGTATAAGGATAACTAAGGAGTTTATAAGTTTATGTTTGAGGCATTAGGGCTAGGAAATACATAGCTAAAAAAGTCTATCTGAATAAAAGGACTGATGAGGTTTGTCCTTCTCCTGGTGGTCTTCTTCTTCTTCTTCATTTTCTTTGTTTTCTTCTTCTTCTTCTTCTTTGATTGCAACTAGATAGGCCTTTTGGGACCTCTTTCTAGCGTGGAAAAACTTCTCAGTGTGTCTGGTCTTCTGCAGAAATCACATAAGAACTAATCCTTCTTGCCTTTGTACCTGTTACCAACATATAATGCATGCTCATCTCTAGAGGTACTTGGTACTTCCTTAGTTTTTAGCTTCTTTTCCTCCTCTAATAATGATGCCTGGATATCAACAAGTTCAGGTTTTGGTATATTAATTAGAGTTGTTGATACATTATTATATTCAGGAGGCAAACTCTTAAGTAGAACACCGATGCAAACAACTTCTTCAATTTTAATATTGATTCCTGCAAGTTGGGTTAGAAGTCCTTCCATGTAATTTAGATGTGTGGCAAGTGATGTGCTAGACTTCATTTCAAGCTTGAAAAACTCAATCAGGAGACCATACTTTGATGATTTAGACTATGCACCGAACAAAGTGTTCAGTCTTTTCCATGTATCCTGTGAAGTCTCACAGTTATCCACATGGTGGATATAGCTGTCATCTAGCTCTAGTTTGATAATGGCCTGAGCCTTATCATTGTTCTTTTTCCAAGTGATAGGAAGATCCGCATCACGAGGCTTCTTTTCTTTCCAGTGGTAATGGCCCAGAGGCCCTTCTTCATCAGGATCAGTTTGATGTGGGTCTGCCAGGTATGAAACCCGAGTCCTTTGAAACGGGAAGTTGGAGAATCTTTGCCCATGTTCGACTTGAGAGACCAGCAGCAAATCAACTTCAAACTTATCAAATTTAAGCAGCAGAAGAGTTGGTTGAGATGTGTCAAGAGACACAAGTGTTTAGATCACTAAAAATGAGTGTCAATAGACATTATGTTTATTCCTTGAGTCTTTCAAACCTGCAAAAATCCTTCAAGTTCTTTCAGATCCAAATCTTCCCCTTCTTGATTTGATGATGGGACCTTTAGATTTGAGTGGCAGTGGGTTGTTCCAGTGGCAGAAGAGAGAAAATGATGATACTTTTAAGCTTGGTGAAGTTTGGCTATGGCTGTCCTGTCAAAACAGGGACCAATGACTAGTAAATGAGCTCCCACAAGCTCCACAGATTGAATATGCTCAAACCCTTTGAGATAGATGACCCTCATTAATGGGTCTAACTCCTGCTAAGAGGGTTTGTACTCATTTTGCCTGAATTGAGAGATCTAAGCCTTCAAAGTGGTCGCTATCAAAACTACACCTAGATTTTGGAAAATGCAAATGTGGGCATGGTGTGCATCAATCTCCTTGATTTTTGTGCCAAGAAGTTATGCCTTGACCTGAAGAACAACTCTCGAGAAGAAATCTTGAAGAGATATGGCCTGATTGATGAGATATGGCTGCTTTAATAGAGGTAGGTAGGTGCTGTCCCCATAGACACAATTATGGTAGCAACTCTGAAAAGAGGCAATACTGAAGCTATAGTTGCCCAATCTCAATGATTGAGGTGCCAAGGAGGAGCTCTAGAAGTAGAGAAACACTTCTCTAGAAGAAAGTTTAAAGAGATTTGGCATGTGGAGAGAGATATGAAAGCTTCAAGCTGATAGGGTGCTGTTGGCTATGGCTGCCATGGAAGCTTCATTGAAGGTAGGAATGCAAATGAAGTTGGAGATAGGGTCCAATACTTAAACTGAGCTGAGCTGAGATGGAAAGGAGCTGAAAGGAGTGAAAGGAGAGTTGGGCCATGCTCAACTGAGCTCTGATACCATGTGAAATACGTGGGATCTAGAGCATGGTAGATGCGGAAGCTATGGAGGTTGAAAGAGGAAAAAGAAACTCATGAAGACATTGACCCTGACTAGGACAAATTGTTACACAAGTGAATTAGGTTCCAAGATTGAGACTTGGACTTATAAACACAATCTTGTGTATTGACAATGACATGACACTTTACTACAAAGAAAAGAGTACTATCATTGCATTAGAAAAAGAGTGCAAGTACAATGCTTTATAGGATTTGAGTGGTGGTACTTTCTCCTATTGTGCATATGGGATTTTGGTCCTGAGCCCTCACTACTCATCACAAAGGGACTGAAGTAGGTGTGATTGCAAATATCTCAACATGATCCTTATTGAAGTTGTACATGTCGATGAAATTGAAGCTTCTAATTTACAAGTCATTACAAGGGGTCAAAAGGGTAAAGATGTTAACAAAGACACGGTAAACCCTGTTGAGGGAAACCCTAAGCAAGATGATAAGGGGATGCAAGTCATTTATGACATGGAGGACTAACCTCTAAAAAGCCATTGAAAGTAAAGCTGACACCAAGAAGGATAAGGAATTGCCAAAGAAGAAGGCAAAAGCCAAGAAAGAGGCACCAAAGCTTGTTCAAAGACCAAAGGAGTGAATGGTCTGTGGCGGGAAAAGAGAGCTATTACTAACTATCATGAATTTGATTTAGCAAGTTCTCTTTGAAAGGCTAAGCTGAATGTAAATCTCATGCAATTGATTAAGTTTTCTCCAAGAGTGTGGAAAGAGTTTAAGAAGATTCTTTGCACTAGGTATATCACTGAACCCTTGGGAATAGCTCATGTAGGAGATGATTAGTTTGAACATGCCAAAAAGAATTGCCCAAGGGTGGCAGTATACATTGATGACACGATATTAGTGGATCATGCTATTGTAGACATAGGATCCTTCGTCTCAACATTATAAGTTCAAAATTGATAGAAAGGCTGGGACTAGAAATCCAAAAAGATGCCTCCACAATTCTCCGAATGGCTGATGATAGTTTAAGACAACTTGAAGCTTGCATCACTAAAGTCCACATGACCATTGCCAATGTGGAATGCATTCTAGACTTTAGGGTGATTAGGTTTGCAGGGTAGCCTAGCTATCAAGTCTTGCTATAGGCACCATGGATCTTATAAGTGGACCATCATGTTGATATACCCGCTAGTCGGTTGATCTTTGAGACAAAGGTGCTAGACATGTAGTAGTATATGCCTTCCCTGAATCTCCTCAAAGTGAGAGAGTCCCTTTATCCTCTACAGAGATAGATACATTGGAGGATGCACCTAGCAGTAAGATGTCATCAAGTGACAAATCCAAGGAGGGGTCCACTACAGAGGATATCTATCAAGTAACTTTGAATGAGCCAATAGAGGCTTAGGAGAGGATAAGAGATGAATACTTAATTAAGTTAGACCTTAGTACTCTGAATGATTCACAACCAATTAACTTAGGGTCCTGGAAGAAAGGAAGGACTATGTGTCCTTGATTCACGAATTTTGCTACATCTTTGCTTGGAGTTATGACGAGTTGAGAGGTATTCCTCCTAGCTTGCTGGCTATTCATACCATTCCCCTAAAGGAAGGTAGCCACCATGTGCGACAAAAAGTAATGCGTATTCCTTTTTAATTAAGGGATATGCTATTCGAGGAGTTGACAAAATTATGAAAATCTGGCTTTATATTTTTGGTACAACACGCAGAGTGGTGTTCACTAGTCATTATTATGAAGAAGAATAGTAATCATATTTGGATTTTTGTAGATTTCAAAGATCTTAATAAGAATATGGTTAAGGATTACTATCCATTACCATTTATTGATTAGATTTTAGATCAATTAGTGGGTAGGGAAATCTATTTATTTATGGATTGCTTTGCTAGATACAACCAAATGGCTATTGCGGAGGAAGATAAGCTGAAAATGATGTTTATCACTATCTTTCGTACCTTTGCGTATCATATGATGGCCTTTGAGTTATGCAATGTGCTAGGGTCTTGGCAATGTTTAGTTGATAAAACTTTTAGCGACATCTCCCTAGAGGAGTCAAAAGTTTTCATCGATGACCTGGGGGTTTTTTAAGGAAATGTTATGAGCATTGTAGATAGTTATGCATTACTCTTAATCCATGAAAGTGCAACTTTGGGGTGCCCTATGGGTTCTTACTAGGCCATGTGGTTAGCTCGACTCGTATTGCGACTAACCCTAAAAAGATAAAGGTTATAGTTGTTATGAGTTTGCCATGCACTCCAAAAGAGGTACATAGCTTTTTGCTATCAATGGGATATTATCGAAGATTTATCAATGTATTGGCAGAAAGAACATTGCCATTGACAAACCTATTATATTTTAACTAACTATTTAATTGGAGCAAAAGCATATCATGTATCCTTTAAGGATGTGAAGTAGGAACTACCGAAAGCACCAATCCTAAAAGTACGCAAAAGGGGCAATGTCTTTTATATATTTTCAGTAGCAATAATGCATAGTATTAGTTGCTATTTAGTCCAAATTTGGGAAGAGAAATGGTATCATCCAATTGCCTTTACTACTCACGTAAATTGGGGATATCTGAAGTCAACTATACTTATATGGATAAATTGTGCCTTGGAATGGTTTTTATGATAAAGAAATTTAGGCACTATATTCTCTATGAGAAGGTGGTATTTTTTACGAAGGCGGAAGGACTTAGACTGTTGATGAACAAGTTATAGCCGCCTGATCATTTAGCAAAGTGGTCAATCACTTTGAGGAGTTTGATTATGAGATTAAGAGTAAGCCACCAAAGCTGCAGGGCATTGTGGAATGTCTTGTGGATTTCCCGAAGCCAAAGGAACTTCTGGTTGAAGGAAGTGACATTAAAGTTTTATTCAAAGTCGATACAACATCCATCCCTCCTTGGTATGTAGCTATAATGCATTATCTATCTATAGGAGAGGTTGGGGCTACTCTATCAAAGTCTGAGAAGAGAAAGATTAAGCAATGAGCACTACACTTTTTTATTATAGCGGGTGTCTTGTATCAAAAAGGTGTAGACAAGATTTATTGTCGATGTGTAGTACCTCATAAAGTACCATTTACTCTTGAAGAATGCCATGATTTAGCATGTGGGGGACATTTTGCTAGAAGGCTTACTACCTAAAAAGCTCTCTATGTTGCTAGATATTGGTGGCCATTGAATTTTCAGGATGCTTTCAATTATGTTAAGCGTTGTGATGACTGTCAAAGACACAATGCCATGAGAATCGTAAGTGGCCACTAAACCCTATTGTAGTTACATTACCCTTTGAAAAATAGGGTATCAATTTTTTTGGACCAATACACCCTTCATTGACTACACAGAAGCGTTACATAATTGTAGTAGCAGACTAATTCACAAAATGGTCTCACAAAGTGGTCTCAAGCTTGAGCAATGAGGAAGGATAACACTAAGGAGACAACTAGTCTTATTATGGAGCAGATTGTTAAGCGTTTTGGTCCCCTTAAGGAGTTAGTGTCTGATTGAGGGACACACTTCATGAATAAGGTTATAGTAGCCTTGATGGAACATTTGAAGATTAAACACAATAAAACCATCTCGTATAATCTGCAAGAAAATGGTCATGTTGAGAGTATGAATAAACAACTTGTAGGGATCTTATCTAAGATAGTGTCTAAAAGTAAGCATGCTTGGGATAAGAAATTTTATGTGGCAGTTTGGGCTTACAATATGAAATTCAAGAGAGCTACATGCCACACCCTATTCAAGCTAGTATATGGGGAAGAGTGTGTCGTACCATTGGAAATAGAGTTTCCCACTGTATGATTTTCACTCAATCATTCATTGGGTGAGAAAAACACATTGCAAGAAAGATTTATTTCTCTTGCACATCTTTACAAAAATTTGATTGCAAGCTTTATTACATCAAGAGGTAGGGAAGAAGAGAACAAAAACACTTCATGACCTTTAGGTTAAGAAATATAAATTTGTGAAGGGTCAGTTGGTGCTGTACTATGATGCTTGTAGTGAGCTATTTCTTGGTAAATTAGAACCAAATCAGATGGGCTGTATAATATTGTTTGTATAGGGAGGAATGGCTCTACAGCCCTTTTAGGAGACTTGCAGGAATAAAGTTAATTTTAATAACCTGAGCCTTACTACATGTAAGGGCTGACGTCAGACTTGGTGCCTATGTGATCATTAAAGATCCCCGACATAGGGTTGTTATGAAAATGGGAGTATATTTAGGACACTCTTTTACTAATAATATGGTAGAATACAAGGCTTTGATTATGGAGCTCAATATAGTGTGATGTGGTAGTATCCACCGCTTTTTGGTAAAGGATGACTCACAATTTAGTGATCAACTAGTTGAATGGGACCTATAGTGTGTGGGATCCCATCCTACAAATGTACCATTGTGCAGCCTTGGATATGTTGCATATTTTTGAGATGGTGACTTGTTAGCTAGTTCCTGGACAATGGAATCACTTTGCGGATTCCTTAGCCAATTATGCTTTTGTTGAAGATGTCTTTTTCAATTGTGGTCAAGGGGAGCTTTTACAATTACCTTCTAACATGAGCCTAGGACTACTTTGGGGTCTTCTTGTTGACATGTCCTATTTTGGTTGTTAATGGCTAGTTTGGGTCATGAGTCAAGTAACATAAAAAAATGGAGGTGTGTAAAAAGGGGTTCTAACACGTAAAATAGAAAAAACAAGAAATAAAAATCATAAGAGGAGTTGATCATTGTATTGTGAGGGCCTGGTAGGTTCTTGAGGATGGGCCAATGCCTTGTCTTCCTAGGGATGGCATCTAGTTGGAAAAGAAATACAAAGGAAGGCTAGAACAATAAAAAAAAGGGTGCCAAAGAGAAAAAAAATTCAGTGTCACCTCACAAGGGCTTGGTAGGTTCTTGGGTATTGAGTTAGGACTTGAGACCAATGCCCTGTTCTCCTTGGGTCGCTACGCTCAAATTCCTCCTTTTTACACGCTTGAGTATGGAAATATTGAAATAAAAATGTGTTAAAGTGAAAATTTATGATGACCAGGCTATAGGTGTCCTTGTCTAGTAGGAGTTCTTGGTCTAGTTTTCCTAAGTTGGGAAGGTAGTTTAGGCTGACTTCTTTGATGGCTCTTTTAAGCTAGGCTATGTTGGAGAAATTGGTTAGTGACTAGCTCCATCAGATTATGTTGGGCCTATCCCTTATGAGTTTCATGTCTTGATTTTGTCAGGGAATAGGGTGAGAGTTGTTCTTGTGCTTTGTTGAGTACCTTTCTTATATTAGCTTGATGCTTTTTACGGTGGTTGTTTTGTGCATATCAATTTGCAAGATTCGACGAGCTGAGTTGCCCTATCCCATGGTCACCAATGAGAACAAAATTTAAACACCCAAGGCATGTCAAAAAGGAGTGAAATGATGTAAATTTTACATGGGAATTCAAAGTGATGGAAGCAGAAGATGCGAATTTGACCATTTTAAGAGACTATGGAAGACACGAATACAAATTTCGACAGTTACAGTGGTTGCAGATTTTTCATAATTTTTTTAAATGCTAGATTGAAGCAACATGACTTATTTACCATTTGAGACCTAAAGTTAGATGCACATGATTTTTCAAATTGCCAATCGGGCACCAGACGGAGAAGAAGTCAGAAGTCGAGTGTTATGTCTCTGCAGAGGCATAACACTTTAGCGATCTTGTAGGATTTGTGGGCAAAATTCTCATGATTTAGGCATCAAGCTTGGAACCAATTTTTTCATAATGAAAATTTCAAGATCTTTCAAGAATTCAAGGATTTTTTGCATTTTCACCCATTTTTCTGCACTTCTACAAGTTGTAGGTATTAGGATATCCCTGCATAAGAAATACCCTACAGTCAAATTGCTTGGAGGATATCTTGAAGTTCTTGTTCTTGAAGAATTCAATCTCTTCAAAAGTTCTCAATGCTATGGATTCAAGGTAGATTATTCAGGTTTTATCTTTCTTCTTGAAGATCTTGTTTTCAATTTAGGCTGAAATTGTAGATCTGTCATTATTTTGGGAGTTTCAAGATGGTGTCATCATATCAAGCTATCAAGATGATATATTCATAGAGAAAGAAGGTTATGAAGTTCAAAGAAGGGAAATACTGATTTGCAATTTTTAAGACAGCATATTGTTATGAACAATTATACTCTGTACCTAAATGGGCTATAATATCCATGACAGTGCATGCCTACAGCCAAGTATGATGTCTGTTATAAGTATAAATGGCATTCCTCAAAATTTTATGTAGTTTATGGTTGTTCTTTTATTCAATGAGTGGTATGATGCATTATGGATATTTCAAGAGTCCTCAGACTCAGACTTGCTAGTGCAAGAATGGTGAAATCTCAAGATGTCTTGAATTTTTGGGTATAACCAGAATTGCATGGAGTTTCAAGCTGATAACCTGAACCGCATGAAGTTTCAGGTTGATAACCTGAATTGCATGAATTTCCAGGCTGATTACTTGAATTGCGGAGTTTTAGGTATAACTTGAAGTGCAACAGTTTCAGAGGGCTGTAAAACTTGATAAACTTGAGAAGTCTGGTCAATAAAGGAGTTTTCAGGAATTTTCAAGAAGTACCTATAAAGGAGTATTTCAGGTAGCTTGAACTGCTAGAATTGCATAAGTACCCTGAGTATTATAGGCTGAAGACCTATTACTCCATCATTGCAAAAGGAGATTTGTAACGTGTCCACTTGTCCACTTGTGGGACACGCCTTAATAGTTCATCGGAGTCTAGAAAGTGCCACCTGGCACTCGCAAGGAATGTCACAGGGTTTGCGATCTAGGTCTTGTCGAGTCTACCTCGAAGCGGAAGTATCCAGCCGTTCCCACTTAGGACCGACCTAAAGTCAGGGTTTCTTTCCTATCAGCCAAGTCTCTAGGAAGCAGCTAGCGTCGAGCTCCAGATGAACCACTTTGCGTAAGAACAACAGAGTTGAAGCGGATACTCTCTCTCTCCCTCTCTCTTGTAGCCTTTCGGGGTCTCCTTATGCTCCCTTGTGCCTCCCCATGCCTCATATTTATAATGAATTAGAGAGGAGGGGATAAGTCCAAGAACAAGAGTGGAGGGGCTCTTAGAAGACTCAGTGATCTGATGCTCAGATCATAAATCTGATGGTTGCATTGGCTCCAAAAGGGGGGTAAAACTCTAAGACACTTGATTAGAAAGCTCTTAGTTCACTCCTTTTCTCTGTTCGAAGTGCTGTCTACTACCTGTAGACTGTGATTTGCCAGTCACTTTTCTTCATTTCTCTTTTTATAAAATCTCCAAAACTAACTAAAACATCACTTGTCTTTTCTTTTAAATGACTTTTAGTTCTATCTTTTTAGGATAATATCTAAAATATAATAGTTTTTTTTTCCCCCAAGAATCTAATATTTTTGGACCATTCAAACTATACACATTAATACTAGTGATTAATATGGCTCATAAGTCCCGTTCACATTGTACTTTTCGTGAAGGGTGGTTACGGTCCTTATCAATCCGAGAAAAATGTCAGATTTATGACTCTCAAAATTTTTAACATATTTTTAATTGAATGAAAATTATTAGCCATTAATGCTAGTTAGTTTTTACCTTAGTCTTTCAATTAGTAATCTTACTAACTTATTAATTGACTAACTAACTATCAAGCTAACCAACTAACTTTTATTGCGTGGAAATATTACCAGATTGGATCAAAGCAAAGTGGATTCTTTTTCAAACTATAGAAATGCTTCATTATGGGTAAATCCAAGAAGAAGGAAAAGAGATGTAAAGTCTACTTTGAGCATGGGCATGGTTCCAAATGTTGTCCATATGTCCATGAGTCATGTGAAAGCGGGAAGTCCAAATACTTCTGCATGTTTGATCTATGTCAACAGTTCAATGGTATCCGTAAGAAGTTCTCTTTAGCAACCAAGTAGGGTTCCAATTCAAGACTGGATAGAGCATGGGAACAATTGAGTTCTTTTGAGAATGTCCTTGATGATGCTTATGAATGGCATGATGACCATGAAGGCCAAAAGATTAAGTCTTGCTCAAGTTTGAAGCATGTTTGGAGATTGGTTAAAGCAGTTGAGAAGCTCAAGGAAAAGTATTATGATGCATTGGATTTAGATTAGGATTCAAGTTCAAGTGATGATGATGATTGCTACCCTTTACCTATGGATTTGCCAGAGATTGAGGCTGAGGGAGTCAGAGAGGATAAGAGCCAAAGTAGCCACGGATCCTCCAATGCCCCAAACCTAACACAGGAGCTTACCGATGGGAGAGTGGAGGATCACACACCTTGCATTGACAACTTGAAGGTATTTTCCATATTTTGGTATTTAGCATATTGCCATAATCAATGTCAAATTAGCTTTCATGAAGAAGAAAGAACTGATGAATTTATCATCAAGGAAGTTGATCAGTCTGTTGATCAAGAAGATAAGTTACATATTCAAGAAGATGTTGTTGTCATGGATGACAAGCATGAGGCTAATGTTTTTCTCAATGAGGATGCTATTGTGGATGATTTTCTTGGTTCTCTTGCTAGTTTTGAGGAAGATTATGCAGCCAAGGAGTCAGATTTCATTGAAGGGGCTTTACAAGTACTTGAAATGCCACTACCTGTAGTACAAAATCCATCATTTCAAGATGTATTTTTGCAGGATACATATATTTACAGCATGTTGAATACTATTCCATGTCATATCACTGTTCAGCCTGAAGAAATTCTACAAGTTACTACTATTGTAAACTCTCAAGTTAATTGCGTGTATGAGCAGTTTTCAAGATAGCAAGCTTTAGGACAATAAGTGATCAATTTTCAGCAAGTTTCCGGGTAGCAAATGAACAATTTTCAGCAATGTCCAGGTTTACAACAGCAAGCTGAAATTCAGGAATTGCAGCGATTACTTGGTTTGTGTGGTTTCCATGATGATCTAAATGAGTTATGCTTTATGAATCAATCTTCAACTAAGATGATCCAATGGCTTTAATCTAGGTTGGAAAATGAGAGGAAGGAAACCAAAATTGCAACAGTTGAAGCTTTGTCTGTTATTTATCGATTTCACATAGAGAAAGCATTGCTTCAATAGGAGGTTTCTCATTTCAAGAATGCAATGGATTTGCAAGTTTCTCATTGTTCAGAGGTTATTGATGTTCTTGAGAAACTTATTTTGCTGAAAGGTAATGAAATTGCTAACTTGTGTGGGAGCTTTCGCTCAACCGCCAAGATCCACGGACCGCTTATTGTTTCAAGCGTTCCAAGCCGAGCACTAATGGCTACCTCTCACATAACCGACGTGCCATCCATATCTACGGGTGTAGTGAGCTTACCTCCGTGCCGTTCGAGTTACCTCCTCTCCCGCACACTCCGGTAGCTCCACGATCCTAGTGCAAGCTTCAAGCAAGCTCGATCCTCAAGCTCCACGCTCCAAGCTCCATTGCCGCGAGCAAGACAAGAGAAGAGAAGAGAAGAGAAGAAGAGAGGAGAATATGGAGAGCTTCTCCTCCTCAGTCCCTCACCCTCACACACTCACTCCCTCACACTCTCACACTCCCTCTCTCAAACACAAGCTCAAGCAAGCAAGAAGAAGAAGAAGAAGAAGAAGAGGAGAGCTATTTTTTGCCACATACAAGAATGAGCTTAGCCTAGGCCCTTTTTCCCATTGTCCTTCTATCTTCCTAGCTTCCTTTCCACCGCCCGTCTACATTTACAAATTGCACGGGTGAGAGCCCGACGCTCCTTGAATTAAACCATGATGTGCTTGCGCTCTTTTACAAAAGTTTTGACTTGCGCTTTTCCTTGTGCGCCTTTCTTCCTTATTTAGGACTCTTCTCCTTGTGCGTCTTTGTCTTCCATTTCTCTTTGCCTTGACCTTTGTCTTTTTCTTCTACTTTAGCTTTTCTAAATTTTCCACCTTTGTTCGTTTGAGGGTTAACATTACCCCCCTCCTAGATGAGTGCCAGTCCCATGGCACTCACCGTCGTAGGTAGCAGGCTGTAGCATGCACCAAAGACATGGGTGACAAGGACGCCTGTGGTTTCCGTGGAGGAGTGTTGGTGGTGGTGTGAAAGAAGGTCCTGGGGGCCTGTTGGTGGCCAAGGTGGCTGGTGGAAGGTTGTTGGAGTTGGCGGTAGGGCTATTCTGTGTTGGGGATTGCATTGATGGCTAGCACAAGTGCTGGTTTGTTGGGGATTCTGCACATGACGATTCTTTGCGAGCTTGTCGGATGGTAAGGGATAAGCATTCAGAGTTGGGTGCTGATGAAGAGCGAATGACACTTTTGTTGGAGCCTTCAACACCTGCAATTTGAAAACCTCTCGTGTGGTCTCTCCCTAAGGGGTAGTGCTAGTCTTCTTATCATGCACAATACATATTTGATTAGTTTGGGAGACAGGTCGAACTCTAAGCAAGCTGAGAGTGTTGTCCTGCACTCGAGGACCCAAACTGTGTATATACTTCGGTGCAGATATTATGTAAGTGCCTGTGCATACTTAGATATTATGTAGTTAGAAGACCGTGGGCTAGTTTCTCGTAACAATTTGTGGATGAAGCAAAGTTGTCCATGTTGAGAAGAAGTACATGTGCAGGTATATGAGACATCCTTTGCATTGTGACTGCACGACGTAGCATAATTGAATATAGGGACACCGCACTTTCGGTAGAGCTGGAAGCTATTGGACTTGCTTGATGAGGACGGTGTACATTCCATGGCCAATCGTGCGGTGCTTACCACAATTGATTGCAATGGTATTAAGGCAGAGTGCAAGAGAGAATTGTGCAAGTGGGTCAGAGTGACAGGTCTAACCATAGGCAAGACAAGCTCCCTAGGTATGTCCTGCCCTTGATGTGCCCTGAACAATTGTGGGTGATGCTAAAGGGCTAGGGGACTAGGGACGGAGCCAGTCGATCAAGGTCACTGGACGTACCTAATTTGAGGACCCCTAGGTGCTGTGCTATGATTGTGTGTGCTTTTTTTTTTCTTTTCTTTTTTCCTTTTCTTTCATTTTCTTTCTTTCTTTCTTTTCTCCTCTTCTCTTTTTTTTTTTTTTTTGACTTGCCTGAGTACAACCATTGCAATATGTTGAGGCTATCAACCTTTCAGTGGGTTGGAAAATGTCAAGCTTCGAAGGCTCAAGAAATGGATGTTACAGTGATGATTGTGCCATAGCCTCGTTGTTAGAGAAGCAGTTGTTGAGAAGGGGAGATACACTTGAGATATTGCAAACCTCCTTGCGATACACGCGATGTTGGTACAATTGAGGTAATGACTGTCGTGAGCCAACTATAGAGCTTGACCCAGAAAGAGAGCGTAGCCCATGAATATGCTTTGGTCTATGCGATGTGGGCAGTCGGCAAGGGTGATTTTTGCTTTCGGCAGTGTGGCTTTGTCGCGGCTCTTTGTGGGGTCGATGGTCTTGCGGTGATCGGGCATTGAACACTTTCGCACAAGGACCTGTATTATCCTGCATCCACTTGTCACTTCATGAGAGTATATGCTCGCTTGTGTTAAGTGCATCGAATCAAATGCAATCATGATAAGATATAATTTTTCAGAATTCTATGATGTCTATTGGGATGCCTATTTCATTGCTTGTTAAGGTCACATACATTAACGAGAGGTAACGGGAATGTGTACAAGTGGGGATCTTGCCCCTTTACTCATCAAAAAACAAAATGTTCTAGCATGCTGACTTGTCGAGCTACTTGTACATCATAGGGGTTTAGTTGATAGGTACGAGGCGGGGTGAGTTTGGTTGGCTAGGCAACCAGGGTGGTGCTAGTGCAGGGCTTCTATGAGGCTGGGCAGTGAACATGTCGGCCGGGACATGAATGGTGTAGTCCTGGGCCGTTACCGTTTCCAGAATGTCTTTAAACAATTCATTAAATTCTGCCCTATCCTTGGTTGCCTTGTCACTTTGTGAGCACCTGGTGCCCGAGCGTACGTTGGGGGTCTGTGCAACCGGCGTTGCCACATTTTGTGTGCCTCCCTAAGCGTCCGCTCCCCTGGCCCGCGGATTCTTCGGCCTTCGTCCGGGGCGGTGTCACTTGGGGCCGTGTTTCTTGGCGTACCTTTTAAGAGTGGGCACGTAGCGCACTAGCAGAGAGGCGTGTGCTGCATGTTCCCATCGGCTACAAAGAGCGTCCTTGCAAGCTAGCTGCCCTTGGTTCTCCATGCTTTCCTCGCAGGGGGACCTGTAAGATGTGAATCAAGGATTAGGATTTGTTACATGATAAGACCATTCATATGTAAGGGATTATAGAGCGGGTTATCAAGCGCATAGGACGAGAAGGGGAGGGGTAGGGCATGCAATGCTTGTTGTAGAGGGATGGCCCCCGTGATGTATATTTAGCCTCCTGCCATTAGCAGATCTTGGTTCACACCGAGTTACCTCTGCTGGTGGTCATGGATTTAGGTAGGGCTCCTCCTTGGAAGAATAGACCAGAAAGGGAAGAAGGTGTATAGAAAGGGACTACACCCTATCTACACCATCAGAGTTGTTGGTCAACACTTCCTATGGCGGTAATGTGGGTTGCATGCCCCTCACTTGGAGGTGGGGATGGTCACACGGCTTTTAAAAGTGTGATGAGAGGAGGACCTGAGGAGCTTAGCCTGTCAAACCCAACTCTTCTCCCTGCGCTTGACTATCATTGCTTGCGTGTGTCGATAGTATCTATACAGGGTGACACAAAAATCATTGTTTATATATACATCTATACATATACAAATCCATGTCACCTCACGAGGATAGAAACCAATTGTAGAACTCAGGGTTGTATTGGAGCGTGGCACATGCATCTAGTATTCGTGGCAGCTTACTCAATACCGATAGATATTTTGCCACATCGAGTAGCATGGAACCTTGTCCGAGTCTACTGGCAATATGTAACTCCTCCTCAGTGAGAACCTTATCAAACAAAGCGTTCTCTTGGCTAGTTCCAGCTAAGTCCGTACCCCGAATGGCAGTCAGCACTCGAAGGGAAGTTGGTGCCACATAGGTTGGGTCTCTTTGAGACCGCCATTTGGCCAATCGCTCCTCTGAGACTATCATGATCTGAGCCCCTGGTTTGGCCATTACAACGCGGTTTTCACACCAACACTGTTCAAATTGACTTCGGCCTGCTGACAGTCGCTTTAGTTGCTCTAGGTCTACGAGATTCGGTTGGTAGAGCACTTCATTGAATGTGACGGTTAAGCGCAGTTCATCAGCTTCCTCGTCAACGATGAGTCACATGCGTTCATGTAAGAGCTTGCTATAGTGCTTGTCAAGATGTTCTTGCTCTTCCCAAGATAAAGGGAAGGGCAAGTAATCTCCAAGCTGCTCCTTGGGGATTGTGCCTACGTCCGCAAGGAGTAGACATGTGCGAACACTTTGAGCTTAGCATCCAACTCAGTTAAGCATTCCGTGACACTTCTATGTTCAATGAGGGCTTGCTCGGTTTCTATCTCATGCAAAGTTCTAAGAGTTTCCTTAGGCTTTAGCATAGCTGGGGGCTCAGGCCTAGATGAGCAAGATTGGTCAACGCTAGGATTTCTTATGCTCTTGGGGTTCTCACGTTTCTCCTGAGGTTTTGCTGCTATTTTGTCATGGTTCTTCTCGAATGTGACTGGTATAGATTTGTCACCCTGTTGTGACGACGTTGTATCCACTCTTGATTGATCAATGTGAGTTCTATTGTCAGTGGATAGAGTGTTGCAAGCAACTGTTGATGGCAATGGTTGCTTTGGTTTTTCAGAGCACACAGATGTGTTTGAGGGTTCACCACTATTAGGAGAGGCATTAATGGGTTCATTGGTGGATGGACTCGATGCTTTATTCATCGGCTCTCCGGCGCTCTTCATCTCAATGTTCTTGGGTTCCACAACCACCTGCAACTGTTGTTGTTTTCTCTGATTTCTCCTCTTTTTCTTGGTCAATGTAGGTGCATCTAACAATGACTTAGGACCCTGGACTAGGTCAACCATTGACGTGCTTGGTTGGGCCTCAGCATTCTCTCTCTCTAGTGTGTCCTTATGGGACATAGCTGTGGCCTGCTGAATAGCCTTACCAGGCTGTGAGGGCACAACTGCCTCCCTTTTCGGGGAGTCTAGCTCTTTAGCGAGCTCCATTGTGTTTAACTCCTCCAGCTTAGGCTCTAGGCACTTTGAAAGTGTTGGAGTTGTCAAGGAAGTTGGTTGCGACACCTCCTCCACAGGTAAACTATTAAGGACACGTTCCACAAGGGGCATTGTCACGGCCAAGGGCTGTGACTACTGTGATCCCTGATTGGAAGTAGTAGCAACTAGTTTAGTGGGCTGGCTACCCTTGGTGGATTGCAGTGTCAAGTCCCTATGGCAATCAGAAGTGGTCGTGTCTTTTGTTTCCATTGAACATTCACCTGTGTAGATCGAGCATGAGTTGATCTAGTCACCTTAGGTTGCATAGGCATATCCTTGGGCCGAGAGCTACAGATGGTATCATGTCCCACCTCTTGGATATCTGGAAGCTTAGATGGAGATAGAGGTTGGGATTGAGTAGCCTCACTTGTACTAAGATTCATATATACTTCATGTTAGTCAGCTCAAACCCTTTTATGGTACCCAGGTGGAAATAGTTGATGAGCTGCCTCTTATAGATGAAGAAGAACTTATTCAATACATTCATGAGGAGGTCATAGATCAATGTGAAAAGAAGATTTGCTCTCGCTCCATTATTGAGTTTTTGATTAAATGGAAAACTCGCAAGTATTGCTGCAAAAGAAGCAAGTCAAGCCATTGAAATTAGAGAAAATAAAGCCATAAGGTTATGATACAAATGATTGGGAAGAGCTTGTTGAGCTATGCCACTAGCATTTATTGCTTCCTTCGTTTGTAGCAACATTTGTAGCAACATTCCCCCTAGTATCACAGTAGCTAGATTAGTAGCTCTCAGTAGTGACGCACAATGGAAACCTTTGGTCACACGCCGGAACATTTTGCGAGTACCTCCCAATCAAACACCTTGTGCATCATCCTCTCTAAGAGGACATCAAGGACTATGTTACTCACATGCGGAGTCTCTATAAGAGAATCCCAACTAATGAACGACCCACTAAGAGAGTGGTGTTTACCGTGTTTATTAATGGAATACACAGTGAGGAACTCTACAAGGCCTTGGTAGGCAACTCAAGCTTGCAAAGAGATGCACTAGCTAGGGTATTTGAAGAGGCCATACGAGTGGATGACTAGCTCAAGGAGAGAAGCTCTAGGAGCTCAAATCAAGATGAATCCAACTCTAGAACCTCATAAAGGGAAACAATAGCTAGCGAATGATCAGACCCAAGTGACAAGGTCATTTTACCCCTTCTTTTCCAACCTCAAGGATCTCCTCAAATTCCTATATTTACCCATTGTTCTTTTATTAAAGATCGAGTTTTTCTACCTCCTGATCCTTGTCCTTCCCCATCCCTTGACATTCTATCAACTTTTCCTGCTTATCTTTTAACGCCTTTCTTAACCGAATCTCCTCAATTTTCAGCAAATCCATCTTTAATCCATTCTTATGATTTTGCCTATCCATCACTTCATCCTCTTTCATTAGTCCCTCTTCCGTCTCCTAACACTTCTATTCCTAATCCTCCTTAGTTGGTTAGTGGGTATCAAGGTTTTGATCAGAAGATTCTTCGAAGAAGAGGCTGGAGTTCAAATGATTCCCTTACTGGACCTCAAATCAATTGGCCATTGATCCCAGGAGAATGGATAAGTGCTAGTCAGGCTTATCAGAATTATTTGCATTTTGCTCAGCAATATTCTCAATCTGCAGATCCTTCTGTGCGCTTAACCGCTCATTTTACTTGGTACCTGGCGTATATGCATAGGCATTCCCATAATGATTCAAAATCTATTCCAAAGTTGTGCATGAATGTCAATGTGAGCATTGATTCCCAGCAACTGGATGTCTTGTACTTTCAAGCCCTCTGTTTGCCTAGCAGATACCTTGTCTTGTTGGAAAGGATGTGCTGCCTTCAATTCTTTCAGAATCCCAAGACATTTGTAGATGAATCCTTGTCCATGGATCGTTTTCAAAATCACCAAGCCTTCAAAAGGGATCATCTTCATTGATACCTTTAAAATGTATTGTGGATGATTTTTAATGATAAATCTCTCTTTTTGGAGGAGTCATTCAGATGGTTGTGTTGTGTGTAGTGTTTGTGTTGTGGGTTAATTTATGTGATAAGATCGTGGTGGTTGCCTATTCGATTTGCTTTCGTGCGAGCTACATTTTTGGAGAATTGCGGTGATGGTGTTGCTAGTTGGATAGTTGAAGATGCTGATGTAGAAGAAGAAACCTCTTATATCCTTTACAAGTTTGTTGTGATTTCCAGTTTGATAAGAAGTGTTAATGTATCAAGGGTTTTCCTTTCGTTGTATTCTTTATATCAGATACAGGTTATAAGTTGGGGTCGTGGTTGGATGGACTATTTTTGAAGATTTATTGAAGATCAAAGTTGAGCTCTTGAATGAACTTGTATTCCCTTTTTCCTGGGTCGCGAGGACGCTTCCTTATTAAGTGTGGGGATATGTTGAGTGTTGAAATGACCTATTTTTTGGCTGATTTTTGTTGTTTTTGAGAGCTGAATGGTTGATTTTATGAGATGATTGATTGGTTTGGAAGTGGTTTGAGAGTGTTTTGGATAGGTTGGAATGGTTTTATTAAGCTCGTGATGTTTATTAGTAGAGATATGAAGTTCTGTTGATGTTCTGATATGTTCTATTTGGTCCTGATAGCTTCTGTTGAGCTTCTGTTTTGTTCTGTTTTCTCTCTGTATGGAAGGATAGAGTATTGATTGATAGGGTTTAAGATTGTTTGAAAGCTTATTAAGTGATTTTTGATGGTTTGGAATGGTTTTGGTATGAGTTCTGTGGTTTTGATGCTTTCTGTTGACCTTCTGTAACTCTCTGTTGAGCTTCTGTGAGCCTCTGTAGACCTTCTGTATGCTTCTGTATGTGTTTTGTTGGATGAGAGTGTAGCTTGGGAAAGTTTTCTAGCCTTGGAAAGAGGTGAATACAAGTGCAAAAGAGCTAAAAGAAGTCAAAGAAGTAGCTGCTAAAGACTCAAGTAAAGACTGGAGTGAAGTGGTAATGGTGAGCTATGAAAAGACACTGTAGTGGCTCTGGTGCCTCTTCATATCGGACATACCTCTTGGGAGGTGCATCCACGACCTAAGAAGGATTATTGAGGGTTATTATTGAGTATTTTAGTGAGGATATGATGTACTATTGATGGAGAGAGAGAGAGAGAGCCACAGATAGAAAAATCTATCAAAACAGTGTAATTGTATGTGAGAGATTGAGAGAGAGAACTATGAAGATATTGAAGATGAATAATATGTGATTGATTTCCATTCAAAGATGGTGTATTCCTTTGTGTTCTTTGTTCTATTGATGTATTTTATGAAGATGGATAATATGATTGATTCTATCAAATCCGTGGGAGATATCTACTATGATGCTGCGTGAAGAATTGTTGTTTTCTTTGTTTTGATGATCAAAAGAATGAAATAAAAGCTTGTTGATGTTACAAGATAGATTTTCTTGCAAGAGAATTCCCTTTTCCTTGGTGTTCCTCTTGGGGCTCTAATGGAAGACCGGATTCTTAGCCAACTGAATGGCACTCATAGAATCCGAATGCAGTGTAGGAACAGCATCAATCCCAAGGTCCGGCCTAGCCAGATAGCCTCCTTGCAAGCCTAAGTGGCTGCAACATACTCAGCCTCAGTGGTAGACAAAGCCGTACACTTCTGCACCCTGGACATCCAAGAAACAGCCCCTCCAGCATAAGTGAACACATAGCCAGAAGTGGACTTCCTACTATCTGCATGTCCTGCATAGTCCGAGTCAGTGTAACCCACGACCCCTGTATCTTGGCTGCCATAACATATAGACATATCTGTAGTGCCCTTCAGGTACCTCATGATACCTTTCACGGCATCCCAATGCTTCTTGCCAGGTGTAGCTATATAACGCGCCACAACACCAACTGCATGTGCAATATCTGGACGAGTGGCTATCATGGCATACATGAGACTGCCCACGGCTGATGCATAAGGGATCTTGGCCATCTTGGCCCTCTGCTCAGCTGTCTGCGAACAATCGGCCTGTGAAACCCTCACATGAGATGGCAAAGGACAGCCTGTAGGCTTTACGTCCTACATGTGGAAGCGCTCAAGGACTTTATGGATATACTCCCGCTGTGAGAGATACAAAAGCCCCTGATGCCTATCACGCTTAATGCGCATCCCAAGAATATGTGAAGCATGTCCCAGATCCTTCATCTCAAAGCTCTTCTTGAGCTGAGCTTTCAGAGCATCAAGCTCTGCATGAGCTTTTCCTGCTATCAGCATGTCATCAACATAGAGAACCAAAATCAGTAAACTACCATCACGGGTTTTCTTCGTGTAAAGACACAGATCCATAGCACTCCTGTTGTAGCCCTGTGACTGCATAAAGGCATCAAACTTATGATACCATTCCCTAGGTGCCTGCTTCAAGCCATAAAGACTCTTCTTCAATTTGCACACTAGATGCTCCTTGCCATTTTCTGGAAAGCCCTTAGGCTGCTCCATATAGATCTCGTCATGCAAATCCCCATGCAAGAATGCAGTCTTAACATCCATCTGATAAAGATCCAAGTCAAGTTGCGTGACCAAGGACAAGACCAAGCATAGGGTAGTCATCTTGACGACAAGAGAGAAGACCTCATCAAAGTCAACTCCATGCTCCATGAGAATTAAATCTGACCTACAAGCCCTGCTCAACCATTTGACCAACAGAAACCAAGTTCTTGGTGATATTCGGGATATGGAATAGGTATTTCTTTTTCCCATCCTGCATAGACAAAGGAATTTTTCCAATCTGCACAATAGGATGTACAGTATCATCACCAGTCTCCACAAATCCTGGTTTTTCCATTTTCCTTGCATCCTACATCCATTCTGCATGACCTGTCATGTGGTTTGATGCACCTGAGTCAACATACCACACATCGTTGCTTTCTTCTGCACTTGTCACAGAATTGGTCATGTGCTGCACCATAAACAAATGCTCATTTCTGTCATCACCCTATCTACTAGAAGATGCATAATTCCCTTGTTGCAATTTTCCATTCATGATGTCATTCTGCTTTTTATAGCAGTCTTTAGCCATATAATCCATTTTACCACAGTAGTAGCATTCAACATTGCTATTTGCATTTTGGCCTCTTTGACATCCATCACGACCTCTTTGGCTCCCCTTGCCTCTAGAGTTACCACATCCTCCTCCATAGGACTGGTTTTCTTGAGTTTGCTACATATTCTGATTTCTACCACGGCCTCCAGATCGGCCTCCTCTACCTCTGCCTCTACCTCTTCCAGCATTTGAGTAGAAGACAGTTTCTTTTAAAGTTCCTCCTGAAGAAGATTTCTCTGCTCCTCAGAAATTAGAAGAGCAATCAACTCCTCAAAATCAGGAAATCTTTTACGGACGGAAATGGATGTTCGGAACTATGCATAATCTTTTCCTAGACCATTCAAGGTCACAGAAACTAAGTCATCATCTTCCACTGGCGACCCAATGGAAGCAAGTGCATCTACAATCTTCTTTACCTTCATGTGGTAGTCATTGATGCTCATACTTTCTCTTTGCACATTGTGCAACTCTTGTTTGAGCTGCATTTTCCTGGCTTGCGTATTTGTGCTATACATTTTTGACAAAGTATCCCATGCCTCCTTTGGCGTACTTGCATCCTGAATATGCACAATCATAGAGTCTGAAATATTGATAGATAGCCAGTACATAAATTTTCTGGCTCTCTCATGCCATCCTTTAAATGCCTGCATTTGCTGTTGATTGGGAACATTAGGAAGAACTGGTTCTTCTTCATTTCCTGCAACGAATTCCCAATATCCTTTTCCCATAAGGAAATTCGTCATTCTAAACTTCCATGCTTGGAAGTTGTTCTTGTCAAGCTTTTCGGTGACAATATGTGAAAGAGAATCAGACGCCATTACAGAACACTACAAAGAATTCTATCACTGCAAAAAACACAGCTTCAGCCTCACAAGGGCAAATCTGCAAAACTGACGAAAGTGGTATTTGACCACACAATCACTTCCTAGTGACGATTTTGCATCAACAGGCAACAAGGATGATTTTGTACCTCCCAATGTCTCTGCGCACAAGCGTATAATGCAATTTCTATAGTAACTTTTCACCGACCTGTAGAACAGTGGTCGCACAGCATAAAACATGGCCTTTTCCTGAGTGCGTGCAGAAAACTTCCGCCTCCAAAATAGGCCCCGAAATGGTCTCAAATTTAAAAAAAAGAGCAACCAAGGGCTAAAGCTTCATCCCGCAGCATATACTGCCCTCTTGCTTCACTGCGAAGGGCGTCTCAATCTGAGACAATGCACTCTTGCACTTTGCGGCTGTGCTACCTGCAGAGACTTGCTCCCAAACTCGAAAAACGACAGCAACATTGGTCCTCTTACCAGAACGCCGTGAACTTGGTTTGCTTTCTTGAGCTCCTTACCACGAACCAGGCTCTGATACCATGTCAAGATTGTGGGAGAGAAGGAATGAGTTTCACTTGTAGCTTTCTTGCTTGCACAATGGGGGAATACACACACAGGTGGAGGCTGAAAATAGTTTTCCTCTTCTTAGTTGTGTAAGCCAAAAGAACTCAGGTACAAAAGAAATAGAAGAACCCTATATGTGGGTCTCAAACCAAACTCAACTAACTAAGGTGGCTTACTAACTGAGCCACAAACTAGAGTAGATAAGGATAGCTGTCATCTAGCTATTATTCATGGGCGGTGTACCAACCGCATATGCAGCTAATAAGTCAGTGATATAAATGCACAACGGTCACCCTGGCGTATCACGAGTGAAGCTCGATATCTCAACAGTATAAGCTTCAAGTATAATCATTTGGGGGAGATAGAGATAGGCTAGATAACTATTCAAAACATATATCAACGCCAGGAGAACAATTCCTTATTGGATTTTTCTACAGGGATAGAGTAGTAATATGGATTTGGGGAATGGATTCTCAAGAAGCGGTAAGTCATGGGAGGCTTCTGATAGCTATGATGTTCGCATCGTCCCATTATTTTAATTATATCTACCGACAAGACTTTGACCACCTCTTCATAGATGTAGCGAGTTTGTTCTAGCTACCGGCATCCGATTGCAGGATCGAGTTCACATCTGCCTCATGGAAGATGAATAACTTGATAACCTTCAAGTCCTCCAACCATTTTAGCCGCTTTAGATTGTTTTTAAGATAAGCAAACTGGTTGGCATCTATGTAGTAACCTGCACTCCAAGTCCAATGCCTTCTCACAAACAGCAGTGAAGGGTTGTAAAGGCAATCCAAGATCCCAATCATGTTGATTCTTTGGCGATAGCTTGAGGAGCTCATAGCAGTGTGCCAAACATGATATGAAATATGAAGAATTTGCTCCATGCCTCGTAGGTCTGGACACACAACAACAATCCTCATAGTGCCAAACATTACTTCACTCTGCCTGATTTACTCTTATCTTACTTATGTTATTTGTTGGTTTGCTCTTATACCAACTGTAATGTGCCTAGGTCGTGACACATTTTAGTAGTCCATCAAGAGTCTGATCTAAAAGATGCCACTTGGCACTCCCACGGAATGTCACAGGGTTTGTCGGATAGCGACTCCCGAGTCTACCCCGCAGCGAAACGTATTGGCCAACCATGTTAGGATCGACCTGAATCTTCCTGGGTTTCTAATGGTCAAGTCATTCTACACTTCAAATTAAAACATGTGTTCCTAAGTACAAACACAAGCAGAAGTGCACAATACATACTAGACAATTATTTGTTCTCTCTGCTGAAGGAAATTTCGATTTGATGCGATAGCATCTAGTCTCGACTTTATCCCCGTTATTGTCTGAGATTTCCATAGATAACCTAATTTAATTTCCTAATTCTTTTGAATGAAGGAGTATCTTTGCAATGTTGATTGCAATTTGGGACATTGGCTTCCTTACAACAAAACCCTACATGTTCATTTGAACTAGGGTTTGTCGCGTAATTCATATAGTTACTTAAGGGCTTTGAATTCCTTTCAACTTCAAGCAAGATGGGCCTTGAGAAGAATCCTTTCTTCTAACACTTTAGGGTTTGAAATTCTTTCAACTTCCTAAGAACCCTACGTATTCTATCACAAGTTCAATCTATGTTTTGTGAGATGTAATAGGATGTCCTATTAATTCAACCAAGCAAACGAATGCGGATGCATAAAATTTATTTGGCTTAATTGCAGTTTAATGCATATTCTTGAAACTTTTCATATATATATATTAGCATAAAATTTCCATGCAATTTATGTACAATTTAACAACTTCTAAGTGCAATTTTAATTAATCACCTAAGATGAATGTGATGAACAAAATTTTCCTAGTATGCTCATTATCTCGAAACATGCTCAATTAAGTTGCGATAATTAATGTAAATGTTCTTTTCTCCCAATTTATTTTCCTTAATACAACGAGGTACACCTGATTCATAAGAGATGTGTTTCCCATAGTTGCGGTCCCTTGGTTCGTGGTCCCATTGGTTGTGGTGGGAGTTTCAGCGTTTGGAGATATCTTTCACTTGGGGGCCATTGCCTGCAAGTGGATTCAAGAGATAAAGAAGGAGGAATGAATTTGAGATGGGAGAGCATAAGAGAATATGGCTTAGTTGAAGACCGAGATAGGGGGAATTGAGCTAACTCTCTCCCTTGCAGCCTCTCGGGGTAGCTCCTCTCTCTCTCTCTCTCTCTCTCTCTCTCTCTCTCTCAAGCTCTTTCTTGCAATCTCTTGGAGGGATATCCTTCTACCTCCCTCTCTCTACCTCTCTCACGTAGCCTCTCAGGGTCTCCTTGTGCTTCTCTAACTACTTCCCATGCCTCATATTTATAGCTCAAAAAGAGAAGAAGGGTTGTGGTTGAGAAGAAGAGCTCTTTATGGAGGGGATCTTGAAAAAATCAGCAATCTGATGCTCAAATTACAATTTTGATAGTTCCCTTGTCTCTGAAAGGGGGATAAAACCCTGAGACCAGGACACTTGGTTAGAAATCTTCTAAATCACTCATTCTCTCTGTTCAAAGTGATGTTTACTACCTATAAACTGAAATCTCAACGCGCGTGATTTCACCAATCCTTTTTTTTTGTTTTAAATCTCCAAAACAAGTTAAAAAAACCACTTGTTTTTTTTACATGGCATCCTGTTCTCGAAATCTCCATAGATTTTTAGGATATTTACAATAAGTAATATCTAAAATATGCTAGTTTGGTCCAAAAATCTAATATTTTTGGACCATCCATACTATACACATTAACACTAGTGATTAATGTGGCCCATAACTCTCGTTCACAATGTAACTTCCGTGAAGGGTGGCTACAGTCCTTGTTAATCCAAAAAAATGTCAAATTATGACTCTTGATTTTTTTATATTTTTAATTAAATAAAAAAATTTAGTCATTAATATTAGTTTTTACTTTAGTTAGTAATCTTACTAACTTATTAATTGACTAACTAACTTTCAAACTAACCAACTAATTTTTAATTGCATGGAAGTATTACAAGTAAGTAATTACTTTAACTAGTTGAAGCTACTATCTGCAAGTGCATCCAAAAATAAAGCTTTCTTCTTCAATCTCTTAGTCACAAGAGTTGCTATAGTTGCATAATGCTTAATGAATCTATAATATAATGACAATAGACTAAGAAACCCTATAAGTGAAGTAGTGGTGGTAGGTGTTGGCCAATCTCTGATACACTACACCTTCTTAGGGTCAATATGTATCCCTTGTTCACTGACAATATGACCCAAGTACTCTACTTTAGTCTATATGAAAGAGCATTTCTTCTCCTTAGCAAATATTTTATGATGTCTCAACACATCAAAAACCTTCCTTGTATGTGATAAATGGTCATGTAGAGTCTTGATATAAATCAAGATATCATCAAAGAAGACTAGGACAAACTGGAAGAGGAAAAACTAAAAATTCTTATTCATCAAACTCTAGAAGATATCTGGATCATTAGTAAGCCCAAATGACATCACTTACGAAATGGTATAACCCATGATCAATCCTAAAGGTAGTTTTAACTCATCACCCTCTCGCATATGGATTTGATGATATTTGGACCTCAAATCAATATTGGTAAAGAATATAGCCCCCTTGAGCTCATCAAGCAAATAGTCAACTCTAGGAATTGGATACATGTTCTTCACTATGATCTTGTTTAGATCTTTGTAGTCAATGCACATTCTAAAGTATCCATATT